>NC_037094.1:40556746-41254038 GCF_002994745.2 Rosa chinensis | reverse complement strand
ATCATTATTCTGATTTTCTCATGAATTTCGGCCAACATTCTTTAGGGAATTTAGGGATGAATCTGGACGCCTTTTTAGCTTTTCCTTGGTGCACACATATTTTCCTTCCATAAATATCTCCCTTGAATCTCTCTTTGCGTCATCTCCTTGATTATTTCTGATTTTCATGTTGGCAATCACACAATTTATTCCTCCAACAATATTTCTTTCCATAAAAATCTCCCAAGAAAATCCCTTTGATTTATCACGTGAAATCTCAATCAATCACCTTAATTCCCACGTTGTCACTTGTTTCCTTATAGTATTACACGGCAAATTTAATCCCCAAGGAAAATATATTTTCCTTTTTTTAAAAAAACTCTTCCTTGATTCTCTCCTTGCCATGTCATCTTCATGAACTTCTCGTTCCATTTATGAACTCAATTCAGCTTATTTATTCCAAAAACCTGAAAATAGAAGCTTTCTAAAATAAGAAATGGAAACTTTCTTAAACTAAAATGGAAACTTTCTAAAAATGGAAATAGAAACTACAAAACGGAAACTTTCTACAATTAGGAACTTTCCCATTCGAAGAATGGAAACTTTCCTAAACAGAGTTTTATTAAGGAAATAACGCAGAAAATATAGGGAAATAACAGTTAAAACGTCGCATTAAAATGCTCCTATCAAATTCCCCACACTTAGCTTTTGCTAGTCCCTTAGCAAAATCACACAAAGACTCAACTAAGACTCAACGAAAATTTAAAGACTCTACACAAACAATGACTCTATTGCCCTTCAACTTTTTGTCTCAAAATCTCTTACTTTCACAACATCAAGATTAGCACTCCACCAAGAATCAATGTTAGGCATTCGAGAGTTAATTAAAACAATAATTTACATACACAAGTAGGACTTGGTTGAACAATGGTGATGGGTTTCTGTAAGCATGTTTCAGACAAGTATGATTCAAATCCTCACAAGTATCCACTCTTTCTTCTCTCAGAATTCAAGGCAATGCTTAAAAGCTTATAATCACTCAATTATATGTGAGAGAAATATTTTGAGGCAATCAAATAGCTCACATATATAAGAAACGAAAAGCACTTTGTGAATATAATTTTTTTTTTTCAAAAGATCTCATGAAAGATACCAACTACTTGCACACGGATGGACCCAAGCCATAGGTTCAACTCTTGTAACTCATCTCCACATCAAAGGCTGTCCCATCTTAAGGATCAAGAAGGTCTTCTCAAAGGTTGTAATGGGGCTAAGGCTCAAGGTTTTAAGAAATGAAAGATAAGGATTTAACAAAGTGTCCTAAAACCTAGCAGAGCTCATGTAACTGTAGAGACTTCTAGAAATCCACCAAGCATAGCAAAACGTCATCCCTAGGGTAAATAAAAGGGCCTAATGTCTTCATGTTGGGCCTAACTTCACTCTAAACTTCCCTTGAACTCTGTGAATTGGACAAAGGCCAAATTTTTCATATGGCCTTCAATTCAAAACAAACTCCAAACTCACCAAGTATGGGGACTAAAATCCATATATTTCTTTTCTTTTCTTTTCTAGCCGTACAATTTTTTTTTTTTTTTTTCATTTTTTTTTCGGCTTTCACATTTTTTTTTTTCATGGACAAGTCTACCCCCACACTTGAACTTTCACCTCTTCTCAATCTTCATTCTCAATGCCAAATCCTTAAGTAAAGTCCCAAAAGATAGCTCCACTAAGTTTTTAGAACAAAGGGTAGGAGTGTAGCTATACTAAGGTTCAGGTTAAGGATTTTAAGGGTGATGAAAGAAAAGGCTTAATGTAGGCTCAAAGGGGTTTATCTAGGGGAGTCCCACGACGGGCAAATAAGGACAAAGGTTTATTTAGCAATGGTGGTAATTCCTAGGGTGCCTCTATCCTTTCCAGAATCAGGGCCATGTATTGATATCACGTCTCAACAAGCACAAGAGTGAATTCTAGCATTCTCTAGTCCATCAAACTTAATCTATGGCAAGTAGTCAATCAAATGAAAGATAATGAGATCATCAAAACATCGCCAAAAATTAAGAATATATTTTTCATTCATCACTCCAAGAAAAAGGACATGGCTCAATATCTCACATGGGTTATGAATCAAAACTCATCTAACATGCTCATATTCTGTACCAAAGTCGAAATCCAATCCACTACACATGCATGCATTTTTCATATATCTCAATTAACCAAAGAATACCGTGTTTAAATCATCTCAATTTGTGATCCTCTTTTAGTCATGATTTCAGAGATATAGAATCATCCTAGACAGTTGAAAGGGCATCCTAAGACTCAAAACAAAAACAAAAGCAACAAGAAATTTTTAAATTTTTGACATTTTTCATTTTTTGTATTTTCAATATATGACTCAAAATAAAAAGTGTAAATCCCTTCCCCCACACTTAAATATTGCATGTCCTCAATGTAATCAATCATAACATGCAATGAAACAAATAAGCATAGATAGAAGACATTATGAAAACAAATCCTAAAAATAAAACAAAGAAGAAAAATTAAAAATAAAAAGAAAATAGGGAAAGAGAAAGCAAATCTGTTTGTTGACTACTTCACACTGCTTCTGAATTGGGTTGCCTCCCAAGCAGCGCTTGAGTTTAACGTCTTTCAGCCAGACGGAATAGAAATTAAAAGTTAGTAACTATAATTAACAAAGATACAATATAAACAAGTAACTATGAATAACAAAATACAAGAATAATTACAAGTACATACATACGACACAAGTTAGTACACAAGTGAGTAAAAAAAAACAAGAAAAAATTTACACAAGTGTTTTTTTTTTTTGTACCTTAGTGATCACAACATTTTCTTTTGTTATAAATATTGTTGATATCGAATATAATTCCAAGCAGTAAATCAATTGGACATGCGGCCCAAGTATAGTCGCCTAGACACAAATTTCCTCTTACATCCTTTGGGCAACTTACTGAAATGGCCAGGTAGGGGAGACGAACACGAGAGGAAAAATCCATTTTGGCATGAGCTAGTCCCACATAGTGGTTTAGGCCCATTTGTAAGCACTTCTGGATTCAAAAACCCGTCTGAATGTTGTCCCCTTCCTAGACACCATTCCACATAGGCTATACTTACTAAGATGAAAAAGGTCACTAAGTGTGAAGACAGTTCAACAAGTGATGTCGCTTTTATCGAGCGACCAATTTAACCCTGAAATGTCATTAGTAGTATAAAGTAAATAGGGATCGTTCTATTCCGGGGATTGAGGGTACACCTGTCATTGTCAAACAATTAAACAATTAAAATTAAAACAAAGTATAATATTTACAAAATATAGACATATTTACGAAAAGGGGGAGTTTTTGGTTTTAATTTCCGAAAATAAAATCTAAGTTACCTAAATAATTAAAATGCAAAAACATAAAAATACAAATGGAATGCAAGAACAAAGATCAAAGTCGAAACTCATGATTAAAATTAATTCAAGTTCATCATTGTTCATCATAGTCATGCAAGAGGAGTTGATCATGTGAAACGTTCAAAAGCAAACAATTTCCCATATTTTACTTTCAATGCTAATTAACCTAAGTGAAAGCACCTAGATTAATTCTATCAAACATGCAATCAAGCCCTAGAAAGCTAGTCAATCATGTCATGTTTAACGCAATAAACACCTAGAAAGGCTATCAACTCAAATGTGCAACTTAGTATGAAAAAGTCCACCTAATTGCAATCTTCTTTGATTAAATTCGGTTTTTGTACAAAACCTTTACTACTTATCGATTCAAGAACACAAAACCAAAAAGTTGATTCATGTTCTCAAATTCGTAGCAATCACATAAAACCCTAAATGTTTCGAACCATTCAAGATAATCATACAAAAGATTTCTATCATGCAAATTTAATCAAACACTCACACAAAAGCAACCATAAATCGCAATATATGAATCTGAAAATTAACAATTCATCATAAAATTTCAGAAAACAATACTTGTTCATACATATGTGTCAACTAAGGCAAAACCAACGAAAATACAAAGCAAAGGTACAAGGAGAATCGGATTACACCGTGATGAAGATGAGATGAATGAAGTGATGATGTGGTCTCTTGAATTTCGAAAGCAATCTTCAAGGTGGAGGTGGATGGTGTGCACGGCTTGTCTTCTTCTTCCTTGGCCTTGCTTGCACTTCGTGGTTGCCCTAGAGGATGGAGAACACGGCTAGCTAGAGAGATTTCTGAATTATTTTCTCAAAGTATAACACAAAAGTGTGGAATTCGGAACCCTTGACGTTGAGAAAGAGAGGAATATATAGGGACGGCTTCTAGGTTCAAGCCGTCCAAACCCTAGAAAGCTCACGGCAATCTCTTGCTTCCTCCACATAATTTCCTCCAATGATTTCGTGCCACATAAGCCCTATGAGGTGGTGCAACCAATCACAAAATTCCAATATAATTCCCTAAATAATCTTGCCGAAATATATATAGATATTTTCTGATTTCCTTCACCAATTTCGGCAACAATATACTTAGAGAATAAAGGGGACGAACCTAGACTCCTTTGAGAGCTTTTTGTGTTCAACACATATTCTCTTTCCTTTAAAAGCTCCCTAAGAAATCTCCACGAAATCTCTTTATTTTTCTGATTTTTCCTCACGGCAAAAACCCTATTTCTCTTCATTATCTTTGCCGAATTCCCTAGGGTTTGCACGGCATCCCTTGTTTTCCTCTTGGCTTGGACGGCTAGGTCTTCTAGGGTTTTATCTCTTGATTTATTTCCATAAAAATAACCCTAGAAAATCTCCATAGAAATCTTCTTTATTTTCTGATTTTTGGACGCCTCTTCCTTGTTTCTCTCATGCAATTTCACGGCAAACATATCTTTAGGGCTAGGGTTTGCGTCACAACCCTAGTGTCATGGGCTTTGATGGGCCATTATCCAATTTGCCGGAAAATCCAAAGAGTTCTTGGGCCTCGTTGCTTCATCTTCAAGCCTTCTCATTTTCCAACGCAAAACAATTATTTTTCCATTTCTTTTTCATGGTTGCGTTGGAAACTGCTAGGGAAGCCTCCTCCATTTCGTAGGATTTCTGGTTGGACTAGGAAAGCTTGTTTCTTCATTTCTGCTCAAATGTGTGGGCCATTTTCTCTCATGTTCGTTCGTCTTGACGTTCGCAAGCTCCTCTTTCCATTCGGTGCGTTCATTTCCACTTTCTAGCTCGGAGGTCTGAAAATAGAAACTATACTTAAAGAAACTTTCTAAAAAAATGAAAATAGAAACTTACTAAACTGAAAAATAAACTTTCCAGAAATGAGAAATGAAAAATGAGAAATGAGAAATGAGAAATGAAAAATGAAGACAAAAATGGAAACTTTCTACAATAAGGAACTTTCCCAATCAAAGAATGGAAACTTTCCCAAACATGGATTTTTCAAGGAAATGGCGCAGAAAAGTGTAGGGAAATGCAGTTAAAACGTCGCATTAAATGCTCCTATCAAAATTCCCCCACACTTAGCTATTTGCTAGTCCCTTAGCAAAATCAAACTAAGACACACACTAAGACTCAACGAAAATTTAAGACTTGACAAAACAATGACTCTATTGCCCTTCAACTATTTGTCTCAGCAATCTCTTACTTTCATAACACCAAGATTAGCACTTAACCAAAATTCAATGTTAGGCATTCGAGAGTTAATTAAAACACATAACTTACATATACACAAGTAGGACTTGGTTGAAACAATGGTGATGGTTTCTGTTAAACATGTTTCAAACAAGTATGATTCAACTCCTCACAAGTTATATCCACTCTTTCTTCTCCAGATCATGGCAATGCTTAAAGCTTATACACTCAAGTATATGTGAAAGATAGCAAGTATATCACATAATTCAAGAAACGAAAGCACATGTATAATTTCTTAAAGATCTCATGAAGGACACCACTACTTGCACAGATGGACCCAAGCCATAAGTTCAACTCTTGTAACTCATCTCCACATCAAGGGCTGTCCATCTTAAGGATCAAGAAGGTCTTCTTAAAGGTTGTAATGGGGCCAAGGCTCAAGGTTTTAAGAAATGAAGGGTAAGGATTTATCAAAGTGTCCTAAAAACCTAGCAGAGCACATGTAGATGTAGAGACCTCAAGAAATCCACCAAGGCATTGCAAAAACGTCACTTTCCTAGAGGTAACATAAAAGGGGCCTATGTCTTCATGTTGGGCCCAATCTTCATTGTAAACTTCCCTTGAACTATAGTGAATGGACAAAGGCCAAATTTTCTGTAGTGGGCCTTCAGTTCAACGTAAACTCCAAAATCACCAAGTATGGGGGACTAAATCCATAAACATTTTTCTTTCTTTTCTTTTTAGCCGTATACATTTTTTTTCTTTTTTTTTTTTTTTTTTTCTCGGCTTTTTCATATATTTTTCTTTTATGGACAAGTCTACCCCCACACTTTAACTTTCACCTCTTCTCAATTTTCATCCTTAGCACCAAACCCACGAAGTATGTCTCAAAAGATAGCTCCACTAAGTTCTTAGAACAAAGGGTAGGGTTTAACTATACTAAGCTTCTATGGTTAAGGGTTTAAGGGTGATGAATGAAAAGGCTCAATGTAGGCTCAAAGGGGCTTATCTAGGGGAGTCCCACGACGGGCACAATTAGGGACACAGGTTTATTTGGCAATGGTGGAAATTCTAGGGTACCTCTATCCCTTCCAGAATCAGGGCCATGTATTGACAAACGTCTCAACAAGCACAAAGTGAATTCTAGCATTCTCTAGTCCATCAAACTTAATCTATGGCAAGCAATCAATCAAATGAAAGAATAATGAGATCATCAAAACATCGCCAAGAAAATAAGAATATATTTCATTTATCACTCCAAGAAAAAGGGACATGGCTCAATATCTCACATGGGTTTTTATGAATCAAAACTCATCCTAACATGCTCATATTCTGTACCAAAGTTTTCGAATCCATATCCACTACAAGGCACACATTTTCATATATCTCAATTAACCAAAGAATACCATGTTTAAAATCATCTCAATCTTGTGATCCTCTTTTAGTCATGATTTTAGAGATATAGAATCATCCTAGACAGTTGAAAGGGCATCCTAAGACTCAAAACAAAACAAAAGCAACGAAAATTTTTAAATTTTTGACATTTTCCAATTTTTTTGTATTTTCAATATATGACTCAAGATAAAAGTGTAAATCCCTTCCCCCACACTTAAATATTGCATTGTCCTCAATGTAATCAATAAAAAGCATGCAATGGAACACTTAAGCATATAGGGATGAAATTTACGAAAATGACTACCAACATAAAGAAAAATTGGAGAAGTAAAAGGGAGAGATAAAACAAATCTGCGTTGATGACTCCTCCACAGCTACTTCAGAATTGGGTTGCCTCCCAAGCAGCGCTTAATGTTTATAGTCTTTCAGCCTAGACTTGTACCTCCATTTAATCCTCAGGGTTTGGAACGTTTTGGAGGGGTACATCTCCACTTCATGTTCCACAAATGCCTCATAGTAAGGCTTCAAGCGATGGCCATTCACTTTGAACTCGTTGCTTGTATGTTCACTCTTTATCTGCACAGCTCCATGAGGAAACACATGAGTGATAACAAAAGGTCCAATCCAACGAGAACGAAGCTTACCTGGGAAGAGTTTGAGACGAGAATGGAAGAGAAGAACTTTTGACCCACAACAAAAGTCTTTCTTCGAATCATTTTGTCATGGAATGCCTTAGTCTTATCCTTGTAAATTTTAGCACTTCAAAGGCATCATTCCTTATCTCCTCTAACTCTTGCAATTGCAACTTCCTATGAAGCCCAGCTGCATCCATATCCATGTTGAACTGCTTCACAGCCCACCAAGCTTTGTGCTCCAACTCCACAGGTAAATGGCATGGTTTGCCATAGACAATTCGATATGGTGACATACCTATGGGAGTTTTGTATGCAGTTCTGTAGGCCCACAAAGCATCCTCTAGACGCAAGGACCAGTCCTTCTGTTGGGGTTCACAGTCTTCTCCAATATCCCTTAATCTGACGATTAGAGACCTCAGCCTGCCCACTAGTTTGTGGGTGATAAGGTGTAGAAACCTTATGTGTGACATCATATCTCTTCAAGAGAGCCTCAATCGTCCGATTGCAAAAATGGGATCCTCCATCACTAATGAGAACTCTAGGCATTCCAAACCTGCTAAAGATGTTAGACTTGATAAAATCTGCAACAACCTTAGAGTCATTAGTTCTAGTGGCCTTTGCTTCCACCCATTTGGAAACATAGTCCACTGCAAGTAAGATATAGAGAAACCCAAAAGATGAAGGGAAAGGTCCCATGAAATCTATACCCCAGACATCAAATATTTCAACAGTTATTATATTGGACATGGCATTTGATCTCTAGGACCTAGATTTCCTGTTCTTTGGCACTTATCACAAGTTAAACAATAGGCATGTGCATCCCTAAATAATGTTGGCCAATAGAACCCAGACTCTAGCACCTTAAACGCAGTCTTCTTAGACCCAAAGTGTCCCCCACATGCTTTAGAGTGGCAAAAAGAAAGTATAGCATTATGTTCATGTTCAGGCACACATCTCCTAATCAATTGATCAGAGCAATACTTCCACAAATAAGGTTCATCCCAAACATATTGCTTAACAGTTTTCTTAAGCCTATCCCTATGAGCACGTGACATGGTATCAGGAATCTTTCTAGACACAATATAATTCACAATGTCTGCATACCATGGTTCACTTACCTGAAGTCCAAAGAGTTGCTCGTCTGGAAATGTCTCCACCAGAGGGAGATAATCTTCTGCATGCACTAAGCGACTCAAGTGGTCAGCTACCACGTTCTCACTACCCTTCTTGTCCTTGATTTCCACGTCGAATTCTTGCAAGAGTAGGATCCATCTGATGAGCCTTGGTTTCGCCTCCTTCTTGGTCATCAAGTATTTCAAAGCTGCATGGTCAGTAAAGATAGTAACTTTGGTACCAAGTAAGTAAGAGCGAAACTTCTCAAGGGCAAAGACAACTGCAAGGAGCTCTTTCTCTGTGGTGGAGTAGTTCATTTGTGCATCATTGAGAGTCCTTGAGGCGTAGTAGATGGCATAGGGCAGCTTTTCCTTCCTTTGTCCCAAAACGGCTCCAACTGCGTAGTCAGAGGCATCACACATTAATTCAAAGGGCAAGGACCAGTCTGGAGGTAACATGATGGGGGCAGATGTCAACAACTCCTTAAGCTTGTCAAAAGCTTCTTGACACTCCTTGTCAAAGTGGAAGGGCACATCCTTCTGGAGTAGTTGACATAAGGGTCTCGAAATTTTGGAGAAGTCCTTGATGAACCTCCTGTAAAAACCTGCATGACCAAGGAAAGAACGAATCTCTCTCACAGAAGTGGGAGAGGGTAAGTGACGCACAATATCAACCTTGGCTTTATCAACCTCTATACCCCTAGCAGAGACAATATGTCCTAGAACTATTCCTTGTTTAACCATAAAATGGCATTTTTCCCAGTTTAAGACAAGGTTAGTTTCCATGCAACGTTTCAGAATTATCTCCAGATTATTAAGACAATCATCAAAATTCTTTCCAAAACTGAAAAGTCATCCATGAATACCTCTATGATTTTCTCAATATAATCTGAAAAGATACTTACCATACACCTCTGAAAGGTACCTGGAGCGTTGCAAAGTCCGAAAGGCATACGTCTATAGGCAAACGTTCCAAAGGGGCAAGTGAAGGTTGTCTTCTCTTGATCTTCATTTGCAATTGCAATCTGGTTGTAACCAGAGTATCCATCCAGGAAGCAGTAGTAGTCATGTCCAGCTAGGCGCTCAAGCATCTGGTCAATGAATGGCAGAGGAAAGTGGTCTTTCCTTGTGGTTGCGTTGAGCCTCCTATAGTCAATGCATACTCTGTGGCCTGTTACTGTCCTTTGGGGCACCAGTTCGTTATCAGCATTCTTTACCACAGTGATCCCAGACTTCTTGGGCACGACCTGAACTGGAGAGACCCACTTGGAGTCAGAAATAGGGTAGATTACCCCACAATCAAGGAGTTTGATAACCTCCTTCTTCACTACTTCCATCATTGGAGGGTTGAGACGACGTTGAGCCTCTCTAGTGGGTTTAGACCCCTCCTCTAGAAGTATCCTGTGGACGCAAGTTGTAGGGCTGATTCCCTTGATATCCGCCAATGTCCATCCTATGGCGGTCTTGTGTTGCTTCAACATTTCCACCAACTTCTCTTCTTGTGGAGTTGTTAGTGCAGAGGACACAATCACTGGCAAGGTTTCCTTGTCCCCTAAGTAGACATACTTCAAATGGTCTGGAAGAGGTTTTAGCTCAAGTTCTGGGGCCTGGACCACTGAAGGTAAAGTCTTGTTAGTGGATAACTGAATGGACAATGGAGAAACAGACTTACCTATAAAGGGTGATGCCTCAAGGAAGGAGACGTTTTCAATGATTTTATCCTCACAAGTGTCTTTCAACTTGTCCTCTGAGATGGTGACGCCTTCCTTTGTATAGCCTACCCCACTCTCAAGGGTAGTGACTAGGGTATCCTCATGCATAACATCAAACATTTTCTGCGCAAGTTCATCCAAAATGTCAGCAGAAAAACAATCATTAACCTCTAGGGATACCTCATGGCTTCAAAGATGTTAAGCCAATAATGTCACCATCGAACTCCATTGTAAGAGAGCCTTCATACACATCAATCTTCGTCCTAGCTGTCCTTAAGAAAGGACGTCCCAAAAGCAATGGAGTGGAACTTACAGGGGAGTCCTCCATTTCCAATACATAAAAATCAGCTGGGAAGATAAGATGGTTAACCTGTACAAGCACATCCTCCAACAAACCTCTAGGGTATGCATTGGATCTGTCAGCTAACTGGATGATAACGTTGTCAGATTTAAGTTCCCCTAGACCTAGGGTTTCATAAACAGAGTAGGGCATAACATTAACAGATGCACCTAGGTCTAGCATGGCATTCTTAAATCTAGAGTTACCAATAGTACAAGGAATGGTAAGCTTCCAGGATCCTTACACTTTGGAGGGATCTTCCTCTGAATTAGGGCAGAGACATTCTCACTTACCTTTACCACCTCCTTTTCACGGTTTACTCTCCTAGTAGTGCAAAGCTCTTTGAGGAACTTGGCATACTTAGGGACTTGCTTGATGGCCTCTAGGAGGGGTAGGTTTACTTGCACCTTCTTGAAAGTTTCCAAGATAGCTTGGTCACTTTCATCCTTCTTAGATTGGGCAAACCTGCGTGGGAAGGGCATGCAAGAAGAAGAAGGGTTAGCAATAACCGAATTTGATAAGTTAGAATTATTACCTTTGATTTCCGGTTTTGCCTTTAAAGATGAGGATGCCTTGGTCTCTTCCTTTGACGTTGCAGGGTCCTTCTCAATACCCAACTTGGTGGGTTCTTGGTCTTCCTCAATTTCTATGCTCATTTGGACCTTCTTGGGTTGCTTGGGTGGATCCACAAATGGTCTCCCACTCCTCGTAGTCACAACTGATGCATTCTCCACATTACCCTTAGGGTTAGGTATTGTGCCACTAGGAAGCTTCCCAGTCTCATGAATCTTGCTCATGAAGTCCACAACTTGGCCCATCTGTTTCTTAAGATCTGCAATATCCTTAGTGTGGGTCTGTTGTCCTTGAATCAAAGCTTGAGTAGAGTTTGTCAAGGCCTGGGTGGAACTAGTCAAGGCTTCCAACGTTTTGTCATAGTGAGACATTGAAGGTCCTGAGTTCTGTTGAGGCGGGGGCATGTAGGGCCTTTGAAAAGATGATCCTTGGAATGAAGGCCCTTGAGGACGTTGGAAGTTCCCACCAAGAGGATTCTGAACGTTATCATTGTTAGTCCACTTGAAGTTGGGGTGGTCCCTCCATCCAGGGTTATAGGTATTCGAATATGGATCATACCTTGGACGTGGGGGACCCCCTTGGTTCCCTTGATAGCCTCCTATAGCATTCACAGATTCCCATCCTCCATTCTCATTAAGTTGAGGGCACTGATCTGTAACATGCCCTTGCATAGAGCATACCCCACAAGCTATTGTTGCACTTGGTCCCTTGGAACTTACCACTTGGTTCATGAGTAGAGTAAGCTTATTCAGTTGGTCCTCAATTGCAGTATTCTTGCTCATCTCATGCACCCTACGAGTAGAGTGTCCTACCCCCTCATATTGTTGAGAGTTCAAGGCACGATTAGCTATAAGCTCCTTCCCAACTGTAGGGGACTTATCCACAAAAGCTCCTCCAGCTGCAGCATCCAACATTTGCCTTTCCAAGGGTAAGAGTCCTTCATAGAAACATGTGAGTAGGGTCTCATCCTTCATCTGATGTTGAGGACATTGTGCAAGTAAGGAATTGAACCTCTCATAGTAAGCAGCATAGGACTCATCATGGGCTTGCTCTATTCCACTGAGCTTCTTTCTAAGTGTGATGACCTTAGAAGCTGGGAAGTATTTCTCCAAGAAGGCCTTTCTCATTGTCTCCCATGAAGTGATACGTCCTGCAGGAAGTTCATATAGCCAATCCTTGGCTCTATCAGCTAGAGAGAATGGAAATGCTCTCATCTTAAGAAGGTTCTCATCTGCCCCTTGTGGTTGCATGTTTGCACAAACAGATTGAAATTCTCGAACATGCTTGTTAGCGTCCTCCATATTAAGTCCATGGAAGATAGGGAGTTTGTGCAACAAACCACTCTTTAGCTCAAACTCTGCTTGTCTTCCAGCTGCAGGGGGAGGGTATACTATGCCTGTAGGGGGTCCTCCTTCAACAGTTGCAGTGGAAAGTTCCCTAATAGATGCCATTCTCTCTTCTTCGACTTCTTCAGGTGGTGGTGAAGGTGGTGGTGTAGAGTTGGACGAAATCACAGGTGAAGGTGAACGTGAAGGAGGAGATGGACTTGGTGTAGGTGATGTAGACTCCTCAGAACAGTAGGTCCTCTTCCCTTGTTCGTTAAAGATGTACCCTCTGTGTGTCGAAGGGGAAGGGCTTGTCTGCTCAAGAAGTGAAGGACCCTTCAAGCGAGCGAGCCTTGCTTCAATTTCCTTTAGTGTAGAGGATCTAAAAGGCTCGGTCATTCATAGGAATCCTGAACATCATCAAAATTCAAAGAAGTTAGCAAAGTATAAAGTGAGTTAATTACAAATTAGTGATTTATACATCAACCTTACTATTCACGAGTCACTATTCACAAGTTACTATTCACGACTTTACTATGTATGATTTATACAAGTATAAAGAGAAGTATAAATTAAAAACTATCCACAATCTTTTCACAAATAAACCACTTAAGAAGTTTATACAAGTATAAAATGTACAAAACAACACAATTTACAAGTGGAGGTTATGTTCAAGTATCTTATTATCTTTACAAAATAAAGTTAATATCTCAATTGATTACAAGTTGTAAGTCGAGCCCAATAGAAACCACTACTATTGGTGAGATACGATCTAGGGATAGTCGCCTAGACATAAGTCACTTCCCTTTGTTTCAGAAGGCTAGATGGCCAGATTAAGAGGTAAGTGAGAGGGAGGACTCATTTTGGTGACACTACGGAGGCTACTCCCTCATTGAGGTTTAGGCCCCTATTGGCTACTCCCACATTGTGGTTTACGCACGGTCTATAGTATCTCTGAGATCCAATTTAACCCATCACCCAGGGTCTCAACCTAAGACACCACCTATATGCCCCTTACTCAGCTTGAAAAGAACTCATGTGTTAGACAGTCCTCCAAATGTTAATAAAAGCCGCCCTCAACTTCATAAGACCTTAGAAAGGCACTAATGAAGGGTTAAGGCCAATATTAACAAAAGGGCCCTTATCTACTCATACGATTTTACACACTTATAATAAATCAAGAATTTAACAATATTTATAATTAATTCTCTACATTTCCTTTGTTTAACAAGATTAGACACCATTTACACAAAACTTTCACACAAACAAACAAAACGTCACTATTCACATCTAATTATCTTCTTCTTTTTTTTTTTTTTTTTTTTTTTTTTTTTTTTTTATGAAATTAAGTAAAATTACTTCTATTCTTTCCTTTTCTTTACAATTATTTTCAACACTTAGGTACGGGAACAGGGAGTCTCGATGTGCAATGGGACTGAAACAGCTACCCTTTTCAAGACTATGTTTAATCCAATATACCTTAGGTGCATCACAACATTTTCTTTTGTTATAAATACCATTGATTTCGAATTCAATTCCAAGCGGTAAATCAAGTGGACGTGCGGCCCAAGTATAATCGTCAAGACACTAAGTCCCTCCTACATCCTTTGGGCAACCTTACTGAAATGGCCAGGTAGGGGAGGACGAACACAAGAGGTAGGATCCATTTTGGCATAGGCTACTCCCTCATTGAGGTTTACGCCCATTTGTAAGCACTTCTGAATCCAAGAACCTGTCATGAGCGTTGTCCCCTTCCTAGACACCATCCCACATAGGCTATACTTACTTGGATGAAAAAGATCCTAAGTGTGAAGACAGTTCAATGAATGTTAATAAAGGCCGCCCTCAACCTTAAGGACCTGGACTAGGTACCAATAAGGGGTTTAGGCCAATATTAATAAACACGACTTCACCTATTCCTTCTTTAATTTACAACTCACAATTAAAATTCGTATTCAATAATATAAATAACAACCTAAGTAATTAATTAACTAATTAACTAATTAACTAATTAACTAACAAATTAAGAACAATTAACAAGTAAAATTTTTTTTTTTCTTTTTCGAACACAACATATAAACAAAACAAATATTCACAATATGACAAATGATTTTTCAATCCCCGGCAACGGCGCCAAAAATTGATGTCGCTTTTATCGAGCGACCAATTTAACCCTGAAATGTCATTAGTAGTACGTAATAAATAGGGATCGTTCTATTCCGGGGATTGAGGGTACACCTGTCATTGTCAAACAATTAAACAATTAAAATTAAAACAAAGTATAATATTTACAAAATATAGACATATTTACGAAAAGGGGGGAGTTTTTGGTTTTTGGTTTTAATTTTCGAAAATAAAATCTAAGTTACCTGAATAATTAAAATGCAAAAACATAAAAATATAAATGGGATGTGAGAACAAAGATCAAAGTCGAAACTCATGATTAAAATTAATTCAAGTTCATCATTGTTCATCATAGTCATGCAAGAGGAGTTGATCATGTGAAACGTTCAAAAGCAAACAATTTCCCATATTTTACTTTCAATGCTAATTAACCTAAGCGAAAGCACCTAGATTAATTCTATCAAACATGCAATCAAGCCCTAGAAAGCTAGTCAATCATGTCATGTTTAACGCAATAAACACCTAGAAAGGCTATCAACTCAAATGTGCAACTTAGTATGAAAAAGTCCACCTAATTGCAATCTTCTTTGATTAAATTCGGTTTTTGCACAAAACCTTTACTACTTATTGATTCAAGAACACAAAACCAAAAAGTTGATTCATATTCTCAAATTCGTAGCAACAATCACATAAAAACCCTAAATGTTTCGAACCATTCAAGATAATCATACAAAAGATTTCTATCATGCAAATTTAATCAAACACTCACACAAAAGCAACCATAAATCGCAATATATGAATCTGAAAATTAACAATTCATCATAAAATTTCAGAAAACAATACTTGTTCATACATATGTGTCAACTAAGGCAAAACCAACGAAAATACAAAGCAAAGGTACAAGGAGAATCGGATTACACCGTGATGAAGATGAGATGAATGAAGTGATGATGTGGTCTCTTGAATTTCGAAAGCAATCTTCAAGGTGGAGGGTGGATGGTGTGCACGGCTTGTCTTCTTCTTCCTTGGCCTTGCTTGAACTTCGTGGTTGCCCTAGAGGATGGAGAAGAACACGGCTAAACTAGAGAGATTTCTGAATTATTTTCTCAAAGTATAAACGCAAAAGTGTGGAAAATTCGGAACCCTTGACGTTGAGAAAGTGTAGGAATATATAGGGGACGGCCCTAGGTGTCCAAGCCGTCCAAAACCCTAGAGATGTTCACGGCATGTGCTTGCTTCCTCCACATAATTTCCTCCAATGAATTCTTGCCACATAAGCCCTATGAGGTGGTGCAACCAATCACAAAATTCCAATATTAATTCCCTAAATAATTCTTGCCGAAATATGTAGATAATTTCTGATTTTATACACCAATTTCGGCAACAATATATTTAGAGAATAAAAGGGGGATGAACCTAGACTCCTTTGAGAGCTTTTTGTGTTCAACACATATTCTCTTTCCTTTAAAAGCTCCCTAAGAAATCTCCACGAAATCTCTTTATTTTTCTGATTTTTCCTCACGGCAAAAACCCTAATTTCTCTCTTCATTATCTCTTGCCGAATTCCCTAGGGTTTGCACGGCATCCCCTTGTTTTCCTCTTGGCTTGGACGGCTAGGTCTTCTAGGGTTTTATCTCTTGATTTATTTCCATAAAAATAACCCTAGAAAATCTCCATAGAAAATCTTCTTTATTTTCTGATTTTTGGACGCCTCTTCCTTGTTTCTCTCATGCAATTTCACGGCAAACATATCTTTAGGGCTAGGGTTTGCGTCACAAACCCTAGTGTCATGGGCTTTGATGGGCCATTATCCAATTTGCCGAAAATCCAAAGAGTTCTTGGGCCTCGTTGCTTCATCTTCAAGCCTTCTCATTTTCCAACGCAAAACACATTATTTTTCCATTTCTTTTTCATGGTTGCGTTGGAAACTTGCTAGGGAAGCCTTCCTCCATTTCGTAGGATTTCCTGGTTGGACTAGGAAAGCTTGTTTCTTCATTTCTGCTCAAATGTGTGGGCCATTTTCTCTCATGTTCGTTCGTCTTGACGTTCGCAAGCTCCTCTTTCCATTCGTGCGTTCATTTCCACTTTCTAGCTCGGAGGTCCTGAAAATAGAAACTATACTTAAAATAGAAACTTTCTAAAAAATGAAAATAGAAACTTACTAAAACTGAAAAATAGAAACTTTCCAGAAATGAGAAATGAAAAATGAGAAATGAGAAATGAGAAATGAAAAATGAAGACAAAAATGGAAACTTTCTACAATAAGGAACTTTCCCAATCAAAGAATGGAAACTTTCCCAAACATGGATTTTTCAAGGAAATGGCGCAGAAAAGTGTAGGGAAATGCAGTTAAAACGTCGCATTAAAATGCTCCTATCACTAAGTTCGGGAAGTCGATCATTGTATATAGTTTTATTTGTTTTGTTTTTATTTTAAGTAGATTAGAAACCAAATTCAAAACCCCCCATTTTATTCTTTTATTTGTTAATTGACCTTTTTGTGTAGGTGTACCCTACAATCCCCGGACTGAACGATCCCTGCTTATCCTATACTGACAACTACATTTTGCAGGGTTAAATTGTGAGGCTATTTCAGCCGCACCAAACACTCACACAAAAGCAACCATAAATCGCAATATATGAATCTGAAAATTAACAATTAATCATAAAATTTCAGAAAACAACACTTGTTCATACATATGTGTCAACTAAGGCAAAACCAACAAAAATACAAAGCAAAGGTACAAGGAGAATCGGATTACACCGTGATGAAGAAGTGATGAATGGTCTCTTGAATTTCGAAAGCAATCTTCAAGGATGGTGATGGATGATGTGCACGGCTTGTCCTCTTCTTCCTTGGCCTTGCTTGCACTTCGTGGTTGCCCTAGAGGATGGAGAAGAGCACGGCTAGGCTAGAGAGAGTTTTTGATTTTTTTTCTCAAAGTGTAAATGCAAAAGTGTGGAACTCAAAACGTTGAGAAGAGGGGAGGTTATATAGGGGACGGCCAACTTGGTCTCCAAGCCGTGAATTTCTTCTTTATTTTCCATGGAATTAATCTGAAAATGCCACATAGTTTCCTCCAATGATAGCTTGCCACATAAGCCCTATGAGGTGGTGCAACCAATCACAAAATTCTCTTTTAATTCCCTAGAAATATTGCCGAAATTCCTTGAGATAATTTCTGATTTTTCTTGTTTAATTTCGGCCAACTTCCTTTAGGAATTCTAGGAATGAATCTAGACTCCTTTTTAGCCGTTTCTTGGTTCCCACCTTTTTCTCTTTCCTTAAAACTCTCTTAGAAAATATCTTTGCCGAAATCTTCTAGGTTCTTCTTTGATTCACACGGCAATTCTCTCTCCTTCCTTGTATTTCTCACGGCAATCCCTAGCTGATACGTGCAAAAGTAATCGCCAATTTAAACCCTGAAAAATGTAGTTGTTAGTATAGAATAAGCAGGGATCGTTCAAGCCGGGGATTGAGGGTGCTAACATGTGAGAAACAAATCAAAGAAACATAGAATATACATCACACAAAAATTAGAATTTTTACAAGTACAAGCATGCATAAATTTCGAACAACAAAAGAAACAACAAAGAATTAGAGAGCATACATACATTCACACGAATTTAGAGAGCAAGGAATGAGAGAATAACAAAAATATACAAGTATATATATAGGTATGGACGAAAATAAGAGAGAAAACAAGTTAGAAAAGGTTTAGAAATCCTACTCCTATTTATACACAATTTACAAGTCCATATCATATTGGGAATCCATATACAACAAGGATTACTAGTTATATACTAATTAGGATTACTTAATTACTAAGAAAACAAATTATTGACCAAGTCAAACATTAAATCCTAAGTCAAAACTAACTCTAACTACTTTCCCTAAAATTTAGGAACCTATCCCTTAAATTAAGGAGACCTAACAAACTCATAACAAACTCCTAAAAAACACTAAAACTAAAACAAACACATATTTACTATTCACGGAGACACTATTCACGAAATTAAAAACATTTATTTTTTATTTATTTTTTATTTTTTTTATTTTTTATTTAACTAGGTTAACATGCTACCTAAAAATTCTAAGTTAATTTTATTTATTTACACAAACAAGAAAACATAAAGATGGGGGGTTTTTTGAAGATCAAAATATAAAATTTCGAAAACATTAAAAGATTAAAAACAAGAAAACATTTTATTTACATAGGTGGGAAAAGAAGAATTTTTGGAAAACAATTCATCAAGAACAATCAAGAACAACATATTCATGCATCCCTTAATCTTTATTAATTGCCAAGAACACCATCAATCAAGACACAAAGATCAAAGCAACCAATGTCCCTTTAAACTTTCTTTCTTATGTGAATCGAAATAGCAAAGCACTAGACCAATTTATTTCGAAAAGTAGACATCACACATACGTTGAAAATCCGTTTTCAAATCATTAAGTTCAAGAAAGAATTGATGAACATGCAAATCCAAGCACTCAAAGCAAGTCAATTCATCACATGCATAATCTGATTTCGACTCAAAGCAAGCCTTTACTACTTATTTCGAATTAAGGTTCACAAAGCATCAACCCTAATTACTAGCAAGTTACATGCAAGTCATCCTAATTGTTTGTCAGACTTAGTAAATCGTTAACATGTAATGAAGCATAAAACCAGATTATTATTCTTTCAATTCGGCAACTAAGCAAGATCAAGAACACATAAACACATCAATCATGAAAAGAACCATCTAAATTGCATCCAAAAATCAGTTTGTCACATTGATAGGAGCATTTTAATGCGACGTTTTAACTGCATTTCCCTACATTTTCTGCGTTATTTCCTTAATAAAACTCTGTTTAGGAAAGTTTCCATTCTTTGATTGGGAAAGTTCCTATTTGTAGAAAGTTTCCATTTTTTTTGTAGTTTCTATTTATCATTTTTAGTAAGTTTCCATTTTCAGTAGTTTCTATTTTTCATTTTTAGAAAGTTTCCCATTTTCATTTTAGGAAAGTTTCTATTTTTCTTACTAGTTTCTATTTTCAGGACCTCCGAGCTAGAAAGTGGAAATGAACGCACGAATGGAAAGAGGAGCTTGCGAACATCAAGACGAACGAACATGAGAGAAAATGGCCCACACATTTGAGCAGAAATGAAGAAATAAGCTTTCCTAGTCCAACCAGGAAATCCTACGAAATGGAGGAAGGCTTCCCTAGCAAGTTTCCAACGCAACCATGAAAAAGAAATGGAAAAATAATGTGTTTTGCGTTGGAAAATGAGAAGGCTTGAAGATGAAGCAACGAGGCCCAAGAACTCTTTGGATTTTCGGCAAATTGGATAATGGCCCATCAAAGCCCATGACACTAGGGTTTGTGACGCAAACCCTAGCCCTAAAGATATGTTTGCCGTGAAATTGCATGAGAGAAACAAGGAAGAGGCGTCCAAAAATCAGAAAATAAAGAAGATTTTCTATGGAGATTTTCTAGGGCTATTTTTATGGAAATAAATCAAAAGATAAACCCTAGAAGACTCCTAGCCGTCCAAGCCAAGAGGAAAAGAAGGAATGAGCCGTGCAAAGTAAAGATAAACCCTAGAGAATTCGGCAAAGATATTATCTAGAGAGTTTTAAGGAAAGAAAATATGTGTGGAGACCAAGAAAAGCTCAAAAGAAGTCTAGATACATTCCTATATTCCCTAAAGAGTTTTGGCCGAAATAAAAGAGAAAAATCAGAATATTATCAAGGGAATTTCGGCAAGAATTATTTAGGGAATTAAATGGAATTTTGTGATTGGTTGCACCACCTCATAGGGCTTATGTGGCAAGCAAGCATTGGAGGAAATTATGTGGAGTTATATCATTGTGCCGTGAGATTACTAGGGTTACAAGGCTTGGAGAACAAAGGAAGCCGTCCCCTATATATTCATCTCTTCTTTCAACGTCAAGGGTTGCCTAGTTCCCACTTTTACGTTTTACACTTTGAAAAAAATTCAGAAAACTCTCTCTAGCCTAGCCGTGTTCATCTCCATCCTCTAGGGCAACCATGAAGTGCAAGCAAGGCCAAGGAAGAAGAAGACAAGCCGTGCACATCATCCATCACCATCCTTGAAGATTGCTTTCGAAATTCAAGAGACCATTCATCACTTCATTCATCTCATCTTCATCACGGTGTAATCCGATTCTCCTTGTACCTTTGCTTTGTATTTTCGTTGGTTTTGCCTTAGTTGACACATATGTATGAACAAGTGTTGTTTTCTGAAATTTTATGATTAATTGTTAATTTTCAGATTCATATATTGTGATTTATGGTTGCTTTTGTGTGAGTGTTTGATTAAATTTGCATGATAGAAATCTTTTGTATGATAATCTTGAATGGTTCGAAACATTTAGGTTTTTTATGTGAATGTTGCTACGAATTCGAGAACATGGATCAACTTTTTGGTTTTGTGTTCTTGAATCGATAAGTAGTAAAGGTTTTGTACAAAAACCGAATTTAATCAAAGAAGATTGCAATTAGGTGGACTTTTTCATACTAAGTTGCACATTTGAGTTGATAGCCTTTCTAGGTGCTTAATGCATTAATCATGACATGATTGACTAGCTTTCTAGGGCTTGATTGCATGTTTGATAGAATTAATCTAGGTGCTTTCGCTTAGGTTAATTAGCATTGAAAGTAAAATATGGGAAATTGTTTGCTTTTGAACGTTTCACATGATCAACTCCTCTTGCATGACTATGATGAACAATGATGAACTTGAATCAATTTTAATCATGAGTTTCGAATTTGATCTTTGTTCTTGCATCCCATTTGTATTTTTATGTTTTTGCATTTTAATTATTTTCTTAACTTAGTTTAATTTTCGAAAACCAAAAATCAAAATTCCCCCTTTTTCGTAAATATGTATATATTTTGTTATATTTTTGTAAATATTATACTTTGTTTTAATTTTAATTGTTTAATTGTTTGACAATGACAGGTGTACCCTCAATCCCCGGAATAGAACGATCCCTATTTACTTTATACTACTAATGACATTTCAGGGTTAAATTATGCGCTTGCTTTAGGCGCATCAATTTTTGGCGCCGTTGCCGGGGATTGAAAAATCATTTGCCATATTGTGAATATGTGTTTTGTTTATATTGTGACCGAAAAAAAAAAAAAAAAAAAAAAAAAAAATTTTTACTTGTTAATTATTTGTAATTGTCGAAATTTAGTTAACTAATTACTTAGGTTGTTATTTATATTGTTGAATACAAATTTTTATTGTAAGTTGTAAATTAAAGAAGGAATAGGTGAAGTCGTGTTTATTAATATTGGCCTAAACCCCTTATTGGTACCTAGTCCAGGTCCCTTAAGGTTGAGGGCGGCCTTTATTAACATTCATTGAACTGTCTTCACACTTAGGACCTTTTTCATCCAAGTAAGTATAGCCTATGTGGGATGGTGTCTAGGAAAGGGGACAACGCTCATGACAGGTTCTTGAATCCAGAAGTGCGTGCAAATGGGCCTAAACCACAATGTGGGAGTAGCTCATGCCAAAATGGATTCTACCTCTCGTGGTCGCCCTCCCCTACCTGGCCATTTCAGTAAGGTTGCCCAAAGGATGTAGGAGGGACTTTGTGTCTAGACGACTATACTTGGGCCGCACGTCCTCTTGATTTACCGCTTGGAATTGAATTTGAAATCAATGATATAGATAATAAATGAAAATATTGTGATTCACTAAGGTATATTGGATTAAACATAGTCTTGAAAAGGGTAGCTGTTTCAGTCCCATTGCACATCGAGACTCCCTGTTCCCGTACCTAAGTGTTGAAAATAATTGTAAAGAAAAGGAAGAAAAACAAATATTTGTAAGTATTTTCGTAAAAAAAAAAAAAAAAAAAAAAAAAAAAAAAAAAATAGAGGAAGTTGTACAAAGTGTGACGTTTTGTTGTGTAAAAGTTGTGTTTACAATGTGTCAAGTCTTGTTATACAAAAGAAAACAAAAGAATTAATTGTAAATATTGTTAAGTCCTTAATTGTTATAAGTGTGTAAAATCGTATGAGTAGATAAGGGCCCTTTTGTTAATATTGGCCTTAACCCTTCATTAGTGCCTTTCTAAGGTCTTATGAGGTTGTGGGCGGCTTTTATTAGAATTTGGAGAACTGTCTAACACATGAGTTCTTTCCAAGCTGAGTAAGAGGCATATAGGTGGTGTCTTAGGTTGAGACCCTGGATGATGGGTTCAAATTGGATCTCAGAGATACTATAGACTGTGCGTAAACCACAATGTGGGAGTAGCCGATAGGGGCCTAAACCTCAATGAGGGAGTAGCCTCCGTAGTGTCACCAAAATGAGTCCTCCCTCTCACGTATCTCTTAATCTGGCCATCTAGCCTTCTGAAACAAAGGAAAGCGACTTATGTCTAGGCGACTATCCCTAGATCGTATCTCACCAATAGTAGTGGTTTCTATTGGGCTCGACTTACAACTTGTAATCAATTGAGATATTAACTTTATTTTGTAAAGATAATAAGATACTTGAACATAACCTCCACTTGTAAATTGTGTTGTTTGTACAATTTTTTTTACTTGTATAAACTTCTTACGTAGTTTATTTGTGAAAAGATTTTGGATAGTTTGTAATTTATACTTCTCTTTATACTTGTATAAATCATAAATAGTAAAGTCGTGAATAGTAACTTGTGAATAGTGACTCGTGAATAGTAAGGTTGATGTATAAATCACTAATTTGTAATTAACTCACTTTATACTTTGCTAACTTCTTTGAATTTTGATGATGTTCAGGATTCCTATGAATGACCGAGCCTTTTAGATCCTCTACACTAAAGGAAATCGAAGCAAGGCTCGCTCGCTTGAAGGGTCCTTCACTTCTTGAGCACACAAGCCCTTCCCCTTCAACATACAAAGAGTACACATTTAACGAGCAAGGGAAGCGGACTTACTTTTCTGAGGAGTCTACATCACCTACACCAAGTCCATCTCCTCCTTCACGTTCACCTTCACCTGTGATTTCGTCCAACTCTACACCACCACCTTCACCACCACCTGAAGAAGTCGAAGAAGAGAGAATGGCATCTATTAGGGAACTCTCCACCGCAACTGTTGAAGGAGGACCCCCTACAGGCATAGTATACCCTGCCCCTGCAGCTGGAAGACAAGCAGAGTTTGAGCTTAAGAGTGGACTGTTGCACAAGCTCCCTATCTTCCATGGCCTTAATATGGAGGATGCTAATAAGCACGTACGAGAATTCCAATCTGTTTGTGCAAACATGCAACCACAAGGGGCAGATGAGAATCTTCTGAAGATGAGAGCATTTCCATTCTCTCTAGCTGATAGAGCCAAGGATTGGCTATATGAACTTCCTGCAGGACGTATCACATCATGGGAAACAATGAGAAAGGCCTTCTTGGAGAAATACTTCCCAGCTTCTAAGGTCATCACACTTAGAAAGAAGCTCAGTGGAATAGAGCAAGCCCATGATGAGTCCTATGCTGCTTACTATGAGAGGTTCAATTCCTTACTTGCACAATGTCCTCAACATCAGATGAAGGATGAGACCCTACTCACATGTTTCTATGAAGGACTCTTACCCTTGGAAAGGCAAATGTTGGATGCTGCAGCTGGAGGAGCTTTCGTGGATAAGTCACCTGCAGTTGGGAAGGAGCTTATAGCTAATCGTGCCTTGAACTCCCAACAATATGAGGGGTAGGACACTCTATTCGTAGGGTGCATGAGATGAGCAAGAATACTGCCATTGAAGACCAACTGAGTAAGCTTACTCTACTCATGAATCAAGTGGTAAGTTCCAAGGGACCAAGTGCAAAAATAGCTTGTGGAGTATGCTCTATGCAAGGGCATGTTACAGATCAGTGCCCTCAACTCAATGAGAATGGAGGATGGGAATCTGCAAATGCTATTGGAGGGTATCAAGGAGGATATCAAGGAGGACCTCAACGTCCTAGACATGACCCTTACTCCAATACTTATAACCCAGGATGGAGGGACCATCCCAACTTCAAGTGGACCAACAATGATAACGTTCAGAATCCTCTTGGTGGGAACTTCCAACGTCCTCAAGGGCCTTCATTCCAAGGATCATCTTTTCAAAGGCCCTACATGCCTCCTCCTCAACAGAACTCAGGACCTTCAATGTCTCACTATGACAAAACGTTGGAAGCCTTGACTAGTTCCACCCAAGCCTTGACAAACTCTACTCAAGCTTTGATTCAAGGACAACAGACCCACACTAAGGATATTGCAGATCTTAAGAAGCAGATGGGCCAAGTTGTGGACTTCATGAGCAAGATTCATGAGACTGGGAAGCTTCCTAGTGGCACAATACCTAACCCTAAGGGTAATGTGGAGAATGCATCAGTTGTGACTACGAGGAGTGGAAGACCA
Source organism: Rosa chinensis (assembly GCF_002994745.2). Taxonomy (NCBI): domain Eukaryota; kingdom Viridiplantae; phylum Streptophyta; class Magnoliopsida; order Rosales; family Rosaceae; genus Rosa; species Rosa chinensis. The sequence continues at coordinate 41,228,816 of NC_037094.1, read as the reverse complement.
TTGGTGGATCCACCCAAGCAACCCAAGAAGGTCCAAATGAGCATAGAGATTGAGGAAGACCAAGAGCCCACCAAGTTGGGTGTTGAGAAGGACCCTGCAACGTCAAAGGAAGAGACCAAGGCATCCTCATCTTTAAAGGCAAAACCGGAAATCAAAGGTAATAATTCTAACCTATCGAATTCGGTTATTGCTAACCCTTCTTCTTCTTGCATGCCCTTCCCACGCAGGTTTGCCCAATCTAAGAAGGATGAAAGTGACCAAGCCATCTTGGAAACTTTCAAGAAGGTGCAAGTAAACCTACCCTCCTAGAGGCCATCAAGCAAGTCCCTAAGTATGCCAAGTTCCTCAAAGAGCTTTGCACTACTAGGAGAGTAAACCGTGAAAAGGAGGTGGTAAAGGTAAGTGAGAATGTCTCTGCCCTGATTCAGAGGAAGATTCCTCCAAAGTGTAAGGATCCTGGAAGCTTTACTATTCCGTGCACTGATAGGAGCATTTTAATGCGACGTTTTAACTGCATTTCCCTACACTTTTCTGCGCCATTTCCTTGAAAAATCCCTGTTTGGGAAAGTTTCCATTCTTTGATTGGGAAAGTTCCTTATTGTAGAAAGTTTCCATTTTTGTCTTCATTTTTCATTTCTCATTTCTCATTTCTCATTTTTCATTTCTCATTTCTGGAAAGTTTCTATTTTTCATTTTTAGTAAGTTTCTATTTTCATTTTTTAGAAAGTTTCTATTTTAAGTATAGTTTCTATTTTCAGGACATCCGAGCTAGAAAGTGGAAATGAACGCACGAATGGGAAGAGGAGCTTGCGAACATCAAGACGAACGAACATGAGAGAAAATGGCCCACACATTTGAGCAGAAATGAAGAAACAAGCTTTCCTAGTCCAACCAGGAAATCCTACGAAATGGAGGAAGGCTTCCCTAGCAAGTTTCCAACGCAACCATGAAAAAGAAATGGAAAAATAATGTGTTTTGCGTTGGAAAATGAGAAGGCTTGAAGATGAAGCAACGAGGCCCAAGAACTCTTTGGATTTTCGGCAAATTGGATAATGGCCCATCAAAGCCCATGACACTAGGGTTTGTGACGCAAACCCTAGCCCTAAAGATATGTTTGCCGTGAAATTGCATGAGAGAAACAAGGAAGAGGCGTCCAAAATCAGAAAATAAAGAAGATTTTCTATGGAGATTTTCTAGGGTTATTTTTATGGAAATAAATCAAGAGATAAAACCCTAGAAGACCTAGCCGTCCAAGCCAAGAGGAAAACAAGGGGATGCCGTGCAAACCCTAGGGAATTCGGCAAGAGATAATGAAGAGAGAAATTAGGGTTTTTGCCGTGAGGAAAAATCAGAAAAATAAAGAGATTTCGTGGAGATTTCTTAGGGAGCTTTTAAAGGAAAGAGAATATGTGTTGAACACAAAAAGCTCTCAAAGGAGTCTAGGTTCATCCCCCTTTTATTCTCTAAATATATTGTTGCCGAAATTGGTGTATAAAATCAGAAATTATCTACATATTTCGGCAAGAATTATTTAGGGAATTGATATTGGAATTTTGTGATTGGTTGCACCACCTCATAGGGCTTATGTGGCAAGAATTCATTGGAGGAAATTATGTGGAGGAATCAAGCACATGCCGTGAACATCTCTAGGGTTTTGGACGGCTTGGACACCTATGGGCCGTCCCCTATATATTCCTACACTTTCTCAACGTCAAGGGTTCCGAAGTTCCATTCTTTACGTTTACACTTTGAGAAAATAATTCAGAAAACTCTTTAGACTAGCCGTGTTCTTCTCCATCCTCTAGGGCAACCACGAAGTGCAAGCAAGGCCAAGGGAGAAGAAGACAAGCCGTGCACACCATCCACCCTCCACCTTGAAGATTGCTTTCGAAATTCAAGAGACCACATCATCACTTCATTCATCTCATCTTCATCACGGTGTAATCCGATTCTCCTTGTACCTTTGCTTTGTATTTTCGTTGGTTTTGCCTTAGTTGACACATATGTATGAACAAGTATTGTTTTCTGAAATTTTATGATGAATTGTTAATTTTCAGATTCATATATTGCGATTTATGGTTGCTTTTGTGTGAGTGTTTGATTAAATTTGCATGATAGAAATCTTTTGTATGTTTATCTTGAATGGTTCGAAACATTTAGGGTTTTTATATGAATGTTGCTACGAATTTGAGAACATGAATCAACTTTTTGGTTTTGTGTTCTTGAATCGATAAGTAGTAAAGGTTTTGTACAAAAACCGAATTTAATCAAAGAAGATTGCAATTAGGTGGACTTTTTCATACTAAGTTGCACATTTGAGTTGATAGCCTTTCTAGGTGTTTATTGCGTTAAACATGACATGATTGACTAGCTTTCTAGGGCTTGATTGCATGTTTGATAGAATTAATCTAGGTGCTTTCACTTAGGTTAATTAGCATTGAAAGTAAAATATGGGAAATTGTTTGCTTTTGAACGTTTCACATGATCAACTCCTCTTGCATGACTATGATGAACAATGATGAACTTGAATTAATTTTAATCATGAGTTTCGACTTTGATCTTTGTTCTTGCATTCCATTTGTATTTTTATGTTTTTGCATTTTAATTATTTAGGTAACTTAGATTTTATTTTCGGAAATTAAAACCAAAAACCAAAAACTCCCCCTTTTTCGTAAATATGTCTATATTTTGTAAATATTATACTTTGTTTTAATTTTAATTGTTTAATTGTTTGACAATGACAGGTGTACCCTCAATCCCCGGAATAGAACGATCCCTATTTACTTTATACTACTAATGACATTTCAGGGTTAAATTGGTCGCTCGATAAAAGCGACATCAATTTTTGGCGCCGTTGCCGGGGATTGAAAAATCATTTGCCATATTGTGAATATTTGTTTTGTATATTGTGACCGAAAAAAAAAAAAAAAAAAAAAAAAATTTACTTGTTTATTTTGTAATTGTCGAAATTTAGTTAATTAATTACTTAGGTTGTTATTTATATTGTTGAATACGAATTTTAATTGTAGGTTGTAAATTAAAGATGGAATAGGTGAAGTCGTGTTTATTAATATTGGCCTAAACCCCTTATTGGTACCTAGTCCAGGTCCCTTAAGGTTGAGGGCGGCCTTTATTAACATTCATTGAACTGTCTTCACACTTAGGACCTTTTTCATCCAAGTAAGTATAGCCTATGTGGGATGGTGTCTAGGAAAGGGGACAACGTTCATAACGGGTTCTTGGATTCAGAAGTGCATGCAAATGGGCCTAAACCACAATGTGGGAGTAGCTCATGCCAAAATGGATCCTACCTCTTGTGTTCGCCCTCCCCTACCTGGCCATTTTAGTAAGGTTGCCCAAAGGATGTAGGAGAGACTTAGTGTCTTGACGATTATACTTGGGCCGCACGTCCACTTGATTTACCGCTTGGAATTTAATTCGAAATCAATGGTATTTATAACAAAAGAAAATGTTGTGATGCACCTAAGGTATATTGGATTAAACATAGTCTTGAAAAGGGTAGCTGTTTCAGCCCCATTGCACATCGAGACTCCCTGTTCCCGTACCTAAGTGTTGAAAATAATTGTAAAGAAAAGGAAAGAATAGAAGTAATTTTACTTAATTTCGTGAAAAAAAAAAAAAAAAAAAAAAAAAAAAAAAAGATAATTAGATGTGAATAGTGACGTTTTGTTTGTTTGTGTGAAAGTTTTGTGTAAATGGTGTCTAATCTTGTTAAACAAAGGAAATGTAAAGAATTAATTATAAATATTGTTAACTTCTTGATTGTTATAAGTGTGTAAAATCGTATGAGTAGATAAGGGCCCTTTTGTTAATATTGGCCTTAACCCTTCATTAGTGCCTTTCTAAGGTCTTATGAGGTTGAGGGCGGCTTTTATTAGCATTTGGAGAACTGTCTAACACATGAGTCCTTTCCAAGCTGAGTAAGGGGCATATAGGTGGTGTCTTAGGTTGAGACCCTGGGTGATGGGTTCAAATTGGATCTCAGAGATACTATAGACCGTGCGTAAACCACAATGTGGGAGTAGCCAATAGGGGCCTAAACCTCAATGAGGGAGTAGCCTCCGTAGTGTCACCAAAATGAGTCCTCCCTCTCACTTACCTCTTAATCTGGCCATCTAGCCTTCTGAAACAAAGGAAAGTGACTTATGTCTAGGCGACTATCCCTAGATCGTATCTCACCAATAGTAGTGGTTTCTATTGGGCTCGACTTACAACTTGTAATCAATTGAGATATTAACTTTATTTTGTAAAGATAATAAGATACTTGAACATAACCTCCACTTGTAAATTGTGTTGTTTTGTACATTTTATACTTGCATAAACTTCTTACGTGGTTTATTTGTGAAAAGATTGTGGATAGTTTGTAATTTATACTTCTCTTTATACTTGTATAAATCATAAATAGTAAAGTCATGAATAGTAACTTGTGAATAGTGACTCATGAATAGTAAGGTTGATGTATCAATCACTAATTTGTAATTAGCTCACTTTATACTTTGCTAACTTCTTTGAATTTTGATGATATTCAGGATTCCTATGAATGACCGAGCCTTTTAGATCCTCTACACTAAAGGAAATCGAAGCAAGGCTCGCTCGCTTGAAGGGTCCTTCACTTCTTGAGCACACAAGCCCTTCCCCTTCAACATACAAAGAGTACACATTTAACGAGCAAGGGAAGCGGACTTACTTTTCTGAGGAGTCTACATCACCTACACCAAGTCCATCTCCTCCTTCACGTTCACCTTCACCTGTGATTTCGTCCAACTCTACACCACCACCTTCACCACCACCTGAAGAAGTCAGGGAAGAGAGAATGGCATCTATTAGGGAACTCTCCACCGCAACTGTTGAAGGAGGACCCCCTACAGGCATAGTTTACCCTCCCCCTGCAGCTGGAAGACAAGCAGAGTTTGAGCTAAAGAGTGGTTTGTTGCACAAGCTCCCTATCTTCCATGGACTTAATATGGAGGATGCTAACAAGCATGTTCGAGAATTTCAATCTGTTTGTGCAAACATGCAACCACAAGGGGCAGATGAGAATCTTCTGAAGATGAGAGCATTTCCATTCTCCTTAGCTGACAGAGCCAAAGATTGGCTATATGAGCTTCCTGCAGGACGTATCACCTCATGGGAGACAATGCGAAAGGCCTTCTTGGAAAAATACTTCCCAGCTTCTAAGGTCATCACACTTAGAAAGAAGCTTAGTGGAATAGAGCAAGCCCATGATGAGTCCTATGCTGCCTACTACGAGAGGTTCAACTCCCTACTTGCACAATGTCCTCAACATCAAATGAAGGATGAGACCCTACTTACATGTTTCTACGAAGGACTCTTACCCTTGGAAAGGCAAATGTTGGATGCTGCAGCTGGTGGAGCTTTTGTGGATAAGTCACCTGCGGTTGGGAAGGAACTTATAGCTAATCGTGCCCTAAACTCCCAACAGTATGAGGGTGTGAGACAACCCACTCGTAGGGTAAATGAGGTGAGCACTAGTCCTGCCATTGCGGATCAATTGAGCAAACTCACCCTTCTTGTGAACAAGGTGGCGACTACTCAAGGCCATGGAGGACCCTCTGCTTGTGGGGTATGCTTTACTCAAGGACATCCTACGGATCAATGTCCTCAACTGAGTGAGAATGGTGGTTGGGAGTCTGTGAATGCTATAGGAGGCTATCAAGGGAACCAAGGGGGTCCCCCACGTCCAAGGTATGATCCATATTCGAATACCTATAACCCTGGATGGAGGGACCACCCCAACTTCAAATGGACCAACAATGAAAATGTTCAGAACCCTCTTGGTGGCAGTTTCCAACGTCCTCAAGGACCTCCCTATCAAAGACCTTACATGCCTCCTCAACACAACATAGGGAATTCCAATTCTCACTATGATAAGACGATAGAGGCCTTGACTAATTCCACGCAGGCATTGACTAGTGCCACACAGACTTTGCTTCAAGGACAACAGACCAATGCCAAGGACATTGCAGAGCTCAAGAAGCAAATGGGACAAGTGGTGGACTTCATGACCAAGTTTCATGAGAGTGGTAAGCTTCCGAGCAACACAATTCCAAACCCAAAGGGAGGCTTTGAAGGTTCCACCAACTGAGGAGAAGAGGAAACCACGTCTAGGCTGAGAAGACGTTAAAACCAAGCGCTACTTGGGAGGCAACCCATGCAAATCAGATTTGCTTTCTTTATCCTTATTTTCTATTTTTCGTTTTTGCTTTTTGAATTTAGTATTATTTTCGTAAACTCCATCCTTATATGCTTAAGTGTTTCATTGCATGCTTATTCTTGATTACATTGAGGACAATGCAATATTTAAGTGTGGGGGAAGGGATTTACACTTTTGTTTTGAGTCATATATATTGAAAATACAAAAAAAAAAAAAAAAAAAAAAATTGAAAAATGTCAAAAATTTAAAAATTTTCGTTGCTTTTGTTTTTGTTTTGAGTCTTAGGATGCCCTTTCAACTGTCTAGGATGATTCTATATCTCTGAAATCATGATTAAAAGAGGATCACAAAATTGAGATGACTTTAAAATGGTATTCTTTGGTTAATTGAGATATATGAAAAATGTGTGCCTTGTAGTGGATATGGATTTCGTGACTTTGGTACAGAATATGAGCATGTTAAGATGAGTTTTGATTCATAAAAACCCATGTGAGATATTTGAGCCATGTCCTTTTTTTCTTGGAGTAAAAATGAAATATATATTCTTAATTTCTTGGCGATGTTTTGATGATCTCATTATTCTTTCATTTGATTGACTGCTTGCCATAGATTAAGTTTGATGGACTAGAGAATGCTAGAATTCACTCTTGTGCTTGTTGAGACGTTTGTCAATACATGGCCCTGATTCTGGAAGGGATAGAGGCATCCTAGGAATTACCACCATTGCCATATAAACTTGTGTCCCCATTTGTGCCCGTCGTGGGACCCCCCTAGATAAGCCCCTTTGAGCCTACATTAAGCCTTTTCGTTCATCACCCTAAAATCCTTAACCATGAAGCTTAGTATAGTAACAACCCTACCCTTTGTTCTAAGAACTTAGTGGAGCTATCTTTTGAGACATACTACATGGGTTTGGTGCTAAGGATGGAAATTGAGAAGAGGTTAAAGTTCAAGTGTGGGGGTAGACTTGTCCATAAAGAAAAAAATATGTGAAAGCCGTGAAAAATGAAAAGAAAAGAAAAAATGTACGGCTAGAAAAGAAAAGAAAGAAATATTTATGGATTTTAGTCCCCATACTTAGTGATTTTGGAGTTTACTTTGAAATGAAGGCCTATTAAAGAAAAATTTGACCTTTGTCCATTCACTATAGTTCAGGGGAAGTTTACAATGAAGATTGGGCCCAACATGAAGACACTAGGCCCCTTTTATGTTACCTCTAGGGGAAGTGACGTTTTTGCAATGCATTGGTGGATTTCTTGTGGTCTCTACATTTACATGTGCTCTGCTAGGTTTTTAGGACACTTTGATAATCCTTACCCTTCATTTCTTAAAACCTTGAGCCTTGGCCCCATTACAACCTTTAAGAAGACCTTCTTGATCCTTAAGATGGGACAGCCCTTGATGTGGAGATGAGTTACAAGAGTTGAACCTATGGCTTGGGTCCATCTGTGCAAGTAGTTGGTATCCTTCATGAGATCTTTAAAGAAAATTATACATGTGCTTTCGTTTCTTGAATTATGTGATATACTTGCTATCTTTCACATATACTTGAGTGTATAAGCTTTTAAGCATTGCCATGATCTGAGAGAAGAAAGAGTGGATATAACTTGTGAGGAGTTGAATCATACTTGTTTGAAACATGCTTAACAGAAACCATCACCATTGTTTCAACCAAGTCCTACTTGTGTATATGTAAGTTATGTGTTTTAATTAACTCTTGAATGCCTAACATTGAATTTTGGTTAAGTGCTAATCTTGGTGTTATGAAAGTAAGAGATTGCTGAGACAAATAGTTGAAGGGCAATAGAGTCATTGTTTTTGTCAAGTCTTTAAATTTTCGTTGAGTCTTAGTGTGTGTCTTAGTTTGATTTTGCTAAGGGACTAGCAAAAGCTAAGTGTGGGGGAATTTGATAGGAGCATTTTAATGCGACGTTTTAACTGCATTTCCCTACACTTTTCTGCGCCATTTCCTTGAAAAATCCCTGTTTGGGAAAGTTTCCATTCTTTGATTGGGAAAGTTCCTTATTGTAGAAAGTTTCCATTTTTGTCTTCATTTTTCATTTCTCATTTCTCATTTCTCATTTTTCATTTCTCATTTCTGGAAAGTTTCTATTTTCATTTTTAGTAAGTTTCTATTTTCATTTTTTAGAAAGTTTCTATTTTAAGTATAGTTTCTATTTCAGGACATCCGAGCTAGAAAGTGGAAATGAACGCACGAATGGGAAGAGGAGCTTGCGAACATCAAGACGAACGAACATGAGAGAAAATGGCCCACACATTTGAGCAGAAATGAAGAAACAAGCTTTCCTAGTCCAACCAGGAAATCCTACGAAATGGAGGAAGGCTTCCCTAGCAAGTTTCCAACGCAACCATGAAAAAGAAATGGAAAAATAATGTGTTTTGCGTTGGAAAATGAGAAGGCTTGAAGATGAAGCAACGAGGCCCAAGAACTCTTTGGATTTTCGGCAAATTGGATAATGGCCCATCAAAGCCCATGACACTAGGGTTTGTGACGCAAACCCTAGCCCTAAAGATATGTTTGCCGTGAAATTGCATGAGAGAAACAAGGAAGAGGCGTCCAAAAATCAGAAAATAAAGAAGATTTTCTATGGAGATTTTCTAGGGTTATTTTTATGGAAATAAATCAAGAGATAAAACCCTAGAAGACCTAGCCGTCCAAGCCAAGAGGAAAACAAGGGGATGCCGTGCAAACCCTAGGGAATTCGGCAAGAGATAATGAAGAGAGAAATTAGGGTTTTTGCCGTGAGGAAAAATCAGAAAAATAAAGAGATTTCGTGGAGATTTCTTAGGGAGCTTTTAAAGGAAAGAGAATATGTGTTGAACACAAAAAGCTCTCAAAGGAGTCTAGGTTCATCCCCCTTTTATTCTCTAAATATATTGTTGCCGAAATTGGTGTATAAAATCAGAAATTATCTACATATTTCGGCAAGAATTATTTAGGGAATTGATATTGGAATTTTGTGATTGGTTGCACCACCTCATAGGGCTTATGTGGCAAGAATTCATTGGAGGAAATTATGTGGAGGAATCAAGCACATGCCGTGAACATCTCTAGGGTTTTGGACGGCTTGGACACCTATGGGCCGTCCCTATATATTCCTACACTTTCTCAACGTCAAGGGTTCCGAAGTTCCATTCTTTACGTTTACACTTTGAGAAAATAATTCAGAAAACTCTTTAGACTAGCCGTGTTCTTCTCCATCCTCTAGGGCAACCACGAAGTGCAAGCAAGGCCAAGGGAGAAGAAGACAAGCCGTGCACACCATCCACCCTCCACCTTGAAGATTGCTTTCGAAATTCAAGAGACCACATCATCACTTCATTCATCTCATCTTCATCACGGTGTAATCCGATTCTCCTTGTACCTTTGCTTTGTATTTTCGTTGGTTTTGCCTTAGTTGACACATATGTATGAACAAGTATTGTTTTCTGAAATTTATGATGAATTGTTAATTTTCAGATTCATATATTGCGATTTATGGTTGCTTTTGTGTGAGTGTTTGATTAAATTTGCATGATAGAAATCTTTTGTATGTTTATCTTGAATGGTTCGAAACATTTAGGGTTTTTATATGAATGTTGCTACGAATTTGAGAACATGAATCAACTTTTTGGTTTTGTGTTCTTGAATCGATAAGTAGTAAAGGTTTTGTACAAAAACCGAATTTAATCAAAGAAGATTGCAATTAGGTGGACTTTTTCATACTAAGTTGCACATTTGAGTTGATAGCCTTTCTAGGTGTTTATTGCGTTAAACATGACATGATTGACTAGCTTTCTAGGGCTTGATTGCATGTTTGATAGAATTAATCTAGGTGCTTTCACTTAGGTTAATTAGCATTGAAAGTAAAATATGGGAAATTGTTTGCTTTTGAACGTTTCACATGATCAACTCCTCTTGCATGACTATGATGAACAATGATGAACTTGAATTAATTTTAATCATGAGTTTCGACTTTGATCTTTGTTCTTGCATTCCATTTGTATTTTTATGTTTTTGCATTTTAATTATTTAGGTAACTTAGATTTTATTTTCGGAAATTAAAACCAAAAACCAAAAACTCCCCCTTTTTCGTAAATATGTCTATATTTTGTAAATATTATACTTTGTTTTAATTTTAATTGTTTAATTGTTTGACAATGACAGGTGTACCCTCAATCCCCGGAATAGAACGATCCCTATTTACTTTATACTACTAATGACATTTCAGGGTTAAATTGGTCGCTCGATAAAAGCGACATCAATTTTTGGCGCCGTTGCCGGGGATTGAAAAATCATTTGCCATATTGTGAATATTTGTTTTGTATATTGTGACCGAAAAAAAAAAAAAAAAAAAAAAAAATTTACTTGTTTATTTTGTAATTGTCGAAATTTAGTTAATTAATTACTTAGGTTGTTATTTATATTGTTGAATACGAATTTTAATTGTAGGTTGTAAATTAAAGATGGAATAGGTGAAGTCGTGTTTATTAATATTGGCCTAAACCCCTTATTGGTACCTAGTCCAGGTCCCTTAAGGTTGAGGGCGGCCTTTATTAACATTCATTGAACTGTCTTCACACTTAGGACCTTTTTCATCCAAGTAAGTATAGCCTATGTGGGATGGTGTCTAGGAAAGGGGACAACGTTCATAACGGGTTCTTGGATTCAGAAGTGCATGCAAATGGGCCTAAACCACAATGTAGGAGTAGCTCATGCCAAAATGGATCCTACCTCTTGTGTTCGCCCTCCCCTACCTGGCCATTTCAGTAAGGTTGCCCAAAGGATGTAGGAGAGACTTAGTGTCTTGACGATTATACTTGGGCCGCACGTCCACTTGATTTACCGCTTGGAAACTTTCAAGAAGGATGAAAGTGACCAAGCCATCTTGGAAACTTTCAAGAAGGTGCAAGTAAACCTACCCCTCCTAGAGGCCATCAAGCAAGTCCCTAAGTATGCCAAGTTCCTCAAAGAGCTTTGCACTACTAGGAGAGTAAACCGTGAAAAGGAGGTGGTAAAGGTAAGTGAGAATGTCTCTGCCCTGATTCAGAGGAAGATTCCTCCAAAGTGTAAGGATCCTGGAAGCTTTACTATTCCGTGCACTATTGGTAACTCTAGATTTAAGAATGCCATGTTAGACCTAGGTGCATCTGTTAATGTTATGCCCTATTCTGTGTATGAAACCCTAGGTCTAGGTGAACTTAAATCTGACAATGTTATCATTCAGTTAGCTGACAGATCCAATGCATACCCTAGAGGTTTGTTGGAGGATGTACTTGTACAGGTTAACCATCTTATCTTCCCAGCTGATTTTTATGTATTGGAAATGGAGGACTCCCCTGTAAGTTCCACTCCATTGCTTTTGGGACGTCCTTTCTTAAGGACAGCTAGGACGAAGATTGATGTGTATGAAGGCTCTCTTACAATGGAGTTCGATGGTGACATTATAGGCTTTAACATTTTTGAAGCCATGAGGTATCCCCTAGAGGTTAATGATTGTTTTTCTGCTGACATTTTGGATGAACTTGCGCAGAAAATGTTTGATGTTATGCATGAGGATACCCTAGTCACTACCCTTGAGAGTGGGGTAGGCTATACAAAGGAGGGGGTCACCATTTCAGAGGACAAGTTGAAAGACACTTGTGAGGAGAAAATCATTGAAAACGTCTCCTTCCTTGAGGCATCTCCCTATATAGGTAAGTCTGTTTCTCCCTTGTCCATTCAGTTATCCACTAACAAGACTTTACCTTCAGTGGTCCAGGCCCCAGAACTTGAGCTAAAACCTCTTCCAGACCATTTGAAGTATGTCTACTTAGGGGACAAGGAGACCTTACCAGTGATTGTGTCCTCTGCACTAACGACTCCACAAGAAGAGAAGTTGGTGGACATGTTGAAGCAACACAAGACCGCCATAGGATGGACATTGGCGGACATCAAGGGAATCAGCCCTACAACTTGCGTCCATAGGATACTTCTGGAGGAGGGGTCTAAACCTACTAGAGAGGCTCAACGTCGTCTCAACCCTCCAATGATGGAAGTAGTGAAGAAGGAGGTTATCAAACTCCTTGATTGTGGGGTGATCTACCCTATTTCAGACTCCAAGTGGGTCTCCCCAGTTCAGGTCGTGCCCAAGAAGTCTGGGATCACTGTGGTAAAGAATGCTGATAACGAACTGGTGCCCCAAAGGACAGTCACAGGCCACAGAGTGTGCATTGACTATAGGAGGCTCAACGCAACTACAAGGAAAGACCACTTTCCTCTGCCATTCATTGATCAGATGCTTGAGCGCCTAGCTGGACATGACTACTATTGTTTTCTGGATGGATATTCTGGTTACAACCAGATTGCAATTGCAAATGAAGATCAAGAGAAGACAACCTTCACTTGCCCCTTTGGAACATTTGCCTATAGACGTATGCCCTTCGGACTTTGCAACGCTCCAGGTACGTTTCAGAGATGTATGGTAAGTATCTTTTCAGATTATATTGAGAAAATCATAGAGGTATTCATGGATGACTTTTCAGTTTTTGGAAAGAATTTTGATGATTGTCTTAATAATCTGGAAATAATTCTGAAACGATGCATGGAAACTAACCTTGTCTTAAACTGGGAAAATGTCATTTTATGGTTAAGCAAGGAATAGTTCTAGGACATATTGTCTCTGCTAGGGGTATAGAGGTTGATAAAGCCAAGGTTGATATTGTGCGTCACTTACCCTCTCCCACTTCTGTGAGAGAGATTCGTTCTTTCCTTGGCCATGCAGGTTTTTATAGGAGGTTCATCAAGGACTTCTCTCAGATTTCGAGACCCTTATGTCAACTACTCCAGAAGGATGTGCCCTTCCACTTTGACAAGGAGTGTCAAGAAGCTTTTGACAAGCTTAAGGAGTTGTTGACGTCTGCCCCCATCATGTTACCTCCAGATTGGTCCCTGCCCATTGAATTGATGTGTGATGCCTCTGACTATGCAGTTGGAGCTGTTTTGGGGCAAAGGAAGGACAAGCTACCCTATGCCATCTACTACGCCTCAAGGACTCTCAATGATGCACAAATGAATTACTCCACCACAGAGAAAGAGCTCCTTGCAGTTGTCTTTGCCCTTGAGAAGTTTCGCTCTTACTTACTTGGTACCAAAGTTACTATCTTTACTGACCATGCAGCTTTGAAATACTTGATGACAAAGAAAGAGGCGAAACCAAGGCTCATCAGATGGATCCTACTCTTGCAAGAATTCGACGTGGAAATCAAGGACAAGAAGGGTAGTGAAAACGTGGTAGCTGACCACTTGAGTCGTTTGGTGCACGCAGAAGACCGTCTCCCTCTGGTGGAGACGTTTCCAGATGAACAACTCTTTGGAATCCAGGTAAGTGAACCATGGTATGCAGACATTGTGAATTATATTGTGTCTAGAAAGATTCCTGATACCATGTCACGTGCTCATAGGGATAGGCTTAGGAAAACTGTTAAGCAATATGTTTGGGATGAACCTTATTTGTGGAAGTATTGCTCTGATCAATTGATTAGGAGATGTGTGCCTGAACATGAACATAATGCTATACTTTCTTTTTGCCACTCTAAAGCATGTGGGGGTCACTTTGGGTCTAAGAAGACTGCGTTTAAGGTGCTAGAGTCTGGGTTCTATTGGCCAACATTATTTAGGGATGCACATGCCTATTGTTTAACTTGTGATAAGTGCCAAAGAACAGGAAATCTAGGTCCTAGAGATCAAATGCCATTGTCCAATATAATAACTGTTGAAATATTTGATGTCTGGGGTATAGATTTCATGGGACCTTTCCCTTCATCTTTTGGGTTTCTCTATATCTTGCTTGCAGTGGACTATGTTTCCAAATGGGTGGAAGCAAAGGCCACTAGAACTAATGACTCTAAGGTTGTTGCAGATTTTATCAAGTCTAACATCTTTAGCAGGTTTGGAATGCCTAGAGTTCTCATTAGTGATGGAGGATCCCATTTTTGCAATCGGACGATTGAGGCTCTCTTGAAGAGATATGATGTCACACATAAGGTTTCTACACCTTATCACCCACAAACTAGTGGGCAGGCTGAGGTCTCTAACCGTCAGATCAAGGGGATATTGGAGAAGACTGTGAACCCTAACAGGAAGGACTGGTCCTTGCGTCTAGAGGATGCTTTGTGGGCCTACAGAACTGCATACAAAACTCCCATAGGTATGTCACCATATCGAATTATCTATGGCAAACCTTGCCATTTACCTGTGGAGTTGGAGCACAAAGCTTGGTGGGCTGTGAAGCAGTTCAACATGGATATGGATGCAGCTGGGCTTCATAGGAAGTTGCAATTGCAAGAGTTAGAGGAGATTAGGAATGATGCCTTCGAAAGTGCTAAGATTTACAAGGACAAGACTAAGGCATTCCATGACAAAATGATTCGAAGGAAGACTTTTGTTGTAGGTCAAAAAGTTCTTCTTTTCCATTCTCGTCTCAAACTCTTCCCAGGTAAGCTTCGTTCTCGTTGGATTGGGCCTTTTGTTATCACTCATGTGTTTCCTCATGGAGCTGTGCAGATAAAGAGTGAACATACAAATAACGAGTTCAAGGTGAATGGCCACCGCTTGAAGCCTTACTATGAGGCATTTGTGGAACATGAAGTGGAGGTTGTACCCCTCCAAAACGTTCCAAACCCTGAGGATTAAATGGAGGTACAAGTCTAGGCTGAAAGACTATAAACATTAAGCGCTGCTTGGGAGGCAACCCAATTCAGAAGTTGCTGTGGAGGAGTCATCAACGCAGATTTGTTTTATTTTTCCCTTTTACTCCTCAAATTCTCTTTGTACTTAGTCAGTATTTTCGTAAATCTTTTTCCTATATACTTAAGTGTTTCATTGCATGCTTTTAATTGATTACATTGAGGACAATGCAATATTTAAGTGTGGGGGAAGGGATTTATATTTTTAGTCTTTTATTTTGAGTCGTATATATTGAAAAATACAAAAAAATTGAAAAATGTAAAAAATTTAAAAATTTCGGTGCTTTTGTTTTTGTTTTGAGTCTTAGGATGCCCTTTCAACTGTCTAGGATGATTCTATATCTCTGAAATCATGACTAAAAGAGGATCACAAGATTGAGATGATTTTTAAACATGGTATTCTTTGGTTAATTGAGATATATGAAAAATATGTGCCTTGTAGTGGATATGGATTTCGAAACTTTGGTACAGAAAATATGAGCATGTTAAGATAAGTTTTGATTCATAAAGCCCATGTGAGATATTTGAGCCATGTCCCTTTTTCTTGGAGTGAAAATGAAATATATATTCTTAATTTCTTGGCGATGTTTTGATGATCTCATTATTCTTTCATTTGATTGACTACTTGCCATAGATTAAGTTTGATGGACTAGAGAATGCTAGAATTCGCTCTTGTGCTTGTTGAGACGTATGTCAATACATGGCCCTGATTCTGGAAGGGATAGAGGCACCCTAGGAATTACCACCATTGCCATATAAACTTGTGTCCCCATTTGTGCCCGTCGTGGGACTCCCCTAGATAAGCCCCTTTGAGCCTACATTAAGCCTTTTCGTTCATCACCCTAAAATCCTTAACCATGAAGCTTAGTATAGTAACAACCCTACCCTTTGTTCTAAGAACTTAGTGGAGCTATCTTTTGAGACATACTACATGGGTTTGGTGCTAAGGATGGAAATTGAGAAGAGGTTAAAGTTCAAGTGTGGGGGTAGACTTGTCCATAAAGAAAAAAATATGTGAAAGCCGTGAAAAATGAAAAAAAAAAAAAAATGTACGGCTAGAAAAGAAAAGAAAGAAATATTTATGGATTTTAGTCCCCCATACTTAGTGATTTTGGAGTTTACTTTGAAATGAAGGCCTATTAAAGAAAAATTTGACCTTTGTCCATTCACTATAGTTCAGGGGAAGTTTACAATGAAGATTGGGCCCAACATGAAGACACTAGGCCCCTTTTATGATACCTCTAGGGGAAGTGACGCTTTTGCAATGCATTGGTGGATTTCTTGTGGTCTCTACATTTACATGTGCTCTGCTAGGTTTTTAGGACACTTTGATAAATCCTTACCCTTCATTTCTTAAAACCTTGAGCCTTGGCCCCATTACAACCTTTAAGAAGACCTTCTTGATCCTTAAGATGGGACAGCCCTTGATGTGGAGATGAGTTACAAGAGTTGAACCTATGGCTTGGGTCCATCTGTGCAAGTAGTTGGTATCCTTCATGAGATCTTTAAAGAAAATTATACATGTGCTTTCGTTTCTTGAATTATGTGATATACTTGCTATCTTTCACATATACTTGAGTGTATAAGCTTTTAAGCATTGCCATGATCTGAGAGAAGAAAGAGTGGATATAACTTGTGAGGAGTTGAATCATACTTGTTTGAAGCATGCTTAACAGAAACCATCACCATTGTTCCAACCAAGTCCTACTTGTGTATGTGAAGATTATGTGTTTCAATTAACTCTCGAATGCCTAAACATTTATTCTTGGTGAAGTGCTAATCTTGGTGTTGTGAAAGTAAGAGATTGCTGAGACAAAAAGTTGAAGGGCTAAAGAGTCTGTTTCGTGTCAAGTCTTTAATTTTCGTTGAGTCTTAGTATGTGTCTTAGTGTGATTTTGCTAAGGGACTAGCAAAAGCTAAGTGTGGGGGAATTTGATAGGAGCATTTTAATGCGACGTTTTAACTGCATTTCCCTACATTTTCTGCGTTATTTCCTTAATAAAACTCTGTTTAGGAAAGTTTCCATTCTTTGATTGGGAAAGTTCCTATTTGTAGAAAGTTTCCATTTTTTTTGTAGTTTCTATTTATCATTTTTAGTAAGTTTCCATTTTCAGTAGTTTCTATTTTTCATTTTTAGAAAGTTTCCCATTTTCATTTTAGGAAAGTTTCTATTTTTCTTACTAGTTTCTATTTTCAGGACCTCCGAGCTAGAAAGTGGAAATGAACGCACGAATGGAAAGAGGAGCTTGCGAACATCAAGACGAACGAACATGAGAGAAAATGGCCCACACATTTGAGCAGAAATGAAGAAATAAGCTTTCCTAGTCCAACCAGGAAATCCTACGAAATGGAGGAAGGCTTCCCTAGCAAGTTTCCAACGCAACCATGAAAAAGAAATGGAAAAATAATGTGTTTTGCGTTGGAAAATGAGAAGGCTTGAAGATGAAGCAACGAGGCCCAAGAACTCTTTGGATTTTCGGCAAATTGGATAATGGCCCATCAAAGCCCATGACACTAGGGTTTGTGACGCAAACCCTAGCCCTAAAGATATGTTTGCCGTGAAATTGCATGAGAGAAACAAGGAAGAGGCGTCCAAAAATCAGAAAATAAAGAAGATTTTCTATGGAGATTTTCTAGGGCTATTTTTATGGAAATAAATCAAAAGATAAACCCTAGAAGACTCCTAGCCGTCCAAGCCAAGAGGAAAAGAAGGAATGAGCCGTGCAAAGTAAAGATAAACCCTAGAGAATTCGGCAAAGATATTATCTAGAGAGTTTTAAGGAAAGAAAATATGTGTGGAGACCAAGAAAAGCTCAAAAGAAGTCTAGATACATTCCTATATTCCCTAAAGAGTTTTGGCCGAAATAAAAGAGAAAAATCAGAATATTATCAAGGGAATTTCGGCAAGAATTATTTAGGGAATTAAATGGAATTTTGTGATTGGTTGCACCACCTCATAGGGCTTATGTGGCAAGCAAGCATTGGAGGAAATTATGTGGAGTTATATCATTGTGCCGTGAGATTACTAGGGTTACAAGGCTTGGAGAACAAAGGAAGCCGTCCCCTATATATTCATCTCTTCTTTCAACGTCAAGGGTTGCCTAGTTCCCACTTTTACGTTTTACACTTTGAAAAAAATTCAGAAAACTCTCTCTAGCCTAGCTGTGTTCATCTCCATCCTCTAGGGCAACCACGAAGTGCAAGCAAGGCCAAGGAAGAAGAAGACAAGCCGTGCACATCATCCATCACCATCCTTGAAGATTGCTTTCGAAATTCAAGAGACCATTCATCACTTCATTCATCTCATCTTCATCACGGTGTAATCCGATTCTCCTTGTACCTTTGCTTTGTATTTTCGTTGGTTTTGCCTTAGTTGACACATATGTATGAACAAGTGTTGTTTTCTGAAATTTTATGATTAATTGTTAATTTTCAGATTCATATATTGTGATTTATGGTTGCTTTTGTGTGAGTGTTTGATTAAATTTGCATGATAGAAATCTTTTGTATGATAATCTTGAATGGTTCGAAACATTTAGGTTTTTATGTGAATGTTGCAACGAATTCGAGAACATGGATCAACTTTTTGGTTTTGTGTTCTTGAATCGATAAGTAGTAAAGGTTTTGTACAAAAACCGAATTTAATCAAAGAAGATTGCAATTAGGTGGACTTTTTCATACTAAGTTGCACATTTGAGTTGATAGCCTTTCTAGGTGCTTAATGCATTAATCATGACATGATTGACTAGCTTTCTAGGGCTTGATTGCATGTTTGATAGAATTAATCTAGGTGCTTTCGCTTAGGTTAATTAGCATTGAAAGTAAAATATGGGAAATTGTTTGCTTTTGAACGTTTCACATGATCAACTCCTCTTGCATGACTATGATGAACAATGATGAACTTGAATCAATTTTAATCATGAGTTTCGAATTTGATCTTTGTTCTTGCATCCCATTTGTATTTTTATGTTTTTGCATTTTAATTATTTTCTTAACTTAGTTTAATTTTCGAAAACCAAAAATCAAAATTCCCCCCTTTTTCGTAAATATGTATATATTTTGTTATATTTTTGTAAATATTATACTTTGTTTTAATTTTAATTGTTTAATTGTTTGACAATGACAGGTGTACCCTCAATCCCCGGAATAGAACGATCCCTATTTACTTTATACTACTAATGACATTTCAGGGTTAAATTATGCGCTTGCTTTAGGCGCATCACACATCATAGTTTCGGTTTAAACAACAGAAATTCCAAAGCAGAAATTCTAACTACAAGAAAGCCAAAACCGTAAGAATACATGAAAAGATGATGGTGTGGACAACCCTTGATCACGTCCCAAGGTCCAAAGCAGATCCAAGATGATGCACAAGTGTTGATCACGGCTAGGAAGATGGATGGTTACGGCCTTGCTCCTTGAAGATTGCGAAAACCTGAAAACTAGAGAGAACGAGTGAGAATACGAAATTGTGGAGAAAATTCTTAACCTTGAAACGTCTAATACACAAGGTATATATAGGAGAACGTCTCAAGGCACTCCCAATTCGTTTCTACTTGGTTTCTCTTAGTTTGTATTGATTTAGGACTTCTTTCTCACGAAACAGATTTCCGGCAGGATTGACCTCAGTCCACTAAAACGGCCATAACTTTCTCTAGAAAATAGATATTGATGAGCTGTAAAAAGCTCTGGAAACTAGACATCTGTAGCTTTCCAACCATATAAAGATCATAATTTTCTGAGCTCTGAGCGATTTTTGACACTCCGTTGAAGTTGACTGATCTGCACAGGCAGATTTCCGAATCTGTAATGGATTTGACTTTTAAGGCACAAGTTGAGTCCAATTCGATTTTCCTTTATATCACATGCCTCTCACATGCCTTCCACGCCTATTCTGAAGTAGAAACGTCAAGAACTCCCTAGAACCTTCAAGAACCTCACGGCAATTCCAATCCAAACTCAACAAGAAGTCCAAATTCCACATTGCTTTGTAATTCGAATTCTTTGAAACTTCCTCTTCCATGTGCATGATAGGAGCATTTTAATGCGACATTTTAACTGCATTTCCCTACACTTTTCTGCGCCATTTCCTTGAAAAATCCCTGTTTGGGAAAGTTTCCATTCTTTGATTGGGAAAGTTCCTTATTGTAGAAAGTTTCCATTTTTGTCTTCATTTTTCATTTTTCATTTCTCATTTCTGGAAAGTTTCTATTTTTCATTTTTAGTAAGTTTCTATTTTCATTTTTTAGAAAGTTTCTATTTTAAGTATAGTTTCTATTTTCAGGACCTCCGAGCTAGAAAGTGGAAATGAACGCACGAATGGAAAGAGGAGCTTGCGAACATCAAGACGAACGAACATGAGAGAAAATGGCCCACACATTTGAGCAGAAATGAAGAAACAAGCTTTCCTAGTCCAACCAGGAAATCCTACAAAATGGAGGAAGGCTTCCCTAGCAAGTTTCCAACGCAACCATGAAAAAGAAATGGAAAAATATTGTGTTTTGCGTTGGAAAATGAGAAGGCTTGAAGATGAAGCAACGAGGCCCAAGAACTCTTTGGATTTTCGGCAAATTGGATAAAGGCCCATCAAAGCCCATGACATTAGGGTTTGTGACGCAAACCCTAACCCTTAAGGTTGTTGTTGCCGTGAAATTGCAAGAGAGAAACAAGGAGGTGGCGTCCAAGAAAATCAGAAATTAAAAGGAGATTTTCTAGGGTTATTTTTATGGAAATAAATCAAGAGATAAAACCCTAGAAGACCTAGCCGTCCAAGCCAAGAGGAAAACAAGGGGATGCCGTGCAAACCCTAGGGAATTCGGCAAAAGATAATGAAGAGAAAAACTAGGGTTTTGCCGTGAGGAAAAATCAGAAAAAATAAGGAGATTTCGTGGAGATTTCTTAGGGAGCTTTTAAAGGAAAGAGAATATGTGTTGAACACAAAAAGCTCTCAAAGGAGTCTAGGTTCGTCCCCCTTTATTCTCTAAGTATATTGTTGCCGAAATTGGTGAAGGAAATCAGAAAATATCTATATATATTTCGGCAAGATTATTTAGGGAATTTATATTGGAATTTTGTGATTGGTTGCACCACCTCATAGGGCTTATGTGGCACGAAATCATTGGAGAAAATTATGTGGAGGAAGCAAGAGATTGCCGTGAGCTTTGCTAGGGTTGTGGACGGATTGAAGACCTAGAAGCCGTCCCCTATATATTCCTCTCTTCTCTCAACGTCAAGAGCCCGAAAAATTCCATACTTTTGCGTTTATACTTTGAGAAAATAATTCAGAAATCTCTCTAGCCTAGCCGTGTTCTTCTCCATCCTCTAGGGCAACCACGAAGTGCAAGCAAGGCCAAGGAAGAAGAAGACAAGCCGTGCACACCATCCACCCTCCACCTTGAAGATTGCTTTCGAAATTCAAGAGACCACATCATCACTTCATTCATCTCATCTTCATCACGGTGTAATCCGATTCTCCTTGTACCTTTGCTTTGTATTTTCGTTGGTTTTGCCTTAGTTGACACATATGTATGAACAAGTATTGTTTTCTGAAATTTTATGATGAATTGTTAATTTTCAGATTCATATATTGCGATTTATGGTTGCTTTTGTGTGAGTGTTTGATTAAATTTGCATGATAGAAATCTTTTGTATGATTATCTTGAATGGTTCGAAACATTTAGGGTTCTTATGTGATTGTTGCTACGAATTTGAGAACATGAATCAACTTTTTGGTTTTGTGTTCTTGAATCGATAAGTAGTAAAGGTTTTGTACAAAAACCGAATTTAATCAAAGAAGATTGCAATTAGGTGGACTTTTTCATACTAAGTTGCACATTTGAGTTGATAGCCTTTCTAGGTGTTTATTGCGTTAAACATGACATGATTGACTAGCTTTCTAGGGCTTGATTGCATGTTTGATAGAATTAATCTAGGTGCTTTCACTTAGGTTAATTAGCATTGAAAGTAAAATATGGGAAATTGTTTGCTTTTGAACGTTTCACATGATCAACTCCTCTTGCATGACTATGATGAACAATGATGAACTTGAATTAATTTTAATCATGAGTTTCGACTTTGATCTTTGTTCTTGCATTCCATTTGTATTTTTATGTTTTTCGCATTTTAATTATTTAGGTAACTTAGATTTTATTTTCGGAAATTAAAACCAAAAACCAAAAACTCCCCCCTTTTCGTAAATATGTCTATATTTTGTGAATATTATACTTTGTTTTAATTTTAATTGTTTAATTGTTTGACAATGACAGGTGTACCCTCAATCCCCGGAATAGAACGATCCCTATTTACTTTATACTACTAATGACATTTCAGGGTTAAATTGGTCGCTCGATAAAAGCGACATCAATTTTTGGCGCCGTTGCCGGGGATTGAAAAATCATTTGTCATATTGTGAATAATATGTGTTTTGTTTATATTGTGACCGAAAAAAAAAAAAAAAATTACTTGTTAATTATTTTGTTGATAATTGTCGAAAATTAGTAGATTAATTACTTAGGTTGATTATTTATATTGTTGAATACGAATTTTAATTGTGAGTTGTAAATTAAAGAAGGAATAGGTGAAGTCGTGTTTATTAATATTGGCCTAAACCCCTTATTGGTACCTAGTCCAGGTCCCTTAAGGTTGAGGGCGGCCTTTATTAACATTCATTGAACTGTCTTCACACTTAGGACCTTTTATATCCAAGTAAGTATAGCCTATGTGGGATGGTGTCTAGGAAGGGGACAACGCTCATGACTGGTTCTTGAATCCAGAAGTGCGTGCAAATGAGCCTAAACCACAATGTGGGAGTAGCTCATGCCAAAATGGATTCTACCTCTCGTGGTCGCCCTCCCCTACCTGGCCATTTCAGTAAGGTTGCCCAAAGGATGTAGGAGAGACTTAGTGTCTTGACGATTATACTTGGGCCGCACGTCCACTTGATTTACCGCTTGGAATTTAATTCGAAATCAATGGTATTTATAACAAAAGAAAATGTTGTGATGCACCTAAGGTATATTGGATTAAACATAGTCTTGAAAAGGGTAGCTGTTTCAGCCCCATTGCACATCGAGACTCCCTGTTCCCGTACCTAAGTGTTGAAAATAATTGTAAAGAAAAGGAAAGAATAGAAGTAATTTTACTTAATTTCGTAAAAAAAAAAAAAAAAAAAAAAAAAAAAAAAAAAAAAGAAGATAATTAGATGTGAATAGTGACGTTTTGTTTGTTTGTGTGAAAGTTTTGTGTAAATGGTGTCTAATCTTGTTAAACAAAGGAAATGTAAAGAATTAATTGTAAATATTGTTAAATTCTTGATTGTTATAAGTGTGTAAAATCGTATGAGTAGATAAGGGCCCTTTTGTTAATATTGGCCTTAACCCTTCATTAGTGCCTCTCTAAGGTCTTTTGAAGTTGAGGGCGGCTTTTATTAACATTTGGAGAACTGTCTAACACATGAGTTCTTTTCAAGCTGAGTAAGGGGCATATAGGTGGTGTCTTAGGTTGAGACCCTGGGTGACGGGTTCAAATTGGATCTCAGAGATACTATAGACTGTGCGTAAACCACAATGTGGGAGTAGCCTCCGTAGTGTCACCAAAATGAGTCCTCCCTCTCACTTACCTCTTAATCTGGCCATCTAGCCTTCTGAAACAAAGGAAAGCGACTTATGTCTAGACGACTATCCCTAGATCGTATCTCACCAATAGTAGTGGTTTCTATTGGGCTCGACTTACAACTTGTAATCAATTGAGATATTAACTTTATTTTGTAAAGATAATAAGATACTTGAACATAACCTCCACTTGTAAACTGTGTTGCGTTGTACATTTTATACTTGTATAAATTTCTTTTGTGGTTTATTTGTGAAAAGATTGTGGATAGTTGGTAATTTGTACTTCTCTTTATACTTGTATAAATCATAAATAGTAAAGTCGTGAATAGTAACTTGTGAATAGTGACTCGTGAATAGTAAGGTTGATGTATAAATCACTAATTTGTAATTAACTCACTTTATACTTTGCTAACTTCTTTGAATTTTGATGATGTTCAGGATTCCTATGAATGACCGAGCCTTTTAGATCCTCTACACTAAAGGAAATTGAAGCAAGGCTCGCTCGCTTGAAGGGTCCTTCACTTCTTGAGCAGACAAGCCCTTCCCCTTCAACACACAGAGGGTACATCTTTAACGAACAAGGGAAGAGGACCTACTGTTCTGAGGAGTCTACATCACCTACACCAAGTCCATCTCCTCCTTCACGTTCACCTTCACCTGTGATTTCGTTCAACTCTACACCACCACCTTCACCACCACCTGAAGAAGTCGAAGAAGAGAGAATGGCATCTATTAGGGAACTTTCCACTGCAACTGTGGAAGGAGGACCCCCTACAGGCATAGTATACCCTCCCCCTGCAGCTGGAAGACAAGCAGAGTTTGAGCTAAAGAGTGGTTTGTTGCACAAGCTCCCTATCTTCCATGGACTTAATATGGAGGACGCTAACAAGCATGTTCGAGAATTTCAATCTGTTTGTGCAAACATGCAACCACAAGGGGCAGATGAGAATCTTCTGAAGATGAGAGCATTTCCATTCTCCTTAGCTGACAGAGCCAAAGATTGGCTATATGAGCTTCCTGCAGGACGTATCACTTCATGGGAGACAATGAGAAAGGCTTTCTTGGAGAAATACTTCCCAGCTTCTAAGGTCATCACACTTAGAAAGAAGCTTAGTGGAATAGAGCAAGCTCATGATGAGTCCTATGCTGCCTACTATGAGAGGTTCAATTCCCTACTTGCACAATGCCCTCAACATCAGATGAAGGATGAGACCCTACTCACATGTTTTTATGAAGGACTCTTACCCTTGGAAAGGCAAATGTTGGATGCTGCAGCTGGGGGAGCTTTTGTGGATAAGTCCCTGATGCACTTTAAGCAAGCGCATAATTTAACCCTGAAAATATCGTTAGTAGTATAAGTAAGTAGGGATCGTTCTATTCCGGGGATTGAGGGTACACCTGTCATTGTCAAACAATTAAACAGTTAAAATTAAAACAAAGTATAATATTTACAAAAATATAACAAAATATATACATATTTACGAAAAGGGGGGATTTTTGTTTTTGGTTTTCTATTTTCGAAAATAAAAGCTAAGCTAACAAAATAATTAAAAAGCAAAAACATAAAAATACAAATGGAATGCAAGAACAAAGATCAAACCGAAATATATAATTAAAATCAATTCAAGTTCATCATTGTTCATCATAGTCATGCAAGAGGAGTTGATCATGTGAAACATTCAAAAGCAAATGAATTCCCAAATTTTACTTTTCAATGCTAATTACCCTAAGCGAAAGCACCTAGATTAATCCTATCAAACATGCAATCAAACCCTAGAAAGCTAGTCAATCATGTCATGTTTAACGCATTAAGCACCTAGAAAGGCTATCAACTCAAATGTGCAACTTAGTATGAAAAAGTCCACCTAATTGCAATCTTCTTTGATCAAATTCGGTTTTTGCACAAAACCTTTACTACTTATCGATTCAAGAACACAAAACCAAAAAGTTGATTCATGTTCTCAAATTCGTAGCACCAATTATATCAAAACCCTAAGTGTTTGCAACCACATAAGATTAAAATACAAAAGTTATCTATCATGCAAATTTAATCAAACACTCACACAAAAGCAACCATAAATTGCAATATATGAATCTGAAAATTAACAATTAATCATAAAATTCCAGAATTTAACAATTGTTCAAACATATGTGTCAACTAAAGCAAAACCAACGAAAATACAAAGCAAAGGTTACAAGGAGAATCGGATTACACCGTGGATGAAGATGAGATGAATGAAGTGATGAAGTGGTCTCTTGAATTTCGAAAGCAATCTTCAAGGATGGTGATGGATGATGTGCACGGCTTGTCCTCTTCTTCCTTGGCCTTGCTTGCACTTCGTGGTTGCCCTAGAGGATGGAGAAGAGCACGGCTAGGCTAGAGGTTTTTCTGATTTTTTTCTAAAGTGTAAAACACAAAGGAGGGGAACCCTTGACGTTGAGAAAAGGGGAGAATATATAGGGGACGGCCTCCTTGCTCTCCAAGCCGTGTAAAACTCATGGAATTAATCTGAAAATTCCACATAATTTCCTCCAATAATATCTTGCCAAATAAGCCCTATGAGGTGGTTCAACCAATCACAAAATTCCATTTAATTCCCTAATAATCTTGGCCGAAATTCCCTTGATAATATTCTGATTTTATACTTTAAATTCGGCCAAAATTCCTTTAGGGAATATAGGAATGTATCTAGACTTCTTTTGAGCTTTTCTTGGTCTCCACCTTTTTCTCTTTCCTTTTATTTCTCCCTTGAATTTCTCTTGGCGTCAATCACCCTAGGGTTTCTTGATTTTCACGTTGATTACCTCTTTATCTCTCTCCCTTTGCACGGCAAACACATAAAATTACTCCTCCAAGAATATTTTCTTTCCATAAAAATAGCCCTAGAAAATCTCCACCGAAATCTTCTTTTAATTTCTGATTTTCACGCCAACTTCCTTGTTTATCTCTTAGGATTTTACGACAAAAACTCCCTAGGGTTTACTCTTTGCGTCACAAACCCTAATTCCATGGGCTTTTATGGGCCTTTAATCCAATTGCCGAAAATCCACTTCATTCTTGAGAGTTTTTGGGCCTCCATGCGCCACCTTTATGCCATGTCATCATCTAGAGTCTTCAAGAAGCTTCTCTCATGCCATGTCACTTCATTAATTCGATCTCCATTCTTGGTTGGCTTAAGAGTCTTGTTTTGGCAAGCTTTCCTTTTCTGGACAGGGTTTCCTAGTTGGACCAGGAAAGCTTCATTTCTTCATTTCTGCTCATTTGTGCTTCCCTTTGTACTTCATCTTGTCTCCCTCCAACGTTGGCTAGCTTCTCTCTCCATTTGTGAGCTCATTTCAGCTTATTTATGACAAGGACCTGAAAATAGAAACTAGTAAGAAAAATAGAAACTTTCCTAAAATGAAAAATGGCAACTTTCCTAAACTGAAAATGGGAAACTTTCTAAAAATGAAAAATAGAAACCACAAAAATGGAAACTTTCTACAAATAGGAACTTTCCCATTCAAAGAATGGAAACTTTCCTAAACAGGGTTTTATTAAGGAAATAACGCAAGAAATGTAGGAAAAAGCAAGTAAAACGTCGCATTAAAATGCTCCTATCAAATTCCCCCACACTTAGCTTTTGCTAGTCCCTTAGCAAAATCAGACAAAGACACGCACTAAGACTCAACGAAAATTTAAAGACTCAACCAAATGAAAATGCTATTGCCCTTCAACTTTTTGTCTCAGCAATCTCTTACTTTCACAACACCAAGATTAGCACTTAACCAAGAGTCAATGTTTAAGCATTCGAGAGTTAATTGAAACACATAATTTACACATACACAAGTAGGACTTGGTTGTAACAATGGTGATGGGTTCTGTTAAGCATGTTTCAGACAAGTATGATTCAAATTCTCACAAGGTATATCCACTATTTCTTCTCTCAGAATTCAAGGCAATGCTTAAAAGCTTATACATTCAAGTATATGTGAAAGATAGCAAGTATATCACATATTATATGAAAAGACAGCACATGTATATATTTTTCTAAGATCTCATGAAAGATACCAACTACTTGCACAGATGGACCCAAGCCATAGGTTCAACTCTTGTAACTCATCTCCACAGATCAAAGGCTGTCCCATCTTAAGGATCAAGAAGGTCTTCTCAAAGGTTGTAATTGGGCCATGGCTCAAGGTTTTAAGAAACAAAGGATAATGAATTTAACAAAGTGTCCTAAAAACCTAGCAGAGCTCATATAAATGTAGAGACTTCTAAAAATCCACCAAGGCATATAAAACGTCATAATCCCATAGAAGTAAAGGGCCATATGTCTTCATGTTGGGCCCTAACTTCACTCTAAACTTCCTTTGAACTCTAGTGAATTGGACAAAGGCCAAATTTTTCTGTAATGGGCCTTCAATTTAAAACAAACTCCAAACTCACCAAGTATGGGGAACTAAAATCCATAGACATTTTTCTTTCTTTCTTTTTCTTTCTAGCCGTGTACAATTTTTTTTTTTTTTCATTTCTTTTTCACGGCTTTCACATATATTTTTCCATGGACAAGTCTACCCCCACACTTGAACTTTCACCTCTTCTCAATCTTCATTCTCAGTGCCAAATCCTTAAGTAAAGTCCCAAAAGATAGCTCCACTAAGTTTTTAGAACAAAGGGTAAGAGTGTAGCTATACTAAGGTTCAGGGTTAAGGATTTTAAGGGTGATGAAAGAAAAGGCTTAACGTAGGCTCAAAGGGGTTAAACTAGGGGAGTCCCACGACGGGCACAATTAAGGACACAAGTTTATTTGGCAATGGTGGTAATTCCTAGGGTGCCTCTATCCTTTCCAGAATCAGGGCCATGTATTGATAAAATGTCTCAACAAGCACAAGAGCGAATTCTAGCATTCTCTAGTCCATCAAACTTAATCTATGGCAAGTAATCAATCAAATGAAAGAATAATGAGATCATCAAAACGTCACCAAGAAATAAGAATATATTTTTCATTTCTCTCCAAGAAAAAGGGACATGGGCCCAAATATCTCACATGGGTTTACATGAATCAAAACTCATCTTAACATGCTCTTATTCTGTACCAAGGTTACGAAATCCATATCCACTACACATGCATACATTTTCATATATCTCAATTAACCAAAGAATACCATTTTAAAAATCATCTCAATCTTGTGATCCTCTTTTAGCCATAATTTCAGAGTTATAGAATCATCCTAGACAGTTGAAAGGGCATCCTAAGACTCAAAACAAGAACAAAAGCAACGAAATTTTTTTAAATTTTTGACATTTTTCAATTTTTTTGTATTTTTCAATATATGACTCAAAATAAAAGACTCAAATATAAATCCCTTCCCCCACACTTAAATATTGCATTGTCCTCAATGTAATCAATCATAAGCATGCAATGAAACAAGTAAGCATATAGGGATGGAATTTACGAAAAGATCTACTAAATTCAAAAAGAAAGATGAAAAGAGAGAAAAATAGGGAAGGAGAAATCAAATCTGCGTGTGTAGACTCCTTCACAACTACTTCTGAATTGGGTTGCCTCCCACGCAGCGCTTGAATTTAACGTCTTTCAGCCAGACGGACCTCCACTAAATAAAGTTAGTGACTATACAATAAAAGAAATACAAATACAATGTATAAAAACAAGTAACTAAGAATTACAAACTACAAATAATTAACAAGTACATTGTACACAAGACACAAGTTAGGTATACAAAAAAAAAAAAAAAACATGAAAAATATTTACACAAATGTTTTTTTTTTTTTTTTTTTTTTTTTTTTTACCTTAGTGTATCACAACATTTTCTTTTGTTACAAATATCATTGATATCAAATTAAATTCCAAGCGGTAAATCAAGTGGACGTGCGGCCCAAGTATAGTCGTCTAGACACAAAGTCCCTCCTACATCCTTTGGGCAACCTTACTGAAATGGCCAGGTAGGGGAGGACGAACACGAGAGGAAAAATCCATTTTGGCATGAGCTACTCCCACATAGTGGTTTAGGCCCATTTGTAAGCACTTCTGGATTCAAAAACCCGTCATGAACATTATCCCCTTCCTAGACACCATCTCACATAGGCTATACTTACTTGGATGAAAAAGGTCCTAAGTGTGAAGACAGTTCAATGAATGTTAATAAAGGCCGCCCTCAACCTTAAGGGACCTGGACTAGGTACCAATAAGGGGTTTAGGCCAATATTAATAAACACGACTTCACCTATTCCTTCTTTAATTTACAACTCACAATTAAAATTCGTATTCAATAATATAAATAACAACCTAAGTAATTAATTAACTAATTAACTAACAATTAAGAGAATTACAAACAATTAACAAGTAAATTTTTTTTTTTTTTTTTCGAACACAATATAAACAAAACAAATATTCACATATTTAACAAGTGATTTTTCAATCCCCGGCAACGGCGCCAAAAATTGATGCACTTTAAGCAAGCGCATAATTTAACCCTGAAAATATCGTTAGTAGTATAAGTAAGTAGGGATCGTTCTATTCCGGGATTGAGGGTACACCTGTCATTGTCAAACAATTAAACAGTTAAAATTAAAACAAAGTATAATATTTACAAAAATATAACAAAATATATACATATTTACGAAAAGGGGGGATTTTTGTTTTTGGTTTTCTATTTTCGAAAATAAAAGCTAAGCTAACAAAATAATTAAAAAGCAAAAACATAAAAATACAAATGGAATGCAAGAACAAAGATCAAACCGAAATATATAATTAAAATCAATTCAAGTTCATCATTGTTCATCATAGTCATGCAAGAGGAGTTGATCATGTGAAACATTCAAAAGCAAATGAATTCCCAAATTTTACTTTTCAATGCTAATTACCCTAAGCGAAAGCACCTAGATTAATCCTATCAAACATGCAATCAAACCCTAGAAAGCTAGTCAATCATGTCATGTTTAACGCATTAAGCACCTAGAAAGGCTATCAACTCAAATGTGCAACTTAGTATGAAAAAGTCCACCTAATTGCAATCTTCTTTGATCAAATTCGGTTTTTGCACAAAACCTTTACTACTTATCGATTCAAGAACACAAAACCAAAAAGTTGATTCATGTTCTCAAATTCGTAGCACCAATTATATCAAAACCCTAAGTGTTTGCAACCACATAAGATTAAAATACAAAAGTTATCTATCATGCAAATTTAATCAAACACTCACACAAAAGCAACCATAAATTGCAATATATGAATCTGAAAATTAACAATTAATCATAAAATTCCAGAATTTAACAATTGTTCAAACATATGTGTCAACTAAAGCAAAACCAACGAAAATACAAAGCAAAGGTTACAAGGAGAATCGGATTACACCGTGGATGAAGATGAGATGAATGAAGTGATGAAGTGGTCTCTTGAATTTCGAAAGCAATCTTCAAGGATGGTGATGGATGGTGTGCACGGCTTGTCCTCTTCTTCCTTGGCCTTGCTTGCACTTCGTGGTTGCCCTAGAGGATGGAGAAGAGCACGGCTAGGCTAGAGGTTTTTCTGATTTTTTTTCAAAGTGTAAACGTAAAAGTAAAATGGAACTCCTTGACGTTGAGAAAAGGGGAGAATATATAGGGGACGGCCTCCTTGCTCTCCAAGCCGTGTAAAACTCATGGAATTAATCTGAAAATTCCACATAATTTCCTCCAATAATATCTTGCCAAATAAGCCCTATGAGGTGGTTCAACCAATCACAAAATTCCATTTAATTCCCTAATAATCTTGGCCGAAATTCCCTTGATAATATTCTGATTTTATACTTTAAATTCGGCCAAAATTCCTTTAGGGAATATAGGAATGTATCTAGACTTCTTTTGAGCTTTTCTTGGTCTCCACCTTTTCTCTTTCCTTTTATTTCTCCCTTGAATTTCTCTTGGCGTCAATCACCCTAGGGTTTCTTGATTTTCACGTTGATTACCTCTTTATCTCTCTCCCTTTGCACGGCAAACACATAAAATTACTCCTCCAAGAATATTTTCTTTCCATAAAAATAGCCCTAGAAAATCTCCACCGAAATCTTCTTTTAATTTCTGATTTTCACGCCAACTTCCTTGTTTATCTCTTAGGATTTTACGACAAAAACTCCCTAGGGTTTACTCTTTGCGTCACAAACCCTAATTCCATGGGCTTTTATGGGCCTTTAATCCAATTGCCGAAAATCCACTTCATTCTTGAGAGTTTTTGGGCCTCCATGCGCCACCTTTATGCCATGTCATCATCTAGAGTCTTCAAGAAGCTTCTCTCATGCCATGTCACTTCATTAATTCGATCTCCATTCTTGGTTGGCTTAAGAGTCTTGTTTTGGCAAGCTTTCCTTTTCTGGACAGGGTTTCCTAGTTGGACCAGGAAAGCTTCATTTCTTCATTTCTGCTCATTTGTGCTTCCCTTTGTACTTCATCTTGTCTCCCTCCAACGTTGGCTAGCTTCTCTCTCCATTTGTGAGCTCATTTCAGCTTATTTATGACAAGGACCTGAAAATAGAAACTAGTAAGAAAAATAGAAACTTTCCTAAAATGAAAAATGGCAACTTTCCTAAACTGAAAATGGGAAACTTTCTAAAAATGAAAAATAGAAACCACAAAAATGGAAACTTTCTACAAATAGGAACTTTCCCATTCAAAGAATGGAAACTTTCCTAAACAGGGTTTTATTAAGGAAATAACGCAAGAAATGTAGGAAAAAGCAAGTAAAACGTCGCATTAAAATGCTCCTATCAGTCCCCTACAGTTGGGAAGGAGCTTATAGCTAATCGTGCTTTGAACTCCCAACAATATGAGGGAGTAGGACACTCTACTCGTAGGGTGCATGAGATGAGCAAGAATACTGCAATTGAGGACCAACTGAATAAGCTTACTCTACTCATGAATCAAGTGGTAAGTTCCAAGGGACCAAGTGCAACAATAGCTTGTGGGGTATGCTCTATGCAAGGGCATGTTACAGATCAGTGCCCTCAACTTAATGAGAATGGAGGATGGGAATCTGCAAATGCTATTGGAGGATATCAAGGAGGATACCAAGGAGGACCTCAACGTCCTAGACATGATCCTTACTCCAATACGTACAACCCAGGATGGAGGGACCATCCCAACTTCAAGTGGACCAACAATGATAACGTTCAGAATCCTCTTGGTGGGAACTTCCAACGTCCTCAAGGGCCTTCATTCCAAGGATCATCTTTTCAAAGGCCCTACATGCCTCCGCCTCAACAGAACTCAGGACCTTCAATGTCTCACTATGACAAAACGTTGGAAGCCTTGACTAGTTCCACCCAGGCCTTGACAAACTCTACTCAAGCTTTGATTCAAGGAAACAGACCCACACTAAGGATATTGCAGATCTTAAGAAACAGATGGGCCAAGTTGTGGACTTCATGAGCAAGATTCATGAGACTGGGAAGCTTCCTAGTGGCACAATACCTAACCCTAAAGGTAATGTGGAGAATGCATCAGTTGTGACTACGAGGAGTGGAAGACCATTGGTGGATCCACCCAAGCAACCCAAGAAGGTCCAAATGAGCATAGAGATTGAGGAAGACCAAGAACCCACCAAGTTGGGTATTGAGAAGGACCCTGCAACGTCAAAGGAAGAGACCAAGGCATCCTCATCTTTAAAGGCAAAACCGGAAATCAAAGGTAATAATTCTAACTTATCAAATTCGGTTATTGCTAACCCTTCTTCTTCTTGCATGCCCTTCCCACGCAGGTTTGCACAATCTAAGAAGGATGAAAGTGACCAAGCTA
The DNA here is from genome assembly GCF_002994745.2 of Rosa chinensis. Classification (NCBI taxonomy): domain Eukaryota; kingdom Viridiplantae; phylum Streptophyta; class Magnoliopsida; order Rosales; family Rosaceae; genus Rosa; species Rosa chinensis. The sequence continues at coordinate 41,195,512 of NC_037094.1, read as the reverse complement.
TCTTGGAAACTTTCAAGAAGGTGCAAGTAAACCTACCCCTCCTAGAGGCCATCAAGCAAGTCCCTAAGTATGCCAAGTTCCTCAAAGAGCTTTGCACTACTAGGAGAGTAAACCGTGAAAAGGAGGTGGTAAAGGTAAGTGAGAATGTCTCTGCCCTAATTCAGAGGAAGATCCCTCCAAAGTGTAAGGATCCTGGAAGCTTTACCATTCCTTGTACTATTGGTAACTCTAGATTTAAGAATGCCATGCTAGACCTAGGTGCATCTGTTAATGTTATGCCCTATTCAGTTTATGAAACCCTAGGTCTAGGGGAACTTAAATCTGACAATGTTATCATTCAGTTAGCTGACAGATCCAATGCATACCCTAGAGGTTTGTTGGAGGATGTACTTGTACAGGTTAACCATCTTATCTTCCCAGCTGATTTTTATGTATTGGAAATGGAGGACTCCCCTGTAAGTTCCACTCCATTGCTTTTGGGACGTCCTTTCTTAAGGACAGCTAGGACGAAGATTGATGTGTATGAAGGCTCTCTTACAATGGAGTTCGATGGTGACATTATTGGCTTTAACATCTTTGAAGCCATGAGGTATCCCCTAGAGGTTAATGATTGTTTTTCTGCTGACATTTTGGATGAACTTGCGCAGAAAATGTTTGATGTTATGCATGAGGATACCCTAGTCACTACCCTTGAGAGAGGGGTAGGCTATACAAAGGAAGGCGTCACCATCTCAGAGGACAAGTTGAAAGACACTTGTGAGGAGAAAATCATTGAAAACGTCTCCTTCCTTGAGGCATCGCCCTTTATAGGTAAGTCTGTTTCTCCTTTGTCCATTCAGTTATCCACTAACAAGACATTACCTTCAGTGGTCCAGGCCCCAGAACTTGAGCTAAAACCTCTTCCAGACCATTTGAAGTATGTCTACTTAGGGGACAAGGAAACCTTGCCAGTAATTGTGTCCTCTGCACTAACAACTCCACAAGAAGAGAAGTTGGTGGAAATGTTGAAGCAACACAAGACCGCCATAGGATGGACATTGGCGGATATCAAGGGAATCAGCCCTACAACTTGCGTCCACAGGATACTTCTAGAGGAGGGGTCTAAACCCACTAGAGAGGCTCAACGTCGTCTCAACCCTCCAATGATGGAAGTAGTGAAGAAGGAGGTTATCAAACTCCTTGATTGTGGGGTAATCTACCCTATTTCTGACTCCAAGTGGGTCTCTCCAGTTCAGGTCGTGCCCAAGAAGTCTGGGATCACTGTGGTAAAGAATGCTGATAACGAACTGGTGCCCCAAAGGACAGTAACAGGCCACAGAGTATGCATTGACTATAGGAGGCTCAACGCAACCACAAGGAAAGACCACTTTCCTCTGCCATTCATTGACCAGATGCTTGAGCGCCTAGCTGGACATGACTACTACTGCTTCCTGGATGGATACTCTGGTTACAACCAGATTGCAATTGCAAATGAAGATCAAGAGAAGACAACCTTCACTTGCCCCTTTGGAACGTTTGCCTATAGACGTATGCCCTTCGGACTTTGCAACGCTCCAGGTACCTTTCAGAGGTGTATGGTAAGTATCTTTTCAGATTATATTGAGAAAATCATAGAGGTATTCATGGATGACTTTTCAGTTTTTGGAAAGAATTTTGATGATTGTCTTAATAATCTGGAGATAATTCTGAAACGTTGCATGGAAACTAACCTTGTCTTAAACTGGGAAAAATGCCATTTTATGGTTAAACAAGGAATAGTTCTAGGACATATTGTCTCTGCTAGGGGTATAGAGGTTGATAAAGCCAAGGTTGATATTGTGCGTCACTTACCCTCTCCCACTTCTGTGAGAGAGATTCGTTCTTTCCTTGGCCATGCAGGTTTTTATAGGAGGTTCATCAAGGACTTCTCTCAGATTTCGAGACCCTTATGTCAACTACTCCAGAAGGATGTGCCCTTCCACTTTGACAAGGAGTGTCAAGAAGCTTTTGACAAGCTTAAGGAGTTGTTGACATCTGCCCCTATCATGTGACCTCCAGACTGGTCCTTGCCCTTTGAGTTGATGTGTGATGCCTCTGACTATGCAGTTGGAGCTGTTTTAGGGCAAAGGAAGGACAAGCTGCCCTATGCCATCTACTACGCCTCAAGGACTCTCAATGATGCACAAATGAACTACTCCACCACAGAGAAAGAGCTCCTTGCAGTTGTCTTTGCCCTTGAGAAGTTTCGCTCCTATTTACTTGGTACCAAAGTTACTATCTTTACTGACCATGCAGCTTTGAAATACTTGATGACCAAGAAGGAGGCGAAACCAAGGCTCATCAGATGGATCCTACTCTTGCAAGAATTCGACGTGGAAATCAAGGACAAGAAGGGTAGTGAGAACGTGGTAGCTGACCACTTGAGTCGCTTAGTGCATGCAGAAGATTATCTCCCTCTGGTGGAGACATTTCCAGACGAGCAACTCTTTGGACTTCAGGTAAGTGAACCATGGTATGCAGACATTGTGAATTATATTGTGTCTAGAAAGATTCCTGATACCATGTCACGTGCTCATAGGGATAGGCTTAAGAAAACTGTTAAGCAATATGTTTGGGATGAACCTTATTTGTGGAAGTATTGCTCTGATCAATTGATTAGGAGATGTGTGCCTGAACATGAACATAATGCTATACTTTCTTTTTGCCACTCTAAAGCATGTGGGGGACACTTTGGGTCTAAGAAGACTGCGTTTAAGGTGCTAGAGTCTGGGTTCTATTGGCCAACATTATTTAGGGATGCACATGCCTATTGTTTAACTTGTGATAAGTGCCAAAGAACAGGAAATCTAGGTCCTAGAGATCAAATGCCATTGTCCAATATAATAACTGTTGAAATATTTGATGTCTGGGGTATAGATTTCATGGGACCTTTCCCTTCATCTTTTGGGTTTCTCTATATCTTACTTGCAGTGGACTATGTTTCCAAATGGGTGGAAGCAAAGGCCACTAGAACTAATGACTCTAAGGTTGTTGCAGATTTTATCAAGTCTAACATCTTTAGCAGGTTTGGAATGCCTAGAGTTCTCATTAGTGATGGAGGATCCCATTTTTGCAATCGGACGATTGAGGCTCTCTTGAAGAGGTATGATGTCACACATAAGGTTTCTACACCTTATCACCCACAAACTAGTGGGCAGGCTGAGGTCTCTAATCGTCAGATTAAGGGGATATTGGAGAAGACTGTGAACCCCAACAGGAAGGACTGGTCCCTGCGTCTAGAGGATGCTTTGTGGGCCTACAGAACTGCATACAAAACTCCCATAGGTATGTCACCATATCGAATTGTCTATGGCAAACCATGCCATTTACCTGTGGAGTTGGAGCACAAAGCTTGGTGGGCTGTGAAGCAGTTCAACATGGATATGGATGCAGCTGGGCTTCATAGGAAGTTGCAATTGCAAGAGTTAGAGGAGATAAGGAATGATGCCTTTGAAAGTGCTAAAATTTACAAGGATAAGACTAAGGCATTCCATGACAAAATGATTCGAAGAAAGACTTTTGTTGTGGGTCAAAAAGTTCTTCTCTTCCATTCTCGTCTCAAACTCTTCCCAGGTAAGCTTCGTTCTCGTTGGATTGGGCCTTTTGTTATCACTCATGTGTTTCCTCATGGAGCTGTGCAGATAAAGAGTGAACAAACAGGCAACGAGTTCAAAGTGAATGGCCATCGCTTGAAGCCTTACTATGAGGCATTTGTGGAACATGAAGTGGAGGATGTACCCCTCCAAAACGTTCCAAACCCTGAGGATTAAATGGAGGTACAAGTCTAGGCTGAAAGACTATAAACATTAAGCGCTGCTTGGGAGGCAACCCAATTCTGAAGTAGCTGTGGAGGAGTCATCAACGCAGATTTGTTTTATCTCTCCCTTTTACTTCTCCAATTTTCTTTGTACTTAGTCTTTATTTTCGTAAATCTTTTTCCTATATACTTAAGTGTGTCATTGCATGCTTATGATTGATTACATTGAGGACAATGCAATATTTAAGTGTGGGGGAAGGGATTTACACTTTTATCTTGAGTCATATATTGAAAAATACAAAAAAAAAAAGTGAAAAATGTCAAAAATTTAAAAATTTTCGTTGCTTTTGTTTTTGTTTTGAGTCTTAGGATGCCCTTTCAACTGTCTAGGATGATTCTATATCTCTGAAATCATGACTAAAAGAGGATCACAAAATTGAGATGACTTAAACATGGTATTCTTTGGTTAATTGAGATATATGAAAAATATGTACCTTGTAGTGGATATGGATTTCGAAACTTTGGTACAGAATATGAGCATGTTAAGATGAGTTTTGATTCATAAAGCCCATGTGAGATAATTGAGCCATGTTTTTTTTTTCTTGGAGTAAAAATGAAATATATATTCTTAATTTCTTGGCGATGTTTTGATGATCTCATTATTCTTTCATTTGATTGACTACTTGCCATAGATTAAGTTTGATGGACTAGAGAATGCTAGAATTCGCTCTTGTGCTTGTTGAGACGTATGTCAATACATGGCCCTGATTCTGGAAGGGATAGAGGCACCCTAGGAATTACCACCATTGCCATATAAACTTGTGTCCCCATTTGTGCCCATCGTGGGACTCCCCTAGATAAGCCCCTTTGAGCCTACATTAAGCCTTTTCGTTCATCACCCTAAAATCCTTAACCATGAAGCTTAGTATAGTAACAACCCTACCCTTTGTTCTAAGAACTTAGTGGAGCTATCTTTTGAGACATACTACATGGGTTTGGTGCTAAGGATGGAAATTGAGAAGAGGTGAAAGTTCAAGTGTGGGGGTAGACTTGTCCATAAAGAAAAAAATATGTGAAAGCCGTGAAAAATGAAAAGAAAAAAAATTGTGTACGGCTAAAAAGAAAAAAAAAAAAAAAAAAAAAATGATTATGGATTTTAGTCCCCCATACTTAGTGATTTTGGAGTTTACTTTGAACTGAAGGCCCACTACAGAAAAATTTGGCCTTTGTCCATACCACTATAGTTCAAGGGAAGTCTACAATGAAGATTGGGCCCAACATAAAGACACTAGGCCCCTTTTATGTTACCTCTAGGGAAAGTGACGTTTTTGCAATGCCTTGGTGGATTTCTTGAGGTCTCTACATCTACATATGCTCTGCTAGGTTTTTAGGACACTTTGATAAATCCTTACCCTTCGTTTCTTTAAACCTTGAGCCTTGGCCCCATTACAACCTTAAAGAAGACCTTCTTGATCCTTAAGATGGGACAGCCCTTGATGTGGAGATGAGTTACAAGAGTTGAACCTATGGCTTGGGTCCATCTGTGCAAGTAGTTGGTATCCTTCATGAGATCTTTAAAGAAAATTATACATGTGCTTTCGTTTCTTACATTATGTGATATACTTGTTATCTTTCACATATACTTGAGTGTATAAGCTTTTAAGCATTGCCATGATCTGAGAGAAGAAAGAGTGGATATAACTTGTGAGGAGTTGAATCATACTTGTTTGAAACATGCTTAACAGAAACCATCACCATTGTTTCAACCAAGTCCTACTTGTGTATATGTAAGTTATGTGTTTTAATTAACTCTCGAATGCCTAACATTGAATTTTGGTTAAGTGCTAATCTTGGTGTTATGAAAGTAAGAGATTGCTGAGACAAATAGTTGAAGGGCAATAGAGTCATTGTTTTTGTCAAGTCTTTAAATTTTCGTTGAGTCTTAGTGTGTGTCTTAGTTTGATTTTGCTAAGGGACTAGCAAAAGCTAAGTGTGGGGGAATTTGATAGGAGCATTTTAATGCGACATTTTAACTGCATTTCCCTACACTTTTCTGCGCCATTTCCTTGAAAAATCCCTGTTTGGGAAAGTTTCCATTCTTTGATTGGGAAAGTTCCTTATTGTAGAAAGTTTCCATTTTTGTCTTCATTTTTCATTTTTCATTTCTCATTTTTCATTTCTCATTTCTGGAAAGTTTCTATTTTTCATTTTTAGTAAGTTTCTATTTTCATTTTTTAGAAAGTTTCTATTTTAAGTATAGTTTCTATTTTCAGGACCTCCGAGCTAGAAAGTGGAAATGAACGCACGAATGGAAAGAGGAGCTTGCGAACATCAAGACGAACGAACATGAGAGAAAATGGCCCACACATTTGAGCAGAAATGAAGAAACAAGCTTTCCTAGTCCAACCAGGAAATCCTACAAAATGGAGGAAGGCTTCCCTAGCAAGTTTCCAACGCAACCATGAAAAAGAAATGGAAAAATATTGTGTTTTGCGTTGGAAAATGAGAAGGCTTGAAGATGAAGCAACGAGGCCCAAGAACTCTTTGGATTTTCGGCAAATTGGATAAAGGCCCATCAAAGCCCATGACATTAGGGTTTGTGACGCAAACCCTAACCCTTAAGGTTGTTGTTGCCGTGAAATTGCAAGAGAGAAACAAGGAGGTGGCGTCCAAGAAAATCAGAAATTAAAAGGAGATTTTCTAGGGTTATTTTTATGGAAATAAATCAAGAGATAAAACCCTAGAAGACCTAGCCGTCCAAGCCAAGAGGAAAACAAGGGGATGCCGTGCAAACCCTAGGGAATTCGGCAAAAGATAATGAAGAGAAAAACTAGGGTTTTGCCGTGAGGAAAAATCAGAAAAAATAAGGAGATTTCGTGGAGATTTCTTAGGGAGCTTTTAAAGGAAAGAGAATATGTGTTGAACACAAAAAGCTCTCAAAGGAGTCTAGGTTCGTCCCCCTTTATTCTCTAAGTATATTGTTGCCGAAATTGGTGAAGGAAATCAGAAAATATCTATATATATTTCGGCAAGATTATTTAGGGAATTTATATTGGAATTTTGTGATTGGTTGCACCACCTCATAGGGCTTATGTGGCACGAAATCATTGGAGAAAATTATGTGGAGGAAGCAAGAGATTGCCGTGAGCTTTGCTAGGGTTGTGGACGGATTGAAGACCTAGAAGCCGTCCCCTATATATTCCTCTCTTCTCTCAACGTCAAGAGCCCGAAAAATTCCATACTTTTGCGTTTATACTTTGAGAAAATAATTCAGAAATCTCTCTAGCCTAGCCGTGTTCTTCTCCATCCTCTAGGGCAACCACGAAGTGCAAGCAAGGCCAAGGAAGAAGAAGACAAGCCGTGCACACCATCCACCCTCCACCTTGAAGATTGCTTTCGAAATTCAAGAGACCACATCATCACTTCATTCATCTCATCTTCATCACGGTGTAATCCGATTCTCCTTGTACCTTTGCTTTGTATTTTCGTTGGTTTTGCCTTAGTTGACACATATGTATGAACAAGTATTGTTTTCTGAAATTTTATGATGAATTGTTAATTTTCAGATTCATATATTGCGATTTATGGTTGCTTTTGTGTGAGTGTTTGATTAAATTTGCATGATAGAAATCTTTTGTATGATTATCTTGAATGGTTCGAAACATTTAGGGTTCTTATGTGATTGTTGCTACGAATTTGAGAACATGAATCAACTTTTTGGTTTTGTGTTCTTGAATCGATAAGTAGTAAAGGTTTTGTACAAAAACCGAATTTAATCAAAGAAGATTGCAATTAGGTGGACTTTTTCATACTAAGTTGCACATTTGAGTTGATAGCCTTTCTAGGTGTTTATTGCGTTAAACATGACATGATTGACTAGCTTTCTAGGGCTTGATTGCATGTTTGATAGAATTAATCTAGGTGCTTTCACTTAGGTTAATTAGCATTGAAAGTAAAATATGGGAAATTGTTTGCTTTTGAACGTTTCACATGATCAACTCCTCTTGCATGACTATGATGAACAATGATGAACTTGAATTAATTTTAATCATGAGTTTCGACTTTGATCTTTGTTCTTGCATTCCATTTGTATTTTTATGTTTTTCGCATTTTAATTATTTAGGTAACTTAGATTTTATTTTCGGAAATTAAAACCAAAAACCAAAAACTCCCCCCTTTTCGTAAATATGTCTATATTTGTGAATATTATACTTTGTTTTAATTTTAATTGTTTAATTGTTTGACAATGACAGGTGTACCCTCAATCCCCGGAATAGAACGATCCCTATTTACTTTATACTACTAATGACATTTCAGGGTTAAATTGGTCGCTCGATAAAAGCGACATCAGTGCACGGCATATGACCTTCTTGAGTCTTCTAGATGCTTCATGATCGTTCCATAGCTCTCCTAGTATGAGTAGAACTCCATATGCAAATAGGTTTCCTAGTTGAATACAAACTTCTTTTCTGCGATTCTTCTACACTCTTCCGGAACCTTCTTGAGTAATCCTTATCCAACAGGGACTCCTTGTCACACTAGGATTCCTTATCTGAGTAGGATTGGGTTTCCCTGTCCAAGTAGAACTTCTAATTTCTGCGACTTAAGAGTTTAAATCCAAGTCAGCTTCTGATTCCTACTCCAACTAGGATTCCTTTTCCTAGTCAAACTGGGAGAACTTCCATTTCTTCATTTCTTTCCATTTCTGCGCCACTTGCGCTTTCCTTAGCCATTTTTGGACTTGAGACTCCATTTTCACCTGTAAAACACTAACTAAGTTAAATTGATCAAGATAAAGGAAATAACTTAGCAAAATATAGGGTTTAAACATTATAAACGTCGCATTTTATGCTCCTATCAAATTCCCCCACACTTAGCTTTTGCTAGTCCCTTAGCAAAATCAACATAACAAACCAAAAAGACTAAGACACAAAACAAAGAAACTAACGAAAATAAAATAAACTAAGTATAGAAAATGAAAAACACAAGGACGCAAAGGCTCAAAAACGTCAAACACTTAAACAAAAAACCAAGGAAAACGTCACAAGCTAAGACACAAACGTTGACACACAAATAAACCTCTATTGCCCTTTAACATATTGTCTCAGAAATCTCATACTTTCAAGTCACCAAGATTAGCACTTAACCAAGCATCACATCTTCAAGATATTCAAGAGCTAATTACAAATTATAATCCACATATAAGCATGTAAGACTTGGGAGTAAACAATGGTGATGGGTTCTTTAACATATTTCAAATAAATCATGATTCAAACCTCACATGGATATATCACTCTTTCTTCTCTCAGATTCAAGGCTCATGCTTAAAAGCTTATCACTCAAGTATATGTGAAAGAATAACAAGTAAATCACATATGTATAAGAAACGAAAGCACATATATTCATTTTTTTTTCAAAAGATCTCATGAAAGATATCAACTACTTGCACAGATGAACCCAAGCCATAAGTTCAACAGTTATAACTCATCTCCACAGATCAAAGGCTGTCCCATCTTAAGGATCAAAGAGGTCTTACAATTCAAGGTTGTAATGGGGCCAAGGCTTAAGGTTAAAAGAAATGAAGGGATAGGAAAATCACAAAGTCTCCTAAAAACCTAGTAGAGCACTTGTTGATGTAGAGAGACCATATTTCGAAATCCACCATGCATAGCAAACGTCATGTCCTCCAGAGCTTTATAAAAGGGCCAAGTGCCATCATGTTGGGCCCATACTTCATTCTAACCTTCTTTTGAACAAGTGATTTGGACAAAGACCAAATTTTTCAACAATGGGCCTTCACTTCAAAGCAAACTCCAAATTCACCAAGTATAGGGGACTAAAATCCATAAACACTTAAACAATATCACACATTTTTCTCTTAATTGCCGAAATATTCTTTCTCTTTTTTTTTTTTACGATTTCATTATCTCTTTTTTTCTTTCGGCAATTACATACAATATTTCTCTTATGGACAAGTCTACCCCCACACTTGAACTTCTTCATGTCTTCAAAAATCTTCCTTGACGCCAAAACTCCAAGCAAAGTCTCAAAAATATGCTCCACTAAGTCTTTAGAACAAAGGGTACGGATATAACTATACTCAGGTTAAGAGTTAAGGAGTTTTGAGGGTGATGAAAGAAAAAGGCTCAATGTAGGCTCAAAATGGTTAAACTAGGGGAGTCCCACGACGGGCACAATTAGGGACACAGGCTATATTTGGCTATGGTGGTGAAAATCCTAAGTAAGTACCTTTATCCTTTCCAGAATCAGGGCCATATATTGATCATAAACGTCTCAACAAGCATAACAGTGAATTCTAGCATTCTCTAGTCTATCAAACTTAATCTATGGCAAGTAATCAATCAAGATGAAAGAATAATGAGATCAACAAAATCATCGCCAAGAAAATAAGAGTATTTTCATTTTTCATTAATCACTCACAAAGAAAGGGCACATGGCTCAAATTCTCACAAGGGTTATCATGAATCATAACTTATCTTTCACATGTTCATATTCTGTACCAAAGTTACGCATGCACCATATCTACTACACATTCATATGCTTTTCATACATCATAATTAACCAAAGAATATCATCAAACATTATCTCAATCTTGTGATCCTCTTTTAGCCTTAATTTCAGAGATATAAGTTCATCCTAGACAGTTAAAAGGGCATCCTAAGACTCGATCACAAAACAAACACAAAAACAACCATGTAAATGACGCACAAACAAGACAAAAATGTTTTGGACTTAGGGATATTTCCCTTCTCCTTTCGGTAACTCCTTTGGAACATGACCAGGTGAAGAGAGGAACGATTTTGGCGGAGCTCAGCTCACTTGATTGACAGGGGACGAGACCCTTTGTCAGCACTTCTCATATCCAAACTAGACCTTAGATATCACATCCCATTGGATGCGCCTACGATGAAGAAGATATTTACCCAAAAATCATTTTGACTCTAACAATAAACAAACAAAGAAAACATATAAGTATAAAAACCAAAACATAAAACACAAACCTAAAACAAAAGTTAACGCAAAATTTTTTTTATTTTCTCATATTTCCGATTTTTTATTTTGTTTTCTTTTTATAACCACGCAACTAGCTCCTAAAAACAAAAGTGAAACGTTATACCCTTCCCCCACACTTAAATCATGCATTGTCCTCAATATATAAACAAGTATAAAGCATACAAAGCATCAAACAAGCATGGAATAAGAGTTAACGCAAGAAACTTAAAAACATAGCAAAATTTGACGAAAATAAAGAGAAAGGGAGGAGTTCAAGAAAGCAAATCTGCGTTGATGGCTCCTCCACAGCTACGGATGAAATGGGTTGCCTCCCATGCAGCGCTTAATGTTTAAAGTCTTTCAACCTAGACTTGCACCTTCATTTAGTCCTCTGGGTGTGGCGCATCCTGGAGGGGTACATCCTCCACATTATGTTCCACAAACGCCTCATAGTAAGGCTTAAGACGATGTCCATTGACCTTGAATTCCGCTTCAGTTGTCTGACTCTTTATCTGTATAGCACCATGAGGAAAGACATTAGTAACAATAAAAGGACCAACCCATCTAGAACGCAGCTTACCAGGAAAAAGTCTCAATCTAGAATGAAATAAAAGAACTTTTTGACCAACTACAAAGGTCTTTCCACGAATCATCTTATCATGAAAGGCCTTTGTCTTTTCCTTGTAAATCCGTGCACTATCATAGGCATCATTCCGAATTTCCTCAAGCTCATTGAGTTGCAACTTCCTATGAAGTCCAGCTTCATCTAAGTCCATGTTGAACGTCTTGACTGCCCACCAAGCTTTATGCTCCAATTCCACAGGTAAGTGGCAAGGCTTCCCATACACCAAACGAAATGGAGACATCCCAATTGGTGTTTTGAAAGCTGTCCTATAAGCCCACAATGCATCCTCCAAACGTTGACTCCAATCTTTTCTTGATGGCCCCACGGTTTTCTCTAGTATCCTCTTGATCTCCCTATTTGAAACTTCTGCTTGTCCACTAGTTTGAGGGTGATAAGGCGTTGAAACCTTATGTGTCACATGGTACTTCCTAAGCAAAGCCTCAATGGTCTTGTTGCAAAAGTGAGAACCTCCATCACTAATGAGTGCTCTAGGCATGCCAAACCTGGATTCCGAAAAGTTGTTCATCCGGAAACATCTCCACTAAGGGTATGGCGTCTTCCTCACTCACTAGTCTACTCAAGTGGTCAGCTACAACGTTCTCTGTGCCCTTCTTATCCTTGATCTCAACATCAAACTCTTGAAGCAAGAGTATCCAACGAATTAGCCTAGGTTTTGCCTCCTTTTTTGACATTAGGTACCTTAAAGCTGCATGATCAGAATAAACAATAACTTTAGTACCCAATAAATATGAACGAAATTTCTCTAAGGCAAAAACAACAGCTAAAAGTTCTTTTTCAGTGGTAGAGTAATTGAGTTGAGCATCATTAAGGGTCCTGGACGCATAATAGATTGCATAGGGCTTCTTGTCCTTCCTTTGTCCTAGCACGGCCCCAACTGCATAGTCTGATGCGTCACACATGATCTCAAAGGGAAGAGACCAATCTGGAGGAAGCATGATGGGAGCAGACGTCAGGAGTTCCTTTAATGTGTTGAACGCAACTTTACAATCCTCTTTGAATTCAAACGCCACTTCCTTTTGTAGAAGACGACATAGAGGCCTAGAAATCTTGGAGAAGTCCTTGATGAATCGCCTGTAGAAACCTGCATGTCCAAGAAAAGAGCGGACCTCCCTCACACTTGTGGGGTATGGTAAGTGCTTAACAAGATCTACTTTAGCTTTATCAACTTCTATTCCACGTTTAGAAACAATATGCCCTAAGACTATCCCTTGTTTCACCATAAAGTGACATTTTTCCCAATTAAGCACAAGATTAGTCTCTTCACAACGCCTAAGTATTAATTCTAAGTTATTTAAGCAATCATCAAAGTCTTTACCAAAAACCGAAAAGTCATCCATAAAAACTTCAATTATTCTCTCGATAAAATCAGAAAAAATACTTACCATGCATCTTTGAAACGTACCTGGAGCATTGCAAAGTCCAAAGGGCATCCTTCTGTAGGCAAACGTCCCAAAGGGGCATGTGAATGTCGTTTTCTCTTGATCCTCATTAGCAATGGCGATTTGGTTGTACCCAGAATACCCATCCAAAAAGCAATAAAACTCATGGCCAGCTAACCTCTCAAGCATCTGATCAATGAATGGCAAAGGGAAGTGATCCTTCCTAGTAGTGGCGTTGAGCTTCCTATAGTCGATACAAACCCGATGTCCAGTCACAGTTCTCTGAGGCACTAACTCATTCTCTGCATTCTTCACAACTGTGATCCCAGATTTCTTTGGCACAACTTGAACTGGTGAAACCCACTTAGAGTCTGAGATAGGGTAGATGACGCCACAGTCAAGAAGCTTGATGACTTCTTTCTTTACGACCTCCATCATAGGTGGGTTCAAACGTCTTTGAGCCTCCCTAGTTGGCTTGGCTCCCTCCTCAAGCAGAATTCGATGCACACAAGTAGTAGGGCTAATTCCTTTAATATCCGCTAAAGTCCAACCAATTGCAGTCTTGTGCTTCTTAAGCATCTCCACCAATCTATCCTCTTGAGTTGACGTTAAAGATGATGAAATGATGACAGGTAAAGTTTCGTTTCCTCCCAAGTAAGCATACTTCAAGTGATCGGGCAATTGCTTAAGTTCCAAAGTAGGTGCCTGAATCACTGAAGGTAAAGGTTTATTAGTAGAGGGAGAAATAAACACAGAAGAAACATTACCTAGCTCAAATGGTGTTGCCTCAAGAAAAGCAACATGTTCCATGATAGCATCACTATGAATAGCCGTGAGCTCCTCCTTAAGGATGGTAGAGTCATCCTTCATCATTCCAACGCCATGGCAATGGTTGAACCCAAAGTATCCTCATTCATCATCTCCATGAATTTCTGCGCAAGTTCATCAAGTATATCAATAGAAAAACATGATGAAAAGTCAACCAAAGGATACCTCATTGCTTCAAAGATGTTGAAGCCAACAATTTCACCATCGAACTCCATTGTCAATGAGCCAGAATATACATCAATTTTAGTCCTAGCCGTCCTCATGAAGGGGCGGCCTAGCAACAATGGCGTTCCACTTTTAGGGGACTCCTCCATCTCTAGAACATAGAAGTCAGCTGGAAAGATTAGCTCACCAACCTGCACAAGTACATCCTCAACTAACCCCTTAGGGTATGCATTAGATCGATCTGCCAATTGAATAATAACATTATCATGCTTAAGTTCACCTAGACCTAGAGTTTCATAAACAGAGTAAGGCATGACATTTATGGACGCCCCTAAGTCTAGCATGGCATTTTCGAATTTACTTGTTCCAATAACACAAGGGATAGAGAAACTTCCTGGATCCTTACACTTTTCTGGCATTCTACATTGAAGCACAGCTGAGACATTCTCACTTACCTTCACCACTTCTTTCTCACGGTTTTGTCTCCTTGTGGTGCAAAGCTCCTTCAAGAATTTGGCATACTTAGGGATTTGCTTTATGGCCTCAAGGAGAGGGATGTTGATTTGCACTTTCTTGAAGGTCTCCAAGATGGCATGGAAACTATGTGGCATTTTCAGATTAATTCCATGGCTATGCTTCTTCTCCCTTGGCCTTGCTTGAACTCGTGGAGATGACTAGAGGATGGAGAAACTCACGGCTATGCTAAGAAGATTTTCTGATTTTTTTCTAAAGTGTAAATTGTATGGGGGAGAGGAACCCCTGACGTTGAGAAAAGGGGAGAATATATAGGGGCACGGCTAGGGTTCTCCAAGCAATCAGAAATTTCCACATCACTTCAACCAATGGTATGATGCCAAGTAAGCCTTGTGATGTGGTCCAACCAATCGTAGAATGCCAAGTAAGCCTTGGTGTGTCATCTAACCAATCAAAACTCTCCAAATTAATTCCCTAAATTCCTTTAATATATATCCTTGCCGAAATTATATAAGGATTTTCTGATTTTCTTCATTAATTTCGGCCAAGAATATCTTAGGAGAGAGTAATTGCCGAAATTCCATAAATAAATTCTGATTTGCTTCACCAATTTCGGCCACAAATATCCTTGGGAAAGTAATTGCCGAAATTCCATAAATAAATGCTGATTTGCTTCACCATTTTCGGCCAAAAATCATATTTAAATCTTCCAAGAATATCTCTTTGCCCTTAAAAATCTCCCTTGAATTACTCCAATCAAAATCTTCAATTATATTTTCAGATTTTCATGTTGCCTCCTCCTTTTCCTCTTTGTATTTTACGGCAAACACATATATACTCTCCAAAAATATCTCTCATGTGTCACAAACCCTAATTTCCATGGGCCTTTATCCATTTGCCGAAATCCATAACCTTTTGAGAGTTCTTGGGCCTTTGTGCGTCACCTTCAAGCCATGTCATCTTCTAATGTCTTCAAGAAGCTTCTTTCAATGCCATGACACTTCATTTTTCTGCTTTCCTTTCTTGGTTGACTCAAGAGTCTTGTTTTGGCAGGGTTTCCTCTTTTGGACAAGGTTTCCTGGTTGAAACATGATTTCCTGGTTGAACCAAGAAAACTTCATTTCTTCTTTTCAGCTTATTTATGCACCCCTTTGTATCTCATTTTGTCTCCTTCCAACATTGGCGAGCTCCTCTTTCCATTTGTGAGTTCATTTCCACTTTTTAGCTCCGAGGTCCTGAAAATAGAAACTAGTAAGAAAAATAGAAACTTTCCTAAAATGAAAAATGGCAACTTTCCTAAACTCAAAATGGAAACTTTCCAAAAATGAAAAATAGAAACTACAAAAATAGAAACTTTCTACAAATAGGAACTTTCCCAATCGAATAATGGAAACTTTCCTAAACAGAGTTTTATTAAGGAAATAACGCAGAAAATGTAGGGAAATGCAGTTAAAACGTCGCATTAAAATGCTCCTATCAGCAAAGACCAGTCTTTCCTGTTGGGGTTCACAGTCTTCTCCAATATCCCCTTGATCTGACGATTAGAGACCTCAGCCTGCCCACTAGTTTGGGGGTGATAAGGTGTAGAAACCTTATGTGTCACATCATATCTCTTCAAAAGAGCCTCAATCGTCCGATTGCAAAAATGGGATCCACCATCACTAATGAGAACTCTAGGCATTCCAAACCTGCTAAAGATGTTAGACTTGATAAAATCTGCAACAACCTTAGAGTCATTAGTTCTAGTGGCCTTTGCTTCCACCCATTTGGAAACATAGTCCACTGCAAGTAAGATATAGAGAAACCCACAAGATGATGGGAAGGGTCCCATGAAATCTATACCCCAGACATCAAAGATTTCAACAGTTATGATATTAGTCAAGGGCATTTGATCTCTAGGACCTAGGTTTCCTGTTCTTTGGCACTTATCACAAGTTAAACAATAGGCATGTGCATCCCTAAACAAAGTTGGCCAATAGAACCCAGACTCTAACACTTTTAATGCAGTTTTCTTTGACCCAAAGTGACCCCCACATGCTTTAGAGTGGCAAAACGAAAGTATAGCATTATGTTCATGTTCAGGCACACATCTTCTAATCAATTGATCAGAACAATATTTCCACAGATAAGGTTCATCCCAAACATATTGCTTAATAGTTTTCTTAAGCCTATCTCTATGAGCACGTGACATGGTATCAGGAATCTAACTAGACACAATATAGTTCACAATATCTGCATACCATGGTTCACTTACCTGAAGTCCAAAGAGTTGCTCATCTGGAAATGTCTCCACCAGAGGGAGATGATCTTCTGCATGCACCAAGCGACTCAAGTGGTCAGCTACCACGTTTTCACTACCCTTCTTGTCCTTGATTTCCACGTCAAATTCTTGCAAGAGTAGGATCCATCTGATGAGCCTTGGTTTCGCCTCCTTCTTGGTCATCAAGTATTTCAAAGCTACATGGTCAGTAAAGATAGTAACTTTGGTACCAAGTAAGTAAGAGCGAAACTTCTCAAGGGCAAAGACAACTGCAAGGAGCTCTTTCTCTGTGGTTGAATAGTTCATTTGTGCATCATTGAGAGTCCTTGAGGCGTAGTAGATGGCATAGGGTCGCTTGTCCTTCCTTTGCCCCAAAACAGCTCCAACTGCATAGTTAGAGGCATCACACATCAACTCAAAGGGCAAGGACCAGTCTGGAGGTAACATGATGGGGGCAGATGTCAACAACTCCTTAAGCTTGTCAAAAGCTTCTTGACACTCCTTGTCAAAGTGAAATGGCACATCCTTCTGGAGTAGTTGACATAAGGGTCTCGAAATTTTGGAGAAGTCCTTGATGAACCTCCTGTAAAAACCTGCATGGCCAAGGAAAGAACGAATCTCTCTCACAGAAGTGGGAGAGGGTAAGTGACGCACAATATCAACCTTGGCTTTATCAACCTCTATACCCCTAGATGAGATAATATGTCCTAGAACTATTCCTTGCTTAACCATAAAATGGCATTTTTCCCAGTTTAAGACAAGGTTAGTTTCCATGCAACGTTTCAAAATTATCTCCAGATTATTAAGACAATCATCAAAATTCTTTCCAAAAACTGAAAAGTCATCCATGAATACCTCTATGATTTTCTCAATATAATCTGAAAAGATACTTACCATACATCTCTGAAAAGTACCTGGAGCGTTGCAAAGTCCGAAGGGCATACGTCTATAAGCAAACGTTCCAAAGGGCAAGTGAAGGTTGTCTTCTCTTGATCTTCATTTGCAATTGCAATCTGGTTGTAACCAGAGTATCCATCCAGGAAGCAGTAGTAGTCATGTCCAGCTAGGCGTTCAAGCATCTGATCAATGAATGGCAAAGGAAAATGGTCTTTCCTTGTAGTTGCGTTGAGCCTCCTATTGTCAATGCATACTCTGTGGCCTGTGACTGTCCTTTGAGGCACCAGTTCGTTATCAGCATTCTTCACTACAGTGATCCCAGATTTCTTGGGCACGACCTGAACTGGAGAGACCCACTTGGAGTCTGAAATGGGGTAGATTACCCCACAATCAAGGAGTTTGATAACCTCCTTCTTCACTACTTCCATCATCGGAGGGTTGAGACGACGTTGAGCCTCTCTAGTGGGTTTAGACCCCTCCTCTAGAAGTATCCTGTGGACGCAAGTTGTAGGGCTGATTCCCTTGATATCCGCCAATGGCCATCCTATGGCGGTCTTGTGTTGCTTTAGCATTTCCACCAACTTCTCTTCTTGTGGAATCGTCAGTGCAGAGGACACAATCACTGGTAAGGTCTCCTTGTCCCCTAAGTAGACATACTTCAAATGGTCTGGAAGAGGTTTTAGCTCAAGTTCTAGGGCCTGGACCACTGAAGGTAAAGTCTTGTTAGCAGATAACTGAATGGACAAGGGAGAGATAGACTTACCTATATAGGGTGATGCCTCAAGGAAGGAGACGTTTTCAATGATTTTCTCCTCACAAGTGTCTTTCAACTTGTCCTCTGAGATGGTGACGCCACTTTTTGTATAACCTACTCCTTGTGCAAGTGTTGTGGCTAGGGCATCCTCATTCATGACATCAAACATTTTCTGTGCTGATGCACCTAAAAGCAAGCGCATAATTTAACCCTGAAATGTCATTAGTAGTACGTAATAAATAGGGATCGTTCTATTCCGGGGATTGAGGGTACACCTGTCATTGTCAAACAATTAAACAATTAAAATTAAAACAAAGTATAATATTCACAAAGATATTCACAACTATAAACATTGTACACGAAAAGGGGGGATTTTGTTTTTGGTTTTCGAAAATAAAACTAAGTTAACAAAACAATTAAAATGCAAAAACATAAAAATACATATGGAATGAGAGAACAAAGATCAAAACCGAAACATATGATTAAAATTGACTCAAACCCTAATATTGTTCATCTAAGTCATGAGAAAGGAGTTGATCATGTGAAACGTTCGAAAGCAAACTATTTCCCATATTTTACTTTTCAATGCTAATTAACCTAAGCGAAAGCACCTAGATTAATCCTATCAAACATGCAATCAAACCCTAGAAAGCTAGTCAATCATGTCATATTTAACGCATTACACATAGAGAAAGGCTATCAACTCAAGTGTACAACTTAGTATGGAAAAGTCCACCTAATTGCAATCCTCGTTAATTAAATTCGATCTTTGTACAAAACCTTTACTACTTTGATTCAAGTTTACACAAAACGAAAAGTCGATTTCATGTTCTTAAACCTAGCACCAATTATATCGAAACCCTAAGTGTTTGCAACCACATAAGATTAAAATACAAAAGTTATCTATAACGCAAATTTAATTAAACAAACCCACATAAGCAACTCTCGAATCACAATAATATGAATCTGAAAATTCTCAATTAATCATAAAAATTCCAGAAATTAATATTTGTTCAAACACATATGTCAACTAGTTCATAACCAACGAAATTCAAAGCAAAGGTTACAAAGGAGAATCGGATTACATCGTGAGATGGGGATGGTGATGAACGATTGATGTGGTGGTCTCTTGAATCTCGAAAGCAAGCTTCAAGGTTGGAGATGGATGATGGATGCTCACGGCTATGCTTCTTCTCCCTTGGCCTTGCTTGAACTCGTGGAGATGACTAGAGGATGGAGAAACTCACGGCTATGCTAAGAAGATTTTCTGATTTTTTTCTAAAGTGTAAATTGTATGGGGGAGAGGATCCCTTGACGTTGAGAAAGGGGGAGTTTTATATAGGAGCATGGCTAGGGTTCACAAAGCAATCAGAATTTTCCACATAGCTTCAACCAATGATAATTCAACAAGTAAGCTTGTGATGTGGTCCAACCAATCATAGAATGCCAAGTAAGCCTTGTGATGTGTTCCAACCAATCATAATTCTCTAAAATACCTCCCTAATATTTAATTTCCGAATTTCCTTGAAATTATTCTGATTTTCTTCATGAATTTCGGCCAACATTCCTTTAGGGAATTTAGGGATGAATCTAGACGCCTTTTTAGCTTTTCCTTGGTGCACACATATTTTCCTTCCATAAATATCTCCCTTGAATCTCTCTTGGCGTCATCTCCTTGATTATTTCTGATTTTCATGTTGGCAATCACACCAAATTATTCCTCCAACAATATTTCTTTCCATAAAAGTTTCCCAAGAAAATCTCTCCTTGAAATCCTCAATCAATCATCTTCAATTCCCACGTTGTCACCTTGTTTTTCAGTATTACACGGCAAATTTAATCCTCAAGGAAAATATATTTTCCTTTTTTTTAAAAAAACTCTTCCTTGATTCTCTCCTTGCCATGTCATCTTCATGAAACTTCTCGTTCCATTTATGAACTCAATTCTGCTTATTTATTCCAAAAACCTGAAAATAGAAGCTTTCTAAAATAAGAAATGGAAACTTTCTTAAACTAAAATGGAAACTTTCTAAAAATGGAAAATAGAAACTACAAAACCGAAACTTTCTACAATTAGGAACTTTCCCATTCGAAGAATGGAAACTTTCCTAAACAGAGTTTTATTAAGGAAATAACGCAGAAAATATAGGGAAATAACAGTTAAAATGTCGCATTAAAATGCTCCTATCATGTGCAAGATCATCCAGAATGTCAATAGAAAAACAATCACTGTCATCAAGAGGATACCTCATGGCTTCAAAAATGTTGAAGCCTATAACATCACCATCAAACTCCATTGTGAGGGAGCCTGCGTACACATCAATCTTCGTCCTAGCTGTCCTTAAGAAAGGACGTCCCAAAAGCAATGGAGTGGAACTTACAGGGGAGTCCTCCATTTCCAACACATAAAAATCAGCTGGGAAGATAAGATGGTTAACTTGTACAAGCACATCCTCCAACAAACCTCTAGGGTATGCATTGGATCTGTCAGCTAACTGAATGATAACATTGTCAGATTTAAGTTCCCCTAGACCT
Source organism: Rosa chinensis (assembly GCF_002994745.2). Classification (NCBI taxonomy): domain Eukaryota; kingdom Viridiplantae; phylum Streptophyta; class Magnoliopsida; order Rosales; family Rosaceae; genus Rosa; species Rosa chinensis. Next base: position 41,174,785 of record NC_037094.1, on the reverse strand, counting down.
AGGGTTTCATAAACAGAGTAGGGCATAACATTAACAGATGCACCTAGGTCTAGCATGGCGTTCTTAAATCTAGAGTTACCAATAGTACAAGGAATAGTAAAGCTTCCAGGATCCTTACACTTTGGAGGAATCTTCCTCTGAATCAAGGCAGAGACATTTTCACTTACCTTTACCACCTCCTTTTCACGGTTTACTCTCCTAGTAGTGCAAAGCTCTTTGAGGAACTTAGCATACTTAGGGACTTGCTTGATGGCCTCTAGGAAGGGTAAGTTTACTTGCACCTTCTTGAAAGTTTCCAAGATAGCTTGGTCACTTTCATCCTTCTTAGATTGGGCGAACCTGCGTGGGAAGGGCATGCAAGAAGAAGAAGGGTTAGCAATAACCGAATTTGATAAGTTAGAATTACTACCTGATACTTCCGGTTTTGCCTTTAATGGTGAGGACGCCCTTGTCTCTTCCTTGGACGTTGCAGGGTCCTTCTCAAAACCCAACTTGGTGGGTTCTTGGTCTTCCTCAATCTCTACGCTCATTTGGACCTTCTTGGGTTGCTTCGGTTGATCCACAAATGGTCTTCCACTCCTTGTAGTCACAACTGATGCATTCTCCACATTAGGGTTAGGTATTGTATTACTAGGGAGCTTGCCAGTTTCATGGATCTTGCTCATGAAATCCACAACTTGACCCATTTGCTTCTTGAGCTCTGCAATGTCCTTGGTGTGGGTCTGTTGTCCTTGAATCAAAGCCTGTGTAGAGTTTGTCAAGGCTTGGGTAGAACTAGTCAAGGCTTCCAACATTTTGTCATAGTGAGACATTGAAGGTCCTGAGTTCTGTTGAGGAGGAGGCATGTAAGGCCTTTGAAAAGATGATCCTTGGAATGAAGGCCCTTGTGGACGTTGGAAATTCCCTCCAAGAGGATTCTGAACGTTATCATTGTTGGTCCACTTGAAGTTGGGATGGTCCCTCCATCCTGGGTTGTAAGTATTGGAGTAAGGGTCATGTCTAGGACGTTGAGGTCCTCCTTGATATCCTCCAATAGCATTTGCAGATTCCCATCCTCCATTTTCATGAAGTTGGGGGCACTGATCTGTAACATGCCCTTGCATAGAGCATACCCCACAAGCTATTGTTGCACTTGGTCCCTTGGAACTTACCACTTGGTTCATGAGGAGGGTAAGCTTATTCAATTGGTCTTCAATGGCAGTATTAGCTATAAGTAGAGTGTCCTACCCCCTCATGAGGAGGGTAAGCTCATCTCATGCACCCTACGAGTAGAGTGTCCTACCCCCTCATATTGTTGAGAGTTTAGGGCACGATTAGCTATAAGTTCCTTCCTAACCGCAGGTGACTTATCCACAAAAGCTCCTCCAGCTGCAGCATCAAGCATTTGCCTTTCCAAGGGTAAGAGCCCTTCGTAGAAACATGTAAGTAGGGTCTCATCCTTCATCTGATGTTGAGGACACTGTGCAAGTAGGGAGTTGAACCTCTCATAGTACGCAGCATATGACTCATCATGGGCTTGCTCTATTCCACTAAGCTTCTTCCTAAGTGTGATGACCTTTGAAGCTGGGAAGTATTTCTCCAAGAAGGCCTTTCTCATTGTTTCCCATGATGTGATACGTCCTGCAGGAAGTTCATATAGCCAATCCTTGGCTCTATCAGCTAGAGAGAATGGAAATGCTCTCATCTTAAGAAGGTTTTCATCCGCCCCTTGTGGTTGCATGTTTGCACAAACAGATTGGAATTCTCGTACGTGCTTGTTAGCATCCTCCATATTGAGGCCACGGAAGATAGGGAGCTTGTGCAACAATCCACTCTTAAGCTCGAACTCTGCCTGTCTTCCAGCTGCAGGGGCAGGGTATACTTTGCCTGTAAGGGGTCCTCCTTCAACAGTTGCGGTGGAGAGTTCCCTAATAGATGCCATTCTCTCTTCTTCGACTTCTTCAGGTGGTGGTGAAGGTGGTGTAGAGTTGGACGAAACCACAGGTGAAGGTGAACGTGAAGGCGGAGATGGACTTGGTGTAGGTGATGTAGACTCCTCAGAACAGTAGGTCCTCTTCCCTTGCTCGTTAAATGTGTACTCTTTGTATGTTGAAGGAGAAGGGCTTGTGAACTCAAGGAGTGAAGGACCCTTCAAACGAGCGAGCCTTGCTTCCATTTCCTTTATTGTAGATGGTCTAAAAGGCTCGGTCATTCATAGGATTCCTGAACATTATCAGAATTCAAAGAAGTTAGCAAAGTATAAAGTAAACTAATTACAAATTAGCGATTTATACATCAACGTTACTATTCACGAGTCACTATTCACAAGTTACTATTCACGACTTTACTATTTATGATTTATACAAGTATAAAATAGAGTATAAATTAAAAACTATCCACAATCTTTTCACAAATAAACCACGTAAGAAGTTTATACAAGTATAAAATGTACAAAACAACACAATTTACAAGTGGAGGTTATGTTCAAGTATCTTATTATCTTTACAAAATAAAGTTAATATCTCAGTTGATTACAAGTTGTAAGTCGAGCCCAATAGAAACCACTACTATTGGTGAGATACGATCTAGGGATAGTCGCCTAGACATAAGTCACTTTCCTTTGTTTCAGAAGGCTAGATGGCCAGATTAAGAGGTAAGTGAGAGGGATGACTCATTTTGGTGACACTACGGAGGCTACTCCCTCATTGAGGTTTAGGCCCCTATTGGCTACTCCCACATTGTGGTTTACGCACAGTCTATAGTATCTCTGAGATCCAATTTGAACCCATCACCCAGGGTCTCAACCTAGACACCACCTATATGCCCCTTACTCAGCTTGAAAAGAACTCATGTGTTAGACAGTTCTCCAAATGCTAATAAAAGCCGCCCTCAACTTCAAAAGACCTTAGAAAGGCACTAATGAAGGGTTAAGGCCAATATTAACAAAAGGGCCCTTATCTACTCATACGATTTTACACACTTATAACAATTAAGGACTTAACAATATTTACAATTAATTCTTTTCTTTTCTTTTGTTTACAAGATTTGACACATTTTACAAAACCTTTCAAACAAGATTACAAACAAACGTCACATTTTGTACACACTTTTTTTTTTTTCTTTTTTTTTTTTTTTTCGAACTTAAGTACAAATATTTCTATTCTTTCCTTTTCTTTACAATTATTTTCAACACTTAGGTACGGGAACAGGGAGTCTCGATGTGCAATGGGACTGAAACAGCTACCCTTTTCAAGACTATGTTTAATCCAATATACCTTAGTGAATCACAATATTTTCATTTGTTATATATATCATTGATTTCAAATTCAATTCCAAGCGGTAAATCAAGAGGACGTGCGGCCCAAGTATAGTCGTCTAGACACAAAGTCCCTCCTACATCCTTTGGGCAACCTTACTGAAATGGCCAGGTAGGGGAGCGCGACCACGAGAGGTAGAATCCATTTTGGCATGAGCTACTCCCACATTGTGGTTTAGGCCCATTTGCACGCACTTCTGGATTCAAGAACCTGTCATGAGCGTTGTCCCCTTCCTAGACACCATCCCACATAGGCTATACTTACTTGGATGAAAAAGGTCCTAAGTGTGAAGACAGTTCAATGAATGTTAATAAAGGCCGCCCTCAACCTTAAGGGACCTGGACTAGGTACCAATAAGGGGTTTAGGCCAATATTAATAAACACGACTTCACCTATTCCTTCTTTAATTTACAACTCACAATAAAAATTCGTATTCACTAATATAAATAACAATCTAAGTAATTAACTAACTAATTTTCGACAATTACAAAATAATTAACAAGTAAAATCTTTTTTTTTTTTTTTCGGTCACAATATAAACAAAACACATATTATTCACATAGTGACAAATGATTTTTCAATCCCCGGCAACGGCGCCAAAAATTGATGCGCCTGAAAGCAAGCGCATAATTTAACCCTGAAATGTCATTAGTAGTAAAAGTAAGTAGGGATCGTTCTATTCTGGGGATTGAGGGTACACCTGTCATTGTCAAACAATTAAACAATTAAAATTAAAACAAAGTGATGCGGCCGAAAAGCAAGCGCATAATTTAACCCTATAAATATCATTAGTAGTATAAGCAAATAGGGATCGTTCTATTCCGGGGATTGAGGGTACACCTGTCATTGTCAACCAATTAAACAATTAAAATTAAAACAAAGTATAATATTCACAAATATATTCACAACTATAAACATTTTACACGAAAAAGGGGGGGGGGGGAATTTGTTTTTGGGTTTTCGAAAATAAATTAAGTAAAGAAAACAAATAAAACACAAAAACATAAAAACACAAATGGAATGAGAGAACAAAGATCAAAACCGAAACTTATGATTAAAATTGATTCAAACCCTAATATTGTTCATCTAAGTCATGAGAAAGGAGTTGATCATGTGAAACATTCGAAAGCAAATGAATTCCCATTTTTTACTTTTCAATGCTAATTAACCTAAGCGAAAGCACCTAGATTAATCCTATCAAACATGCAATCAAACCCTAGAAAGCTAGTCAATCATGTCATGTTTAACGCATTACACATAGAGAAAGGCTATCAACTCAAGTGTACAACTTAGTATGAAAAGTCCACCTAATTGCAATCCTCGTTAATTAAATTCGATCTTTGTACAAAACCTTTACTACTTTGATTCAAGTTTACACAAAACGAAAAGTCGATTTCATGCTCTTAAACCTAGCATCATTCATATCAAAACCTGATAGGAGCATTTTAATGCGACGTTTTACTTGCTTTTCCCTGCATTTTCTGCGTTATTTCCTTAATAAAACCCTGTTTAGGAAAGTTTCCATTCTTTGATTGGGAAAGTTCCTATTTGTAGAAAGTTTCTATTTTTGTAGTTTTTATTTATCATTTTTAGTAAGTTTCCATTTTTAGTAGTTTCTATTTTTCATTTTTAGAAAGTTTCCCACTTTTCATTTTAGGAAAGTTTCTATTTTTCTTACTAGTTTCTATTTTCAGGTCCTTGTCACAAATGAGCTGAAACGAGCTCACAAATGGAGAGAGAAGCTAGCCAACGTTGGAGGGAGACAAGATGAAGTACAAAGGGAAGCACAAATGAGCAGAAATGAAGAAATGAAGCTTTCCTGGTCCAACCAGGAAACCCTGTCCAGAAAAGGAAAGCTTGCCAAAACAAGACTCTTGAGCCAACCATGAATGGAGATCGAATTAATGAAGTGACATGGCATGAGAGAAGCTTCTTGAAGACTCTAGATGATGACATGGCAAAAAGGTGGCGCATGGAGGCCCAAGAACTCTCAAGACTTGTTGGATTTTCGGCAAATGGATCAAAAGCCCACAAAGCCCATGCAATTAGGGTTTGTGACGCAATGAAGAAACCCTAGAGATGTTTGCCGTCCAAAATGAAGAGAGAAACAAGGAAAATGACGTGGAAAATCAGAAATTAAAAGGAGATTTTCTAGGGAGATTTTCTAGGGCTATTTTTATGGAAATTCATCAAGAGATATGATGTCGCTTTTATCGAGCGACCAATTTAACCCTGAAATGTCATTAGTAGTACGTAATAAATAGGGATCGTTCTATTCCGGGGATTGAGGGTACACCTGTCATTGTCAAACAATTAAACAATTAAAATTAAAACAAAGTATAATATTTACAAAATATAGACATATTTACGAAAAGGGGGGAGTTTTTGGTTTTTGGTTTTAATTTTCGAAAATAAAATCTAAGTTACCTGAATAATTAAAATGCAAAAACATAAAAATATAAATGGGATGTGAGAACAAAGATCAAAGTCGAAACTCATGATTAAAATTAATTCAAGTTCATCATTGTTCATCATAGTCATGCAAGAGGAGTTGATCATGTGAAACGTTCAAAAGCAAACAATTTCCCATATTTTACTTTCAATGCTAATTAACCTAAGCGAAAGCACCTAGATTAATTCTATCAAACATGCAATCAAGCCCTAGAAAGCTAGTCAATCATGTCATGTTTAACGCAATAAACACCTAGAAAGGCTATCAACTCAAATGTGCAACTTAGTATGAAAAAGTCCACCTAATTGCAATCTTCTTTGATTAAATTCGGTTTTTGCACAAAACCTTTACTACTTATTGATTCAAGAACACAAAACCAAAAAGTTGATTCATATTCTCAAATTCGTAGCAACAATCACATAAAAACCCTAAATGTTTCGAACCATTCAAGATAATCATACAAAAGATTTCTATCATGCAAATTTAATCAAACACTCACACAAAAGCAACCATAAATCGCAATATATGAATCTGAAAATTAACAATTCATCATAAAATTTCAGAAAACAATACTTGTTCATACATATGTGTCAACTAAGGCAAAACCAACGAAAATACAAAGCAAAGGTACAAGGAGAATCGGATTACACCGTGATGAAGATGAGATGAATGAAGTGATGATGTGGTCTCTTGAATTTCGAAAGCAATCTTCAAGGTGGAGGGTGGATGGTGTGCACGGCTTGTCTTCTTCTTCCTTGGCCTTGCTTGAACTTCGTGGTTGCCCTAGAGGATGGAGAAGAACACGGCTAAACTAGAGAGATTTCTGAATTATTTTCTCAAAGTATAAACGCAAAAGTGTGGAAAATTCGGAACCCTTGACGTTGAGAAAGTGTAGGAATATATAGGGGACGGCCCCTAGGTGTCCAAGCCGTCCAAAACCCTAGAGATGTTCACGGCATGTGCTTGCTTCCTCCACATAATTTCCTCCAATGAATTCTTGCCACATAAGCCCTATGAGGTGGTGCAACCAATCACAAAATTCCAATATTAATTCCCTAAATAATTCTTGCCGAAATATGTAGATAATTTCTGATTTTATACACCAATTTCGGCAACAATATATTTAGAGAATAAAAGGGGGATGAACCTAGACTCCTTTGAGAGCTTTTTGTGTTCAACACATATTCTCTTTCCTTTAAAAGCTCCCTAAGAAATCTCCACGAAATCTCTTTATTTTTCTGATTTTTCCTCACGGCAAAAACCCTAATTTCTCTCTTCATTATCTCTTGCCGAATTCCCTAGGGTTTGCACGGCATCCCCTTGTTTTCCTCTTGGCTTGGACGGCTAGGTCTTCTAGGGTTTTATCTCTTGATTTATTTCCATAAAAATAACCCTAGAAAATCTCCATAGAAAATCTTCTTTATTTTCTGATTTTTGGACGCCTCTTCCTTGTTTCTCTCATGCAATTTCACGGCAAACATATCTTTAGGGCTAGGGTTTGCGTCACAAACCCTAGTGTCATGGGCTTTGATGGGCCATTATCCAATTTGCCGAAAATCCAAAGAGTTCTTGGGCCTCGTTGCTTCATCTTCAAGCCTTCTCATTTTCCAACGCAAAACACATTATTTTTCCATTTCTTTTTCATGGTTGCGTTGGAAACTTGCTAGGGAAGCCTTCCTCCATTTCGTAGGATTTCCTGGTTGGACTAGGAAAGCTTGTTTCTTCATTTCTGCTCAAATGTGTGGGCCATTTTCTCTCATGTTCGTTCGTCTTGACGTTCGCAAGCTCCTCTTTCCATTCGTGCGTTCATTTCCACTTTCTAGCTCGGAGGTCCTGAAAATAGAAACTATACTTAAAATAGAAACTTTCTAAAAAATGAAAATAGAAACTTACTAAAACTGAAAAATAGAAACTTTCCAGAAATGAGAAATGAAAAATGAGAAATGAGAAATGAGAAATGAAAAATGAAGACAAAAATGGAAACTTTCTACAATAAGGAACTTTCCCAATCAAAGAATGGAAACTTTCCCAAACATGGATTTTTCAAGGAAATGGCGCAGAAAAGTGTAGGGAAATGCAGTTAAAACGTCGCATTAAAATGCTCCTATCAAATTCCCCCACACTTAGCTTTTGCTAGTCCCTTAGCAAAATCAAACTAAGACACACACTAAGACTCAACGAAAATTTAAAGACTTGACAAAAACAATGACTCTATTGCCCTTCAACTATTTGTCTCAGCAATCTCTTACTTTCATAACACCAAGATTAGCACTTAACCAAAATTCAATGTTAGGCATTCGAGAGTTAATTAAAACACATAACTTACATATACACAAGTAGGACTTGGTTGAAACAATGGTGATGGTTTCTGTTAAACATGTTTCAAACAAGTATGATTCAACTCCTCACAAGTTATATCCACTCTTTCTTCTCTCAGATCATGGCAATGCTTAAAAGCTTATACACTCAAGTATATGTGAAAGATAGCAAGTATATCACATAATTCAAGAAACGAAAGCACATGTATAATTTTCTTTAAAGATCTCATGAAGGACACCAACTACTTGCACAGATGGACCCAAGCCATAAGTTCAACTCTTGTAACTCATCTCCACATCAAGGGCTGTCCCATCTTAAGGATCAAGAAGGTCTTCTTAAAGGTTGTAATGGGGCCAAGGCTCAAGGTTTTAAGAAATGAAGGGTAAGGATTTATCAAAGTGTCCTAAAAACCTAGCAGAGCACATGTAGATGTAGAGACCTCAAGAAATCCACCAAGGCATTGCAAAAACGTCACTTTCCCTAGAGGTAACATAAAAGGGGCCTAATGTCTTCATGTTGGGCCCAATCTTCATTGTAAACTTCCCTTGAACTATAGTGAATGGACAAAGGCCAAATTTTTCTGTAGTGGGCCTTCAGTTCAACGTAAACTCCAAAATCACCAAGTATGGGGGACTAAAATCCATAAACATTTTTCTTTCTTTTCTTTTTAGCCGTATACATTTTTTTTCTTTTTTTTTTCTTTTTCTCGGCTTTTTCATATATTTTTCTTTTATGGACAAGTCTACCCCCACACTTTAACTTTCACCTCTTCTCAATTTTCATCCTTAGCACCAAACCCACGAAGTATGTCTCAAAAGATAGCTCCACTAAGTTCTTAGAACAAAGGGTAGGGTTTTAACTATACTAAGCTTCATGGTTAAGGGTTTTAAGGGTGATGAATGAAAAGGCTCAATGTAGGCTCAAAGGGGCTTATCTAGGGGAGTCCCACGACGGGCACAATTAGGGACACAGGTTTATTTGGCAATGGTGGAAATTCCTAGGGTACCTCTATCCCTTCCAGAATCAGGGCCATGTATTGACAAACGTCTCAACAAGCACAAGAGTGAATTCTAGCATTCTCTAGTCCATCAAACTTAATCTATGGCAAGCAATCAATCAAATGAAAGAATAATGAGATCATCAAAACATCGCCAAGAAAATAAGAATATATATTTCATTTATCACTCCAAGAAAAAGGGACATGGCTCAATATCTCACATGGGTTTTTATGAATCAAAACTCATCCTAACATGCTCATATTCTGTACCAAAGTTTTCGAATCCATATCCACTACAAGGCACACATTTTTCATATATCTCAATTAACCAAAGAATACCATGTTTAAAAATCATCTCAATCTTGTGATCCTCTTTTAGTCATGATTTTAGAGATATAGAATCATCCTAGACAGTTGAAAGGGCATCCTAAGACTCAAAACAAAAACAAAAGCAACGAAAATTTTTAAATTTTTGACATTTTCCAATTTTTTTGTATTTTTCAATATATGACTCAAGATAAAAGTGTAAATCCCTTCCCCCACACTTAAATATTGCATTGTCCTCAATGTAATCAATAAAAAGCATGCAATGGAACACTTAAGCATATAGGGATGAAATTTACGAAAATGACTACCAACATAAAGAAAAATTGGAGAAGTAAAAGGGAGAGATAAAACAAATCTGCGTTGATGACTCCTCCACAGCTACTTCAGAATTGGGTTGCCTCCCAAGCAGCGCTTAATGTTTATAGTCTTTCAGCCTAGACTTGTACCTCCATTTAATCCTCAGGGTTTGGAACGTTTTGGAGGGGTACATCCTCCACTTCATGTTCCACAAATGCCTCATAGTAAGGCTTCAAGCGATGGCCATTCACTTTGAACTCGTTGCTTGTATGTTCACTCTTTATCTGCACAGCTCCATGAGGAAACACATGAGTGATAACAAAAGGTCCAATCCAACGAGAACGAAGCTTACCTGGGAAGAGTTTGAGACGAGAATGGAAGAGAAGAACTTTTTGACCCACAACAAAAGTCTTTCTTCGAATCATTTTGTCATGGAATGCCTTAGTCTTATCCTTGTAAATTTTAGCACTTTCAAAGGCATCATTCCTTATCTCCTCTAACTCTTGCAATTGCAACTTCCTATGAAGCCCAGCTGCATCCATATCCATGTTGAACTGCTTCACAGCCCACCAAGCTTTGTGCTCCAACTCCACAGGTAAATGGCATGGTTTGCCATAGACAATTCGATATGGTGACATACCTATGGGAGTTTTGTATGCAGTTCTGTAGGCCCACAAAGCATCCTCTAGACGCAAGGACCAGTCCTTCCTGTTGGGGTTCACAGTCTTCTCCAATATCCCTTAATCTGACGATTAGAGACCTCAGCCTGCCCACTAGTTTGTGGGTGATAAGGTGTAGAAACCTTATGTGTGACATCATATCTCTTCAAGAGAGCCTCAATCGTCCGATTGCAAAAATGGGATCCTCCATCACTAATGAGAACTCTAGGCATTCCAAACCTGCTAAAGATGTTAGACTTGATAAAATCTGCAACAACCTTAGAGTCATTAGTTCTAGTGGCCTTTGCTTCCACCCATTTGGAAACATAGTCCACTGCAAGTAAGATATAGAGAAACCCAAAAGATGAAGGGAAAGGTCCCATGAAATCTATACCCCAGACATCAAATATTTCAACAGTTATTATATTGGACAATGGCATTTGATCTCTAGGACCTAGATTTCCTGTTCTTTGGCACTTATCACAAGTTAAACAATAGGCATGTGCATCCCTAAATAATGTTGGCCAATAGAACCCAGACTCTAGCACCTTAAACGCAGTCTTCTTAGACCCAAAGTGTCCCCCACATGCTTTAGAGTGGCAAAAAGAAAGTATAGCATTATGTTCATGTTCAGGCACACATCTCCTAATCAATTGATCAGAGCAATACTTCCACAAATAAGGTTCATCCCAAACATATTGCTTAACAGTTTTCTTAAGCCTATCCCTATGAGCACGTGACATGGTATCAGGAATCTTTCTAGACACAATATAATTCACAATGTCTGCATACCATGGTTCACTTACCTGAAGTCCAAAGAGTTGCTCGTCTGGAAATGTCTCCACCAGAGGGAGATAATCTTCTGCATGCACTAAGCGACTCAAGTGGTCAGCTACCACGTTCTCACTACCCTTCTTGTCCTTGATTTCCACGTCGAATTCTTGCAAGAGTAGGATCCATCTGATGAGCCTTGGTTTCGCCTCCTTCTTGGTCATCAAGTATTTCAAAGCTGCATGGTCAGTAAAGATAGTAACTTTGGTACCAAGTAAATAGGAGCGAAACTTCTCAAGGGCAAAGACAACTGCAAGGAGCTCTTTCTCTGTGGTGGAGTAGTTCATTTGTGCATCATTGAGAGTCCTTGAGGCGTAGTAGATGGCATAGGGCAGCTTTTCCTTCCTTTGTCCCAAAACGGCTCCAACTGCGTAGTCAGAGGCATCACACATTAACTCAAAGGGCAAGGACCAGTCTGGAGGTAACATGATGGGGGCAGATGTCAACAACTCCTTAAGCTTGTCAAAAGCTTCTTGACACTCCTTGTCAAAGTGAAAGGACACATCCTTCTGGAGTAGTTGACATAAGGGTCTCGAAATTTTGGAGAAGTCCTTGATGAACCTCCTGTAAAAACCTGCATGACCAAGGAAAGAACGAATCTCTCTCACAGAAGTGGGAGAGGGTAAGTGACGCACAATATCAACCTTGGCTTTATCAACCTCTATACCCTAGCAGAGACAATATGTCCTAGAACTATTCCTTGTTTAACCATAAAATGGCATTTTTCCCAGTTTAAGACAAGGTTAGTTTCCATGCAACGTTTCAGAATTATCTCCAGATTATTAAGACAATCATCAAAATTCTTTCCAAAAACTGAAAAGTCATCCATGAATACCTCTATGATTTTCTCAATATAATCTGAAAAGATACTTACCATACACCTCTGAAAGGTACCTGGAGCGTTGCAAAGTCCGAAAGGCATACGTCTATAGGCAAACGTTCCAAAGGGGCAAGTGAAGGTTGTCTTCTCTTGATCTTCATTTGCAATTGCAATCTGGTTGTAACCAGAGTATCCATCCAGGAAGCAGTAGTAGTCATGTCCAGCTAGGCGCTCAAGCATCTGGTCAATGAATGGCAGAGGAAAGTGGTCTTTCCTTGTGGTTGCGTTGAGCCTCCTATAGTCAATGCATACTCTGTGGCCTGTTACTGTCCTTTGGGGCACCAGTTCGTTATCAGCATTCTTTACCACAGTGATCCCAGACTTCTTGGGCACGACCTGAACTGGAGAGACCCACTTGGAGTCAGAAATAGGGTAGATTACCCCACAATCAAGGAGTTTGATAACCTCCTTCTTCACTACTTCCATCATTGGAGGGTTGAGACGACGTTGAGCCTCTCTAGTGGGTTTAGACCCCTCCTCTAGAAGTATCCTGTGGACGCAAGTTGTAGGGCTGATTCCCTTGATATCCGCCAATGTCCATCCTATGGCGGTCTTGTGTTGCTTCAACATTTCCACCAACTTCTCTTCTTGTGGAGTTGTTAGTGCAGAGGACACAATCACTGGCAAGGTTTCCTTGTCCCCTAAGTAGACATACTTCAAATGGTCTGGAAGAGGTTTTAGCTCAAGTTCTGGGGCCTGGACCACTGAAGGTAAAGTCTTGTTAGTGGATAACTGAATGGACAATGGAGAAACAGACTTACCTATAAAGGGTGATGCCTCAAGGAAGGAGACGTTTTCAATGATTTTATCCTCACAAGTGTCTTTCAACTTGTCCTCTGAGATGGTGACGCCTTCCTTTGTATAGCCTACCCCACTCTCAAGGGTAGTGACTAGGGTATCCTCATGCATAACATCAAACATTTTCTGCGCAAGTTCATCCAAAATGTCAGCAGAAAAACAATCATTAACCTCTAGGGGATACCTCATGGCTTCAAAGATGTTAAAGCCAATAATGTCACCATCGAACTCCATTGTAAGAGAGCCTTCATACACATCAATCTTCGTCCTAGCTGTCCTTAAGAAAGGACGTCCCAAAAGCAATGGAGTGGAACTTACAGGGGAGTCCTCCATTTCCAATACATAAAAATCAGCTGGGAAGATAAGATGGTTAACCTGTACAAGCACATCCTCCAACAAACCTCTAGGGTATGCATTGGATCTGTCAGCTAACTGGATGATAACGTTGTCAGATTTAAGTTCCCCTAGACCTAGGGTTTCATAAACAGAGTAGGGCATAACATTAACAGATGCACCTAGGTCTAGCATGGCATTCTTAAATCTAGAGTTACCAATAGTACAAGGAATGGTAAAGCTTCCAGGATCCTTACACTTTGGAGGGATCTTCCTCTGAATTAGGGCAGAGACATTCTCACTTACCTTTACCACCTCCTTTTCACGGTTTACTCTCCTAGTAGTGCAAAGCTCTTTGAGGAACTTGGCATACTTAGGGACTTGCTTGATGGCCTCTAGGAGGGGTAGGTTTACTTGCACCTTCTTGAAAGTTTCCAAGATAGCTTGGTCACTTTCATCCTTCTTAGATTGGGCAAACCTGCGTGGGAAGGGCATGCAAGAAGAAGAAGGGTTAGCAATAACCGAATTTGATAAGTTAGAATTATTACCTTTGATTTCCGGTTTTGCCTTTAAAGATGAGGATGCCTTGGTCTCTTCCTTTGACGTTGCAGGGTCCTTCTCAATACCCAACTTGGTGGGTTCTTGGTCTTCCTCAATTTCTATGCTCATTTGGACCTTCTTGGGTTGCTTGGGTGGATCCACAAATGGTCTCCCACTCCTCGTAGTCACAACTGATGCATTCTCCACATTACCCTTAGGGTTAGGTATTGTGCCACTAGGAAGCTTCCCAGTCTCATGAATCTTGCTCATGAAGTCCACAACTTGGCCCATCTGTTTCTTAAGATCTGCAATATCCTTAGTGTGGGTCTGTTGTCCTTGAATCAAAGCTTGAGTAGAGTTTGTCAAGGCCTGGGTGGAACTAGTCAAGGCTTCCAACGTTTTGTCATAGTGAGACATTGAAGGTCCTGAGTTCTGTTGAGGCGGGGGCATGTAGGGCCTTTGAAAAGATGATCCTTGGAATGAAGGCCCTTGAGGACGTTGGAAGTTCCCACCAAGAGGATTCTGAACGTTATCATTGTTAGTCCACTTGAAGTTGGGATGGTCCCTCCATCCTGGGTTGTACGTATTGGAGTAAGGGTCATGTCTAGGACGTTGAGGTCCTCCTTGGTATCCTCCTTGATATCCTCCAATAGCATTTGCAGATTCCCATCCTCCATTCTCATTAAGTTGAGGGCACTGATCTGTAACATGCCCTTGCATAGAGCATACCCCACAAGCTATTGTTGCACTTGGTCCCTTGGAACTTACCACTTGGTTCATGAGTAGAGTAAGCTTATTCAGTTGGTCCTCAATTGCAGTATTCTTGCTCATCTCATGCACCCTACGAGTAGAGTGTCCTACCCCCTCATATTGTTGAGAGTTCAAGGCACGATTAGCTATCAGCTCCTTCCCAACTGTAGGGGACTTATCCACAAAAGCTCCTCCAGCTGCAGCATCCAACATTTGCCTTTCCAAGGGTAAGAGTCCTTCATAGAAACATGTGAGTAGGGTCTCATCCTTCATCTGATGTTGAGGACACTGTGCAAGTAAGGAATTGAACCTCTCATAGTAAGCAGCATAGGACTCATCATGGGCTTGCTCTATTCCACTAAGCTTCTTTCTAAGTGTGATGACCTTAGAAGCTGGGAAGTATTTCTCCAAGAAGGCCTTTCTCATTGTCTCCCATGAAGTGATACGTCCTGCAGGGAGTTCATATAGCCAATCCTTGGCTCTATCAGCTAGAGAGAATGGAAATGCTCTCATCTTAAGAAGGTTCTCATCTGCCCCTTGTGGTTGCATGTTTGCACAAACAGATTGAAATTCTCGAACATGCTTGTTAGCGTCCTCCATATTAAGTCCATGGAAGATAGGGAGCTTGTGCAACAAACCACTCTTTAGCTCAAACTCTGCTTGTCTTCCAGCTGCAGGGGGAGGGTATACTATGCCTGTAGGGGGTCCTCCTTCAACAGTTGCAGTGGAAAGTTCCCTAATAGATGCCATTCTCTCTTCTTCGACTTCTTCAGGTGGTGGTGAAGGTGGTGGTGTAGAGTTGGACGAAATCACAGGTGAAGGTGAACGTGAAGGAGGAGATGGACTTGGTGTAGGTGATGTAGACTCCTCAGAACAGTAGGTCCTCTTCCCTTGTTCGTTAAAGATGTACCCTCTGTGTGTCGAAGGGGAAGGGCTTGTCTGCTCAAGAAGTGAAGGACCCTTCAAGCGAGCGAGCCTTGCTTCAATTTCCTTTAGTGTAGAGGATCTAAAAGGCTCGGTCATTCATAGGAATCCTGAACATCATCAAAATTCAAAGAAGTTAGCAAAGTATAAAGTGAGTTAATTACAAATTAGTGATTTATACATCAACCTTACTATTCACGAGTCACTATTCACAAGTTACTATTCACGACTTTACTATTTATGATTTATACAAGTATAAAATAGAGTATAAATTAAAACTATCCACAATCTTTTCACAAATAAACCACGTAAGAAGTTTATACAAGTATAAAATGTACAAAACAACACAATTTACAAGTGGAGGTTATGTTCAAGTATCTTATTATCTTTACAAAATAAAGTTAATATCTCAATTGATTACAAGTTGTAAGTCGAGCCCAATAGAAACCACTACTATTGGTGAGATACGATCTAGGGATAGTCGCCTAGACATAAGTCACTTCCCTTTGTTTCAGAAGGCTAGATGGCCAGATTAAGAGGTAAGTGAGAGGGAGGACTCATTTTGGTGACACTACGGAGGCTACTCCCTCATTGAGGTTTAGGCCCCTATTGGCTACTCCCACATTGTGGTTTACGCACGGTCTATAGTATCTCTGAGATCCAATTTAACCCATCACCCAGGGTCTCAACCTAAGACACCACCTATATGCCCCTTACTCAGCTTGAAAAGAACTCATGTGTTAGACAGTCCTCCAAATGTTAATAAAAGCCGCCCTCAACTTCATAAGACCTTAGAAAGGCACTAATGAAGGGTTAAGGCCAATATTAACAAAAGGGCCCTTATCTACTCATACGATTTTACACACTTATAATAAATCAAGAATTTAACAATATTTATAATTAATTCTTTACATTTCCTTTGTTTAACAAGATTAGACACCATTTACACAAAACTTTCACACAAACAAACAAAACGTCACTATTCACATCTAATTATCTTCTTCTTTTTTTTTTTTTTTTTTTTTTTTTTTTTTTTTTTTATGAAATTAAGTAAAATTACTTCTATTCTTTCCTTTTCTTTACAATTATTTTCAACACTTAGGTACGGGAACAGGGAGTCTCGATGTGCAATGGGACTGAAACAGCTACCCTTTTCAAGACTATGTTTAATCCAATATACCTTAGGTGCATCACAACATTTTCTTTTGTTATAAATACCATTGATTTCGAATTCAATTCCAAGCGGTAAATCAAGTGGACGTGCGGCCCAAGTATAATCGTCAAGACACTAAGTCCCTCCTACATCCTTTGGGCAACCTTACTGAAATGGCCAGGTAGGGGAGGACGAACACAAGAGGTAGGATCCATTTTGGCATAGGCTACTCCCTCATTGAGGTTTACGCCCATTTGTAAGCACTTCTGAATCCAAGAACCTGTCATGAGCGTTGTCCCCTTCCTAGACACCATCCCACATAGGCTATACTTACTTGGATGAAAAAGATCCTAAGTGTGAAGACAGTTCAATGAATATTAATAAAGGCCGCCCTCAACCTTAAGGGACCTGGACTAGGTACCAATAAGGGGTTTAGGCCAATATTAATAAACACGACTTCACCTATTCCTTCTTTAATTTACAACTCACAATTAAAATTCGTATTCAATAATATAAATAACAACCTAAGTAATTAATTAACTAATTAACTAATTAACTAATTAACTAACAAATTAAGAACAATTAACAAGTAAAATTTTTTTTTTTCTTTTTCGAACACAACATATAAACAAAACAAATATTCACAATATGACAAATGATTTTTCAATCCCCGGCAACGGCGCCAAAAATTGATGTCGCTTTTATCGAGCGACCAATTTAACCCTGAAATGTCATTAGTAGTACGTAATAAATAGGGATCGTTCTATTCCGGGGATTGAGGGTACACCTGTCATTGTCAAACAATTAAACAATTAAAATTAAAACAAAGTATAATATTTACAAAATATAGACATATTTACGAAAAGGGGGGAGTTTTTGGTTTTTGGTTTTAATTTTCGAAAATAAAATCTAAGTTACCTGAATAATTAAAATGCAAAAACATAAAAATATAAATGGGATGTGAGAACAAAGATCAAAGTCGAAACTCATGATTAAAATTAATTCAAGTTCATCATTGTTCATCATAGTCATGCAAGAGGAGTTGATCATGTGAAACGTTCAAAAGCAAACAATTTCCCATATTTTACTTTCAATGCTAATTAACCTAAGCGAAAGCACCTAGATTAATTCTATCAAACATGCAATCAAGCCCTAGAAAGCTAGTCAATCATGTCATGTTTAACGCAATAAACACCTAGAAAGGCTATCAACTCAAATGTGCAACTTAGTATGAAAAAGTCCACCTAATTGCAATCTTCTTTGATTAAATTCGGTTTTTGCACAAAACCTTTACTACTTATTGATTCAAGAACACAAAACCAAAAAGTTGATTCATATTCTCAAATTCGTAGCAACAATCACATAAAAACCCTAAATGTTTCGAACCATTCAAGATAATCATACAAAAGATTTCTATCATGCAAATTTAATCAAACACTCACACAAAAGCAACCATAAATCGCAATATATGAATCTGAAAATTAACAATTCATCATAAAATTTCAGAAAACAATACTTGTTCATACATATGTGTCAACTAAGGCAAAACCAACGAAAATACAAAGCAAAGGTACAAGGAGAATCGGATTACACCGTGATGAAGATGAGATGAATGAAGTGATGATGTGGTCTCTTGAATTTCGAAAGCAATCTTCAAGGTGGAGGGTGGATGGTGTGCACGGCTTGTCTTCTTCTTCCTTGGCCTTGCTTGAACTTCGTGGTTGCCCTAGAGGATGGAGAAGAACACGGCTAAACTAGAGAGATTTCTGAATTATTTTCTCAAAGTATAAACGCAAAAGTGTGGAAAATTCGGAACCCTTGACGTTGAGAAAGTGTAGGAATATATAGGGGACGGCCCCTAGGTGTCCAAGCCGTCCAAAACCCTAGAGATGTTCACGGCATGTGCTTGCTTCCTCCACATAATTTCCTCCAATGAATTCTTGCCACATAAGCCCTATGAGGTGGTGCAACCAATCACAAAATTCCAATATTAATTCCCTAAATAATTCTTGCCGAAATATGTAGATAATTTCTGATTTTATACACCAATTTCGGCAACAATATATTTAGAGAATAAAAGGGGGATGAACCTAGACTCCTTTGAGAGCTTTTTGTGTTCAACACATATTCTCTTTCCTTTAAAAGCTCCCTAAGAAATCTCCACGAAATCTCTTTATTTTTCTGATTTTTCCTCACGGCAAAAACCCTAATTTCTCTCTTCATTATCTCTTGCCGAATTCCCTAGGGTTTGCACGGCATCCCCTTGTTTTCCTCTTGGCTTGGACGGCTAGGTCTTCTAGGGTTTTATCTCTTGATTTATTTCCATAAAAATAACCCTAGAAAATCTCCATAGAAAATCTTCTTTATTTTCTGATTTTTGGACGCCTCTTCCTTGTTTCTCTCATGCAATTTCACGGCAAACATATCTTTAGGGCTAGGGTTTGCGTCACAAACCCTAGTGTCATGGGCTTTGATGGGCCATTATCCAATTTGCCGAAAATCCAAAGAGTTCTTGGGCCTCGTTGCTTCATCTTCAAGCCTTCTCATTTTCCAACGCAAAACACATTATTTTTCCATTTCTTTTTCATGGTTGCGTTGGAAACTTGCTAGGGAAGCCTTCCTCCATTTCGTAGGATTTCCTGGTTGGACTAGGAAAGCTTGTTTCTTCATTTCTGCTCAAATGTGTGGGCCATTTTCTCTCATGTTCGTTCGTCTTGACGTTCGCAAGCTCCTCTTTCCATTCGTGCGTTCATTTCCACTTTCTAGCTCGGAGGTCCTGAAAATAGAAACTATACTTAAAATAGAAACTTTCTAAAAAATGAAAATAGAAACTTACTAAAACTGAAAAATAGAAACTTTCCAGAAATGAGAAATGAAAAATGAGAAATGAGAAATGAGAAATGAAAAATGAAGACAAAAATGGAAACTTTCTACAATAAGGAACTTTCCCAATCAAAGAATGGAAACTTTCCCAAACATGGATTTTTCAAGGAAATGGCGCAGAAAAGTGTAGGGAAATGCAGTTAAAACGTCGCATTAAAATGCTCCTATCAAGATAAACCCTAGAATATCTTTTGCCGTCCAAGCCAAGAGGAAAAGAAGGAAGTTGCCGTGTGAATTAAAAGAAAACCCTAGAGAATTCGGCAAGGAGATATTCAAGGGAGAAATAAAAGGAAAGAGAAAAAGGTGGAGACCAAGAAAAGCTCAAAAGAAGTCTAGATACATTCCTTAATTCCCTAAAGGAAGTTTGGCCGAATTGAACTACAAAAATCAGAATTATATCAAGGGAATTTCGGCAAGATTATTTAGGGAATTAAATGGAATTTTGTGATTGGTTGAACCACCTCATAGGGCTTATTTGGCAAGATATTATTGGAGGAAATTATGTGGAATTTTCAGATTAATTCCATAAGGTTTACACGGCTTGGAGAGCAAGTTGGCCGTCCCCTATATAACCTCCCCTCTTCTCAACGTTTTGGAGTTCCAAGTTCCCACTTTTGCGTTTACACTTTGAGAAAAAAATCAGAAAACTCTCTCTAGCTTAGCCGTGCTCTTCTCCATCCTCTAGGGCAACCACGAAGTGCAAGCAAGGCCAAGG
The DNA here is from genome assembly GCF_002994745.2 of Rosa chinensis. Lineage (NCBI taxonomy): Eukaryota > Viridiplantae > Streptophyta > Magnoliopsida > Rosales > Rosaceae > Rosa > Rosa chinensis. The sequence continues at coordinate 41,154,631 of NC_037094.1, read as the reverse complement.
AAGAAGAAGACAAGCCGTGCACACCATCCACCCTCCACCTTGAAGATTGCTTTCGAAATTCAAGAGACCACATCATCACTTCATTCATCTCATCTTCATCACGGTGTAATCCGATTCTCCTTGTACCTTTGCTTTGTATTTTCGTTGGTTTTGCCTTAGTTGACACATATGTATGAACAAGTATTGTTTTCTGAAATTTTATGATGAATTGTTAATTTTCAGATTCATATATTGCGATTTATGGTTGCTTTTGTGTGAGTGTTTGATTAAATTTGCATGATAGATAACTTTTGTATTTTAATCTTATGTGGTTGCAAACACTTAGGGTTTTGATATAATTGGTGCTACGAATTTAAGAACATGAATCAACTTTTTGGTTTTGTGTTCTTGGATCGATAAGTAGTAAAGGTTTTGTACAAAAACCGAATTTAATCAAAGAAGATTGCAATTAGGTGGACTTTTTCATACTAAGTTGCACATTTGAGTTGATAGCCTTTCTAGGTGCTTAATGCGTTAAACATGACATGATTGACTAGCTTTCTAGGGTTTGATTGCATGTTTGATAGGATTAATCTAGGTGCTTTCGCTTAGGTTAATTAGCATTGAAAGTAAAATATGGGAAATTGTTTGCTTTTGAACGTTTCACATGATCAACTCCTCTTGCATGACTATGATGAACAATGATGAACTTGAATCAATTTTAATCATGAGTTTCGACTTTGATCTTTGTTCTTACATTCCATTTATATTTTTATGTTTTTGCGTTTTTAATTATTTAGTTAGCTTTTATTTTCGAAAATAGAAAACCAAAATCAAAAATCCCCCCTTTTTCGTAAATATGTATATATTTTGTTTTATTTTTGTAAATATTATACTTTGTTTTAATTGTTTAATTGTTTGATAATGACAGGTGTACCCTCAATCCCCGGAATAGAACGATCCCTATTTACTTTATACTACTAATGACATTTCAGGGTTAAATTGGTCGCTCGATAAAAGCGACATCAATTTTTGGCGCCGTTGCCGGGGATTGAAAAATCATTTGTCATATTGTGAATAATATGTGTTTTGTTTATATTGTGACCGAAAAAAAAAAAAAAAAAAATTACTTGTTAATTATTTTGTTGATAATTGTCGAAAATTAGTAGATTAATTACTTAGGTTGATTATTTATATTGTTGAATACGAATTTTAATTGTGAGTTGTAAATTAAAGAAGGAATAGGTGAAGTCGTGTTTATTAATATTGGCCTAAACCCCTTATTGGTACCTAGTCCAGGTCCCTTAAGGTTGAGGGCGGCCTTTATTAACATTCATTGAACTGTCTTCACACTTAGGACCTTTTATATCCAAGTAAGTATAGCCTATGTGGGATGGTGTCTAGGAAGGGGACAACGCTCATGACTGGTTCTTGAATCCAGAAGTGCGTGCAAATGAGCCTAAACCACAATGTGGGAGTAGCTCATGCCAAAATGGATTCTACCTCTCGTGGTCGCCCTCCCCTACCTGGCCATTTCAGTAAGGTTGCCCAAAGGATGTAGGAGGGACTTAGTGTCTTGACGATTATACTTGGGCCGCACGTCCACTTGATTTACCGCTTGGAATTTAATTCGAAATCAATGGTATTTATAACAAAAGAAAATGTTGTGATGCACCTAAGGTATATTGGATTAAACATAGTCTTGAAAAGGGTAGCTGTTTCAGCCCCATTGCACATCGAGACTCCCTGTTCCCGTACCTAAGTGTTGAAAATAATTGTAAAGAAAAGGAAAGAATAGAAGTAATTTTACTTAATTTCGTGAAAAAAAAAAAAAAAAAAAAAAAAAAAAAAAGAAGATAATTAGATGTGAATAGTGACGTTTTGTTTGTTTGTGTGAAAGTTTTGTGTAAATGGTGTCTAATCTTGTTAAACAAAGGAAATGTAAAGAATTAATTATAAATATTGTTAAATTCTTGATTTATTATAAGTGTGTAAATTCGTATGAGTAGATAAGGGCCCTTTTGTTAATATTGGCCTTAACCCTTCATTAGTGCCTTTCTGAGGTCTTATGAGGTTGAGGGCGGCTTTTATTAACATTTGGAGAACTGTCTAACACATGAGTTCTTTTCAAGCTGAGTAAGGGGCATATAGGTGGTGTCTTAGGTTGAGACCCTGGGTGATGGGTTCAATTGGATCTCAGAGATACTATAGACCGTGCGTAAACCACAATGTGGGAGTAGCAATAGGGGCCTAAACCTCAATGAGGGAGTAGCCTCCGTAGTGTCACCAAAATGAGTCCTCCCTCTCACTTACCTCTTAATCTGGCCATCTAGCCTTCTGAAACAAAGGAAAGCGACTTATGTCTAGACGACTATCCCTAGATCGTATCTCACCAATAGTAGTGGTTTCTATTGGGCTCGACTTACAACTTGTAATCAATTGAGATATTAACTTTATTTTGTAAAGATAATAAGATACTTGAACATAACCTCCACTTGTAAATTGTGTGATTTGTACTTTCTATACTTGTATAAACTTCTTACGTGGTTTATTTGTGAAAAGATTGTGGATAGTTTTTAATTTATACTCTATTTTATACTTGTATAAATCATAAATAGTAAAGTCATGAATAGTAACTTGTGAATAGTGACTCGTGAATAGTAAAGTTGATGTATCAATCACTAATTTGTAATTAGCTCACTTTATACTTTGCTAACTTCTTTGAATTTTGATGATGTTCAGGATTCCTATGAATGACCGAGCCTTTTAGACCCTCTACACTAAAGGAAATTGAAGCAAGGCTCGCTCGTTTGAAGGGTCCTTCACTCCTTGAGTTCACAAGCCCTTCTCCTTCAACATACAAAGAGTACACATTTAACGAGCAAGGGAAGCGGATTTACTTTTCTGAGGAGTCTACATCACCTACACCAAGTCCATCTCCGCCTTCACGTTCACCTTCACCTGTGGTTTCGTCCAACTCTACACCACCTTCACCACCACCTGAAGAAGTCGAAGAAGAGAGAATGGCATCTATTAGGGAACTCTCCACCGCAACTGTTGAAGGAGGACCCCCTACAGGCATAGTATACCCTGCCCCTGCAGCTGGAAGACAAGCAGAGTTCGAGCTTAAGAGTGGATTGTTGCACAAGCTCCCTATCTTCCATGGCCTCAATATGGAGGATGCTAACAAGCACGTACGAGAATTCCAATCTGTTTGTGCAAACATGCAACCACAAGGGGCGGATGAAAACCTTCTTAAGATGAGAGCATTTCCATTCTCTCTAGCTGATAGAGCCAAGGATTGGCTATATGAGCTTCCTGCAGGTCGTATCACATCATGGGAAACAATGAGAAAGGCCTTCTTGGAGAAATACTTCCCAGCTTCAAAGGTCATCACACTTAGGAAGAAGCTTAGTGGAATAGAGCAAGCTCATGATGAGTCCTATGCTGCCTACTATGAGAGGTTCAATTCCTTACTTGCACAATGTCCTCAACATCAGATGAAGGATGAGACCCTACTTACATGTTTCTATGAAGGACTCTTACCCTTGGAAAGGCAAATGTTGGATGCTGCAGCTGGTGGAGCTTTTGTGGATAAGTCACCTGCGGTTGGGAGGGAACTTATAGCTAATTGTGCCCTAAACTCCCAACAGTATGAGGGTGTGAGACAACCCACTCGTAGGGTAAATGAGGTGAGCACTAGTCCTGCCATTGCGGATCAATTGAGCAAACTCACCCTTCTTGTGAACAAGGTGGCGACTACTCAAGGCCATGGAGGACCCTCTGCTTGTGGGGTATGCTTTACTCAAGGACATCCTACGGATCAATGTCCTCAACTGAGTGAGAATGGTGGTTGGGAGTCTGTGAATGCTATAGGAGGCTATCAAGGGAACCAAGGGGGTCCCCCACGTCCAAGGTATGATCCATATTCGAATACCTATAACCCTGGATGGAGGGACCACCCCAACTTCAAGTGGACCAACAATGAAAATGTTCAGAACCCTCTTGGTGGCAGTTTCCAACGTCCTCAAGGACCTCCCTATCAAAGACCTTACATGCCTCCTCAACACAATGTAGGGAATCCCAATTCTCACTATGATAAGACGATAGAGGCATTGACTAATTCTACTCAGGCATTGACTAGTGCCACACAGACTTTGCTTCAAGGACAACAGACCAATGCCAAGGACATTGCAGAGCTCAAGAAGCAAATGGGACAAGTGGTGGACTTCATGACCAAGTTTCATGAGAGTGGTAAGCTTCCGAGCAACACAATTCCAAACCCAAAGGGAGGCTTTGAAGGTTCCACCAACTGAGGAGAAGAGGAAACCACGTCTAGGCTGAGAAGACGTTAAAACCAAGCGCTACTTGGGAGGCAACCCATGCAAATCAGATTTGCTTTCTTTATCCTTATCTTTTATTTTTCGTTTTTGCTTTTTGAATTTAGTATTATTTTCGTAAATTTCATCCCTATATGCTTAAGTGTTTCATTGCATGCTTTTAATTGATTACATTGAGGACAATGCAATATTTAAGTGTGGGGGAAGGGATTCACACTTTTATCTTGAGTCATATTTTGAGTCACATATATTGAAAAATACAAAAAAAAAAAGTGAAAAATGTCAAAAATTTAAAAAAAATTTTCGTTGCTTTTGTTTTTGTTTTGAGTCTTAGGATGCCCTTTCAACTGTCTAGGATGATTCTATATCTCTGAAATCATGATTAAAAGAGGATCACAAAATTGAGATGATTTTAAAATGGTATTCTTTGGTTAATTGAGATATATGAGATATATATGCATGTGTAGTGGATATGGATTTCGAAACTTTGGTACAGAAAATATGAGCATGTTAAGATGAGTTTTGATTCATAAAAACCCATGTGAGATAATTGAGCCCATGTCCCTTTTTCTTGGAGTAAAATGAAAAATATATTCTTATTTTCTTGGCGATGTTTTGATGATCTCATTATTCTTTCATTTGATTGACTGCTTGCCATAGATTAAGTTTGATGGACTAGAGAATGCTAGAATTCACTCTTGTGCTTGTTGAGACGTTATATCAATACATGGCCCTGATTCTGGAAGGGATAGAGGCATCCTAGGAATTACCACCATTGCCATATAAACTTGTGTCCCCATTTGTGCCCGTCGTGGGACTCCCCTAGATTAGCCCCTTTGAGCCTACATTAAGCCTTTTCGTTCATCACCCTAAAATCCTTAACCATGAAGCTTAGTATAGTAACAACCCTACCCTTTGTTCTAAGAACTTAGTGGAGCTATCTTTTGAGACATACTACATGGGTTTGATGCTAAGGAGGAAAATTGAGAAGAGGTTAAAGTTCAAGTGTGGGGGTAGACTTGTCCATAAAGAAAAAAAAAAAAATATGTGAAAGCCGTGAAAAATGAAAAGAAGAAAAAAATGTACGGCTAGAAAAGAAAAGAAAGAAATATTTATGGATTTTAGTCCCCCATACTTAGTGATTTTGGAGTTTACTTTGAAATGAAGGCCTATTAAAGAAAAATTTGACCTTTGTCCATTCACTGTAGTTCAGGGGAAGTTTACAATGAAGATTGGGCCCAACATGAAGACACTAGGCCCCTTTTATGTTACCTCTAGGGGAAGTGACGTTTTTGCAATGCATTGGTGGATTTCTTGTGGTCTCTACATTTACATGTGCTCTGCTAGGTTTTTAGGACACTTTGATAAATCCTTACCCTTCATTTCTTAAAACCTTGAGCCTTAACCCATTACAACCCTTGAAAAGACCTTCTTGATCCTTAAGATGGGACAGCCCTTGATGTGGAGATGAGTTACAAGAGTTGAACCTATGGCTTGGGTCCATCTGTGCAAGTAGTTGGTATCCTTCATGAGATCTTTAAAGAAAATTATACATGTGCTTTCGTTTCTTACATTATGTGATATACTTGCTATCTTTCACATATACTTGATTGTATAAGCTTTTAAGCATTGCCTTGAATTCTGAGAGAAGAAAGAGTGGATATGCCTTGTGAGGATTGAATCATACTTGTCTGAAACATGCTTAACAGAACCCATCACCATTGTTACAACCAAGTCCTACTTGTGTATGTGAAGATTATGTGTTTTAATTAACTCTCGAATGCCTAAACATTTATTCTTGGTGAAGTGCTAATCTTGGTGTTGTGAAAGTAAGAGATTGCTGAGACAAAAAGTTGAAGGGCTATAGAGTCTGTTTTGTTTCAAGTCTTTAAATTTTCGTTGAGTCTTAGTGTGTGTCTTAGTGTGATTTTGCTAAGGGACTAGCAAAAGCTAAGTGTGGGGGAATTTGATAGGAGCATTTTAATGCGACGTTTTACTTGCTTTTCCCTGCATTTTCTGCGTTATTTCCTTAATAAAACCCTGTTTAGGAAAGTTTCCATTCTTTGATTGGGAAAGTTCCTATTTGTAGAAAGTTTCTATTTTTGTAGTTTTTATTTATCATTTTTAGTAAGTTTCCATTTTTAGTAGTTTCTATTTTTCATTTTTAGAAAGTTTCCCACTTTTCATTTTAGGAAAGTTTCTATTTTTCTTACTAGTTTCTATTTTCAGGTCCTTGTCACAAATGAGCTGAAACGAGCTCACAAATGGAGAGAGAAGCTAGCCAACGTTGGAGGGAGACAAGATGAAGTACAAAGGGAAGCACAAATGAGCAGAAATGAAGAAATGAAGCTTTCCTGGTCCAACCAGGAAACCCTGTCCAGAAAAGGAAAGCTTGCCAAAACAAGACTCTTGAGCCAACCATGAATGGAGATCGAATTAATGAAGTGACATGGCATGAGAGAAGCTTCTTGAAGACTCTAGATGATGACATGGCAAAAAGGTGGCGCATGGAGGCCCAAGAACTCTCAAGACTTGTTGGATTTTCGGCAAATGGATCAAAAGCCCACAAAGCCCATGCAATTAGGGTTTGTGACGCAATGAAGAAACCCTAGAGATGTTTGCCGTCCAAAATGAAGAGAGAAACAAGGAAAATGACGTGGAAAATCAGAAATTAAAAGGAGATTTTCTAGGGAGATTTTCTAGGGCTATTTTTATGGAAATTCATCAAGAGATAAACCCTAGAATATCTTTTGCCGTCCAAGCCAAGAGGAAAAGAAGGAAGTTGCCGTGTGAATTAAAAGAAAACCCTAGAGAATTCGGCAAGGAGATATTCAAGGGAGAAATAAAAGGAAAGAGAAAAAGGTGGAGACCAAGAAAAGCTCAAAAGAAGTCTAGATACATTCCTTAATTCCCTAAAGGAAGTTTGGCCGAATTGAACTACAAAAATCAGAATTATATGAAGGGAATTTCGGCAAGATTATTTAGGGAATTAAATGGAATTTTGTGATTGGTTGAACCACCTCATAGGGCTTATTTGGCAAGATATTATTGGAGGAAATTATGTGGAATTTTCAGATTAATTCCATAAGGTTTACACGGCTTGGAGAGCAAGTTGGCCGTCCCCTATATAACCTCCCCTCTTCTCAACGTTTTGGAGTTCCAAGTTCCCACTTTTGCGTTTACACTTTGAGAAAAAAATCAGAAAACTCTCTCTAGCTTAGCCGTGCTCTTCTCCATCCTCTAGGGCAACCACGAAGTGCAAGCAAGGCCAAGGAAGAAGAAGACAAGCCGTGCACACCATCCACCCTCCACCTTGAAGATTGCTTTCGAAATTCAAGAGACCACATCATCACTTCATTCATCTCATCTTCATCACGGTGTAATCCGATTCTCCTTGTACCTTTGCTTTGTATTTTCGTTGGTTTTGCCTTAGTTGACACATATGTATGAACAAGTATTGTTTTCTGAAATTTTATGATGAATTGTTAATTTTCAGATTCATATATTGCGATTTATGGTTGCTTTTGTGTGAGTGTTTGATTAAATTTGCATGATAGATAACTTTTGTATTTTAATCTTATGTGGTTGCAAACACTTAGGGTTTTGATATAATTGGTGCTACGAATTTAAGAACATGAATCAACTTTTTGGTTTTGTGTTCTTGGATCGATAAGTAGTAAAGGTTTTGTACAAAAACCGAATTTAATCAAAGAAGATTGCAATTAGGTGGACTTTTTCATACTAAGTTGCACATTTGAGTTGATAGCCTTTCTAGGTGCTTAATGCGTTAAACATGACATGATTGACTAGCTTTCTAGGGTTTGATTGCATGTTTGATAGGATTAATCTAGGTGCTTTCGCTTAGGTTAATTAGCATTGAAAGTAAAATATGGGAAATTGTTTGCTTTTGAACGTTTCACATGATCAACTCCTCTTGCATGACTATGATGAACAATGATGAACTTGAATCAATTTTAATCATGAGTTTCGACTTTGATCTTTGTTCTTACATTCCATTTATATTTTTATGTTTTTGCGTTTTTAATTATTTAGTTAGCTTTTATTTTCGAAAATAGAAAACCAAAATCAAAAATCCCCCCTTTTTCGTAAATATGTATATATTTTGTTTTATTTTTGTAAATATTATACTTTGTTTTAATTGTTTAATTGTTTGATAATGACAGGTGTACCCTCAATCCCCGGAATAGAACGATCCCTATTTACTTTATACTACTAATGACATTTCAGGGTTAAATTGGTCGCTCGATAAAAGCGACATCAAAACCCTAAGTGTTTGCAACCACATAAGATTAAAATACAAAAGTTATCTATAACGCAAATTTAATTAAACAAACCCACATAAGCAACTCTCGAAGAACAATAATATGAATCTGAAAATTCTCAATTAATCATAAAAATTCCAGAAATTAATATTTGTTCAAACACATATGTCAACTAGTTCATAACCAACAAAATTCAAAGCAAAGGTTACAAAGGAGAATCGGATTACACCGTGAGATGGAGATGGTGATGATATTTTTCAGGGTTTAAATTGGCGATGCTTTGCACGTATCAATTTTTGGCGCCGTTGCCGGGGATTGAAAAGTCTTCATGTGATGAAAACACCACTAAGGTATGATTTTGGTAAGGGATTTTGAACTATTATGGAATAGGTGAAGTCTCGTTTGTTGATATTAGCCTTAACCCCTTATTAGCACCTGATTCAGGTCTTTTAAGGTTGAGGGCGGCTTTTATTAACACTTGAAAAATGTCTTACACTTAGGCCTTTTCTTATCTAAGTAAGTATAGCCTATGTGAAATGGTGACTAGGAAGGGGACAACGTCCATGATGGGTTTTGAATCCAGAAGTGCAATCAAACGAGCCTAAACCACTATGTGGGAGTAGCTTGTGCCAAAATGGTTTCTACCTCTCGTGTTCGTCCTCCCCCGCACTGGCCATTTCAGTAAGGTTGCCCAAAGGATTTGAGAAGAAGTATGTGTGGAGGCAAGGACTTGGGCCGCACGTCCAAAACAATGGTTCATTATGTCTTATTGAAGTCATACACTTAGACAATTTTCGAAAGAATTGGCTTTGGTAAGAAGGATGTGAGTCATAACGGAATAGGTGAGAGTTCTTTTATTAATACTTGTCAAGCAACTCCTTTTATCTCTGCGGCGCACCTTAGTAACACAGGGTGTCTAGGTTGATTGGATACGAGAAGTGCTTACAAGAGGGCCAAAACCACTATGTGGGAGTAGCTCCGCCAAAATCGTTCCTCTACTACCTGGCTCTGTGCCAAAAGAGTTACCAAAAGATAAAAGGGGGAGACTTGTATTAACATTAGAATCTCTGGGCCGCATGTCCAAACCTTGACTTGCAAAACTCTTATTGAAATTGATTAATTCGAAAGTTGTAGAAGATTGTAACTAACCACTATAATTTTCGTTGACATGTGTATACTTGTATATATGTGACGTTTTAATGTGTATACCTTGGTCCACGTCTTGTTTATACCTTACTAACTTTATTCTTTATTCTATTTCAGGATCAATGAATGTCTGGATCGTCTGAACCACCCAAGTACACCAAAACGCCCCTCCACGTCATTCAAGCACGGATTGAAAAGCTTAAGAAAAACTCGGATCTCTTTGACATCCAAGTTACCACTCCACTTCAATTTCGTGAGCTTCAATTAGATAGTGAAGGGAATAGAGTAGAGGGAGGATCAGAAGCTTCTGACACTTCAGTTGTTCCATCACCGCACCAAACGCCACCTCCATCACCTCGTGCAATCTTAGTCATTCAACCACCACCACCACCAATGGCTCTCACCATCAGGCAGCTTTCTACATCCGTCATCCCACCTGGTGGCGTTCCAACTTGTATAACCTACCCTGCTGCAGCTGAGGGGGCAACAGCTGATTTTGAATTGAAGTCTGGGCTACTTCATCGTCTTCCTACATTCCATGGACTCTCTATGGAAGATCCCAACAACCACTTGATGGAATTTCAGTTCATCTGCACTAGCATGAAGCCTCAAGGAGCTGATGAAAATATTTTGAAATTGAAGGCCTTCCCATTTTCGTTGGCTGACAAGGCAAAGCAGTGGCTTTATGAGTTGCCAAGTGGACGGATTACATCTTGGGCTGATATGATGAAGGCGTTTCTTGAGAAGTATTTCCCTACATCTCGCATCATCATGCTTAGGAAGAAGATAAGTGGCATCCAACAAGGGCAAGATGAGTCCTACGCAGATTACTATGAAAGGTTCAAGTCTCTCACTACTCAATGCCCTCAACATGGCATGAAGGATGAGACCTTGCTCACTTGTTTTTATGATGGACTCACCAACTTGGAAAGAGACATGCTAGATGCCGCTTCTGGTGGTGATACGTGCAAAGCATCGCCAATTTAAACCCTGAAAAATATCATCATTAGTATAGAGCAAATAGGGTATCGAACAAACCGGGGATTGAGGGTGCTAACATGTGAGAAACAAATTAAAGAATAGAATATACAATTCTACGAAAATTACAAAATTTACAAGTACAAACATGCATAAATTTCGAACAACAAAAGAAACAACAAAGAGTTAGAGAGCAATCTTACATTCACACGAATTAGAAAACAAAGAATGAGAGAATGACAAGAATATACAAGTATATATATAGGCATGGACGAAAATAAGAGAGAAAACAAGTTAGAAAAGGTTTAGAAATCCTACTCCTATTTATACACAATTTACAAGTCCATATCACATTGGGAATCCATATACAACAAGGATTAAGATTACTTAATTATTAAGAAAACAAATTATTGACCAAGTCAAACACAAAATCCTAAGTCAAAACTAACTCTAACTACTTTCCCTAAAATTTAGGAACCTATCCCTTAAATTAAGGAGACCTAACAAACTCATAACAAACTCCTAAAAAACACTAAAACTAAAAACAAACACATATTTACTATTCACGGAGACACTATTCACGAAATTAAAAACATTTTTTATTTTTATTTTATTTTTATTTAACTAAGTTAACATGCTACCTAAAAATCTAAGTTAATTTTATTTATTTACACAAACAAGAAAACATAAAGATAGGGGGGTTTTTAAAGATTGAAATCGAAATTTTCAGAAAGTAAACAAAGATTAAAATTGTTTTTATTTACAAAGGTGGGAAAAGAAGAATCTTTGAAGAACAATTTTTCAAGAACTAATCAAGAACAACATATTCATGCATCCCTTAATCTTGTTAATTACCATGGAACATCATCAACCAAGAAACAAAGATCAACGCAACCAATGTCCCTTATTTTACTTCCCTTTACTTAGTCAATTAAGCAACGCACTTAATCCAACATATTTCAAACGCAGGTATCACACAATCAACGCAACTCATGATCTCATGCATTCGAATCATTAAGAACAAGTGAAAGTTTGGTCAATGAACATGCAAATCCAAGTACTCAACGCAAGTCAATTCATCACATGCATAATCTGATTTCGACCTTTGTCCAAAGCCTTTACTACTTAAGTGAATTAGGGTTACAACGCATAAACCTAATTACTAGCTCCAATTACATGCAATCACTCTAAGTTTCGAACCAAAGAACAAGAACATGCAAAAGTTTTCCATAAAACAAAATCAGATCATCATTCCATGAAATCGGCAATTAACAAGAATCAAACATACATAAACACATCAAACATTGAAAAGACTATCCAAATCGCATCCAAAAATCAGAAAACTAACTCATGGTTTCGGTTTTACACAAAGAAAATCAAAACAGAAATTTCTATCTAACAAGTTAACAAACCAAGAAGAAAACATGATGAAGATGGTAAGAACAACCCTTAGACACGTCCCAAGGTCCAACACAGATCCAAGGCGGCGGCACAAAGTGAAGATCACGGCAAAGATGGAGGATGGACGGCTAGGAACTTGCAAGATGCGAAAACCTGAAACTCAAGAGCAAACCGGTGAGAAACGAAATTGTGGAGAATAAAGTGTCACCCCTGAACGTCTAATACACAAGGTATATATAGTAGAACGTCTCAAGGCACTCCCAATTCGTTTCTACTTGGTTTCTCTTAGTTCGTGTTGATTTAGGACTTCTTTCTCACAAAACAGATTTCCGGCAGGATTGACCTCAGTCCACTAAAATGGCCATAACTTGCTCTAGAAAATAGCTATTGACGAACCGTAAAACTCTCTGGAAACTAGACATCCGTAGCTTTCCAACCATATAAAGATCATAATTTTCTGAGCTCTGAACGATTTATGACACTCCGTTGAAGTTGACTGATCTGCACAGGCAGATTTCCGAATCTGTAATGGATTTGACTTTGAAGGCACAAGTTGAGTCCAATTCGATTTTCCTTCACATCACATGCCTCTCACATGACTTGCACGCCTATTCTAAAGTAGAAACGTCAAGAACCTTCAAGAACCCTCAAGAATCTCACGAAATTCCAATCCTTACTCAACAAGAAGTCCAAATTCCATATTGCTTTGTAATTCGAATCTCTTGTTGCTTCCTCTTCCATGTGCACGGCATATGACCTTCTTGAGACTTCTAGATGCTTCATGATCGTTCCATAGCTCTCCTAGTATGAGTAGAACTCCATATGCAAGTAGGTTTCCTAGTTGAATACAAACTTCTTTTCTGCGATTCTTCTACACTCTTCCGGAACCTTCTTGAGTAATCCTTATCCAACAGGGACTCCTTATCACACTAGGATTCCATATTTGAGTAGAATTGGGTTTCCCTGTTCAAGTAGAACTTCTAATTTCCGCGACTTAAGAGTTTGAATCCAAGTCAGCTTCTGATTCCTACTCTAACTAGGATTCCTTTTCCTAGTCAAACTAGGAGAGCTTCCATTTCTTCATTTCTTTCCATTTCTGCGCCACTTGTGCTTCCTTAGCCATTTTTGGACTTTGAGACTCCATTTTCACCTGAAAAAACACTAACTAAGTTAAATTGATCAAGTTAAAGGAAATAACTTAGCAAAATATAGGGTTTAAACATTATAAACGTCGCATTTTATGCTCCTATCAGGTGGATCGTTTGTTGACAAGGAGCCTGCGGCTGGAATGATCCTTATTGAGAATAGGGCCTTAAATCAACAACAATATGGAAGCTCTAGGCCCAAATCCACCACCACACGTGAAAGGGTCCATGAGGTAAGTACTTTAGCTCAACTGGAGGAAAAAATTAACAAACTTACTTCTCTTGTGTCCCAGGGATCACATGGACAAGTCATGGTGTGTGGAGTTTGTTCTATGCAAGGGCATGCGTCTAACCAATGCCCTCAACTCATGGAGGAAGGAGGACAAGAAGGTGTCAACGCCATAGGTTTCCAACAAGGGTACCAACGTCCTAGGAATGATCCATATTCGAATACTTACAATCCTGGATGGAGGGATCACCCTAATTTTCGTTGGAAGGACAATGAGAACGTTCAAAGTGCACCTCAAGGCTTCCAACCACGTCCTCAAGGCTTTTATCAAAAGCCTCAACCTCCTAACCCTACTCCTTTCAATTCGAATTTTAATTCAAATGCTTCTTCTTCTTCTTCTTCTAATGATGAATTGATCCGAACTCTAACTAAGTCTACTCAAGCTTTAATTGCAGGTCAAACTCATCATGGGAATCAAATCAATGCTATATCTACGGATGTGAATGAGATGAAGAAGCAAATGAGTCAAGTTGTGGAGTTTATGGGTAAGTGATAGGAGCATTTTAATGCGACGTTTTAACTGCATTTCCCTACACTTTTCTGCGCCATTTCCTTGAAAAATCCCTGTTTGGGAAAGTTTCCATTCTTTGATTGGGAAAGTTCCTTATTGTAGAAAGTTTCCATTTTTGTCTTCATTTTTCATTTCTCATTTCTCATTTCTCATTTTTCATTTCTCATTTCTGGAAAGTTTCTATTTTTCATTTTTAGTAAGTTTCTATTTTCATTTTTTAGAAAGTTTCTATTTTAAGTATAGTTTCTATTTTCAGGACCTCCGAGCTAGAAAGTGGAAATGAACGCACGAATGGAAAGAGGAGCTTGCGAACATCAAGACGAACGAACATGAGAGAAAATGGCCCACACATTTGAGCAGAAATGAAGAAACAAGCTTTCCTAGTCCAACCAGGAAATCCTACAAAATGGAGGAAGGCTTCCCTAGCAAGTTTCCAACGCAACCATGAAAAAGAAATGGAAAAATATTGTGTTTTGCGTTGGAAAATGAGAAGGCTTGAAGATGAAGCAACGAGGCCCAAGAACTCTTTGGATTTTCGGCAAATTGGATAATGGCCCATCAAAGCCCATGACACTAGGGTTTGTGACGCAAACCCTAGCCCTAAAGATATGTTTGCCGTGAAATTGCATGAGAGAAACAAGGAAGAGGCGTCCAAAAATCAGAAAATAAAGAAGATTTTCTATGGAGATTTTCTAGGGTTATTTTTATGGAAATAAATCAAGAGATAAAACCCTAGAAGACCTAGCCGTCCAAGCCAAGAGGAAAACAAGGGGATGCCGTGCAAACCCTAGGGAATTCGGCAAAAGATAATGAAGAGAAAAACAAGGGTTTTGCCGTGAGGAAAAATCAGAAAAAAATAAAGAGATTTCGTGGAGATTTCTTAGGGAGCTTTTAAAGGAAAGAGAATATGTGTTGAACACAAAAAGCTCTCAAAGGAGTCTAGGTTCGTCCCCCTTTATTCTCTAAGTATATTGTTGCCGAAATTGGTGAAGGAAATCAGAAAATATCTATATATATTTCGGCAAGATTATTTAGGGAATTTATATTGGAATTTTGTGATTGGTTGCACCACCTCATAGGGCTTATGTGGCACGAAATCATTGGAGAAAATTATGTGGAGGAAGCAAGAGATTGCCGTGAGCTTTGCTAGGGTTGTGGACGGATTGAAGACCTAGAAGCCGTCCCCTATATATTCCTCTCTTCTCTCAACGTCAAGGGTTCCGAATTCCACACTTTTGCGTTTATACTTTGAGAAAATAATTCAGAAATCTCTCTAGCCTAGCCGTGTTCTTCTCCATCCTCTAGGGCAACCACGAAGTGCAAGCAAGGCCAAGGAAGAAGAAGACAAGCCGTGCACACCATCCACCCTCCACCTTGAAGATTGCTTTCGAAATTCAAGAGACCACATCATCACTTCATTCATCTCATCTTCATCACGGTGTAATCCGATTCTCCTTGTACCTTTGCTTTGTATTTTCGTTGGTTTTGCCTTAGTTGACACATATGTATGAACAAGTATTGTTTTCTGAAATTTTATGATGAATTGTTAATTTTCAGATTCATATATTGCGATTTATGGTTGCTTTTGTGTGAGTGTTTGATTAAATTTGCATGATAGAAATCTTTTGTATGATTATCTTGAATGGTTCGAAACATTTAGGGTTCTTATGTGATTGTTGCTACGAATTTGAGAACATGAATCAACTTTTTGGTTTTGTGTTCTTGAATCGATAAGTAGTAAAGGTTTTGTACAAAAACCGAATTTAATCAAAGAAGATTGCAATTAGGTGGACTTTTTCATACTAAGTTGCACATTTGAGTTGATAGCCTTTCTAGGTGTTTATTGCGTTAAACATGACATGATTGACTAGCTTTCTAGGGCTTGATTGCATGTTTGATAGAATTAATCTAGGTGCTTTCACTTAGGTTAATTAGCATTGAAAGTAAATATGGGAAATTGTTTGCTTTTGAACGTTTCACATGATCAACTCCTCTTGCATGACTATGATGAACAATGATGAACTTGAATTAATTTTAATCATGAGTTTCGACTTTGATCTTTGTTCTTGCATTCCATTTGTATTTTTATGTTTTTGCATTTTAATTATTTAGGTAACTTAGATTTTATTTTCGGAAATTAAAACCAAAAACCAAAAACTCCCCCCTTTTCGTAAATATGTCTATATTTTGTAAATATTATACTTTGTTTTAATTTTAATTGTTTAATTGTTTGACAATGACAGGTGTACCCTCAATCCCCGGAATAGAACGATCCCTATTTATTACGTACTACTAATGACATTTCAGGGTTAAATTGGTCGCTCGATAAAAGCGACATCAGTAAGTTTCATGAGCAAGGTAAGCTACCAAGTGGTACCATCCCAAATCCTCACTTTGAGCAAGCCAAAGTAGTCACTACAAGGAGTGGTAAGACCCTTGTAGATCCTCCAACGCCTCCCAAAAAGATCTCAACGTCCATTTTAGAGGAGGAGGATGACCCTGCAACGTCTAGGGCTCATGTGACATCTCCTACTGCAGAACCGAAACCTAAAGGACAAGTTTCTAACTCTTTCAATTCGGTTATTACTAATCCATCTTCTTCTCCTTTGCCTTTCCCAAGCAGATATGCTAAGTCCAAGAAGGATGAGGCCGAAAAGGCCATCTTGGAAACTTTTAAGAAAGTGCAAATCAACATCCCTCTCCTTGAGGCCATTAAGCAAATTCCTAAGTATGCAAAATTTTTGAAGGAACTTTGCACCACAAGGAGACAGAACCGTGAGAAAGAAGTGGTGAAGGTAAGTGAGAATGTCTCAGCTGTGCTTCAACGCAAAATGCCTGAAAAGTGTAAGGATCCAGGGAGTTTTTCTATCCCTTGTGTTATTGGAACCACTAGATTCGAAAATGCCATGCTAGACTTAGGTGCTTCTATAAATGTTATGCCATATTCTGTTTATGCATCTCTAGGTCTAGGTGAACTTAAACATGATAATGTTATTATTCAATTGGCAGATCGATCTAATGCATTGATGCGGCTGAAATAGCCTCACAATTTAACCCTGTAAAATGTAGTTGTCAATATAGGATAAGCAGGGATCGTTCAGTCGCATTAGTGAAGAAAAGGAAACCCTGTCCAGAAAAGGAAAATGTAGTTGTCAATATAGGATAACCAGGAAACCCTGTCCAGAAAAGGAAAGCTTGCCAAAACAAGACTCTTGAGCCAACCATGAATGGAGATCGAATTAATGAAGTGACATGGCATAGAGGTGACGCATGGAGGCCCAAAAACTCTCAAGACTTGTTAGATTTTCGGCTAATTGGATAAAAGCCCACAAGAGCCCATGGAACTAGGGTTTGTGACGCAAACCCTAGCCCTAAAGATGTTTTGCCGTGAATTTGCAAGAGAGAAACAAGGAGGTGACGTGGAAAATCAGAAATTAAAAGGAGATTTTCTAGGGAGATTTTCTAGGGCAATTTTTATGGAAATAAATCAAGAGATAAACCCTAGAAGACTCCTAGCCGTCCAAGCCAAGAGGAAAACAAGGGAATGCCGTGCAAACCCTAGGGAATTCGGCCAAGAGATAATGAAGAGAGAAATCAAGGTTTTTGCCGTGAGGAAAAATCAAAAAAATAAAGAGATTTCGTGGAGATTTCTTAGGGAGCTTTTAAAGGAAAGAGAATATTGATGTCGCTTTTGGGAAGCGACCAATTTAACCCTGAAATGTCATTAGTAGTATAAAGTAAGTAGGGATCGTTCTTTTCCGGGGATTGAGGGTACACCTGTCATTGTCAAACAGTTAAACAATTAAAATTAAAACAAAGTATAATATTCACAAAGATATTCACAACTATAAACATTGTACACGAAAAAAGGGGGGATTTTGTTTTTGGTTTTTCGAAAATAAAACTAAGTTAACAAAACAATTAAAATGCAAAAACATAAAAATACGAATGGAATGAGAGAACAAAGATCAAAATCGAAACATATGATTAAAATCTATTCAAACCCTAATATTGTTCATCTAAGTCATGAGAAAGGAGTTGATCATGTGAAACATTCGAAAGCAAATGAATTCCCATTTTTTACTTTTCAATGCTAATTAACCTAAGCGAAAGCACCTAGATTAATCCTATCAAACATGCAATCAAACCCTAGAAAGCTAGTCAATCATGTCATGTTTAACGCATTACACATAGAGAAAGGCTATCAACTCAAGTGTACAACTTAGTATGGAAAAGTCCACCTAATTGCAATCCTCGTTAATTAAATTCGATTTTTGTACAAAACCTTTACTACTTTGATTCAAGTTTACACAAAACGAAAAGTCGATTTCATGTTCTTAAACCTAGCACCAATTATATCGAAACCCTAAGTGTTTGCAACCACATAAGATTAAAATACAAAAGTTATCTATAACGCAAATTTAATTAAACAAACCCACATAAGCAACTCTCGAATCACAATAATATGAATCTGAAAATTCTCAACTAATCATAAAAATTCCAGAAATTAATATTTGTTCAAACACATATGTCAACTAGTTCATAACCAACGAAATTCAAAGCAAAGGTTACAAAGGAGAATCGAATTACACCGTGAGATGGGGATGGTGATGAACGATTGATGTGGTGGGCTCTTGAATCTTGAAAGCAAGCTTCAAGGTTGGAGATGGATGATGGATGCTCACTGCTATGCTTCTTCTCCCTTGGCCTTGCTTGAATGATAGGAGCAAAAAGTGTGACAATATTATTGAATATGTGCCCCATTTTAGCTTTGTTTCTCCCTTAAGTTTAGTGTCTTGAGTCAGTAAGTCATTTTGAGAGTCTTGTTGAGTGTTTGGAGTGAAATAGGCGAAAAAAGTAAAATTCTTGAAAAATCCTAGCTGGATCAGGATTCCTAACTGTCAACTGTTTTTGCGGTCTTTAACATTTTAATTCCCTTTATTTTCTCTAGAAAATTCTGATATTCTCCTACTTGTTGTAGGAAACGTTGCCTGGTTGAACTCTTGGAAACAGCAATGATGGAGTCATAAAATAAAGCATTAAGATATTTGACCAAGCAATGAAGAAGGGAAATAAAGAAGAAAAGACGTTTTCAGTTGAGGAATAAAAGAGAAAGACGTTTCAGCTGGAAAATAAATAAGAGAAAGACGTTTTTCAGTTGAGGAATAAAAGAGAAAGATGTTTTAGCTGAAAAATAAATAAGAGGAAGACGTTTCAGCTCGGAAATTAAAGGAATTGCCCCATTATGAGAGGATTTAAGGCCATAAAGGAGACGTTTCAGCTGGAAAAGCCAACCAATGCTCCCCTATAAATAGGCAACGTCCAGAACTGAATTTGCATCACTTCCCAGCCAATATCACTTCCGAGCCAATATCACTTCCTGGCCAAAAACCATTCCAAGACTGCCCAATTCACTCCTTAAACTTCCATCACCTACAAGACCGTGACACCATCCATCCATCAATCTACAAAGCTCTTAGGCGCTGAGTCAAGGACGCTCCACCACCAAAGCAGAGACAAGTTCATCACCTTGTTGCTAAGCCGCTGAGGAAAGCTTCAAAGTGTAACTATGACTCTACTTATAATTTTTGTTTCGGTTTTGTGTGTTTCAATTTGCGAGTTGTGTAATTGGAGACATGGAATTTTCAGAATAATTTTATTAATATTTTTGAGATTTTCAGTTTATTATTGAGTTAATTTCGAGAATTCTTTTATGATGCATGTTACAATTGATACGTGCAAAAGCATTCGCCAATTTAAACCCTGAAAATGTCGAGCGTTAGTATAGGATAAGCAGGGATCGTTCAAAACCGGGGATTGAGGGTGCTAACATGTGAGAAACAACTTAATAAAACAATACACAAGTTACGAAAAATACAAGAACATTTACAAGTTCACACGAAAATTAGAGAGAATTAGAGAGACATACATTTAACACAAAGTTAGAGAACAAAGAATGAAGAAACAATCGAAAATCACAAGTATATATAGACATAGATTTCGAAAGAAAGAGAGAGTTTGAGTTAGAAAAGGTTATGGAAATCCTACTCCTATTTAAATACATTTTACAAATCCATACCACATTAGAAATCCATATACAACAAGGATTAAGTTTACTTAATTAATAAGAAAACAAATTATTGACCAAGTCAAACAAGAAATACTAAGTCAAAACTAACTCTAACTACTTTCCCTAAAATTTAGGAACCTATCCCTTAAATTAAGGAGACCTAACAAACTCATAACAAACTCCAAAAAAAAACACTAAAACTAAAACAAACACATATTTACTATTCACGGACTCACTATTCACGAAATTAAAAACATTTATTTTTATTTATTTTATTTTTATTTAACTAGGTTAACATGCTACCTAAAAATCTAAGTTAATTTTATTTATTTACACAAACAAGAAAACATAAAGATAGGGGGGGTTTTTGAAGATTAAACTATGAATTTTACGAAAACAAGTAAAAGATTAAAAACGTTTTATTTACATAGGTGGGAAAAGAAAGATTTTTGGAAAACAATTCATCAAGAACAATTCAAGAACAACATATTCATGCATCCCTTAATCTTGTTAATTACCATGGAAAGATATCAACCAAGAAACAAAGTTACAAGCGCCCAAAGTCCCTTATATGACTTCCCTTTACACAATTGATCGACGAAGCGCCAAACCAACATATTCCAAATGCAAGTATCACACAATCGAAGCGACTCATAATCTCATGCATTCAAATCATTAAGAGCAAGTGAAAGTTTAGTCAATAAACATGCAAATTCAAGTACTCGAAGCGAATCTTTTCATTACATGCATAATCTGATCTCGACCTTTGTCCAAAGCCTTTACTACTATATTGAATTAGGGTCACGAAGCGTTTAACCTAATTACTAGCTCCAATTACATGCAATCATCCTAAGTTTGCAACCAAAGAACAAGAACACATAAAAGTTATCTATAAAACAAAACCAGATTATCAATCCATATTTCGGCAATGAATCAAGATCAAGAACACACAAACACATCAATCATAGAAAAGAACATCCAAATCGCATCCAAAAATCAGAAAGTTATCTCATGGTTTCGGTTTTACACAAAGAAAAACAAAAACAGAATTTATATCAAACAAGTTACAAAACCGTAAGGAAAACATGATGAAGATGGTAAGAACAACCCTTAGACACGTCCCAAGGTTCCAAAGCAGCTCCAAGGTGGTGGCACAAGGTGAAGATCACGGCAAGGATGGAGGATGGCACGGCTAGGAACTTGTAGATGCAAAAACCTGAAACTCAAGAGCAAACCGGTGAGAAACGAAATTGTGGAGAATAATGTGTGTCCCCTGAACGTCTAATACACAAGGTATATATAGTAGAACGTCCCAAGGCACTCCCAATTCGTTTCTACTTGGTTTCTCTCAGTTCGTGTTGATTTAGGACTTCTTTGGCACGAAACAGATTTCCGGCAGGATTGACCTCAGTCCACTAAAACGGCCATAACTTTCTCTAGAAAATAGCTATTGATGAGCTGTAAAAAGCTCTGGAAACTAGACATCCGTAGCTTTCCAACCATATAAAGATCATAATTTTCTGAGCTCTGAGCGATTTTTGACACTCCGTTGAAGTTGACTGATCTGCACAGGCAGATTTCCGAGTCTGTAATGGATTTGACTTTTGAGGCACAAGATGAGTCCAATTCGGTTTTCCTTTGCATCACATGCCTTTCACATGCCTTTCTGAAGTAGAAACGTCAAGAACCTTCAAGAACCCTCAAGAATCCCACGAAATTCCAATCCTTACTCAACAAGAAGTCCAAATTCCATATTGCTTTGTAATTCGAATCTCTTGTTGCTTCCTCTTCCATGTGCACGGCATATGATCTTCTTGAGTCTTCTAGATGCTTCATGAACGTTCCCAAGCTCTCCTAGTATGAGTAGAACTCCATATGCAAGTAGGTTTCCTAGTTGAATACAAACTTCTTTTCTGCGATTCTTCTACACTCTTCCGGAACCTTCTTGAGTAATCCTTATCCAACAGGGACTCCTTGTCACACTAGGATTCCATATTTGAGTAGAATTGGGTTTCCCTGTCCAAGTAGAACTTCTAATTTCCGCGACTTAAGAGTTTGAATCCAAGTCAGCTTCTGATTCCTACTCCAACTAGGATTCCTTTTCCTAGTCAAACTGGGAGAACTTCCATTTCTTCATTTCTTCTCATTTCTGCGCCACTTGTGCTTTCCTTAGCCATTTTTGGACTTTGAGACTCCATTTTCACCTGTAAAACACTAACTAAGTTAATTTGATCAAGATAAAGGAAATAACTTAGCAAAATATAGGGTTTAATCATTATAAACGTCGCATTTTATGCTCCTATCAAATTCCCCCACACTTAGCTTTTGCTAGTCCCTTAGCAAAATCAACATAACAAACCAAAAAGACTAAGAAACAAAACCAACGAAAATACTAAGTATGGTAAACGAAAATCAAAGACTCAAGACTCAAAAACGTAAAAACACTTAAAGAAAAACCAAGGAAAACGTCACAAGCAAAGGCTCCAACGTTGACACAACAAAAACCTCTATTGCCCTTTAACATATTGTCTCAGAAATCTCATACTTTCAAGTCACCAAGATTAGCACTTAACCAAGCATCACATCTTCAAGATATTCAAGAGCTAATTACAAAATATAATCCACATATAAGCATGTAAGACTTGGGGGTAAACAATGGTGGTGGGTGTAGCTCAACATATTTCAAACAAGTCATGATTCAAACCTCACATGGATATATCACTCTTTCTTCTCTCAGATTCAAGGCTCATGCTTAAAAGCTTATCACTCAAATATATGTGAAAGATAAACAAGTGTATCACATATGTATAAGAAACGAAAGCACATTATATATTTTTTTCTTTTAAAGATCTCATGAAAGATATCAACTACTTGCACAGATGAACCCAAGCCATAAGTTCAACAGTCATAACTCATCTCCACAGATCAAAGGCTGTCCCATCTTAAGGATCAAAGAGGTTTTACAATTTAAGGTTGTAATGGGGCCAAGGCTTAAGGTTTAAAGAAACGAAGGGATAGGAAGATCACAAAGTATCCTAAAAACCTAGTAGAGCACTTGTAGATGTAGAGAGACCAAATTTCGAATCCACCAAGCATAGCAAACGTCATGTCCTCCAGAGCTTTATAAAAGGGCCAAGTGCCATCATGTTGGGCCCGTACTTCATTCTAACCTTCTTTCGAACAAGTGAATTGGACAAAGACCAAAATTTTCAACAATGGACCTTCAATTCCAAACAAACTCCAAATTCACCAAGTATAGGGGACTAAAATCCATAAACATAAACAATAGCACACATTTTTTTCTTTAATTGCCGAAATATTCCTTTATTATTTTTTTTTTACGATTTCTTTTTCTTTTCTTTTTTTCTTTTTCGGCAATTACAAACAAAATTCATATGGACAAGTCTACCCCCACACTCGAACTTCTTCATGTCTTCAAAAATCTTCCTTGACGCCAAAACTCCAAGCAAAGTCTCAAAAATATGCTCCACTAAGTCTTTAGAACAAAGGGGTAAGGATATAACTATACTAGGGTTAAGGGTTAAGGAATTTTGAGGGTGATGAAAGAAAAAGCTCAATGTAGGCTCAAAATGGTTAAACTAGGGGGGTCCCACGACGGGCACAAATAGGGACACAGGCTATATTTGGCTATGGTGGTGAAAATCCTAAGTAAGTACCTTTATCCTTTCCAGAATCAGGGCCATATATTGATCATAAATGTTTCAACAAGCATAACAGTGAATTCTAGCATTCTCTAGTCCATCAAACTTAATCTATGGCAAGTAATCAATCAAGATGAAAGAATAATGAGATCAACAAAATAATCGCCAAGAAAACAAGAGTATATTTCATTTTTTTTCATTAATCACTCAACAAAGAAAGGGCACATGGCTCAAATTCTCACAAGGGTTATTATGAATCATAACTTATCATCCACATGTTCATATTCTGTACCAAAGTTACGCATGCACCATATCTACTACACATTCATATGCTTTTCATAAATCATAATTAACCAAAGAATATCATCAAACATTATCTCAATCTTGTGATCCTCTTTTAGCCTTAATTTCAGAGATATAAGCTCATCCTAGACAGTTAAAAGGGCATCCTAAGACTCGATCACACAACAAGACAAAACAACCATGTAAATGACGCACAAACAAGACTAAAACGTTTTGGACTTAGGGTTATTTCCCTTCTCCTTTTGGTAACTCCTTTGGAACATGACCAGGTGAAGAGAGGAATGATTTTGGCGGAGCTCAGCTCACTTGATTGACAGGGGACGAGACCCTTTGTCAGCACTTCTCATATCCAAACTGAACCTTAGATATCACATCCCATTGGATGCGCCTACGATGAAGAAGATATTTACCCAAAAATCATTTTGACTCTAACAATAAACAACAAAACAATAACACAAGTATAAAAATCGAAACATGGAGCACAAAACCTAAAACAAAAGTTAACGCAAAATTTTTTTTTATTTTCTCATATTTCCGATTTTTTATTTTGTTTTCTTTTTATAACCACACAACTAGCTCCTAAAACAAAGTGAAACGTTATACCCTTCCCCCACACTTAAATCATGCATTGTCCTCAATGTATAAACAAGTATAAAGCATACAAAACATCAAACAAGCATGGCATAAGAGTTAACGCAAAGAAACCTAAAACAAAGACAAAGTTCTCGAAAATAAAAGAGAAGGGAAGAGTTCAAGAATGCAAATCTGCGTTGATGGCTCCTCCACAGCTACGGATGAAATGGGTTGCCTCCCATGCAGCGCTTAATGTTTAAAGTCTTTCAGCCTAGACTTGCACCTTCATTTAGTCCTCAGTTGGTGGCGCCTCCTGGAGGGGTACATCCTCCACATTGTGCTCCACAAATGCCTCATAATAAGGCTTAAGACGATGGCCATTTACCTTGAACTCACTTCCAGTTGCAGGGCTCCTTATCTGTATAGCACCATGAGAAAAAACGTTAGTAACTATAAAAGGACCAACCCATCTAGAACGTAATTTACCAGGGAAAAGCTTTAATCGAGAATGAAATAAAAGAACTTTTTGACCAATTACAAAAGCCTTTCCACGAATCATTTTATCATGAAAAGCCTTTGTCTTTTCCTTGTAAATCCGAGCACTATCATAGGCATCATTTCGAATTTCCTCAAGCTCATTGAGTTGCAACTTCCTATGAAGTCCAGCTTCATCCAAGTCCATGTTGAACGTTCTAATTGCCCACCATGCTCTATGCTCCAATTCCACAGGTAAGTGGCACGCTTTTCCATACACCAACCGAAATGGAGACATCCCTATTGGCGTCTTAAAGGCAGTCCTATACGCCCACAATGCATCCTCCAAGCGTTGGCTCCAATCCTTCCTTGAAGGTCCCACGGTTTTCTCAAGTATCCGCTTTATTTCCCTATTTGAAACTTCTGCTTGTCCACTCGTTTGAGGATGATAAGGCGTGGAAACCTTATGAGTGACGTTGTACTTCCTGAGCAAAGCCTCAATGGTCTTGTTGCAAAAGTGAGAACCTCCGTCACTAATGATTGCTCTAGGCATGCCAAACCTACTAAAAATGTTAGACTTTATAAACTCTGCAACAACCTTAGAATCATTAGTTCTGGTGGCTTTCGCTTCCACCCATTTAGAAACATAATCAACAGCTAAGAGGATATAGAGAAAACCATTAGATGAAGGAAAAGGTCCCATAAAATCAATACCCCAAACATCAAAGATTTCGACAATTATCACAGGTTTTAAAGGCATTTGATCTTTAGGGCCTAAATTACCGGTTCTTTGGCATCTATCACATGTCATACAAAAATTATATGCATCTTTAAACAAAGTAGGCCAATAAAAACCACATTCCAACACCTTCCTAGCAGTTCTATCAGAGCCAAAGTGACCACCACATTGCTTAGCATGACTAAACTCAAGTATAGCTTTCTGTTCATTATTAGGCACACATCTCCTTATCAATTTATCAGGACAATATTTCCACAAGTAAGGATCATCCCAAACATATTGTCTAGCTAAAACTTAAGTCTATCACGTTGAGCACTTTGCATATGACTAGGAAACGTTTTAGACACCAAATAATTAACAATATCTGCATACCAAGGCTCACTTACCTGGATTCCGAAGAGTTGTTCATCCGGAAACATCTCCACTAAGGGTATGGCGTCCTCCTCACTCACTAGCCTACTCAAGTGGTCTGCCACAACGTTGTCAGAGCCCTTCTTATCCTTGATCTCAACATCAAACTCTTGAAGCAAGAGTATCCAACGAATTAGCCTAGGTTTTGCCTCCTTCTTTGACATTAGGTACCTTAAAGCTGCATGATCAGAATAAATAATAACTTTAGTACCCAATAAATAAGATCGAAATTTTTCTAAGGCAAAAACAACAGCTAAGAGTTCTTTTTCAGTTGTAGAATAATTGAGTTGAGCATCATTGAGGGTTCTTGACGCATAGTAGATGGCATAAGGCTTCTTGTCCTTCCTTTGGCCTAGCACGGCCCCAATGGCATAATCTGAGGCATCACACATGATCTCAAAGGGAAGAGACCAATCTGGAGGAAGCATGATAGGAGCAGACGTCAGAAGCTCCTTTAAAGCATTGAATGCATCCTTGCAATCCTCCTTGAACTCAAACGCCACTTCCTTTTGAAGTAGACGACATAGGGGCCTAGAAATCTTGGAAAAGTCCTTGATAAAGCGCCTGTAGAAACCTGCATGTCCAAGAAAAGAACGGACCTCCCTCACACTTGTGGGGTATGGTAAGTATCTAACAAGATCTACTTTAGCTTTGTCTACTTCAATTCCACGTTTAGAGATAATATGCCCTAAAACTATTCCTTGTTTAACCATAAAGTGACATTTTTCCCAATTTAAAACAAGGTTAGTTTGTTCACAACGTTCAAGTATCAATTCTAAATTACTTAAGCAATTTTCGAAATCTTTACCAAAGACAGAAAAGTCATCCATAAAAACCTCAATAATTTTCTCAATAAAATCAGAGAAGATACTTACCATGCACCTTTGAAACGTACCTGGGGCGTTACATAGTCCGAATGGCATTCTTCTGTAGGCAAACGTTCCAAAAGGACAAGTGAAGGTCGTTTTCTCTTGATCCTCATGAGCAATGGCGATTTGATTGTAACCAGAATATCCATCCAAGAAGCAATAGAACTCGTGACCTGCTAACCTCTCAAGCATCTGATCAATGAATGGCAAAGGGAAGTGATCCTTCCTAGTAGTGGCGTTGAGCTTCCTATAGTCTATGCAAACTCGATGTCCAGTCACCGTTCTCTGAGGCACTAACTCATTCTCTGCATTCTTCACAACAGTTATCCCAGACTTTTTTGGCACAACCTGAACTGGTGAAACCCACTTAGAGTCCGAGATAGGGTATATGACGCCACAATCAAGGAGTTTGATAACCTCCTTCTTCACAACCTCCATCATGGGTGGATTCAAACGTCTTTGAGCCTCCCTTGTTGGCTTGGCTCCCTCCTCAAGCAAAATCCGATGCACACAAGTAGTAGGGCTAATTCCCCTGATATCCGCTAAGGTCCAACCAATCGCAGTCTTGTGTTTCTTAAGCATCTCCACAAGTCTATCCTCTTGAGTAGACGTCAATGATGAGGATATGATCACAGGTAACGTCTCTTTATCTCCCAAGTAAACATACTTCAAATGATCTGGCAATGGCTTAAGTTCTAGGGTAGGTGCCTGAATCACTGAAGGTAGAGGTTTATTAGTAGAGATGGGAAGTGAAAAAAAAGGATTTGACTTACCTACAAAGGACGTTGCCTCAAGAGAAGCAACGTTTTCTAGGTGGATGGATTCATAAGAATCCGTGAGGTCTTCCTTAGGTATGGTGGCACCATCTTCCATGAAACCAACACCACTTGCAATGGTTGAGACCATGGTATCCTCCTCCATTATTTCCATGAATTTCTGCGCAAGATCATCAAGTATATCAATAGAAAAACATGATTGAAAGTCGCTTAATGGATACCTCATGGCTTCGAAAATGTTGAAGCCAACAACTTCTCCATCAAATTCCATTGACAAGGTGCCAGAATACACATCAATTTTGGTCCTAGCCGTCCTCATGAATGGACGACCTAGCAAAAGTGGCGTTGACTTGGGAGAGGGTTCCTCCATTTCTAGGACGTAAAAATCAGCTGGGAAGATTAGCTCACCCACCTGCACAAGTACATCCTCAACTAACCCCTTAGGGTATGCATTAGATCGATCTGCCAATTGAATAATAACATTATCATGTTTAAGTTCACCTAGACCTAGAGATGCATAAATAGAATATGGCATAACATTTATAGAAGCACCTAAGTCTAGCATGGCATTTTCGAATCTAGTGGTTCCAATAACACAAGGGATAGAAAAACTCCCTGGATCCTTACACTTTTCAGGCATTTTGCGTTGAAGCACAGCTGAGACATTCTCACTTACCTTCACCACTTCTTTCTCACGGTTCTGTCTCCTTGTGGTGCAAAGTTCCTTCAAAAATTTGGCATACTTAGGAATTTGCTTAATGGCCTCAAGGAGAGGAATGTTGATTTGCACTTTCTTAAAAGTTTCCAAGATGGCCTTTTCGGCTTCATCCTTCTTGGACTTTGCATATCTGCTTGGGAAAGGCAAAGGAGAAGAAGATGGATTAGTAATAACCGAATTGAAAGAGTTAGAAACTTGTCCTTTAGGTTTCGGTTCTGCAGTAGGAGGTGTCACATGAGCCTTAGACGTTGCAGGGTCATCCTCCTCCTCTAAAATGGACGTTGAGATCTTTTTGGGAGGCGTTGGAGGATCTACAAGGGTCTTACCACTCCTTGTAGTGACGACTTTGGCTTGCTCAAAGTGAGGATTTGGGATGGTACCACTTGGTAGCTTACCTTGCTCATGAAACTTACCCATAAACTCCACAACTTGACTCATTTGCTTCTTCATCTCATTCACATCCGTAGATATAGCATTGATTTGATTCCCATGATGAGTTTGACCTGCAATTAAAGCTTGAGTAGACTTAGTTAGAGTTCGGATTAATTCATCATTCGAAGAAGAAGAAGAAGCATTTGAATTAAAATTTGAATTGAAAGGAGTAGGGTTAGGAGGTTGAGGCTTTTGATAAAAGCCTTGAGGACGTGGTTGGAAGCCTTGAGGTGCACTTTGAACGTTCTCATTGTCCTTCCAACGAAAATTAGGGTGATCCCTCCATCCAGGGTTGTAAGTATTCGAGTAAGGATCATTCCTAGGACGTTGGTACCCTTGTTGGAAACCTATGGCGTTAACACCTTCCTGTCCTCCACTTTCCATGAGTTGAGGGCATTGATCAGACACATGCCCTTGCATAGAACAAACTCCACACACCATGACTTGACCATGTGATCCCTGGGACACAAGAGAAGTAAGTTTGTTAATTTTATCCTCCAATTGAGCTAAAGTACTTACCTCATGGACCCTTTCACGTGTGGTGGTGGATTTGGGCCTAGAGCTTCCATATTGTTGTTGATTCAAGGCCCTATTCTCAATTAGAACCATTCCAGCCGCAGGTTCCTTATCAACAAACGATCCACCAGAAGCTGCATCTAGCATGTCTCTTTCCAAGTTGGTGAGCCCATCATAAAAACAAGTGAGCAAGGTCTCATCCTTCATGCCATGTTGAGGGCATTGAGTGGTGAGAGACTTGAACCTTTCATAGTAATCTGCATAGGACTCATCTTGCCCTTGTTGAATTCCACTTATCTTTTTCCTTAACATGATGATGCGAGATGTAGGAAAATACTTCTCAAGAAACGCCTTCATCATATCAGCCCAAGATGTAATCCGTCCACTTGGCAACTCATAAAGCCATTGCTTTGCCTTGTCAGCCAACGAAAATGGGAAGGCTTTTAACTTCAAAATATGCTCATCAGCTCCTTGAGGCTTCATGCTAGTGCAGATGAACTGAAACTCCATCAAGTGGTTATTGGGATCTTCCATAGAGAGTCCATGGAACGTAGGAAGACGATGAAGCAACCCAGACTTCAACTCAAAATCAGCTGTTAATCCCTCAGCTGCAGTAGGGTAGGTTATGCAAGTTGGGACGCCACCAGGTGGGATGACGGATGTAGAAAGTTGCCTTATGGTGAGAGCCATTGGTGGTGGTGGTGGTGGAACGACTAAAAGTGCACGAGGTGATGGAGGTGGCGTTTGGTGTGGTGATTGAACAACTGAAGTGTCAGAAGCTTCTGATCCTCCCTCTACTCTATTCCCTTCACTATCTAAGTGAAGCTCACGAAATTGAAGTGGAGTGGCAACTTGGACGTCAAAGAGATCCGAGTTTTTCTTAAGCTTTTCAATTCGTGCTTGAATGACGTGGAGGGGCGTTTTGGTGTACTTGGGTGGTTCAGACGATCCAGACATTCATTGATCTGTAGTAGAACAAAGAATAATGTTAGTAAGGTATAAACATGACGTGGACCAAGGTACACACACTAAAACGTCACATATAAACAAGTATACACAAGGCCAACGAAAATTGATAGTGGTTAGTTACAATCTTCTACAATTTTCGAATTAATCAATTTCAATAAGAGTTTTGCAAGTCAAGGTTTGGACGTGCGGCCCAGAGATTCTAATGTTAATACAAGTCTCCCCCCCTTTATCTTTTGGTAACTCTTTTGGCACAGAGCCAGGTAGTAGAGGAACGATTTTGGCGGAGCTACTCCCACATAGTGGTTTTGGCCCTCTTGTAAGCACTTCTCGTATCCAATCAACCTAGACACCCTGTGTTACTAAGGTGCGCCGCAGAGATAAAAGGAGTTGCTTGACAAGTATTAATAAAAGAACTCTCACCTATTCCGTTATGACTCACATCCTTCTTACCAAAACCAATTCTTTCAAAAATTGTCTAAGTGTATGACTTCCATAAGACATAATGAACCATTGTTTTGGACGTGCGGCCCAAGTCCTTGCCTCTACACATATTTCTTCTCAAATCCTTTGGGCAACCTTACTGAAATGGCCAGTGCGGGGGAGGACGAACACGAGAGGTAGAAACCATTTTGGCACAAGCTACTCCCACATAGTGGTTTAGGCTCGTTTGATTGCACTTCTGGATTCAAAACCCATCATGGACGTTGTCCCCTTCCTAGTCACCATTTCACATAGGCTATACTTACTTAGATAAGAAAAGGCCTAAGTGCAAGACATTTTTCAAGTGTTAATAAAAGCCGCCCTCAACCTTAAAAGACCTGAATCAGGTGCTAATAAGGGGTTAAGGCTAATATCAACAAACGAGACTTCACCTATTCCATAATAGTTCAAAATCCCTTACCAAAATCATACCTTAGTGGCGTTTTCATCACATGAAGACTTTTCAATCCCCGGCAACGGCGCCAAAAATTGATACGTGCAAAAGCATTCGCCAATTTAAACCCTGAAAATGTCGAGCGTTAGTATAGGATAAGCAGGGATCGTTCAAAACCGGGGATTGAGGGTGCTAACATGTGAGAAACAACTTAATAAAACAATACACAAGTTACGAAAAATACAAGAACATTTACAAGTTCACACGAAAATTAGAGAGAATTAGAGAGACATACATTTAACACAAAGTTAGAGAACAAAGAATGAAGAAACAATCGAAAATCACAAGTATATATAGACATAGATTTCGAAAGAAAGAGAGAGTTTGAGTTAGAAAAGGTTATGGAAATCCTACTCCTATTTAAATACATTTTACAAATCCATACCACATTAGAAATCCATATACAACAAGGATTAAGTTTACTTAATTAATAAGAAAACAAATTATTGACCAAGTCAAACAAGAAATACTAAGTCAAAACTAACTCTAACTACTTTCCCTAAAATTTAGGAACCTATCCCTTAAATTAAGGAGACCTAACAAACTCATAACAAACTCCAAAAAAAACACTAAAACTAAAACAAACACATATTTACTATTCACGGACTCACTATTCACGAAATTAAAAACATTTATTTTTATTTATTTTATTTTTATTTAACTAGGTTAACATGCTACCTAAAAATCTAAGTTAATTTTATTTATTTACACAAACAAGAAAACATAAAGATAGGGGGGGTTTTTGAAGATTAAACTATGAATTTTACGAAAACAAGTAAAAGATTAAAAACGTTTTATTTACATAGGTGGGAAAAGAAAGATTTTTGGAAAACAATTCATCAAGAACAATTCAAGAACAACATATTCATGCATCCCTTAATCTTGTTAATTACCATGGAAAGATATCAACCAAGAAACAAAGTTACAAGCGCCCAAAGTCCCTTATATGACTTCCCTTTACACAATTGATCGACGAAGCGCCAAACCAACATATTCCAAATGCAAGTATCACACAATCGAAGCGACTCATAATCTCATGCATTCAAATCATTAAGAGCAAGTGAAAGTTTAGTCAATAAACATGCAAATTCAAGTACTCGAAGCGAATCTTTTCATTACATGCATAATCTGATCTCGACCTTTGTCCAAAGCCTTTACTACTATATTGAATTAGGGTCACGAAGCGTTTAACCTAATTACTAGCTCCAATTACATGCAATCATCCTAAGTTTGCAACCAAAGAACAAGAACACATAAAAGTTATCTATAAAACAAAACCAGATTATCAATCCATATTTCGGCAATGAATCAAGATCAAGAACACACAAACACATCAATCATAGAAAAGAACATCCAAATCGCATCCAAAAATCAGAAAGTTATCTCATGGTTTCGGTTTTACACAAAGAAAAACAAAAACAGAATTTATATCAAACAAGTTACAAAACCGTAAGGAAAACATGATGAAGATGGTAAGAACAACCCTTAGACACGTCCCAAGGTTCCAAAGCAGCTCCAAGGTGGTGGCACAAGGTGAAGATCACGGCAAGGATGGAGGATGGCACGGCTAGGAACTTGTAGATGCAAAAACCTGAAACTCAAGAGCAAACCGGTGAGAAACGAAATTGTGGAGAATAATGTGTGTCCCCTGAACGTCTAATACACAAGGTATATATAGTAGAACGTCCCAAGGCACTCCCAATTCGTTTCTACTTGGTTTCTCTCAGTTCGTGTTGATTTAGGACTTCTTTGGCACGAAACAGATTTCCGGCAGGATTGACCTCAGTCCACTAAAACGGCCATAACTTTCTCTAGAAAATAGCTATTGATGAGCTGTAAAAAGCTCTGGAAACTAGACATCCGTAGCTTTCCAACCATATAAAGATCATAATTTTCTGAGCTCTGAGCGATTTTTGACACTCCGTTGAAGTTGACTGATCTGCACAGGCAGATTTCCGAGTCTGTAATGGATTTGACTTTTGAGGCACAAGATGAGTCCAATTCGGTTTTCCTTTGCATCACATGCCTTTCACATGCCTTTCTGAAGTAGAAACGTCAAGAACCTTCAAGAACCCTCAAGAATCCCACGAAATTCCAATCCTTACTCAACAAGAAGTCCAAATTCCATATTGCTTTGTAATTCGAATCTCTTGTTGCTTCCTCTTCCATGTGCACGGCATATGATCTTCTTGAGTCTTCTAGATGCTTCATGAACGTTCCCAAGCTCTCCTAGTATGAGTAGAACTCCATATGCAAGTAGGTTTCCTAGTTGAATACAAACTTCTTTTCTGCGATTCTTCTACACTCTTCCGGAACCTTCTTGAGTAATCCTTATCCAACAGGGACTCCTTGTCACACTAGGATTCCATATTTGAGTAGAATTGGGTTTCCCTGTCCAAGTAGAACTTCTAATTTCCGCGACTTAAGAGTTTGAATCCAAGTCAGCTTCTGATTCCTACTCCAACTAGGATTCCTTTTCCTAGTCAAACTGGGAGAACTTCCATTTCTTCATTTCTTCTCATTTCTGCGCCACTTGTGCTTTCCTTAGCCATTTTTGGACTTTGAGACTCCATTTTCACCTGTAAAACACTAACTAAGTTAATTTGATCAAGATAAAGGAAATAACTTAGCAAAATATAGGGTTTAATCATTATAAACGTCGCATTTTATGCTCCTATCAACAATCTTGTGCCCTTTTACGTGTTTAGGTAATTTTCAGAGTTAGGTTAATAAGTTTGCATGCTAGAATAATGGTGAGAGTTCTTGTGTGTTTTCTTAATTTGCCAAGAGTAATTGTTATTTGTTAAGGCGCTGAGTTAAACAAGTAGCAATTAGTTCTAAAAAGTGGTAAAAACTATGTTCAATGGTTAAACGATTCTGGAAATTACGTGTTAAATTCTATGTGTAATGGTTAATTTGCACGTGTGAGTTGATTCGAGGGTTAGATAATACTACTAGTTAAGAGAATTACGCTGAGTGTTTTCGAAATTTAGTAGTATTAGGCTTGGTAAGGACTTTTCCGATCCAAACCTACATTAGAACGAATCAGATAAATGGATTGATCCGCTGAGGCTTTTCATTTTGGCTCTTATCTAGGCATTTAAGGTGGGCACATTTTTGTAGCATGTTGAAATGAACTTTCTGTTTTTACACTTAGTAATTTCCGAGTGGTATTGGTCTAGGTTAGGGAAGTCGATCATTGTATATAGTTTTATTTGTTTTGTTTTTATTTTAAGTAGATTAGAAACCAACTTTCAAAACCCCCCATTTTATTCTTTTATTTGTTAATTGACGTTTTTGTGTAGGTGTACCCTACAATCCCCGGACTGAACGATCCCTGCTTATCCTATACTGACAACTACATTTTGCAGGGTTAAATTGTGAGGCTATTTCAGCAGCATCAATTTTTGGCGCCGTTGCCGGGGATTGTTAAAATCCCTTGCACTTAAAGTGTCATCGATTTTGTTGTATATTGAATGCATGCTAAGTTTTGTACTACACTTGTGGAATGGTGACAAATTGCGATTTGGGTTAGGCCAAGCTTTAATTGTGATTTAGTTTAAGTTTTATGAGTGTTACAAAATTAAGCATGTCTTTTATCATTGTTGTACAATATGTAGAATTTGTTTTTGTTACCATATTGTAAATTGAATGTGTTTTACTTAGATTAATATAGTTAGGTTATGAATTTTGCTAAATACTTAATTGTTGTAAGTGTGTAAAATCGTATGAGTAGACAAGGGCCTTTTGTTAATATTGGCCTAAACCCTTCATGAGTACCTTGCTCAGGTCTCTTGAGGTTGAGGGCGGCCTTTATTAGCACTTGGAGAACGGTCTAACACATAAGTTAATTTCCCAGCTGAGTAAGGGGCATACGGATGGTGTCTTAGATTGGGACGCTGGGTGATGGGTTCAATTGGATCTCAGAGATACTATAGAATGAGCCTAAACCACTATGTGGGAGTAGCCGATAGGGGCCTAAACCTCAATGAGGGAGTAGCCTCCGTAGTATCACCAAAATGAGTCCTCCCTCTCACTTACCTCTTAATCTGGCCATTCGGCCTTCTGAAACAAAGGAAAGAGACTTATGTCTAGGCGACTATCCCTATATCGTATCTCACCAATAGTAGTGGTTTCTATTGGGCTCGACTTACAACTTGGAATCAATTGAGATATTAACTATGTTTATAATAAACCAAAAAAAAAAAAAAAAAAAAAAAAAAAAAAACGTGTTGTGTGACATGCTTAAGGTATATTGGATCCTCTGTTCCAGTACCTAAGTATGTAAAGTAACTTAGAAAGTTAAGGAAAGACATAATGTTTGTATTCCTAACCTTGTATATGTTACTAACACTTGATCTGGTGAGTCCTTTGTGGAGCACACATTGGAAGAGATACCCCTCCAGGAGGAACCCAAGGAATGAGCACGTGTGAACAAGGAGAAAAGTCCAGGCTGAAGGACTATAAATATTAAGCGCTGCATGGGAGGCAACCCATTTCAAACGAAGCTGTGAAGGAGCCATCAACGAGAGTTTGACATTTCTATCCCTTCACTTGCTTAGGTTGAATTGTACTTGGGTCTTTGTTTGTTTGTTTGTTTATTTTACCCTTCCCTTATTTTCGTAGCCCCCCATATTTAGGGTCTATATACCATATTTTTTGCCTACATTAAGACAATGTAGATTCTAAGTGTGGGGTGGGTTTACACCTTTACTTTAGTTATAAAAAAAAAAAAATCGTTGGTTTTATAGTCTTTTTGTTTGTTTGAGTCTTAGGATGCCCCTAACGTCTAGGATGAACATGTCTCTGAATTCATGGCTGAAGGTTTTCACAATCGAAATAGGAATTAATTGAATTCTGTGGTTAATCGACATTGTGATGCTTGTATGAAGATTTGAGATAGGATTGTAACTTGGTTCATTAAGCATGCTAGGATTAAGTCTAATTCATTTGACCCTAAGTGAGCTGTTGAGCTAAAATACTTTCTTTTCGAGTGCTTAATTGATAAATTCATAATTTCATGGCTGTATTTGCAAAACCTGATCATTCTTTGAAAATCCAATGATCATGTGCCGTAGATTTTAATGGACTAGAGAGTACTAGAACTCGACTGTTGTGACTGTCAAAACTTGTATGCCATAATATGCCCTGATCCTGGATAGGATAGAAGGCATTAGGGTAACCACCATAGCCAAACAAGCATGTGTCCCCAATTGTGCCCGTCGTGGGACTCCTTAGAATGAACCCCTTTGAGCCTACGTTGAAAACCTTTGTTTCATCACCCTCACTACCCTACCATGAGCTTAGTACAGGATATCTCTACCCTTGTCTTAGGGACTTAGTAGAGCATGACATAGTATGTAGGGGTGACGATGAAAGACAAGTGTGGGGTGAGGAAAATCCAAGAAAAAAAGAAGAAAAAAAAATTGCCGTAAAAAAAAATGAATTAAAGAAAATGAAAATGAAAAAGAAAGAAAGAAAAGCGGCAAAATAGAAGAAAAATTGAAAAGAAAACTCTTGGGAAATTATTGAAGTGTGGTTTTGGACTTTCAAATTTGTAGAAGGCTCAAAGTTGAAAATTATGCCTTTGTCCATTCCCATGTTGGTTAGAGTGAAGGTTTGGCCCAAAACAATGATATTTGGTCTACAAAATTGATGACATAAGGTGGTCCTTATATGCTCTGCTAGGTCCTTAGGATTTTTGTATCCTTAATCTTCATTTCGAAAACCCTAGCTTAGCCCCATTACAACCAGTTTTAAGTGCTTACTTGATCCTTGAGATGGGCAGTCTTTGGTTAGTGGAGTCAGGTACGCAGTCGAGCTTATGGTTTAGGTCCATTTGTGCATTTAGTCATTTCATGAGGTCTTTAAACATTCTTCACAAAATGCGTTTATTGATGAAATATGCAAGCTGTTTGTTGCCTTACAAATTGTTCTCTTGCATATACTTGAGTGTGAAGCTTTTAAGCATAGCCATTTCTGAGAGAAAAATCGAGAGTATGCCCTGTGAGTTTGGATTGGACTTGTTCGAAACATGCTATCATTCACTTTATAACTTAAGTTCTCCATATCTTGCTTAGTCATATGAATGTCACAGGTTTATTAACCATGGAATTATCTATGCAATTTTGATTAAGTGTTTAACGTGAAAGCCATGAGTTTGGAGTCTCTGAGACAACAGTTAGGAGCAATAGAGTCATTTACTTGCTTTTCGTTGAGTCTCTGTTTTGTTTTGTATTTTTGTTTTGCTAAGGGACTAGCAAAAACTAAGTGTGGGGTAGTTGATAGGAGCAAAAAGTGTGACAATATTATTGAATATGTGCCCCATTTTAGCTTTGTTTCTCCCTTAAGTTTAGTGTCTTGAGTCAGTAAGTCATTTTGAGAGTCTTGTTGAGTGTTTGGAGTGAAATAGGCGAAAAAAGTAAAATTCTTGAAAAATCCTAGCTGGATCAGGATTCCTAACTGTCAACTGTTTTTGCGGTCTTTAACATTTTAATTCCCTTTATTTTCTCTAGAAAATTCTGATATTCTCCTACTTGTTGTAGGAAACGTTGCCTGGTTGAACTCTTGGAAACAGCAATGATGGAGTCATAAAATAAAGCATTAAGATATTTGACCAAGCAATGAAGAAGGGAAATAAAGAAGAAAAGACGTTTTCAGTTGAGGAATAAAAGAGAAAGACGTTTCAGCTGGAAAATAAATAAGAGAAAGACGTTTTTCAGTTGAGGAATAAAAGAGAAAGATGTTTTAGCTGAAAAATAAATAAGAGGAAGACGTTTCAGCTCGGAAATTAAAGGAATTGCCCCATTATGAGAGGATTTAAGGCCATAAAGGAGACGTTTCAGCTGGAAAAGCCAACCAATGCTCCCCTATAAATAGGCAACGTCCAGAACTGAATTTGCATCACTTCCCAGCCAATATCACTTCCGAGCCAATATCACTTCCTGGCCAAAAACCATTCCAAGACTGCCCAATTCACTCCTTAAACTTCCATCACCTACAAGACCGTGACACCATCCATCCATCAATCTACAAAGCTCTTAGGCGCTGAGTCAAGGACGCTCCACCACCAAAGCAGAGACAAGTTCATCACCTTGTTGCTAAGCCGCTGAGGAAAGCTTCAAAGTGTAACTATGACTCTACTTATAATTTTTGTTTCGGTTTTGTGTGTTTCAATTTGCGAGTTGTGTAATTGGAGACATGGAATTTTCAGAATAATTTTATTAATATTTTTGAGATTTTCAGTTTATTATTGAGTTAATTTCGAGAATTCTTTTATGATGCATGTTACAATCTTGTGCCCTTTTACGTGTTTAGGTAATTTTCAGAGTTAGGTTAATAAGTTTGCATGCTAGAATAATGGTGAGAGTTCTTGTGTGTTTTCTTAATTTGCCAAGAGTAATTGTTATTTGTTAAGGCGCTGAGTTAAACAAGTAGCAATTAGTTCTAAAAAGTGGTAAAAACTATGTTCAATGGTTAAACGATTCTGGAAATTACGTGTTAAATTCTATGTGTAATGGTTAATTTGCACGTGTGAGTTGATTCGAGGGTTAGATAATACTACTAGTTAAGAGAATTACGCTGAGTGTTTTCGAAATTTAGTAGTATTAGGCTTGGTAAGGACTTTTCCGATCCAAACCTACATTAGAACGAATCAGATAAATGGATTGATCCGCTGAGGCTTTTCATTTTGGCTATTATCTAGGCATTTAAGGTGGGCACATTTTTGTAGCATGTTGAAATGAACTTTCTGTTTTTACACTTAGTAATTTCCGAGTGGTATTGGTCTAGGTTAGGGAAGTCGATCATTGTATATAGTTTTATTTGTTTTGTTTTTATTTTAAGTAGATTAGAAACCAACTTTCAAAACCCCCCATTTTATTCTTTTATTTGTTAATTGACGTTTTTGTGTAGGTGTACCCTACAATCCCCGGACTGAACGATCCCTGCTTATCCTATACTGACAACTACATTTTGCAGGGTTAAATTGTGAGGCTATTTCAGCAGCATCATTGAACTCGTGGAGATGACTAGAGGATGGAGAAACTCACGGCTATGCTAAGAAGATTTTCTGATTTTTTTCTAAAGTGTAAATTGTATGGGGGAGAGGACTTTTTACGTTGAGAAAGGGGGAGTTTTATATAGGAGCATGGCTAGGGTTCACAAAGCAATCAAA
This sequence comes from Rosa chinensis, assembly GCF_002994745.2. Taxonomy (NCBI): domain Eukaryota; kingdom Viridiplantae; phylum Streptophyta; class Magnoliopsida; order Rosales; family Rosaceae; genus Rosa; species Rosa chinensis. Next base: position 41,114,937 of record NC_037094.1, on the reverse strand, counting down.
ATTTTCCACATAGCTTCAACCAATGATAATTCGCCAAGTAAGCTTGTGATGTGGTCCAACCAATCATAGAATGCCAAGTAAGCCTTGTGATGTGTTCCAACCAATCAAAATTCTCTAAAATAACTCCCTAATATTTAATTGCCGAATTTCCTTGAAATTATTCTGATTTTCTTCATGAATTTCGGCCAACATTCCTTTAGGGAATTTAGGGATGAATCTAGACGCCTTTTGAGCTTTTCCTTGGTGCACACATATTTTCCTTCCATAAATATCTCCCTTGAATCTCTCTTGGCGTCATCTCCTTGATTATTCCTCCAACAATATTTCTTTCCATAAAAGTCTCCCAAGAAAATCTCTCCTTGAAATCCTCAATCAATCATCTTTAATTCCCACATTGTCACCTTGTTTTTCCATGTCATCTTCATGAAGCTTCTCGTTCCATTTATGAACTCAATTCAGCTTATTTATTCCAAAAACCTGAAAATAGAAGCTTTCTAAAATAAGAAATGGAAACTTTCTTAAACTAAAATGGAAACTTTCTAAAAATGGAAAATAGAAACTACAAAACGGAAACTTTCTACAATTAGGAACTTTCCCATTCGAAGAATGGAAACTTTCCTAAACAGAGTTTTATTAAGGAAATAACGCAGAAAATATAGGGAAATAACAGTTAAAACGTCGCATTAAAATGCTCCTATCAAATTCCCCCACACTTAGCTTTTGCTAGTCCCTTAGCAAAATCTCACAAAGACTCAACTAAGACTCAACGAAAATTTAAAGACTCTACACAAACAATGACTCTACTGCCCTTCAACTTTTTGTCTCAGAAATCTCTTACTTTCACAACATCAAGATTAGCACTCCACCAAGAATCAATGTTTAGGCATTCGAGAGTTAATTAAAACACATAATTTACATATACACAAGTAGGACTTGGTTGTAACAATGGTGATGGGGTCTGTAAAGCATGTTTCAGACAAGTATGATACAAATCCTCACAAGGTATATCACTCTTTCTTCTCTCAGAATTCAAGGCAATGCTTAAAAGCTTATAATCACTCAATTATATGTGAGAGAAAATATTTTGAGGCAATCAAATAGCTCACATATATAAGAAATGAAAAGCACTTTGTGAATATAATTTTTTTTTTTTTCAAAAGATCTCATGAAAGATACCAACTACTTGCACGGATGGACCCAAGCCATAGGTTCAACTCTTGTAACTCATCTCCACATCAAAGGCTGTCCCATCTTAAGGATCAAGAAGGTCTTCTCAAAGGTTGTAATGGGGCTAAGGCTCAAGGTTTTAAGAAATGAAAGATAAGGATTTTAACAAAGTGTCCTAAAAACCTAGCAGAGCACATGTAAATGTAGAGACTTCAAGAAATTCCAGCAAGGCATTGTAAAAACGTCACTTTCCCTAGGGGTAATCATAAAAGGGGCCTAGTATCTTCATGTTGGGCCCAATCTTCATTGTAAACTTCCCCTGAACTATAGTGAATGGACAAAGGCCAAATTTTTCTTTAGTAGGCCTTCATTTCAACGTAAACTCCAAAATCACTAAGTATGGGGGACTAAAATCCATAAATATTTCTTTCTTTTCTTTTCTAGCCGTACATTTTTTTCTTTTCTTTTCATTTTTTCACGGCTTTCACATATTTTTTTCTTTATGGACAAGTCTACCCCCACACTTGAACTTTAACCTCTTCTCAATTTCCATCCTTAGCACCAAACCCATGTAGTATGTCTCAAAAGATAGCTCCACTAAGTTCTTAGAACAAAGGGTAGGGTTGTTACTATACTAAGCTTCATGGTTAAGGATTTTAGGGTGATGAACGAAAAGGCTTAATGTAGGCTCAAAGGGGCTTATCTAGGGGAGTCCCACGACGGGCACAAATGGGGACACAGGTTTATTTGGCAATGGTGGTAATTCCTAAGGTGCCTCTATCCCTTCCAGAATCAGGGCCATGTATTGATATAACGTCTCAACAAGCACAAGAGTGAATTCTAGCATTCTCTAGTCCATCAAACTTAATCTATGGCAAGCAATCAATCAAATGAAAGAATAATGAGATCATCAAAATATCGCCAAGAAATTAAGAATATATATTTTCGATTCACTTCAAGGAAAAAGGGACATGGCTCAATTATCTCACATGGCTTTTATGAATCAAAACTCATCTTAACATGCTCATATTTTCTGTACCAAAGTTTCGAAATCCATATCCACTACAAGGCATATATTTTTCATATATCTCAATTAACCAAAGAATACCATTTTTAAATCATCTCAATTTTGTGATCCTCTTTTAGTCATGATTTCAGAGATATAGAATCATCCTAGACAGTTGAAAGGGCACCCTAAGACTCCAAAACAAAAGCAAAAGCAACGAAAATTTTTTTAAATTTTTGACATTTTTCAATTTTTTTGTATTTTTCAATATATATGACTCAAAATATGACTCAAAACAAAAGTATAAATCCCTTCCCCCACACTTAAATATTGCATTGTCCTCAATGTAATCAAGAATAAGCATGCAATGAAACAAGTAAGCATATAGGGATGGAATTTACGAAAATGACTACCAAAATAAAGAAAAATTGGAGAAGTAAAAGGGAGAGATAAAACAAATCTGCGTTGACGACTCCTCCACAGCTACTTCTGAATTGGGTTGCCTCCCAAGCAGCGCTTAATGTTTATAGTCTTTCAGCCTAGACTTGTACCTCCATTTAATCCTCAGGGTTGGGAACGTTTTGGAGGGGTACATCCTCCACTTCATGTTCCACAAATGCCTCATAGTAAGGCTTCAAGCGATGCCCATTCACTTTGAACTCATTACCTGTTTGTTCACTCTTTATCTGCACAGCTCCATGAGAAAATACATGAGTGATAACAAAAGGCCCAATCCAACGAGAACGAAGCTTACCTGGGAAGAGTTTGAGACGAGAGTGGAAAAGAAGAACTTTTTGACCCACAACAAAAGTCTTCCTTCGAATCATTTTGTCATGGAATGCCTTAGTCTTGTCCTTGTAAATCTTAGCACTTTCGAAGGCATCATTCCTAATCTCCTCTAACTCTTGCAATTGCAACTTCCTATGAAGCCCAGCTGCATCCATATCCATGTTGAACTGCTTCACAGCCCACCAAGCTTTGTGCTCCAACTCCACAGGTAAATGGCAAGGTTTGCCATAGATAATTCGATATGGTGACATACCTATGGGAGTTTTGTATGCAGTTCTGTAGGCCCACAAAGCATCCTCTAGACGCAAGGACCAGTCCTTCCTGTTGGGGTTCACAGTCTTCTCCAATATCCCCTTAATCTGACGATTAGAGACCTCAGCCTGCCCACTAGTTTGTGGGTGATAAGGTGTAGAAACCTTATGTGTGACATCATATCTCTTCAAGAGAGCCTCAATCGTCCGATTGCAAAAATGGGATCCTCCATCACTAATGAGAACTCTAGGCATTCCAAACCTGCTAAAGATGTTAGACTTGATAAAATCTGCAACAACCTTAGAGTCATTAGTTCTAGTGGCCTTTGCTTCCACCCATTTGGAAACATAGTCCACTGCAAGTAAGATATAGAGAAACCCAAAAGATGAAGGGAAAGGTCCCATGAAATCTATACCCCAGACATCAAATATTTCAACAGTTATTATATTGGACAATGGCATTTGATCTCTAGGACCTAGATTTCCTGTTCTTTGGCACTTATCACAAGTTAAACAATAGGCATGTGCATCCCTAAATAATGTTGGCCAATAGAACCCAGACTCTAGCACCTTAAACGCAGTCTTCTTAGACCCAAAGTGACCCCCACATGCTTTAGAGTGGCAAAAAGAAAGTATAGCATTATGTTCATGTTCAGGCACACATCTCCTAATCAATTGATCAGAGCAATACTTCCACAAATAAGGTTCATCCCAAACATATTGCTTAACAGTTTTCCTAAGCCTATCCCTATGAGCACGTGACATGGTATCAGGAATCTTTCTAGACACAATATAATTCACAATGTCTGCATACCATGGTTCACTTACCTGGATTCCAAAGAGTTGTTCATCTGGAAACGTCTCCACCAGAGGGAGACGGTCTTCTGCGTGCACCAAACGACTCAAATGATCAGCTACCACGTTTTCACTACCCTTCTTGTCCTTGATTTCCACATCAAACTCTTGCAAGAGTAGGATCCATCTGATAAGCCTTGGTTTCGCCTCCTTCTTGGTCATCAAGTATTTCAAAGCTGCATGGTCAGTAAAGATAGTAACTTTGGTACCAAGTAAGTAAGAGCGAAACTTCTCAAGGGCAAAGACAACTGCAAGGAGCTCTTTCTCTGTGGTGGAGTAATTCATTTGTGCATCATTGAGAGTCCTTGAGGCGTAGTAGATGGCATAGGGCAGCTTGTCCTTCCTTTGCCCTAAAACAGCTCCAACTGCATAGTCAGAGGCATCACACATCAACTCAAAGGGCAAGGACCAGTCTGGAGGTAACATGATGGGGGCAGATGTCAACAACTCCTTAAGCTTGTCAAAAGCTTCTTGACACTCCTTGTCAAAGTGGAAGGGCACATCCTTCTGGAGTAGTTGACATAAGGGTCTCGAAATCTGAGAGAAGTCCTTGATGAACCTCCTATAAAAACCTGCATGGCCAAGGAAAGAACGAATCTCTCTCACAGAAGTGGGAGAGGGTAAGTGACGCACAATATCAACCTTGGCTTTATCAACCTCTATACCCCTAGCAGAGACAATATGTCCTAGAACTATTCCTTGCTTAACCATAAAATGACATTTTTCCCAGTTTAAGACAAGGTTAGTTTCCATGCATCGTTTCAGAATTATTTCCAGATTATTAAGACAATCATCAAAATTCTTTCCAAAAACTGAAAAGTCATCCATGAATACCTCTATGATTTTCTCAATATAATCTGAAAAGATACTTACCATACACCTCTGAAAAGTACCTGGAGCGTTGCAAAGTCCGAAGGGCATACGTCTATAAGCAAACGTTCCAAAGGGGCAAGTGAAGGTTGTCTTCTCTTGATCTTCATTTGCAATTGCAATCTGGTTGTAACCAGAATATCCATCCAGGAAGCAGTAGTAGTCATGTCCAGCTAGGCGCTCAAGCATCTGATCAATGAATGGCAGAGGAAAGTGGTCTTTCCTTGTAGTTGCGTTGAGCCTCTTATAGTCAATGCAAACTCTGTGGCCTGTGACTGTCCTTTGAGGCACCAGTTCGTTATCAGCATTCTTCACCACAGTGATCCCAGATTTCTTGGGCACGACCTGAACTGGGGAGACCCACTTGGAGTCTGAAATGGGGTAGATTACCCCACAATCAAGGAGTTTGATAACCTCCTTCTTCACTACTTCCATCATTGGAGGGTTGAGACGACGTTGAGCCTCTCTAGTAGGTTTAGACCCCTCCTCCAGAAGTATCCTATGGACGCAAGTTGTAGGGCTGATTCCCTTGATGTCCGCCAATGTCCATCCTATGGCGGTCTTGTGTTGCTTCAACATTTCCACCAACTTCTCTTCTTGTGGAGTCGTTAGTGCAGAGGACACAATCACTGGTAAGGTCTCCTTGTCCCCTAAGTAGACATACTTCAAATGGTCTGGAAGAGGTTTTAGCTCCAGTTCTGGGGCCTGGACCACTGAAGGTAACGTCTTGTTAGTGGATAACTGAATGGACAAGGGAGACACAGACTTACCTATAAAGGGTGATGCCTCAAGGAAGGAGACGTTTTCAATGATTTTCTCCTCACAAGTGTCTTTCAACTTGTCCTCTGAGATGGTGACGCCTTCCTTTGTATAGCCTACCCCACTCTCAAGGGTAGTGACTAGGGTATCCTCATGCATAACATCAAACATTTTCTGCGCAAGTTCATCCAAAATGTCAGCAGAAAAACAATCATTAACCTCTAGGGGATACCTCATGGCTTCAAAGATGTTAAAGCCAATAATGTCACCATCGAACTCCATTGTAAGTGAACCTTCATACACATCAATCTTCGTCCTAGCTGTCCTTAAGAAAGGACGTCCCAAAAGCAATGGAGTTGAACTTACAGGGGAGTCCTCCATTTCCAACACATAGAAATCAGCTGGGAAGATAAGATGGTTAACCTGTACAAGCACATCCTCCAACAAACCTCTAGGGTATGCATTGGATCTGTCAGCTAACTGAATGATAACATTGTCAGATTTAAGTTCCCCTAGACCTAGGGTTTCATAAACAGAGTAGGGCATAACATTAACAGATGCACCTAGGTCTAGCATGGCATTCTTAAATCTAGAGTTACCAATAGTACAAGGAATGGTAAAGCTTCCAGGATCCTTACACTTTGGAGGGATCTTCCTCTGAATTAGGGCAGAGACATTCTCACTTACCTTTACCACCTCCTTTTCACGGTTTACTCTCCTAGTAGTGCAAAGCTCTTTGAGGAACTTGGCATACTTAGGGACTTGCTTGATGGCCTCTAGGAGGGGTAGGTTTACTTGCACCTTCTTGAAAGTTTCCAAGATAGCTTGGTCACTTACATCCTTCTTAGATTGGGCAAACCTGCGTGGGAAGGGCATGCAAGAAGAAGAAGGGTTAGCAATAACCGAATTCGATAAGTTAGAATTATTACCTTTGATTTCCGGTTTTGCCTTTAAAGATGAGGATGCCTTGGTCTCTTCCTTTGACGTTGCAGGGTCCTTCTCAACACCCAACTTGGTGGGCTCTTGGTCTTCCTCAATCTCTATGCTCATTTGGACCTTCTTGGGTTGCTTGGGTGGATCCACCAATGGTCTTCCACTCCTCGTAGTCACAACTGACGCATTCTCCACATTAGGGTTAGGTATTGTGTTACTAGGGAGCTTGCCAGTTTCGTGGATCTTGCTCATAAAATCCACAACTTGACCCATTTGCTTCTTGAGCTCTGCAATGTCCTTGGTGTGGGTCTGTTGTCCTTGAATCAAAGCTTGGGTAGAGTTTGTCAAAGCTTGTGTAGAGCTAGTCAAGGCTTCCAACGTTTTGTCATAGTGAGACATTGAAGATCCAGAATTCTGTGGAGGAGGCATGTAGGGCCTTTGAAAAGATGATCCTTGGAATGAAGGCCCTTGTGGACGTTGGAAATTCCCACCAAGAGGATTCTGAACGTTGTCGTTGTTGGTCCACTTGAAGTTGGGATGGTCCCTCCATCCTGGGTTATAAGTATTGGAGTAAGGGTCATGTCTAGGACGTTGAGGTCCTCCTTGATATCCTCCTTGATACCCTCCAATAGCATTCGCAGATTCCCATCCTCCATTCTCATTGAGTTGAGGGCACTGATCGGTAACATGCCCTTGCATAGAGCATACCCCACAAGCCATTGTTGCACTTGGTCCCTTTGAACTTACCACTTGATTCATGAGTAGAGTAAGCTTACTCAGTTGGTCTTCAATGGCAGTATTCTTGCTCATCTCATGCACCCTACGAATAGAGTGTCCTACCCCCTCATATTGTTGGGAGTTCAAGGCACGATTAGCTATAAGCTCCTTCCCAACTGCAGGTGACTTATCCACGAAAGCTCCTCCAGCTGCAGCATCCAACATTTGCCTTTCCAAGGGTAAGAGTCCTTCATAGAAACATGTGAGTAGGGTCTCATCCTTCATCTGATGTTGAGGACATTGTGCAAGTAAGGAATTGAACCTCTCATAGTAAGCAGCATAGGACTCATCATGGGCTTGCTCTATTCCACTGAGCTTCTTTCTAAGTGTGATGACCTTAGAAGCTGGGAAGTATTTCTCCAAGAAGGCCTTTCTCATTGTTTCCCATGATGTGATACGTCCTGCAGGAAGTTCATATAGCCAATCCTTGGCTCTATCAGCTAGAGAGAATGGAAATGCTCTCATCTTCAGAAGATTCTCATCTGCCCCTTGTGGTCGCATGTTTGCACAAACAGATTGGAATTCTCGTACATGCTTGTTAGCATCCTCCATATTAAGTCCATGGAAGATAGGGAGCTTGTGCAACAATCCACTCTTAAGCTCAAACTCTGCTTGTCTTCCAGCTGCAGGGGCAGGGTATACTATGCCTGTAGGGGGTCCTCCTTCAACAGTTGCGGTGGAGAGTTCCCTAATAGATGCCATTCTCTCTTCTTCGACTTCTTCAGGTGGTGGTGAAGGTGGTGGTGTAGAGTTGGACGAAATCACAGGTGAAGGTGAACGTGAAGGAGGAGATGGACTTGGTGTAGGTGATGTAGACTCCTCAGAACAGTAGGTCCTCTTCCCTTGTTCGTTAAAGATGTACCCTCTGTGTGTCGAAGGGGAAGGGCTTGTCTGCTCAAGAAGTGAAGGACCCTTCAAGCGAGCGAGCCTTGCTTCAATTTCCTTTAGTGTAGAGGGTCTAAAAGGCTCGGTCATTCATAGGAATCCTGAACATCATCAAAATTCAAAGAAGTTAGCAAAGTATAAAGTGAGTTAATTACAAATTAGTGATTTATATATCAACGTCACTATTCACGAGTCACTATTCACAAGTTACTATTCACGACTTTACTATTTATGATTTATACAAGTATAAAGAGGAGTATAAATTACAAACTATCCACAATCTTTTCACAAATAAACCACGTAAGAAGTTTATACAAGTATAAAATGTACAAAACAACACAATTTACAAGTGGAGGTTATGTTCAAGTATCTTATTATCTTTACAAAATAAAGTTAATATCTCAATTGATTACAAGTTGTAAGTCGAGCCCAATAGAAACCACTACTATTGGTGAGATACGATCTAGGGATAGTCGTCTAGACATAAGTCGCTTTCCTTTGTTTCAGAAGGCTAGATGGCCAGATTAAGAGATAAGTGAGAGGGAGGACTCATTTTGGTGACACTACGGAGGCTACTCCCTCATTGAGGTTTAGGCCCCTATCGGCTACTCCCACATTGTGGTTTACGCACAGTCTATAGTATCTCTGAGATCCAATTTAACCCATCACCCAGGGTCTCAACTTAAGACACCACCTATATGCCCCTTACTCAGCTTGAAAAGAACTCATGTGTTAGACAGTCCTCCAAATGTTAATAAAAGCCGCCCTCAACTTCATAAGACCTTAGAAAGGCACTAATGAAGGGTTAAGGCCAATATTAACAAAAGGGCCCTTATCTACTCATACGATTTTACACACTTATAACAATCAAGAATTTAACAATATTTACAATTAATTCTTTACATTTCCTTTGTTTAACAAGATTAGACACCATTTACACAAAACTTTCACACAAACAAACAAAACGTCACTATTCACATCTAATTATTATTATTATTATTATTATTATTTTTTTTTTTTTTTTTTTTTTTCACGAAATTAAGTAAAATTACTTCTATTCTTTCCTTTTCTTTACAATTATTTTCAACACTTAGGTACGGGAACAGGGAGTCTCGATGTGCAATGGGACTGAAACAGCTACCCTTTTCAAGACTATGTTTAATCCAATATACCTTAGGTGCATCACAACATTTTCTTTTGTTATAAATACCATTGATTTCGAATTAAATTCCAAGCGGTAAATCAAGTGGACGTGCGGCCCAAGTATAATCGTCAAGACACTAAGTCCCTCCTACATCCTTTGGGCAACCTTACTGAAATGGCCAGGTAGGGGAGGACGAACACAAGAGGTAGGATCCATTTTGGCATGAGCTACTCCCACATTGTGGTTTAGGCTCATTTGCACGCACTTCTGGATCCAAGAACCAGTCATGAGCGTTGTCCCCTTCCTAGACACCATCCCACATAGGCTATACTTACTTGGATATAAAAGGTCCTAAGTGTGAAGACAGTTCAATGAATGTTAATAAAGGCCGCCCTCAACCTTAAGGGACCTGGACTAGGTACCAATAAGGGGTTTAGGCCAATATTAATAAACACGACTTCACCTATTCCTTCTTTAATTTACAACTTACAATAAAAATTCGTATTCAACAATATAAATAGCAACCTAAGTAAGTAATTACTAATTTTCGACAATTATAAACAAAATAATTAACAAGTAATTTTTTTTTTTTTTTTCTTCGGTCACAATATAAACAAACACATATATTCACATATTTAACAAGTGATTTTTCAATCCCCGGCAACGGCGCCAAAAATTGATGTCGCTTTTGGGAAGCGACCAATTTAACCCTGAAATGTCATTAGTAGTATAAAGTAAGTAGGGATCGTTCTTTTCCGGGGATTGAGGGTACACCTGTCATTGTCAAACAGTTAAACAATTAAAATTAAAACAAAGTATAATATTCACAAAGATATTCACAACTATAAACATTGTACACGAAAAAAGGGGGGATTTTGTTTTTGGTTTTTCGAAAATAAAACTAAGTTAACAAAACAATTAAAATGCAAAAACATAAAAATACGAATGGAATGAGAGAACAAAGATCAAAATCGAAACATATGATTAAAATCTATTCAAACCCTAATATTGTTCATCTAAGTCATGAGAAAGGAGTTGATCATGTGAAACATTCGAAAGCAAATGAATTCCCATTTTTTACTTTTCAATGCTAATTAACCTAAGCGAAAGCACCTAGATTAATCCTATCAAACATGCAATCAAACCCTAGAAAGCTAGTCAATCATGTCATGTTTAACGCATTACACATAGAGAAAGGCTATCAACTCAAGTGTACAACTTAGTATGGAAAAGTCCACCTAATTGCAATCCTCGTTAATTAAATTCGATTTTTGTACAAAACCTTTACTACTTTGATTCAAGTTTACACAAAACGAAAAGTCGATTTCATGTTCTTAAACCTAGCACCAATTATATCGAAACCCTAAGTGTTTGCAACCACATAAGATTAAAATACAAAAGTTATCTATAACGCAAATTTAATTAAACAAACCCACATAAGCAACTCTCGAATCACAATAATATGAATCTGAAAATTCTCAACTAATCATAAAAATTCCAGAAATTAATATTTGTTCAAACACATATGTCAACTAGTTCATAACCAACGAAATTCAAACCAAAGGTTACAAAGGAGAATCGAATTACACCGTGAGATGGGCAAAAATTGATGCAGCTAAAAAGCAAGGCGCATAATTTAACCCTGAAAATATCGTTAGTAGTATAAGTAAGTAGGGATCGTTCTATTCCGGGGATTGAGGGTACACCTGTAAATGTAGGACAAACAAACAATTAAAATTAAAACAAAGTATAATATTCACAAAGATATTCACAACTATAAACATTATTTACGAAAAGGGGGGAGATTTTGTTTTTGGGTTTTCGAAAATAAATTAAGCAAAGAAAACAAATAAAATGTAAAAACATAAATACAAAGATGGAATGAGAGAACAAAGATCAAAACCGAAACATATGATTAAAATTGACTCAAACCCTAATATTGTTCATCTAAGTCATGAGAAAGGAGTTGATCATGTGAAATATTCGAAAGCAAATGAATTCCCATTTTTTACTTTTCAATGCTAATTAACCTAAGCGAAAGCACCTAGATTAATCCTATCAAACATGCAATCAAACCCTAGAAAGCTAGTCAATCATGTCATGTTTAACGCATTACACATAGAGAAAGGCTATCAACTCAAGTGTGCAACTTAGTATGAAAAAGTCCACCTAATTGCAATCCTCTTTAATTAAATTCGGTTTTTGTCCAAAACCTTTACTGATGCGCCCGATAGCAAGCGCATAATTTAACCCTGAAAATATCGTTAGTAGTATAAGTAAGTAGGGATCGTTCTATTCCGGGGATTGAGGGTACACCTGTCATTGTCAAACAATTAAACAATTAAAATTAAAACAAAGTATAATATTCACAAAGATATTCACAAGTATAAACATTATTTACGAAAAGGGGGGATTTTATTTTTGGTTTTTCGAAAATAAAACTAAGTAAACAAAACAATTAAAATGAAAAAACATAAATACAAATATGGAATGAGAGAACAAAGATCAAAACCGAAACATATGATTAAAATTGACTCAAACCCTAATATTGTTCATCTAAGTCGTGAGAAAGGAGTTGATCATGTGAAACATTCGAAAGCAAATGAATTCCCATTTTTTACTTTTCAATGCTAATTAACCTAAGCGAAAGCACCTAGATTAATCCTATCAAACATGCAATCAAACCCTAGAAAGCTAGTCAATCATGTCATGTTTAACGCATTACACATAGAGAAAGGCTATCAACTCAAGTGTACAACTTAGTATGGAAAAGTCCACCTAATTGCAATCCTCGTTAATTAAATTCGATCTTTGTACAAAACCTTTACTACTTTGATTCAAGTTTACACAAAACGAAAAGTCGATTTCATGTTCTTAAACCTAGCACCAATTATATCAAAACCCTAAGTGTTTGCAACCACATAAGATTAAAATACAAAAGTTATCTATAACGCAAATTTAATTAAACAAACCCACATAAGCAACTCTCGAATCACAATAATATGAATATGAAAATTCTCAATTAATCATAAAAATTCCAGAAATTAATATTTGTTCAAACACATATGTCAACTAGTTCATAACCAACGAAATTCAAAGCAAAGGTTACAAAGGAGAATCGGATTACACCGTGAGATGGGGATGGTGATGAACGATTGATGTGGTGGTCTCTTGAATCTCGAAAGCAAGCTTCAAGGTTGGAGATGGATGATGGAAGCTCACGGCTATGCTTCTTCTCCCTTGGCCTTGCTTGAACTCGTGGAGATGACTAGAGGATGGAGAAACTCACGGCTATGCTAAGAACTTTTCTGAATTTTTTCTAAAGTGTAAATTGTATGGGGGAGAGGAACCTTTGACCTTGAGAAAGGGGGAGTTTTATATAGGAGCATGGCTAGGGTTCACAAAGCAATCAGAATTTTCCACATAGCTTCAACCAATGATAATTCGCCAAGTAAGCTTGTGATGTGGTCCAACCAATCATAGAATGCCAAGTAAGCCTTGTGATGTGTTCCAACCAATCAAAATTCTCTAAAATAACTCCCTAATATTTAATTGCCGAATTTCCTTGAAATTATTCTGATTTTCTTCATGAATTTCGGCCAACATTCCTTTAGGGAATTTAGGGATGAATCTGGACGCCTTTTGAGCTTTTCCTTGGTGCACACATATTTTCCTTCCATAAATATCTCCCTTGAATCTCTCTTGGCGTCATCTCCTTGATTATTTCTGATTTTCATGTTGGCAATCACACCAAATTATTCCTCCAACAATATTTCTTTCCATAAAAGTCTCCCAAGAAAATCTCTCCTTGAAATCCTCAATCAATCATCTTTAATTCCCACATTGTCACCTTGTTTTTCCATGTCATCTTCATGAAGCTTCTCGTTCCATTTATGAACTCAATTCAGCTTATTTATTCCAAAAACCTGAAAATAGAAGCTTTCTAAAATAAGAAATGGAAACTTTCTTAAACTAAAATGGAAACTTTCTAAAAATGGAAAATAGAAACTACAAAACGGAAACTTTCTACAATTAGGAACTTTCCCATTCGAAGAATGGAAACTTTCCTAAACAGAGTTTTATTGAGGAAATAACGCAGAAAATATAGGGAAATAACAGTTAAAACGTCGCATTAAAATGCTCCTATCAAATTCCCCCACACTTAGCTTTTGCTAGTTCCTTAGCAAAATCACACAAAGACACACACTAAGACTCAACGAAAATTTAAAGACTCAACCAAACGAAAATTCTATTGCCCTTCAACTTTTTGTCTCAGCAATCTCTTACTTTCACAACACCAAGATTAGCACTTAACCAAGAGTCAATGTTTAAGCATTCGAGAGTTAATTGAAACACATAATTTACACATACACAAGTAGGACTTGGTTGTAACAATGGTGATGGGTTCTGTCAAGCATGTTTCAAACAAGTTTGATTCAATCCTCACAAGGCATATCCACTCTTTCTTCTCTCAGAATTCAAGGCAATGCTTAAAAGCTTATACACTCAAGTATATGTGAAAGATAGCAAGTATATCACATATTATATGAAACGAAAGCACATGTATATTTTTCTTTTAAAGATCTCATGAAAGGTACCAACTACTTGCACAGATGGACCCAAGCCATATGTTCAACTCTTGTAACTCATCTCCACATCAAGGGCTGTCCCATCTTAAGGATCAAGAAGGTCTTCTCAAGGGTTGTAATGGGGCTAAGGCTCAAGGTTTAAAGATGATAGGAGCATTTTAATGCGACGTTTTAACTGCATTTCCCTACACTTTTCTGCGCCATTTCCTTGAAAAATCCATGTTTGGGAAAGTTTCCATTCTTTGATTGGGAAAGTTCCTTATTGTAGAAAGTTTCCATTTTTGTCTTCATTTTTCATTTCTCATTTCTCATTTCTCATTTTTCATTTCTCATTTCTGGAAAGTTTCTATTTTTCAGTTTTAGTAAGTTTCTATTTTCATTTTTTAGAAAGTTTCTATTTTAAGTATAGTTTCTATTTTCAGGACCTCCGAGCTAGAAAGTGGAAATGAACGCACGAATGGAAAGAGGAGCTTGCGAACGTCAAGACGAACGAACATGAGAGAAAATGGCCCACACATTTGAGCAGAAATGAAGAAACAAGCTTTCCTAGTCCAACCAGGAAATCCTACGAAATGGAGGAAGGCTTCCCTAGCAAGTTTCCAACGCAACCATGAAAAAGAAATGGAAAAATAATGTGTTTTGCGTTGGAAAATGAGAAGGCTTGAAGATGAAGCAACGAGGCCCAAGAACTCTTTGGATTTTCGGCAAATTGGATAATGGCCCATCAAAGCCCATGACACTAGGGTTTGTGACGCAAACCCTAGCCCTAAAGATATGTTTGCCGTGAAATTGCATGAGAGAAACAAGGAAGAGGCGTCCAAAAATCAGAAAATAAAGAAGATTTTCTATGGAGATTTTCTAGGGTTATTTTTATGGAAATAAATCAAGAGATAAAACCCTAGAAGACCTAGCCGTCCAAGCCAAGAGGAAAACAAGGGGATGCCGTGCAAACCCTAGGGAATTCGGCAAGAGATAATGAAGAGAGAAATTAGGGTTTTTGCCGTGAGGAAAAATCAGAAAAATAAAGAGATTTCGTGGAGATTTCTTAGGGAGCTTTTAAAGGAAAGAGAATATGTGTTGAACACAAAAAGCTCTCAAAGGAGTCTAGGTTCATCCCCCTTTTATTCTCTAAATATATTGTTGCCGAAATTGGTGTATAAAATCAGAAATTATCTACATATTTCGGCAAGAATTATTTAGGGAATTAATATTGGAATTTTGTGATTGGTTGCACCACCTCATAGGGCTTATGTGGCAAGAATTCATTGGAGGAAATTATGTGGAGGAAGCAAGCACATGCCGTGAACATCTCTAGGGTTTTGGACGGCTTGGACACCTAGGGGCCGTCCCCTATATATTCCTACACTTTCTCAACGTCAAGGGTTCCGAATTTTCCACACTTTTGCGTTTATACTTTGAGAAAATAATTCAGAAATCTCTCTAGTTTAGCCGTGTTCTTCTCCATCCTCTAGGGCAACCACGAAGTTCAAGCAAGGCCAAGGAAGAAGAAGACAAGCCGTGCACACCATCCACCCTCCACCTTGAAGATTGCTTTCGAAATTCAAGAGACCACATCATCACTTCATTCATCTCATCTTCATCACGGTGTAATCCGATTCTCCTTGTACCTTTGCTTTGTATTTTCGTTGGTTTTGCCTTAGTTGACACATATGTATGAACAAGTATTGTTTTCTGAAATTTTATGATGAATTGTTAATTTTCAGATTCATATATTGCGATTTATGGTTGCTTTTGTGTGAGTGTTTGATTAAATTTGCATGATAGAAATCTTTTGTATGATTATCTTGAATGGTTCGAAACATTTAGGGTTTTTATGTGATTGTTGCTACGAATTTGAGAATATGAATCAACTTTTTGGTTTTGTGTTCTTGAATCAATAAGTAGTAAAGGTTTTGTGCAAAAACCGAATTTAATCAAAGAAGATTGCAATTAGGTGGACTTTTTCATACTAAGTTGCACATTTGAGTTGATAGCCTTTCTAGGTGTTTATTGCGTTAAACATGACATGATTGACTAGCTTTCTAGGGCTTGATTGCATGTTTGATAGAATTAATCTAGGTGCTTTCGCTTAGGTTAATTAGCATTGAAAGTAAAATATGGGAAATTGTTTGCTTTTGAACGTTTCACATGATCAACTCCTCTTGCATGACTATGATGAACAATGATGAACTTGAATTAATTTTAATCATGAGTTTCGACTTTGATCTTTGTTCTCACATCCCATTTATATTTTTATGTTTTTGCATTTTAATTATTCAGGTAACTTAGATTTTATTTTCGAAAATTAAAACCAAAAACCAAAAACTCCCCCCTTTTCGTAAATATGTCTATATTTTGTAAATATTATACTTTGTTTTAATTTTAATTGTTTAATTGTTTGACAATGACAGGTGTACCCTCAATCCCCGGAATAGAACGATCCCTATTTATTACGTACTACTAATGACATTTCAGGGTTAAATTGGTCGCTCGATAAAAGCGACATCAATTTTTGGCGCCGTTGCCGGGGATTGAAAAATCATTTGTCATATTGTGAATATTTGTTTTGTTTATATGTTGTGTTCGAAAAAGAAAAAAAAAAAATTTTACTTGTTAATTGTTCTTAATTTGTTAGTTAATTAGTTAATTAGTTAATTAGTTAATTAATTACTTAGGTTGTTATTTATATTATTGAATACGAATTTTAATTGTGAGTTGTAAATTAAAGAAGGAATAGGTGAAGTCGTGTTTATTAATATTGGCCTAAACCCCTTATTGGTACCTAGTCCAGGTCCCTTAAGGTTGAGGGCGGCCTTTATTAACATTCATTGAACTGTCTTCACACTTAGGATCTTTTTCATCCAAGTAAGTATAGCCTATGTGGGATGGTGTCTAGGAAGGGGACAACGCTCATGACAGGTTCTTGGATTCAGAAGTGCTTACAAATGGGCGTAAACCTCAATGAGGGAGTAGCCTATGCCAAAATGGATCCTACCTCTTGTGTTCGTCCTCCCCTACCTGGCCATTTCAGTAAGGTTGCCCAAAGGATGTAGGAGGGACTTAGTGTCTTGACGATTATACTTGGGCCGCACGTCCACTTGATTTACCGCTTGGAATTGAATTCGAAATCAATGGTATTTATAACAAAAGAAAATGTTGTGATGCACCTAAGGTATATTGGATTAAACATAGTCTTGAAAAGGGTAGCTGTTTCAGTCCCATTGCACATCGAGACTCCCTGTTCCCGTACCTAAGTGTTGAAAATAATTGTAAAGAAAAGGAAAGAATAGAAGTAATTTTACTTAATTTCATAAAAAAAAAAAAAAAAAAAAAAAAAAAAAAAAAAGAAGAAGATAATTAGATGTGAATAGTGACGTTTTGTTTGTTTGTGTGAAAGTTTTGTGTAAATGGTGTCTAATCTTGTTAAACAAAGGAAATGTAAAGAATTAATTATAAATATTGTTAAATTCTTGATTTATTATAAGTGTGTAAAATCGTATGAGTAGATAAGGGCCCTTTTGTTAATATTGGCCTTAACCCTTCATTAGTGCCTTTCTAAGGTCTTATGAAGTTGAGGGCGGCTTTTATTAACATTTGGAGGACTGTCTAACACATGAGTTCTTTTCAAGCTGAGTAAGGGGCATATAGGTGGTGTCTTAGGTTGAGACCCTGGGTGATGGGTTCAATTGGATCTCAGAGATACTATAGACTGTGCGTAAACCACAATGTGGGAGTAGCCAATAGGGGCCTAAACCTCAATGAGGGAGTAGCCTCCGTAGTGTCACCAAAATGAGTCCTCCCTCTCACTTACCTCTTAATCTGGCCATCTAGCCTTCTGAAACAAAGGGAAGTGACTTATGTCTAGGCGACTATCCCTAGATCGTATCTCACCAATAGTAGTGGTTTCTATTGGGCTCGACTTACAACTTGTAATCAATTGAGATATTAACTTTATTTTGTAAAGATAATAAGATACTTGAACATAACCTCCACTTGTAAATTGTGTTGTTTTGTACATTTTATACTTGTATAAACTTCTTAAGTGGTTTATTTGTGAAAAGATTGTGGATAGTTTTTAATTTATACTTCTCTTTATACTTGTATAAATCATACATAGTAAAGTCGTGAATAGTAACTTGTGAATAGTGACTCGTGAATAGTAAGGTTGATGTATAAATCACTAATTTGTAATTAACTCACTTTATACTTTGCTAACTTCTTTGAATTTTGATGATGTTCAGGATTCCTATGAATGACCGAGCCTTTTAGATCCTCTACACTAAAGGAAATTGAAGCAAGGCTCGCTCGCTTGAAGGGTCCTTCACTTCTTGAGCAGACAAGCCCTTCCCCTTCGACACACAGAGGGTACATCTTTAACGAACAAGGGAAGAGGACCTACTGTTCTGAGGAGTCTACATCACCTACACCAAGTCCATCTCCTCCTTCACGTTCACCTTCACCTGTGATTTCGTCCAACTCTACACCACCACCTTCACCACCACCTGAAGAAGTCGAAGAAGAGAGAATGGCATCTATTAGGGAACTTTCCACTGCAACTGTTGAAGGAGGACCCCCTACAGGCATAGTATACCCTCCCCCTGCAGCTGGAAGACAAGCAGAGTTTGAGCTAAAGAGTGGTTTGTTGCACAAACTCCCTATCTTCCATGGACTTAATATGGAGGACGCTAACAAGCATGTTCGAGAATTTCAATCTGTTTGTGCAAACATGCAACCACAAGGGGCAGATGAGAACCTTCTTAAGATGAGAGCATTTCCATTCTCTCTAGCTGATAGAGCCAAGGATTGGCTATATGAACTTCCTGCAGGACGTATCACTTCATGGGAGACAATGAGAAAGGCCTTCTTGGAGAAATACTTCCCAGCTTCTAAGGTCATCACACTTAGAAAGAAGCTCAGTGGAATAGAGCAAGCCCATGATGAGTCCTATGCTGCTTACTATGAGAGGTTCAATTCCTTACTTGCACAATGTCCTCAACATCAGATGAAGGATGAGACCCTACTCACATGTTTCTATGAAGGACTCTTACCCTTGGAAAGGCAAATGTTGGATGCTGCAGCTGGAGGAGCTTTTGTGGATAAGTCCCCTACAGTTGGGAAGGAGCTTATAGCTAATCGTGCCTTGAACTCTCAACAATATGAGGGGTAGGACACTCTACTCGTAGGGTGCATGAGATGAGCAAGAATACTGCAATTGAGGACCAACTGAATAAGCTTACTCTACTCATGAACCAAGTGGTAAGTTCCAAGGGACCAAGTGCAACAATAGCTTGTGGGGTATGCTCTATGCAAGGGCATGTTACAGATCAGTGCCCTCAACTTAATGAGAATGGAGGATGGGAATCTGTGAATGCTATAGGAGGCTATCAAGGGAACCAAGGGGTCCCCACGTCCAAGGTATGATCCATATTCGAATACCTATAACCCTGGATGGAGGGACCACCCCAACTTCAAGTGGACTAACAATGATAACGTTCAGAATCCTCTTGGTGGGAACTTCCAACGTCCTCAAGGGCCTTCATTCCAAGGATCATCTTTTCAAAGGCCCTACATGCCCCCGCCTCAACAGAACTCAGGACCTTCAATGTCTCACTATGACAAAACGTTGGAAGCCTTGACTAGTTCCACCCAGGCCTTGACAAACTCTACTCAAGCTTTGATTCAAGGACAACAGACCCACACTAAGGATATTGCAGATCTTAAGAAACAGATGGGCCAAGTTGTGGACTTCATGAGCAAGATTCATGAGACTGGGAAGCTTCCTAGTGGCACAATACCTAACCCTAAGGGTAATGTGGAGAATGCATCAGTTGTGACTACGAGGAGTGGGAGACCATTTGTGGATCCACCCAAGCAACCCAAGAAGGTCCAAATGAGCATAGAAATTGAGGAAGACCAAGAACCCACCAAGTTGGGTATTGAGAAGGACCCTGCAACGTCAAAGGAAGAGACCAAGGCATCCTCATCTTTAAAGGCAAAACCGGAAATCAAAGGTAATAATTCTAACTTATCAAATTCGGTTATTGCTAACCCTTCTTCTTCTTGCATGCCCTTCCCACGCAGGTTTGCCCAATCTAAGAAGGATGAAAGTGACCAAGCTATCTTGGAAACTTTCAAGAAGGTGCAAGTAAACCTACCCCTCCTAGAGGCCATCAAGCAAGTCCCTAAGTATGCCAAGTTCCTCAAAGAGCTTTGCACTACTAGGAGAGTAAACCGTGAAAAGGAGGTGGTAAAGGTAAGTGAGAATGTCTCTGCCCTAATTCAGAGGAAGATCCCTCCAAAGTGTAAGGATCCTGGAAGCTTTACCATTCCTTGTACTATTGGTAACTCTAGATTTAAGAATGCCATGCTAGACCTAGGTGCATCTGTTAATGTTATGCCCTACTCTGTTTATGAAACCCTAGGTCTAGGGGAACTTAAATCTGACAACGTTATCATCCAGTTAGCTGACAGATCCAATGCATACCCTAGAGGTTTGTTGGAGGATGTGCTTGTACAGGTTAACCATCTTATCTTCCCAGCTGATTTTTATGTATTGGAAATGGAGGACTCCCCTGTAAGTTCCACTCCATTGCTTTTGGGACGTCCTTTCTTAAGGACAGCTAGGACGAAGATTGATGTGTATGAAGGCTCTCTTACAATGGAGTTCGATGGTGACATTATTGGCTTTAACATCTTTGAAGCCATGAGGTATCCCCTAGAGGTTAATGATTGTTTTTCTGCTGACATTTTGGATGAACTTGCGCAGAAAATGTTTGATGTTATGCATGAGGATACCCTAGTCACTACCCTTGAGAGTGGGGTAGGCTATACAAAGGAAGGCGTCACCATCTCAGAGGACAAGTTGAAAGACACTTGTGAGGATAAAATCATTGAAAACGTCTCCTTCCTTGAGGCATCACCCTTTATAGGTAAGTCTGTTTCTCCATTGTCCATTCAGTTATCCACTAACAAGACTTTACCTTCAGTGGTCCAGGCCCCAGAACTTGAGCTAAAACCTCTTCCAGACCATTTGAAGTATGTCTACTTAGGGGACAAGGAAACCTTGCCAGTGATTGTGTCCTCTGCACTAACAACTCCACAAGAAGAGAAGTTGGTGGAAATGTTGAAGCAACACAAGACCGCCATAGGATGGACATTGGCGGATATCAAGGGAATCAGCCCTACAACTTGCGTCCACAGGATACTTCTAGAGGAGGGGTCTAAACCCACTAGAGAGGCTCAACGTCGTCTCAACCCTCCAATGATGGAAGTAGTGAAGAAGGAGGTTATCAAACTCCTTGATTGTGGGGTAATCTACCCTATTTCTGACTCCAAGTGGGTCTCTCCAGTTCAGGTCGTGCCCAAGAAGTCTGGGATCACTGTGGTAAAGAATGCTGATAACGAACTGGTGCCCCAAAGGACAGTAACAGGCCACAGAGTATGCATTGACTATAGGAGGCTCAACGCAACCACAAGGAAAGACCACTTTCCTCTGCCATTCATTGACCAGATGCTTGAGCGCCTAGCTGGACATGACTACTACTGCTTCCTGGATGGATACTCTGGTTACAACCAGATTGCAATTGCAAATGAAGATCAAGAGAAGACAACCTTCACTTGCCCCTTTGGAACGTTTGCCTATAGACGTATGCCTTTCGGACTTTGCAACGCTCCAGGTACCTTTCAGAGGTGTATGGTAAGTATCTTTTCAGATTATATTGAGAAAATCATAGAGGTATTCATGGATGACTTTTCAGTTTTTGGAAAGAATTTTGATGATTGTCTTAATAATCTGGAGATAATTCTGAAACGTTGCATGGAAACTAACCTTGTCTTAAACTGGGAAAAATGCCATTTTATGGTTAAACAAGGAATAGTTCTAGGACATATTGTCTCTGCTAGGGGTATAGAGGTTGATAAAGCCAAGGTTGATATTGTGCGTCACTTACCCTCTCCCACTTCTGTGAGAGAGATTCGTTCTTTCCTTGGTCATGCAGGTTTTTACAGGAGGTTCATCAAGGACTTCTCCAAAATTTCGAGACCCTTATGTCAACTACTCCAGAAGGATGTGTCCTTTCACTTTGACAAGGAGTGTCAAGAAGCTTTTGACAAGCTTAAGGAGTTGTTGACATCTGCCCCCATCATGTTACCTCCAGACTGGTCCTTGCCCTTTGAGTTAATGTGTGATGCCTCTGACTACGCAGTTGGAGCCGTTTTGGGACAAAGGAAGGAAAAGCTGCCCTATGCCATCTACTACGCCTCAAGGACTCTCAATGATGCACAAATGAACTACTCCACCACAGAGAAAGAGCTCCTTGCAGTTGTCTTTGCCCTTGAGAAGTTTCGCTCCTATTTACTTGGTACCAAAGTTACTATCTTTACTGACCATGCAGCTTTGAAATACTTGATGACCAAGAAGGAGGCGAAACCAAGGCTCATCAGATGGATCCTACTCTTGCAAGAATTCGACGTGGAAATCAAGGACAAGAAGGGTAGTGAGAACGTGGTAGCTGACCACTTGAGTCGCTTAGTGCATGCAGAAGATTATCTCCCTCTGGTGGAGACATTTCCAGACGAGCAACTCTTTGGACTTCAGGTAAGTGAACCATGGTATGCAGACATTGTGAATTATATTGTGTCTAGAAAGATTCCTGATACCATGTCACGTGCTCATAGGGATAGGCTTAAGAAAACTGTTAAGCAATATGTTTGGGATGAACCTTATTTGTGGAAGTATTGCTCTGATCAATTGATTAGGAGATGTGTGCCTGAACATGAACATAATGCTATACTTTCTTTTTGCCACTCTAAAGCATGTGGGGGACACTTTGGGTCTAAGAAGACTGCGTTTAAGGTGCTAGAGTCTGGGTTCTATTGGCCAACATTATTTAGGGATGCACATGCCTATTGTTTAACTTGTGATAAGTGCCAAAGAACAGGAAATCTAGGTCCTAGAGATCAAATGCCATTGTCCAATATAATAACTGTTGAAATATTTGATGTCTGGGGTATAGATTTCATGGGACCTTTCCCTTCATCTTTTGGGTTTCTCTATATCTTACTTGCAGTGGACTATGTTTCCAAATGGGTGGAAGCAAAGGCCACTAGAACTAATGACTCTAAGGTTGTTGCAGATTTTATCAAGTCTAACATCTTTAGCAGGTTTGGAATGCCTAGAGTTCTCATTAGTGATGGAGGATCCCATTTTTGCAATCGGACGATTGAGGCTCTCTTGAAGAGATATGATGTCACACATAAGGTTTCTACACCTTATCACCCACAAACTAGTGGGCAGGCTGAGGTCTCTAATCGTCAGATTAAGGGGATA
Organism: Rosa chinensis; assembly: GCF_002994745.2. Taxonomy (NCBI): domain Eukaryota; kingdom Viridiplantae; phylum Streptophyta; class Magnoliopsida; order Rosales; family Rosaceae; genus Rosa; species Rosa chinensis. The sequence continues at coordinate 41,091,584 of NC_037094.1, read as the reverse complement.
TTGGAGAAGACTGTGAACCCCAACAGGAAGGACTGGTCCTTGCGTCTAGAGGATGCTTTGTGGGCCTACAGAACTGCATACAAAACTCCCATAGGTATGTCACCATATCGAATTGTCTATGGCAAACCATGCCATTTACCTGTGGAGTTGGAGCACAAAGCTTGGTGGGCTGTGAAGCAGTTCAACATGGATATGGATGCAGCTGGGCTTCATAGGAAGTTGCAATTGCAAGAGTTAGAGGAGATAAGGAATGATGCCTTTGAAAGTGCTAAAATTTACAAGGATAAGACTAAGGCATTCCATGACAAAATGATTCGAAGAAAGACTTTTGTTGTGGGTCAAAAAGTTCTTCTCTTCCATTCTCGTCTCAAACTCTTCCCAGGTAAGCTTCGTTCTCGTTGGATTGGACCTTTTGTTATCACTCATGTGTTTCCTCATGGAGCTGTGCAGATAAAGAGTGAACATACAAGCAACGAGTTCAAAGTGAATGGCCATCGCTTGAAGCCTTACTATGAGGCATTTGTGGAACATGAAGTGGAGGATGTACCCCTCCAAAACGTTCCAAACCCTGAGGATTAAATGGAGGTACAAGTCTAGGCTGAAAGACTATAAACATTAAGCGCTGCTTGGGAGGCAACCCAATTCTGAAGTAGCTGTGGAGGAGTCATCAACGCAGATTTGTTTTATCTCTCCCTTTTACTTCTCCAATTTTTCTTTATGTTGGTAGTCATTTTCGTAAATTTCATCCCTATATGCTTAAGTGTTCCATTGCATGCTTTTTATTGATTACATTGAGGACAATGCAATATTTAAGTGTGGGGGAAGGGATTTACACTTTTATCTTGAGTCATATATTGAAAAATACAAAAAAATTGGAAAATGTCAAAAATTTAAAAATTTTCGTTGCTTTTGTTTTTGTTTTGAGTCTTAGGATGCCCTTTCAACTGTCTAGGATGATTCTATATCTCTAAAATCATGACTAAAAGAGGATCACAAGATTGAGATGATTTTTAAACATGGTATTCTTTGGTTAATTGAGATATATGAAAAATGTGTGCCTTGTAGTGGATATGGATTCGAAAACTTTGGTACAGAATATGAGCATGTTAGGATGAGTTTTGATTCATAAAACCCATGTGAGATATTGAGCCATGTCCCTTTTTCTTGGAGTGATAAATGAAATATATATTCTTATTTTCTTGGCGATGTTTTGATGATCTCATTATTCTTTCATTTGATTGATTGCTTGCCATAGATTAAGTTTGATGGACTAGAGAATGCTAGAATTCACTCTTGTGCTTGTTGAGACGTTTGTCAATACATGGCCCTGATTCTGGAAGGGATAGAGGTACCCTAGGAATTTCCACCATTGCCAAATAAACCTGTGTCCCTAATTGTGCCCGTCGTGGGACTCCCCTAGATAAGCCCCTTTGAGCCTACATTGAGCCTTTTCATTCATCACCCTTAAAACCCTTAACCATGAAGCTTAGTATAGTTAAAACCCTACCCTTTGTTCTAAGAACTTAGTGGAGCTATCTTTTGAGACATACTTCGTGGGTTTGGTGCTAAGGATGAAAATTGAGAAGAGGTGAAAGTTAAAGTGTGGGGGTAGACTTGTCCATAAAAGAAAAATATATGAAAAAGCCGAGAAAAAGAAAAAAAAAAGAAAAAAAATGTATACGGCTAAAAAGAAAAGAAAGAAAAATGTTTATGGATTTTAGTCCCCCATACTTGGTGATTTTGGAGTTTACGTTGAACTGAAGGCCCACTACAGAAAAATTTGGCCTTTGTCCATTCACTATAGTTCAAGGGAAGTTTACAATGAAGATTGGGCCCAACATGAAGACATTAGGCCCCTTTTATGTTACCTCTAGGGAAAGTGACGTTTTTGCAATGCCTTGGTGGATTTCTTGAGGTCTCTACATCTACATGTGCTCTGCTAGGTTTTTAGGACACTTTGATAAATCCTTACCCTTCATTTCTTAAAACCTTGAGCCTTGGCCCCATTACAACCTTTAAGAAGACCTTCTTGATCCTTAAGATGGGACAGCCCTTGATGTGGAGATGAGTTACAAGAGTTGAACTTATGGCTTGGGTCCATCTGTGCAAGTAGTTGGTGTCCTTCATCAGATCTTTAAAGAAAATTATACATGTGCTTTCGTTTCTTGAATTATGTGATATACTTGCTATCTTTCACATATACTTGAGTGTATAAGCTTTTAAGCATTGCCATGATCTGAGAGAAGAAAGAGTGGATATAACTTGTGAGGAGTTGAATCATACTTGTTTGAAACATGTTTAACAGAAACCATCACCATTGTTTCAACCAAGTCCTACTTGTGTATATGTAAGTTATGTGTTTTAATTAACTCTCGAATGCCTAACATTGAATTTTGGTTAAGTGCTAATCTTGGTGTTATGAAAGTAAGAGATTGCTGAGACAAATAGTTGAAGGGCAATAGAGTCATTGTTTTTGTCAAGTCTTTAAATTTTCGTTGAGTCTTAGTGTGTGTCTTAGTTTGATTTTGCTAAGGGACTAGCAAAAGCTAAGTGTGGGGGAATTTGATAGGAGCATTTTAATGCGACGTTTTAACTGCATTTCCCTACACTTTTCTGCGCCATTTCCTTGAAAAATCCATGTTTGGGAAAGTTTCCATTCTTTGATTGGGAAAGTTCCTTATTGTAGAAAGTTTCCATTTTTGTCTTCATTTTTCATTTCTCATTTCTCATTTCTCATTTTTCATTTCTCATTTCTGGAAAGTTTCTATTTTTCAGTTTTAGTAAGTTTCTATTTTCATTTTTTAGAAAGTTTCTATTTTAAGTATAGTTTCTATTTTCAGGACCTCCGAGCTAGAAAGTGGAAATGAACGCACGAATGGAAAGAGGAGCTTGCGAACGTCAAGACGAACGAACATGAGAGAAAATGGCCCACACATTTGAGCAGAAATGAAGAAACAAGCTTTCCTAGTCCAACCAGGAAATCCTACGAAATGGAGGAAGGCTTCCCTAGCAAGTTTCCAACGCAACCATGAAAAAGAAATGGAAAAATAATGTGTTTTGCGTTGGAAAATGAGAAGGCTTGAAGATGAAGCAACGAGGCCCAAGAACTCTTTGGATTTTCGGCAAATTGGATAATGGCCCATCAAAGCCCATGACACTAGGGTTTGTGACGCAAACCCTAGCCCTAAAGATATGTTTGCCGTGAAATTGCATGAGAGAAACAAGGAAGAGGCGTCCAAAAATCAGAAAATAAAGAAGATTTTCTATGGAGATTTTCTAGGGTTATTTTTATGGAAATAAATCAAGAGATAAAACCCTAGAAGACCTAGCCGTCCAAGCCAAGAGGAAAACAAGGGGATGCCGTGCAAACCCTAGGGAATTCGGCAAGAGATAATGAAGAGAGAAATTAGGGTTTTGCCGTGAGGAAAAATCAGAAAAATAAAGAGATTTCGTGGAGATTTCTTAGGGAGCTTTTAAAGGAAAGAGAATATGTGTTGAACACAAAAAGCTCTCAAAGGAGTCTAGGTTCATCCCCCTTTTATTCTCTAAATATATTGTTGCCGAAATTGGTGTATAAAATCAGAAATTATCTACATATTTCGGCAAGAATTATTTAGGGAATTAATATTGGAATTTTGTGATTGGTTGCACCACCTCATAGGGCTTATGTGGCAAGAATTCATTGGAGGAAATTATGTGGAGGAAGCAAGCACATGCCGTGAACATCTCTAGGGTTTTGGACGGCTTGGACACCTAGGGCCGTCCCCTATATATTCCTACACTTTCTCAACGTCAAGGGTTCCGAATTTTCCACACTTTTGCGTTTATACTTTGAGAAAATAATTCAGAAATCTCTCTAGTTTAGCCGTGTTCTTCTCCATCCTCTAGGGCAACCACGAAGTTCAAGCAAGGCCAAGGAAGAAGAAGACAAGCCGTGCACACCATCCACCCTCCACCTTGAAGATTGCTTTCGAAATTCAAGAGACCACATCATCACTTCATTCATCTCATCTTCATCACGGTGTAATCCGATTCTCCTTGTACCTTTGCTTTGTATTTTCGTTGGTTTTGCCTTAGTTGACACATATGTATGAACAAGTATTGTTTTCTGAAATTTTATGATGAATTGTTAATTTTCAGATTCATATATTGCGATTTATGGTTGCTTTTGTGTGAGTGTTTGATTAAATTTGCATGATAGAAATCTTTTGTATGATTATCTTGAATGGTTCGAAACATTTAGGGTTTTTATGTGATTGTTGCTACGAATTTGAGAATATGAATCAACTTTTTGGTTTTGTGTTCTTGAATCAATAAGTAGTAAAGGTTTTGTGCAAAAACCGAATTTAATCAAAGAAGATTGCAATTAGGTGGACTTTTTCATACTAAGTTGCACATTTGAGTTGATAGCCTTTCTAGGTGTTTATTGCGTTAAACATGACATGATTGACTAGCTTTCTAGGGCTTGATTGCATGTTTGATAGAATTAATCTAGGTGCTTTCGCTTAGGTTAATTAGCATTGAAAGTAAAATATGGGAAATTGTTTGCTTTTGAACGTTTCACATGATCAACTCCTCTTGCATGACTATGATGAACAATGATGAACTTGAATTAATTTTAATCATGAGTTTCGACTTTGATCTTTGTTCTCACATCCCATTTATATTTTTATGTTTTTGCATTTTAATTATTCAGGTAACTTAGATTTTATTTTCGAAAATTAAAACCAAAAACCAAAAACTCCCCCCTTTTCGTAAATATGTCTATATTTTGTAAATATTATACTTTGTTTTAATTTTAATTGTTTAATTGTTTGACAATGACAGGTGTACCCTCAATCCCCGGAATAGAACGATCCCTATTTATTACGTACTACTAATGACATTTCAGGGTTAAATTGGTCGCTCGATAAAAGCGACATCAAAAGAAACGAAAGGTAAGGATTTATCAAAGTGTCCTAAAAACCTAGCAGAGCACATGTAAATGTAGAGACTTCAAGAAATTCCAGCAAGGCATTGTAAAAACGTCACTTTCCCTAGGGGTGATCATAAAAGGGCCTAATGTCTTCATGTTGGGCCCAATCTTCATTCTAAACTTCCTTTGAACTCTAGTGAATTGGACAAAGGCCATATTTTCTGTAATGGGCCTTCAGTTCAAAGTAAACTCCAAAATCACTAAGTATGGGGGACTAAAATCCATAAACATTTTTCTTTCTTTTAGCCGTACACATTTTTTCTTTTTCACTTTCTATTCCTCGGCTTTTTCACACATTTTTTTTTCTTTATGGATAAGTCTACCCCCACACTTGAACTTTCACCTCTTCTCAATTTTCATCCTTAGCACCAAACCCATGTAGTATGTCTCAAAAAATAGCTCCACTAAGTTCTTAGAACAAAGGGTAGGGTTGTAACTATACTAAGCTTCATGGTTAAGGATTTTAAGGGTGATGAATGAAAAGGCTTAATGTAGGCTCAAAAGGGCTTATCTAGGGGGGTCCCACGACGGGCACAATTAAGGACACAGGTTTATTTGGCAATGGTGGTAATTCCTAGGGTGCCTCTATCCTTTCCAGAATCAGGGCCATGAATTGATATAACGTTTCAACAAGCACAAGAGTGAATTCTAGCATTCTCTAGTCCATCAAACTTAATCTATGGCAAGTAGTCAATCAAGATGAAAGAATAATGAGATCATCAAAACATCGCCAAGAAAATAAGAATATATATTTTCGATTCACTCCAAGAAAAAGGGACATGGGCTCAATTATCTCACATGGGTTGATATGAATCAAAACTCATCTTAACATGCTCATATTCTGTACCAAAGTCACGAAATCCATATCCACTACACATGCATACATTTTTCATATATCTCAATTAACCAAAGAATACCATTTTAGAAATCATCTCAATTTTGTGATCCTCTTTTAATCATGATTTCAGAGATATAGAATCATCCTAGACAGTTGAAAGGGCATCCTAAGACTCAAAACAAAAACAAAAGCAACGAAAATTTTTAAATTTTTGACATTTTTCACTTTTTTTGTATTTTTCAATATATGACTCAAGATAAAAGTGTAAATCCCTTCCCCCACACTTAAATATTGCATTGTCCTCAATGTAATCAATCATAAGCATGCAATGAAACAATTAAGCATATAGGAATGGAATTTACGAAAAGACTACAAAAATAAAGGAGAAAATTATAAAGTAAAAGAAATAGCGAAAGAGAAAGCAAATCTGTGTTATTGAAGACTCCCTCACAGCTGCTTCTGAATTGGGTTGCCTCCCAAGCAGCGCTTGAATTTAACGTCTTTCAGCCAGACGGTACCTCCATTAAATAAAGTTAGTGACTATAATTAACAAAGAAATACAAAGTATAAAAATAAGTAAAACTATGAATTACAAACTACAAGTATAATTAGCAAGTATATTGTACAAAAGACACAAGTAAGTACACAAGTGAGTAAAAAAAAAAAAAAACATGAAAAATATTTACACAAATGTTTTTTTTTTTTTTTCACCTTAGTGTATCACAACATTTTGTTACATTTTCTTTTGTCATAAATATTATTGATATCAAATCTAATTCCAAGCGATAAATCAAGTGGACGTGCGGCCCAAGTATAGTCGCCTAGACACAAAGTCCCTCTTACATCCTTTGGGCAACCTTACTGAAATGGCCAGGTGGGGGAGGACGAACACGAGAGAAAAAATCCATTTTGGCATGAGCTACTCCCACATAGTGGTTTAGGCCCATTTGTAAGCACTTCTGGATTCAAAAACCCGTCATGAACGTTGTCCCCTTCCTAGACACCATTCCACATAGGCTATACTTACTAAGATGAAAAAGTTCATAAGTGTGAAGACAGTTCAACAAGTGTTAATAAAGGCCGCCCTCAACCTTAAGGGACCTGAACTAGATACCAATAAGGGGTTTAGGCCAATATTAACAAACGCGACTTCACCTATTCCATTCAATTTACAACTTACAATTAAAACTCGTATTCAACAATATAAAAAAACAACCTAAGTAAATTAATTAATCTATGTTTCGAACAAAATATATACAACAAATATTCACAATTTAACAAGTGATTTTTCAATCCCCGGCAACGGCGCCAAAAATTGATGCGCCCGATAGCAAGCGCATAATTTAACCCTGAAAATATCGTTAGTAGTATAAGTAAGTAGGGATCGTTCTATTCCGGGGATTGAGGGTACACCTGTCATTGTCAAACAATTAAACAATTAAAATTAAAACAAAGTATAATATTCACAAAGATATTCACAAGTATAAACATTATTTACGAAAAGGGGGGATTTTATTTTTGGTTTTTCGAAAATAAAACTAAGTAAACAAAACAATTAAAATGAAAAAACATAAATACAAATATGGAATGAGAGAACAAAGATCAAAACCGAAACATATGATTAAAATTGACTCAAACCCTAATATTGTTCATCTAAGTCGTGAGAAAGGAGTTGATCATGTGAAACATTCGAAAGCAAATGAATTCCCATTTTTTACTTTTCAATGCTAATTAACCTAAGCGAAAGCACCTAGATTAATCCTATCAAACATGCAATCAAACCCTAGAAAGCTAGTCAATCATGTCATGTTTAACGCATTACACATAGAGAAAGGCTATCAACTCAAGTGTACAACTTAGTATGGAAAAGTCCACCTAATTGCAATCCTCGTTAATTAAATTCGATCTTTGTACAAAACCTTTACTACTTTGATTCAAGTTTACACAAAACGAAAAGTCGATTTCATGTTCTTAAACCTAGCACCAATTATATCAAAACCCTAAGTGTTTGCAACCACATAAGATTAAAATACAAAAGTTATCTATAACGCAAATTTAATTAAACAAACCCACATAAGCAACTCTCGAATCACAATAATATGAATATGAAAATTCTCAATTAATCATAAAAATTCCAGAAATTAATATTTGTTCAAACACATATGTCAACTAGTTCATAACCAACGAAATTCAAAGCAAAGGTTACAAAGGAGAATCGGATTACACCGTGAGATGGGGATGGTGATGAACGATTGATGTGGTGGTCTCTTGAATCTCGAAAGCAAGCTTCAAGGTTGGAGATGGATGATGGAAGCTCACGGCTATGCTTCTTCTCCCTTGGCCTTGCTTGAACTCGTGGAGATGACTAGAGGATGGAGAAACTCACGGCTATGCTAAGAACTTTTCTGAATTTTTTCTAAAGTGTAAATTGTATGGGGGAGAGGAACCTTTGACCTTGAGAAAGGGGGAGTTTTATATAGGAGCATGGCTAGGGTTCACAAAGCAATCAGAATTTTCCACATAGCTTCAACCAATGATAATTCGCCAAGTAAGCTTGTGATGTGGTCCAACCAATCATAGAATGCCAAGTAAGCCTTGTGATGTGTTCCAACCAATCAAAATTCTCTAAAATAACTCCCTAATATTTAATTGCCGAATTTCCTTGAAATTATTCTGATTTTCTTCATGAATTTCGGCCAACATTCCTTTAGGGAATTTAGGGATGAATCTGGACGCCTTTTGAGCTTTTCCTTGGTGCACACATATTTTCCTTCCATAAATATCTCCCTTGAATCTCTCTTGGCGTCATCTCCTTGATTATTTCTGATTTTCATGTTGGCAATCACACCAAATTATTCCTCCAACAATATTTCTTTCCATAAAAGTCTCCCAAGAAAATCTCTCCTTGAAATCCTCAATCAATCATCTTTAATTCCCACATTGTCACCTTGTTTTTCCATGTCATCTTCATGAAGCTTCTCGTTCCATTTATGAACTCAATTCAGCTTATTTATTCCAAAAACCTGAAAATAGAAGCTTTCTAAAATAAGAAATGGAAACTTTCTTAAACTAAAATGGAAACTTTCTAAAAATGGAAAATAGAAACTACAAAACGGAAACTTTCTACAATTAGGAACTTTCCCATTCGAAGAATGGAAACTTTCCTAAACAGAGTTTTATTGAGGAAATAACGCAGAAAATATAGGGAAATAACAGTTAAAACGTCGCATTAAAATGCTCCTATCATTTACTACTTCGATTCAAGTGACACAAAACAAAAAGTTGATTTCATGTTCTTAAACCTAGCACCATTCATATCAAAACCCTAAGTGTTTCGAACCACCTAAGATTAAAATACAAAAGATATCTATAAAGCAAATTTAATTAAACAAACTCACATAAGCAACTCTCGAATTACAATAATAGAATCTGAAAATTTCATTCAATCATATAAAATTCCAGAAATAATAACTTTGTTCAATCATGAATGTCAACTAAAGCAAAACCAACGAAATTCAAAACAAGGTTTACAAAGTAGAGGTCGAATTACACCGTGGATGGAAGATGAGAATGGATGATTTTCGTTGGAATCCTTGAAGCTTGAAAGCAAGTCTTCAATGGTGGATGGTGGAGGAATATGTCACGGCTCCTTCTTCTCCCTTCGGCCTTGCTTGAACTCCGTGGCTTGCTTTAGAGGATGGAGAGAATTTTCTGAATTTTTCTAAGGTGTGTGGTGTTGTTCTTCTGTTTGATGGTGTGTTGGTGTGTAGAATTGTGTAGAGAATCCTCCTATTTATAGGAGGATGACAACTTAGTCTCCAAGTCTTCAAAATTGATCCACACAGCATTAGCCAATCAATCAACGCCACGTCAGCTCTGCTATGTCATCCAACCAATAAGAAACCTCCAATTTAACACCTTGATTTAGGGAGATTATTTTTGAATTAATTGCATGATTATTTTCTGATTTATCTCCTCAAATAACTATCCAATCATGCCACACAGCTTCGACCAATCACAGAATGCCATGTCAGCTCTGTTGAGTCATCCAGCCAATCAGAAGCCTCCAAAATAAATCCCATAATCTTTCCAAATATATTATTGCTGATTTTCCCAAGATTTAATCTGATTTTTCTCTTAATTTTCGGCCAAAATACTCTTGAGTGAAAATAGGAATGAATCTGGACTTGTTTTGGACTTTTTCTCCCTTAAATCTCTCCATGGCATCATTATCCTTGATCATCTCTTGATTTTTGACATTAACTCCATAATTTCCCATGGCAAAATCAGCTTTAATTCCACGTCATCATGTGGTCTCCTAATGCCTTCAGGTTTCCTAGCCTCATCAGGATTCCTGCGTTGACTGGGATTCCTAGTCGGACCAGGAAAACTCCATTTCTTCATTTCAACTCATTTCTTCTCCATTTATTTCAATGTACCTATAAAATAAAAACTAAATTAAAAATGATTAAATAAAGGAAATAACTAAGAAAAATATGAGGAAATAATTATTAAAACGTCGCATAAAAATGCTCCTATCAGGATGGTGATGAACGATTGATGTGGTGGGCTCTTGAATCTTGAAAGCAAGCTTCAAGGTTGGAGATGGATGATGGATGCTCACTGCTATGCTTCTTCTCCCTTGGCCTTGCTTGAACTCGTGGAGATGACTAGAGGATGGAGAAACTCACGGCTATGCTAAGAAGATTTTCTGATTTTTTTCTAAAGTGTAAATTGTATGGGGGAGAGGACTTTTTACGTTGAGAAAGGGGGAGTTTTATATAGGAGCATGGCTAGGGTTCACAAAGCAATCAAAATTTTCCACATAGCTTCAACCAATGATAATTCGCCAAGTAAGCTTGTGATGTGGTCCAACCAATCATAGAATGCCAAGTAAGCCTTGTGATGTGTTCCAACCAATCAAAATTCTCTAAAATAACTCCCTAATATTTAATTGCCGAATTTCCTTGAAATTATTCTGATTTTCTTCATGAATTTCGGCCAACATTCCTTTAGGGAATTTAGGGATGAATCTGGACGCCTTTTGAGCTTTTCCTTGGTGCACACATATTTTCCTTCCATAAATATCTCCCTTGAATCTCTCTTGGCGTCATCTCCTTGATTATTTCTGATTTTCATGTTGGCAATCACACCAAATTATTCCTCCAACAATATTTCTTTCCATAAAAGTCTCCCAAGAAAATCTCTCCTTGAAATCCTCAATCAATCATCTTTAATTCCCACATTGTCACCTTGTTTTTCCATGTCATCTTCATGAAGCTTCTCGTTCCATTTATGAACTCAATTCAGCTTATTTATTCCAAAAACCTGAAAATAGAAGCTTTCTAAAATAAGAAATGGAAACTTTCTTAAACTAAAATGGAAACTTTCTAAAAATGGAAAATAGAAACTACAAAACGGAAACTTTCTACAATTAGGAACTTTCCCATTCGAAGAATGGAAACTTTCCTAAACAGAGTTTTATTAAGGAAATAACTCAGAAAATATAGGGAAATAACAGTTAAAACGTCGCATTAAAATGCTCCTATCAAATATGTGTTGAACACAAAAAGCTCTCAAAGGAGTCTAGGTTCATCCCCCTTTATTCTCTAAATATATTGTTGCCGAAATTGGTGTATAAAATTAGAAATTATCTACATATTTCGGCAAGAATTATTTAGGGAATTAATATTGGAATTTTGTGATTGGTTGCACCACTTCATAGGGCTTATGTGGCAAGAATTCATTGGAGGAAAATATGTGGACAAAGCAAGCAATAGCCGTGAGCTTTTCTAGGGTTTTTGACGGCATGGAGACCTAGGGGCTGTCCCCTATATATTCCTCTCTTCTCTCAACGTCAAGGAGTTCCACACTTTTGCATTTACACTTTGAGAAAAAAAAATCAGAAACTCTCTCTAGCCTAGCCGTGCTCTTCTCCATCCTCTAGGGCAACCACGAAGTGCAAGCAAGGCCAAGGAAGAAGAGGACAAGCCGTGCACATCATCCATCACCATCCTTGAAGATTGCTTTCGAAATTCAAGAGACCATTCATCACTTCATTCATCTCATCTTCATCACGGTGTAATCCGATTCTCCTTGTACCTTTGCTTTGTATTTTCGTTGGTTTTGCCTTAGTTGACACATATGTATGAACAAGTGTTGTTTTCTGAAATTTTATGATTAATTGTTAATTTTCAGATTCATATATTGCGATTTATGGTTGCTTTTGTGTGAGTGTTTGATTAAATTTGCATGATAGAAATCTTTTGTATGATAATCTTGAATGGTTTGATAGGAGCAAAAAGTGTGACAATATTATTGAATATGTGCGCCATTTTAGCCTTGTTTCTCCCTTAAGTTTAGTGTTTTGAGTCATTGAGTCGTTTTTAGAGTCTTGTTGAGTGTTTGGAGTGAAATAGGCGGAAAAAGTAAAATTCATGAAAAATCCTAGCTGGATCAGGATTCCTAACTGTCAACTATTTTTGCGGTCTTTACATTTTAATTTTCCTTTATTTTCTCTAGAAAATTCTGATATTCTCCTGCTTGTTGTAGGAAACGTTGCCTGGTTGAACTCTTGGAAACAGCAATGATGGAGTCATAAAATAAAGCATTAAGATATTTGACCAAGCAATGAAGAAGGGAAATAAAGGAGAAAAGATGTTTTCAGTTGAGGAATAAAAGAAAAAAGATGTTTCAGCTGGAAAATAAATAAGAGAAAGACGTTTTCAGTTGGGGAATAAAGGAGAAAAGACGTTTTCAGTTGAGGAATAAAAGAAAAGATGTTTCAGCTGGAAAAATAAATAAGAGTTTATGTTTCAGCTTGGAAATTAAAGGAATTGGCCCATTATGAGAGGAGTTAAGGCCATAAAGAAGACGTTTCAGTTGGGAAAGCCAACCAATGCTCCCCTATAAATAGGCAACGTCCAGAACTGAATTTGCATCACTTCCCAGCCAAGATCATTCCCAGACTACCCAATTCACTCCTCAAACCTCCATATCTTACAAGACCGTGACCACCATCCATCCATCAATCTACAAAGCTCTAAGGCGCTGAGTCAAGGACGCTCCACCACCATAGTAGAGACAAGTTCATCACCGTGTTGCTAAGCCGCTGAGGAAAGCTTCAAAGTGTAACTATGACTCTACTTATAATTTTTGTTTCGGTTTTGTTTGTTTCAATTTGCGAGTTGTGTAATTGGAGATATGAAATTTTCAGAATATTGTTATTAATATTTTTGAGATTTTCAGTTTATTATTGAGTTAATTTCGAGAATTCTTTTATGATGCATGTTACAATCTTGTGCCCTTTTACGTGTTTAGGTAATTTTCAGAGTTAGGTTCATAAGTTTGCATGCTAGAATAACGGTGAGAGTTCTTGTGTGTTTGCTTAATTTGCCAAGAGTAATTGTTATTTGTTAAGACGCTGAGTTAAACAAGTAGTAATTAGTTCTAACGGGTGGTAAAAATCATGCTTTAATGATTAAATGATTCTGGAAATTACGTGTTAAATTCAATGTGTAATGGTTAATTTGCACGTGTGAGTTGATTCGAGGGTTAGATAATACTACTAGTTAAGAGAACTACGCTGAGTGTTTTCGAAAATTAGTAGTATTAGGCTTGGTAAGGACTTTTCCGATCCATGCCTGCATTAGAATGAATCAGATAAGTGGATTGATCCGCTGAGGCTTTTCATTTGAGCTCTTATCTAGGCATTAAAGATGGGCACATTTTTGTAGCATGTTGAAATGAATTTTCTGTTTTTACACTTAGTAATTTCTGAGTGGTATTGGTCTAGGTTAGGGAAGTCGATCATTGTATATAGTTTTATTTGTTTTGTTTTTATTTTAAGTAGATTAGAAACCAACTTTCAAAACCCCCCATTTTATTCTTTTATTTGTTAATTGACCTTTTTGTGTAGGTGTACCCTACAATCCCCGGACTGAACGATCCCTGCTTATCCTATACTGACAACTACATTTTGCAGGGTTAAATTGTGAGGCTATTTCAGCCGCATCAATTTTTGGCGCCGTTGCCGGGGATTGTTAAAATCCCTTGCACTTAAAGTGTCATCGATTTTGTTGTATATAGAATGCATGCTAATTTTTGTACTACACTTGTGGAATGGTGACAAATTGCGATTTCGGTTAGGCCAAGCTTTAATTGTGATTTAGTTTAAGTTTTATGAGTGTTACAAAATTAAGCATGTCTTTTATCATTGTTGTACAATTTGTAGAAGTTGTTTTTTTAAGCATATTGTAAATTGTATGTGTTTCATTTAGATTAATTTACTTAATTGTTGTAAAATTGTATGTGGATATGAATTCAGATAAATACTTAATTGTTGTAAGTGTGTAAAATCGTATGAGTAGACAAGGGCCCTTTTGTTAATATTGGCCTAAACCCTTCATTAGTACCTTGCTAAGGTCTCTTGAGGTTGAGGGCGGCCTTTATTAGCACTTGGAGAACGGTCTAACACATTAGTTAATTTCCCAGCTGAGTAAGGGGCGCATACGGATGGTGTCTTAGGTTGAGACCCTGGGTGATGGGTTCAATTGGATCTCAGAGATACTATAGAAGGGGCCTAAACCTCAATGAGGGAGTAGCCTCCGTATTATCACCAAAATGAGTCCTCCCTCTCACTTACCTCTTAATCTGGCCATTCGGCCTTCTGAAACAAAGGAAAGAGACTTATGTCTAGGCGACTATCCCTATATCGTATCTCACCAATAGTAGTGGTTTCTATTGGGCTCGACTTACAACTTGGAATCAATTGAGATATTAACTATGTTTATAATAATAAAAAAAAAATGTTGTGTGACATGCTTAAGGTATATTGGATTAAACATGACCTTGTCGAGGGTAGCTGTTCTATAGTCCCATTGCACAAACGAGGTCCCCTGTTCCAGTACCTAAGTATGTAAATTTAAAAGTAACTCAGAAAGTTTAGGAAAGACATAATGTTTGTATTTCGAACCTTGTATATGTTACTAACACTTGACCGAGCACATGTGAACAAGAAGAAGAGTCCAGGCTGAAGGACTGAAAATATTAAAGCGCTGCATGGGAGGCAACCCATTTCAAACGAAGCTGTGAAGGAGCCATCAACGAGAGTTTGACATTTCTATCCCTTCACTTTCTTAGGTTGAATTGTACTTGGGTCTTTGTTTGTTTGTTTGTTTATTTTACCCTTCCCTTATTTTCGTAGCCCCCCATATTTAGGGTCTATATACCATATTTTTTGCCTACATTAAGACAATGTAGATTCTAAGTGTGGGGTGGGTTTACACCTTTACTTTAGTTATAAAAAAAAAAAAAAATTTGTTGGTTTTATAGTCTTTGTTTGTTTGAGTCTTAGGATGCCCCTAACGTCTAGGATGAACATGTCTCTGAATTCATGGCTGAAGGTTTTCACAATCGAAATAGGACTTAATTGAATTCTGTGGTTAATCGACATTGTAATGCTTGTATGAAGATTTGAGATAGGATTGTAACTTGGTTCATTAAGCAT
This sequence comes from Rosa chinensis, assembly GCF_002994745.2. NCBI lineage: Eukaryota > Viridiplantae > Streptophyta > Magnoliopsida > Rosales > Rosaceae > Rosa > Rosa chinensis. The sequence goes on along the minus strand of NC_037094.1, from coordinate 41,076,263 downwards.
GCTAGGATTAAGTCTGATTCATTTTACCCTAAGTGAGCTGTTGAGCTAAAATACTTTCTTTTCGAGTGCTTATTGATAAATTCAAAATTTCATGGCTGTATTTGCAAAACCTCATCATTCTTTGAAAATCTAATGATCATGTGCCATAGATTTTAATGGACTAGAGAGTACTAGAACTCGGCTGTTGTGACTGTCAAAACTTGTATGCCATAATATGCACTGATCCTGGATAGGATAGAAGGCATTAGGATAACCACCAAAGCCAAACAAGCATGTGTCCCCAACTGTGCCCGTCGTGGGACTCCTTAGAATGAACCCCTTTGAGCCTACGTTGAAAACCTTTGTTTCATCACCCTCACTACCCTACCATGAGCTTAGTACAGGATATCTCTACCCTTGTCTTAGGGACTTAGTAGAGCATGACATAGTATGTAGGGGTGACGATGAAAGACAAGTGTGGGGTGGGGAAAATCCAAGAAAAAAAGAAGAGAAAGAAAAAAATTTGCCGTAAAAAAAAAAATGAAAGAAAATGAAAATGAAAAAGAAAGAAAGAAAAGCGGCAAAATAGAAGAAAAATTGAAAAGAAAACTCTTGGGAAATTGTTGAAGTGTGGTTTTGGACTTTCAAATTTGTAGAAGGCTCAAAGTTGAAAATTAGGCCTTTGTCCGTTTCCATGTTCGTTAGAGTAAAGGTTGGGCCCAAAACAATGATAATTGGCCCACAAAAATGGTGACATAAGGTGGTCCATATATGCTCTGCTAGGTCCTTAGGATTTTTGTATCCTTAATCTTCATTTCAAAAACCCTAGCTTAGCCCCATTACAACCTGTTTTAAGTGCTTACTTGATCCTTGAGATGGGCAGCCTATGGTTAGTGGAGTCAGGTACGCAGTTGAGCTTATGGTTTAGGTCCATTTGTGCACTTAGTCATTTCATGAGGTCTTTAATAATTCTTCACAAAATGCATTTATTGATGAAATATGCAAGCTGTTTGTTGCCTTACAATTTATTCTCTTGCATATACTTGAGAGTGAAGCTTTTAAGCATAGCCATTTCTGAGAGAAAAATCGAGAGTATGCCCTGTGAGTTTGGATTGGACTTGTTCGAAACATGCTATCATTCACTGTATAACTTAAGTTCTCCATATCTTGCTTAGTCATATGAATGTCACAGGTTTATTAACCATGGAATTATCTATGCAATTTTGATTAAGTGTTTAACGTGAAAGCCATGAGTTTGGAGTCTCTGAAACAACAGTTAGGGGAAGTAGAGTCATTTACTTGTTTTTTGTCGAGTCTTTGTTTTGTTTTGTATTTTTGTTTAGCTAAGGGACTAGCAAAAGCTAAGTGTGGGGTAGTTGATAGGAGCAAAAAGTGTGACAATATTATTGAATATGTGCGCCATTTTAGCCTTGTTTCTCCCTTAAGTTTAGTGTTTTGAGTCATTGAGTCGTTTTTAGAGTCTTGTTGAGTGTTTGGAGTGAAATAGGCGGAAAAAGTAAAATTCATGAAAAATCCTAGCTGGATCAGGATTCCTAACTGTCAACTATTTTTGCGGTCTTTACATTTTAATTTTCCTTTATTTTCTCTAGAAAATTCTGATATTCTCCTGCTTGTTGTAGGAAACGTTGCCTGGTTGAACTCTTGGAAACAGCAATGATGGAGTCATAAAATAAAGCATTAAGATATTTGACCAAGCAATGAAGAAGGGAAATAAAGGAGAAAAGATGTTTTCAGTTGAGGAATAAAAGAAAAAAAGATGTTTCAGCTGGAAAATAAATAAGAGAAAGACGTTTTCAGTTGGGGAATAAAGGAGAAAAGACGTTTTCAGTTGAGGAATAAAAGAAAAAGATGTTTCAGCTGGAAAAATAAATAAGAGTTTATGTTTCAGCTTGGAAATTAAAGGAATTGGCCCATTATGAGAGGAGTTAAGGCCATAAAGAAGACGTTTCAGTTGGGAAAGCCAACCAATGCTCCCCTATAAATAGGCAACGTCCAGAACTGAATTTGCATCACTTCCCAGCCAAGATCATTCCCAGACTACCCAATTCACTCCTCAAACCTCCATATCTTACAAGACCGTGACCACCATCCATCCATCAATCTACAAAGCTCTAAGGCGCTGAGTCAAGGACGCTCCACCACCATAGTAGAGACAAGTTCATCACCGTGTTGCTAAGCCGCTGAGGAAAGCTTCAAAGTGTAACTATGACTCTACTTATAATTTTTGTTTCGGTTTTGTTTGTTTCAATTTGCGAGTTGTGTAATTGGAGATATGAAATTTTCAGAATATTGTTATTAATATTTTTGAGATTTTCAGTTTATTATTGAGTTAATTTCGAGAATTCTTTTATGATGCATGTTACAATCTTGTGCCCTTTTACGTGTTTAGGTAATTTTCAGAGTTAGGTTCATAAGTTTGCATGCTAGAATAACGGTGAGAGTTCTTGTGTGTTTGCTTAATTTGCCAAGAGTAATTGTTATTTGTTAAGACGCTGAGTTAAACAAGTAGTAATTAGTTCTAACGGGTGGTAAAAATCATGCTTTAATGATTAAATGATTCTGGAAATTACGTGTTAAATTCAATGTGTAATGGTTAATTTGCACGTGTGAGTTGATTCGAGGGTTAGATAATACTACTAGTTAAGAGAACTACGCTGAGTGTTTTCGAAAATTAGTAGTATTAGGCTTGGTAAGGACTTTTCCGATCCATGCCTGCATTAGAATGAATCAGATAAGTGGATTGATCCGCTGAGGCTTTTCATTTGAGCTCTTATCTAGGCATTAAAGATGGGCACATTTTTGTAGCATGTTGAAATGAATTTTCTGTTTTTACACTTAGTAATTTCTGAGTGGTATTGGTCTAGGTTAGGGAAGTCGATCATTGTATATAGTTTTATTTGTTTTGTTTTTATTTTAAGTAGATTAGAAACCAACTTTCAAAACCCCCATTTTATTCTTTTATTTGTTAATTGACCTTTTTGTGTAGGTGTACCCTACAATCCCCGGACTGAACGATCCCTGCTTATCCTATACTGACAACTACATTTTGCAGGGTTAAATTGTGAGGCTATTTCAGCCGCATCATGGTTCGAAACATTTAGGGTTTTTATGTGAATGTTGCTACGAATTCGAGAACATGGATCAACTTTTTGGTTTTGTGTTCTTGAATCGATAAGTAGTAAAGGTTTTGTACAAAAACCGAATTTAATCAAAGAAGATTGCAATTAGGTGGACTTTTTCATACTAAGTTGCACATTTGAGTTGATAGCCTTTCTAGGTGCTTAATGCATTAATCATGACATGATTGACTAGCTTTCTAGGGCTTGATTGCATGTTTGATAGAATTAATCTAGGTGCTTTCGCTTAGGTTAATTAGCATTGAAAGTAAAATATGGGAAATTGTTTGCTTTTGAACGTTTCACATGATCAACTCCTCTTGCATGACTATGATGAACACTGATGAACTTGAATCAATTTTAATCATGAGTTTCGAATTTGATCTTTGTTCTTGCATCCCATTTATATTTTTATGTTTTTGCATTTTAATTATTTTCTTAACTTAGTTTAAAACTAGAAAACCAAAAATCAAAAATCCCCCTTTTTTCGTAAATATGTATATATTTTGTTATATTTTTGTAAATATTATACTTTGTTTTAATTTTAATTGTTTAATTGTTTGACAATGACAGGTGTACCCTCAATCCCCGGAATAGAACGATCCCTATTTACTTTATACTACTAATGACATTTCAGGGTTAAATTGGTCGCTTCCCAAAAGCGACATCACTTCCCAGCTGATTTTTACGTCCTAGAGATGGGGGAGCCCTCTCCCAAGTCAACACCACTTTTGCTAGGTCGTCCCTTCATGAGGACGGCTAGGACCAAAATTGATGTGTATTCTGGCACCTTGTCAATGGAATTTGACAGGGAAGTTGTTGGCTTCAACATTTTCGAAGCCATGAGGTATCCATTAAGTGATTTTCAATCATGTTTTTTGATACGTGCAAAGCATCGCCAATTTAAACCCTGAAAAATATCATCATTAGTATAGAGCAAATAGGGTATCGAACAAACCGGGGATTGAGGGTGCTAACATGTGAGAAACAAATTAAAGAAACATAGAATATACATCACACGAAAATTATAAGAACATATACAAGTTTTTACGAAAATTAGAATTTACAAGTTAGAGAGCAAACATACTTACATAGCATACGAAATTAGAGAGCAAAGAATGAAGAAAACAATGAAAACTAACACATATATATACTCACACAATTCGAAACAAAGAAAGAATTTGAGTTAGAAAAGGTTTTGGAAATCCTACTCCTATTTATACACAATTTACAAATCCATATCACATTAGAAAACCATATACAACAAGGATTACTAGTTATATACTAATTAGAATTACTTAATTATTAAGAAAACAAATTATTGACTAAGTCAAACAAGAAATACTAAGTCAAAACTAACTCTAACTACTTTCCCTAAAATTTAGGAGCTAATCCCTAAAAAATAGGAGCACATAACAAACACATAACAAACTCCTAAAAAACACTAAAACTAAAAACAAACACATATTTACTATTCACGGAGACACTATTCACGAAATTAAAAACATTTATTTTTTTTATTTTTTTTATTTTTATTTAACTAGGTTAACATGCTATCTAAAAATCTAAGTTAATTTTATTTATTTACACAAACAAGAAAACATAAAGATAGGGGGTTTTTAAAGATTGAAGAACATAAAATTTCGAAAACATTAAAAGATTAAAAACAAGAAAACATTTTATTTACATAGGTGGGAAGAGAAGAATCTTTGAAGAACAATTTTTCAAGAACTAATCAAGAACAACATATTCATGCATCCCTTAATCTTATTAATTACCATGGAACATCATCAACCAAGAAACAAAGATCAACGCAACCAATGTCCCTTATTTTACTTCCCTTTACTTAGTCAATTAAGCAACGCACTTAATCCAACATATTTCAAACGCAGGTATCACACAATCAACGCAACTCATGATCTCATGCATTCGAATCATTAAGAACAAGTGAAAGTTTGGTCAATGAACATGCAAATCCAAGTACTCAACGCAAGTCAATTCATCACATGCATAATCTGATTTCGACCTTTGTCCAAAGCCTTTACTACTTAAGTGAATTAGGGTTACAACGCATAAACCTAATTACTAGCTCCAATTACATGCAATCACTCTAAGTTTCGAACCAAAGAACAAGAACATGCAAAAGTTTTCCATAAAACAAAATCAGATCATCATTCCATGAAATCGGCAATTAACAAGAATCAAACATACATAAACACATCAAACATTGAAAAGACTATCCAAATCGCATCCAAAAATCAGAAAGTTAACTCATGGTTTCGGTTTTACACAAAGAAAAACAAAAACAGAATTTCTATCTAACAAGTTACAAAACCGAGAAGAAAACATGATGAAGATGGTAAGAACAACCCTTAGACACGTCCCAAGGTCCAACGCAGATCCAAGGCGGCGGCACAAAGTGAAGATCACGGCAAAGATGGAGGATGGCACGGCTAGAACTTGCAAGACGCGAAAACCTGAAACTCAAGAGCAAACCGGTGAGAAACGAAATTGTGGAGAATAAAGTGTTACCCCTGAACGTCTAATACACAAGGTATATATAGTAGAACGTCTCAAGGCACTCCCAATTCGTTTCTACTTGGTTTCTCTTAGTTTAAGTTGATTTAGGACTTCTTTCTCACGAAACAGATTTCCGGCAGGATTGACCTCAGTCCACTAAAACGGCCATAACTTTCTCTAGAAAATAGATATTGATGAGATGTAAAAAGCTCTGGAAACTAGACATCTGTAGCTTTCCAACCATATAAAGATCATAATTTTCTGAGCTCTGAGCGATTTTTGACACTCCGTTGAAGTTGACTGATCTGCACAGGCAGATTTCCGAATCTGTATTGGTTTCGACTTTTGAGGCACAAGATGAGTCCAATTCGGTTTTCCTTTGCATCACATGCCTCTCACATGTCTTTCACGCCTATTCTGAAGTAGAAACGTCAAGAACTCCCTAGAACCTTCAAGAATCTCACGGCAATTCCAATCCTTACTCAACAAGAAGTCCAAATTCCACATTGCTTTGTAATTCGAATCTCTTGTTGCTTCCTCTTCCATGTGCACGGCACATGACCTTCTTGAGCCTTCTAGATCGTTCCATAGCTCTCCTAGTATGAGTAGAACTCCATATGCAAATAGGTTTCCTAGTTGAATACAAACTTCTTTTCTGCGATTCTTCTACACTCTTCCGGAACCTTCTTGAGTAATCCTTATCCAACAGGGACTCCTTATCACACTAGGATTCCATATTTGAGTAGAATTGGGTTTCCCTGTTCAAGTAGAACTTCTAATTTCCGCGACTTAAGAGTTTGAATCTAAGTCAGCTTCTGATTCCTACTCCAACTAGGATTCATTTTCCTAGTCAAACTGGGAGAACTTCCATTTCTTCATTTCTTTCCATTTTTGCGTCCTTTATGCCTTCCTTAGCCATTTTCGGACCTTGCGATTCCATTTTCACCTGAAAAACACTAACTAAGTTAAATTGATCAAGATAAAGGGAATAACTTAGCAAAATATAGGGTTTAAACATTATAAACGTCGCATTTTATGCTCCTATCAAATTCCCCCACACTTAGCTTTTGCTAGTCCCTTAGCAAAATCAACGTAACAAACCAAAAAGACTACAAAACAAAACAAAGAAACTAACGAAAATACTAAGTAAGGAAAACGTAAAACACAAAGACTCAAAAACGTAAAACACTCAAACAAAAATCAAGACAAAAACGTCACAACAAAGACTCCAACGTTGACACACAAATGACTTCTATTGCCCTTTAACATATTGTCTCAGAAATCTCATACTTTCAAGTCATCAAGATTAGCACGTAACTAAGCATCACATCTTCAAGATATTCAAGAGCTAATTACAAAATATAATCCACATATACGCATGTAAGACTTGGGGGTAAACAATGGTGATGGGTGTAGCTCAACATATTTCAAACAAGTCATAATTCAAACCTCACATAGATAAATCACTCTTTCTTCTCTCAGATTGAAGGCTCATGCTTAAAAGCTTATCACTCAAGTATATGTGAAAGATAAACAAGTGTATCACATATGTATAAGAAACGAAAGCACATATATTCATTTTTCAAAAGATCTCATGAAAGATATCAACCACTTGCACGGATGAACCCAAGCCATAAGTTCAACAGTCATAACTCATCTCCACAGATCAAAGGCTGTCCCATCTTAAGGATCAAAGAGGTCTTACAATCAAGGGTTGCAATGGGGCCAAGGCTTAAGGTTAAAAGAAACGAAGGGATAGAGAAATCACAAAGTAACCTAAAAACCTAGTAGAGCACTTGTTGATGTAGAGAGACCAAATTTTCGAATCCATCAAGCATAGCAAACGTCAAGTATCCTCCAAGCTTATAAAAGGGCCAAGTGCCATCATGTTGGGCCCAAACTTCATTCTAACCTTCTTTTGAACAAGTGAATTGGACAAAGACCAAATTTTTTTCAACAATGGGCCTTCACTTCAAAGCAAACTCCAAATCCACTAAGTATAGGGGACTAAAATCCATAAACATAAACAATAATACATTTTTTCTTTAATTGCCGAAATATTCTTTCTTTCTTTTTTTTACGATTTCATTTTTTTCTTTTCCATGGCAATTACATACAAAAATTACATATGAACAAGTCTACCCCCACACTTGAACTTCTTCATGTCTTCAAAATTCTTCCTTGACGCCAAAACTCCAAGCAAAGTCTCAAAAATATGCTCCACTAAGTCTTTAGAACAAAGGGTAAGGATATAACTATACTAGGGTTAAGGGTTAAGGAATTTTGAGGGTGATGAAATAAAAGGCTCAATGTAGGCTCAAAATGGTTAAACTAGGGGGGTCCCACGACGGGCACAAATAGGGACACAGGCTATATTTGGCTATGGTGGTGAAAATCCTAAGTAAGTACCTTTATCCTTTCCAGAATCAGGGCCATATATTGATCATAAATGTTTCAACAAGCATAACAGTGAATTCTAGCATTCTCTAGTCCATCAAACTTAATCTATGGCAAGTAATCAATCAAGATGAAAGAATAATGAGATCAACAAAATAATCGCCAAGAAAACAAGAGTATATTTCATTTTTTTCATTAATCACTCACAAAGAAAGGGCACATGGCTCAAATTCTCACAAGGGTTATTATGAATCATAACTTATCTTCCACATATTCATATTCTGTACCAAAGTTACGCATACACCATATCTACTACACATTTATATGCTTTTCATACATCATAATTAACAAAAGAATATCATCAAACATTATCTCAATCTTGTGATTCTCTTTTAGCCTTAATTTCAAAGATATAAGCTCATCTTAATTTCAAAGATATAAGCTCATCCTAGACAGTTAAAAGGGCATCCTAAGACTCGATCACAAAACAAAGCAAAAACAAACACAAAAGTGACGCAACAAACATGACAAAACGTTTTGGACTTAGGGATATTTCCCTTCTCCTTTCGGTAACTCCTTTGGAACATGACCAGGTGAAGAGAGGAACGATTTTGGCGGAGCTCAGCTCACTTGGTTGACAGGGGACGAGACCCTTTGTCAGCACTTCTCATATCCAAACTGAACCTTAGATATCACATCCCATTGGATGCGCCTACGATGAAGAAGATATTTACCCAAAAATCATTTTGACTCTAACAATAAACAACAAAACAATAACACAAGTATAAAAATCGAAACATGGAGCACAAAACCTAAAACAAAAATTAAAGCAAAATTTTTTTTTATTTTCTGATTTTTCCGATTTTTTATTTTGTTTTCTTTTTATAACCACACAACTAGCTCCTAAAAACAAAGTGAAACGTTATACCCTTCCCCCACACTTAAATCATGCATTGTCCTCAATGTATAAACAAGTATAAAGCATACAAAACATCAATCAAGCATGGCATAAGAGTTAACGCAAAGAGACCTAAAAACAAAGCAAAATTTCACGAAAATAAAGAGAAAGGGAGGAGTTCAAGAAAGCAAATCTGCGTTGATGGCTCCTCCACAGCTACGGATGAAATGGGTTGCCTCCCATGCAGCGCTTAATGTTTAAAGTCTTTCAGCCTAGACTTGCACCTTCATTTAGTCCTCTGGTTGTGGCGCATCTTGGAGGGGTACATCCTCCACATTGTGCTCCACAAACGCCTCATAGTAAGGTTTAAGACGATGTCCATTCACCTTGAAATCACTTCCAGTTGCAGGGCTCCTTATCTGTATAGCACCATGAGGAAAAACTTTAGTAACAATAAAAGGACCAACCCATCTAGAACGCAACTTACCAGGAAAAAGTCTCAATCGAGAATGAAATAAAAGAACTTTTTGCCCAACTACAAAGGTCTTTCCACGAATCATCTTATCATGAAAAGCCTTTGTCTTTTCCTTGTAAATCCGCGCACTATCATAAGCCTCATTTCGAATTTCCTCAAGCTCATTTAGTTGCAACTTCCTATGAAGGCCAGCCTCGTCCAAGTCCATGTTGAATGTCTTAACTGCCCACCATGCTCGATGCTCCAACTCCACAGGTAAATGGCATGGTTTCCCATACACCAAACGAAAGGGTGACATTCCTATTGGCGTTTTGTAAGCTGTCCTATACGCCCATAATGCATCATCCAAACGTTGACTCCAATCCTTCCTAGAGGGCCCCACGGTTTTCTCAAGTATCCTCTTGATCTCCCTATTTGAAACTTCTGCTTGTCCACTTGTTTGAGGATGATAAGGCGTTGAAACCTTATGTGTCACATGATACTTCCTAAGCAAAGCCTCAATGGTCTTGTTGCAAAAGTGAGAACCTCCATCACTAATGATAGCTCTAGGCATGCCAAACCTATTCAAGATGTTAGATTTTATAAACTCTGCAACAACCTTAGAATCATTAGTCCTGGTGGCTTTCGCTTCCACCCACTTAGAAACATAATCAACAGCCAAGAGAATATAAAGAAAACCATTAGATGAAGGAAAAGGTCCCATAAAATCAATGCCCCAAATATCAAAAATTTCGACAACTATAATAGAATTCAAAGGCATTTGATCTTTAGTTCCTAAATTATCGGTTCTTTGGCATCTATCACATGTCATACAAAATTCATATGCATCTTTAAACAAAGTAGGCCAATAAAAACCAGATTCCAACACCTTCCTAGCAGTTCTATCAGAGCCAAAGTGACCACCACATTGTCTAGAATGGCAAAACTCAAGTATAGCTTTTTGTTCATTATTAGGCACACATCTCCTTATTAATTTATCAGAACCATATTTCCACAAGTAAGGATCATCCCAAACATATTGTCTAGCTAAAAACTTAAGTCTATCACGTTGAACACTTAGCATATTACTAGGGAACGTTTTGGACACCAAATAATTAACAATATCTGCATACCAAGGCTCACTTACCTGGATTCCGAAGAGTTGTTCATCCGGAAACATCTCCACTAAGGGTATGGCGTCCTCTTCACTCACTAGCCTACTCAAGTGATCTGCCACAACGTTGTCAGAGCCCTTCTTGTCCTTGATCTCAACGTCAAACTCTTGAAGCAAGAGTATCCAACGAATTAGCCGTGGTTTTGCCTCCTTCTTGGACATTAGGTACCTTAAAGCTGCATGATCAGAATAAATAATAACTTTAGTACCCAATAAATAAGATCGAAATTTCTCTAAGGCAAAAACAACAGCTAAAAGTTCTTTTTCAGTTGTAGAGTAATTGAGTTGAGCATCATTAAGGGTTCTAGAAGCATAGTAGATGGCATAAGGCTTCTTGTCCCTCCTTTGGCCTAATACGGCCCCAATAGCATAATCTGAGGCGTCACACATGATCTCAAAGGGAAGAGACCAATCTGGTGGAAGCATGATGGGCGCAGATGTTAGAAGTTCCTTCAATGTGTTGAACGCAGCCTTGCAATCCTCTTTGAACTCAAACGCCACATCCTTTTGGAGAAGACGACATAATGGCCTAGAAATCTTGGAGAAGTCCTTGATGAAGCGTCTGTAGAAACCTGCATGTCCAAGAAAAGAGCGGACCTCCCTCACACTTGTGGGGTATGGTAAGTACTTAACAAGATCTACTTTAGCCTTATCAACTTCTATTCCATGTTTTGAAACAATATGCCCTAAGACTATCCCTTGATTCACCATAAAGTGACATTTTTCCCAATTAAGCACAAGATTAGTCTCTTCACAACGCCTAAGTATTAATTCTAAGTTGTTTAAGCAATCATCAAAGTCTTTACCAAAAACTGAAAAGTCATCCATAAACACTTCAATAATTTTCTCAATAAAATCAGAAAAAATACTTACCATGCATCTTTGAAACGTACCTGGAGCATTGCAAAGTCCAAAAGGCATTCTTCTGTAGGCAAACGTCCCAAAGGGGCATGTGAAGGTGGTCTTCTCTTGATCCTCATTAGCAATGGCGATTTGGTTGTAACCAGAATACCCATCCAGAAAGCAATAGAACTCGTGGCCAGCCAACCTCTCAAGCATCTGATCAATGAATGGCAAAGGGAAGTGATCCTTCCTAGTAGTGGCGTTTAGCTTCCTATAGTCTATGCAAACTCGATGTCCAGTCACAGTTCTCTGAGGCACTAACTCATTCTCTGCATTCTTCACAACAGTTATCCCAGACTTCTTTGGTACAACTTGAACTGGTGAAACCCACTTAGAATCTGAGATGGGGTAGATGACGCCACAATCAAGTAGCTTGATGACTTCCTTCTTTACAACCTCCATCATAGGTGGGTTCAAACGTCTTTGAGCCTCCCTAGTTGGCTTGGCTCCTTCCTCAAGCAAAATCCTATGGACACAAGTGGTAGGGCTAATTCCCTTGATATCTGCTAAAGTCCAACCAATTGCAGTCTTGTGCCTTTTAAGCATCTCCACTAACCTGTCCTCTTGATTTAACGTTAATGATGAAGAGATGATGACAGGTAACGTCTCCTTTTCCCCCAAATAGACATACTTCAAATGATTCGGTAATTGCTTAAGCTCTAAGGTGGGTGCCTGAATCACTGAAGGCAGAGGTTTATTAGTAGAGATGGGGAGTGAAAAAGAAGGAGATGACCTACCTCCAAAGGACATTGCCTCAAGGGAAGCAACGTTTTCAAGGTGGATGGTATCATAGAACTTCGTGAGATCTTCCTTAGGTATGGTGGCGCCATCTTCCATGAAACCAACACCACTTGCAATGGTTGAGACCATAGTATCCTCCTCCATTATTTCCATGAATTTCTGCGCAAGATCATCAAGTATATCAATAGAAAAACATGATTGAAAGTCACTTAATGGATACCTCATGGCTTCGAAAATGTTGAAACCAACAACTTCTCCGTCAAATTCCATTGACAAGGTGCCAGAATACACATCAATTTTGGTCCTAGCCGTCCTCATGAAGGGACGACCTAGCAAAAGTGGCGTTGACTTGGGAGAGGGCTCCTCCATCTCTAGGACGTAAAAATCAGCTGGGAAGATTAGCTCACCCACCTGCACAAGTACATCCTCAACTAACCCCTTAGGGTATGCATTAGATCGATCTGCCAATTGAATAATAACATTATCATGTTTAAGTTCACCTAGACCTAGAGATGCATAAACAGAATATGGCATAACATTTATAGAAGCACCTAAGTCTAGCATGGCATTTTCGAATCTAGTGGTTCCAATAACACAAGGGATAGAAAAACTCCCTGGATCCTTACACTTTTCAGGCATTTTGCGTTGAAGCACAGCTGAGACATTCTCACTTACCTTCACCACTTCTTTCTCACGGTTTTGTCTCCTTGTGGTGCAAAGTTCCTTCAAAAATTTTGCATACTTAGGAATTTGCTTTATGGCCTCAAGGAGAGGTATGTTGATTTGCACTTTCTTGAAGGTTTCCAAGATGGCCTTTTCGGCCTCATCCTTCTTGGACTTAGCATATCTGCTTGGGAAAGGCAAAGGAGAAGAAGATGGATTAGTAATAACCGAATTGAAAGAGTTAGAAACTTGTCCTTTAGGTTTCGGTTCTGCAGTAGGAGGTGTCACATGAGCCTTAGACGTTGCAGGGTCATCCTCCTCCTCTAAAATGGACGTTGAGATCTTTTTGGGAGGCGTGGGAGGATCTACAAGGGTCTTACCACTCCTTGTAGTGACGACTTTGGCTTGCTCAAAGTGAGGATTTGGGATGGTACCACTTGGTAGCTTACCTTGCTCATGAAACTTACCCATAAACTCCACAACTTGACTCATTTGCTTCTTCATCTCATTCACATCCGTAGATATAGCATTGATTTGATTCCCATGATGAGTTTGACCTGCAATTAAAGCTTGAGTAGACTTGGTTAGAGTTCGGATCAATTCATCATTAGAAGAAGAAGAAGAAGCATTTGAATTATAATTTGAATTGAAAGGAGTAGGGTTAGGAGGTTGAGGCTTTTGATAAAAGCCTTGAGGACGTTGTTGGAACCCTTGAGGTGCACTTTGAACGTTGTCATTGTCCTTCCAACGAAAATTGGGGTGATCCCTCCATCCAGGATTGTAGGTATTCGAGTAAGGATCATTCCTAGGACGTTGGTACCCTTGTTGGAAACCTATGGCGTTAACACCTTCCTGTCCTCCACTTTCTATGAGTTGAGGGCATTGATCAGACACATGCCCTTGCATTGTGATAGGAGCATTTTAATGCGACATTTTAACTGTTATTTCCCTATAATTTCTGCGTTATTTCCTTAATAAAACTCTGTTTAGGAAAGTTTCCATTCTTCGAATGGGAAAGTCCCTAATTGTAGAAAGTTTCCGTTTTGTAGTTTCTATTTTCCATTTTTAGAAAGTTTCCATTTTAGTTTAAGAAAGTTTCCATTTCTTATTTTAGAAAGCTTCTATTTTCAGGTTTTTGGAATAAATAAGCTGAATTGAGTTCATAAATGGAACGAGAAGTTTCATGAAGATGACATGGCAAGGAGAGAATCAAGGAAGAGGTTTTTTTTTTAAAAAAGGAAAATATATTTTCCTTGGGGATTAAATTTGCTGTGTAATACTTAAGGAAAAATAAGGTGACAACGTGGGAATTAAAGATGATTGATTGAGGATTTCAAGGAGAGATTTTCTTGGGAGACTTTTATGGAAAGAAATATTGTTGGAGGAATAATTTGGTGTGATTGCCAACGAGAAAATCAGAAATAATCAAGGAGATGACGCCAAGAGAGATTCAAGGGAGATATTTATGGAAGGAAAATATGTGTGCACCAAGGAAAAGCTCAAAAGGCGTCCAGATTCATCCCTAAATTCCCTAAAGGAATGTTGGCCGAAATTCATGAAGAAAATCAGAATAATTTCAAGGAAATTCGGCAATTAAATATTAGGGAGGTATTTTAGAGAATTATGATTGGTTGGAACACATCACAAGGCTTACTTGGCATTCTATGATTGGTTGGACCACATCACAAGCTTACTTGGCGAATTATCATTGGTTGAAGCTATGTGGAAAATTCTGATTGCTTTGTGAACCCTAGCCATGCTCCTATATAAAACTCCCCCTTTCTCAACGTCAAGGGTTCCTCTCCCCCATACAATTTACACTTTAGAAAAAATCAGAAAATCTTCTTAGCATAGCCGTGAGTTTCTCCATCCTCTAGTCATCTCCACGAGTTCAAGCAAGGCCAAGGGAGAAGAAGCATAACCGTGAGCATCCATCATCCATCTCCAACCTTGAAGCTTGCTTTTGAGATTCAAGAGACCACCACATCAATCGTTCATCACCATCCCCATCTCACGGTGTAATCCGAGTCTCCTTTGTAACCTTTGCTTTGAATTTCGTTGGTTATGAACTAGTTGACATATGTGTTTGAACAAATATTAATTTCTGGAATTTTTATGATTAATTGAGAATTTTCAGATTCATATTATTGTGATTCGAGAGTTACTTATGTGGGTTTGTTTAATTAAATTTGCGTTATAGATAACTTTTGTATTTTAATCTTATGTGGTTGCAAACACTTAGGGTTTCGATATAATTGGTGCTAGGTTTAAGAACATGAAATCGACTTTTCGTTTTGTGTAAACTTGAATCAAAGTAGTAAAGGTTTTGTACAAAGATCGAATTTAATTAACGAGGATTGCAATTAGGTGGACTTTTCCATACTAAGTTGTACACTTGGGTTGATAGCCTTTCTCTATGTGTAATGCGTTAAACATGACATGATTGACTAGCTTTCTAGGGTTTGATTGCATGTTTGATAGGATTAATCTAGGTGCTTTCGCTTAGGTTAATTAGCATTGAAAAGTAAAAAATGGGAATTCATTTGCTTTCGAATGTTTCACATGATCAACTCCTTTCTCATGACTTAGATGAACAATATTAGGGTTTGAATCAATTTTAATCATATGTTTCGATTTTGATCTTTGTTCTCTCATTCCATTTGTGTTTTTATGTTTTTGCATTTTAATTCGTTTGTTTACTTAATTAATTTTCGAAAAACCCAAAAACAAAATCCCCCCTGTTTTAGTAAATAATGTTTATACTTGTGAAAATCTTTGTGAATATTATACTTTGTTGTAATTTTAATTGTTTAACTGTTTGACAATGACAGGTGTACCCTCAATCCCCGGAATAGAACGATCCCTATTTACTTTATACTACTAATGACATTTCAGGGTTAAATTGGTCGCTCAACAGAAGCGACATCACTAGTCCAGGTCCCTTAAGGTTGAGGGCGGCCTTTATTAACATTCATTGAACTGTCTTCACACTTAGAATCTTTTTCATCCAAGTAAGTATAGCCTATGTGGGATGGTGTCTAGGAAGGGGATAACGCTCATGACTGGTTCTTGAATTCAGAAGTGCGTGCAAATGGGCCTAAACCACAATGTGGGAGTAGCTCATGCCGAAATGGATTCTACCTCTCGTGGTCGCCCTCCCCTACCTGGCCATTTCAGTAAGGTTGCCCAAAGGATGTAGGAGAGACTTGGTGTCTAGACGACTATACTTGGGCCGCACGTCCTCTTGATTTACCGCTTGGAATTTAATTTGATATCAATGATATATATAACAAACGAAAATATTGTGATTCACTAAGGTATATTGGATTAAACATAGTCTTGAAAAGGGTAGCTGTTTCAGTCCCATTGCACATCGAGACTCCCTGTTCCCGTACCTAAGTGTTGAAAATAATTGTAAAGGAAAGGAAAGAATGTAAATATTTGTAAGTATTTTCGTACAAAGAAAGAAAAGAAAAAAAAAAAAAAAACATTTGTGTAAATATTTTTCATGTTTTTTTTTTTTTTTTTTACTCACTTGTGTTCTTAACTTGTGTCTTGTGTACAATGTACTTGTTAATTATATTTGTAGTTTGTAATTCTTTGTTACTTGTTTATATTTTTTTTGTATTTCTTTGTTAATTATAGTTACTAACTTTATTTAATGGAGGTACTGTCTGGCTGAAAGACGTTAAACTCAAGCGCTGCTTGGGAGGCAACCCAATTCAGAAGTAGATGTGGAGGAGAGCCTTCAACGCAGATTTGTTTTTTTTTTCTTCCCTACTTCTTTACTTTGTAACTTTTGTTTTTCTTTGAACTTTATTTTCGTAAATTCCATCTCTATATGCTTAAGTGTTTCATTGCATGCTTTTGATTGATTACATTGAGGACAATGCAATATTTAAGTGTGGGGGAAGGGATTTACACTTTTATCTTGAGTCATATATTGAAAAATACAAAAAAATTGAAAAATGTCAAAAATTTAAAAATTTTCGTTGCTTTTATTTTTGTTTTTGAGTCTTAGGATGCCCTTTCAACTGTCTAGGATGATTCTATATCTCTGAAATCATGATTAAAAGAGGATCACAAAATTGAGATGATTTCTAAAATGGTATTCTTTGGTTAATTGAGATATATGAAAAATGTATGCATGTGTAGTGGATATGGATTTCGTGACTTTGGTATAGAATATGAGCATGTTAAGATGAGTTTTGATTCATATAAACCCATGTGAGATATTGAGCCATGTCCCTTTTTCTTGGAGTGATAAATGAAAAATATATTCTTATTTTCTTGGCGATGTTTTGATGATCTCATTATCCTTTCATCTTGATTGACTACTTGCCATAGATTAAGTTTGATGGACTAGAGAATGCTAGAATTCACTCTTGTACTTGTTGAAACGTTATATCAATACATGGCCCTGATTCTGGAAAGGATAGAGGCACCCTAGGAATTACCACCATTGCCAAATAAACCTGTGTCCTTAATTGTGCCCGTCGTGGGACCCCCCTAGATAAGCCCCTTTGAGCCTACATTAAGCCTTTTCATTCATCACCCTTAAAATCCTTAACCATGAAGCTTAGTATAGTTACAACCCTACCCTTTGTTCTAAGAACTTAGTGGAGCTATCTTTTGAGACATACTACGTGGGTTTGGTGCTAAGGATGAAAATTGAGAAGAGGTGAAAGTTCAAGTGTGGGGGTAGACTTATCCATAAAGAAAAAAAAAATGTGTGAAAAAGCCGAGGAAAAGAAAGTGAAAAAGAAAAAATGTGTACGGCTAAAAGAAAGAAAAATGTTTATGGATTTTAGTCCCCCATACTTAGTGATTTTAGAGTTTACTTTGAACTGAAGGCCCATTACAGAAAATATGGCCTTTGTCCAATTCACTAGAGTTCAAAGGAAGTTTAGAATGAAGATTGGGCCCAACATAAAGACATTAGGCCCTTTTATGATCACCCCTAGGGAAAGTGACGTTTTTACAATGCCTTGCTGGAATTTCTTGAAGTCTCTACATTTACATGTGCTCTGCTAGGTTTTTAGGACACTTTGATAAATCCTTACCTTTCGTTTCTTTAAACCTTGAGCCTTAGCCCCATTACAACCCTTGAGAAGACCTTCTTGATCCTTAAGATGGGACAACCCTTGATGTGGAGATGAGTTACAAGAGTTGAACATATGGCTTGGGTCCATCTGTGCAAGTAGTTGGTACCTTTCATGAGATCTTTAAAAGAAAAATATACATGTGCTTTCGTTTCATATAATATGTGATATACTTGCTATCTTTCACATATACTTGAGTGTATAAGCTTTTAAGCATTGCCTTGAATTCTGAGAGAAGAAATAGTGGATATGCCTTGTGAGGATTGAATCAAACTTGTTTGAAACATGCTTGACAGAACCCATCACCATTGTACAACCAAGTCCTACTTGTGTATGTGTAAATTATGTGTTTCAATTAACTCTCGAATGCTTAAACATTGACTCTTGGTTAAGTGCTAATCTTGGTGTTGTGAAAGTAAGAGATTGCTGAGACAAAAAGTTGAAGGGCAATAGAGTCATTGTTTGTGTAGAGTCTTTCAATTTTCGTTGAGTCTTAGTTGAGTCTTTGTGAGATTTTGCTAAGGGACTAGCAAAAGCTAAGTGTGGGGGAATTTGATAGGAGCATTTTAATGCGACATTTTAACTGTTATTTCCCTATAATTTCTGCGTTATTTCCTTAATAAAACTCTGTTTAGGAAAGTTTCCATTCTTCGAATGGGAAAGTCCCTAATTGTAGAAAGTTTCCGTTTTGTAGTTTCTATTTTCCATTTTTAGAAAGTTTCCATTTTAGTTTAAGAAAGTTTCCATTTCTTATTTTAGAAAGCTTCTATTTTCAGGTTTTTGGAATAAATAAGCTGAATTGAGTTCATAAATGGAACGAGAAGTTTCATGAAGATGACATGGCAAGGAGAGAATCAAGGAAGAGGTTTTTTTTTTAAAAAAGGAAAATATATTTTCCTTGGGGATTAAATTTGCTGTGTAATACTTAAGGAAAAATAAGGTGACAACGTGGGAATTAAAGATGATTGATTGAGGATTTCAAGGAGAGATTTTCTTGGGAGACTTTTATGGAAAGAAATATTGTTGGAGGAATAATTTGGTGTGATTGCCAACGAGAAAATCAGAAATAATCAAGGAGATGACGCCAAGAGAGATTCAAGGGAGATATTTATGGAAGGAAAATATGTGTGCACCAAGGAAAAGCTCAAAAGGCGTCCAGATTCATCCCTAAATTCCCTAAAGGAATGTTGGCCGAAATTCATGAAGAAAATCAGAATAATTTCAAGGAAATTCGGCAATTAAATATTAGGGAGGTATTTTAGAGAATTATGATTGGTTGGAACACATCACAAGGCTTACTTGGCATTCTATGATTGGTTGGACCACATCACAAGCTTACTTGGCGAATTATCATTGGTTGAAGCTATGTGGAAAATTCTGATTGCTTTGTGAACCCTAGCCATGCTCCTATATAAAACTCCCCCTTTCTCAACGTCAAGGGTTCCTCTCCCCCATACAATTTACACTTTAGAAAAAAATCAGAAAATCTTCTTAGCATAGCCGTGAGTTTCTCCATCCTCTAGTCATCTCCACGAGTTCAAGCAAGGCCAAGGGAGAAGAAGCATAACCGTGAGCATCCATCATCCATCTCCAACCTTGAAGCTTGCTTTTGAGATTCAAGAGACCACCACATCAATCGTTCATCACCATCCCCATCTCACGGTGTAATCCGAGTCTCCTTTGTAACCTTTGCTTTGAATTTCGTTGGTTATGAACTAGTTGACATATGTGTTTGAACAAATATTAATTTCTGGAATTTTTATGATTAATTGAGAATTTTCAGATTCATATTATTGTGATTCGAGAGTTACTTATGTGGGTTTGTTTAATTAAATTTGCGTTATAGATAACTTTTGTATTTTAATCTTATGTGGTTGCAAACACTTAGGGTTTCGATATAATTGGTGCTAGGTTTAAGAACATGAAATCGACTTTTCGTTTTGTGTAAACTTGAATCAAAGTAGTAAAGGTTTTGTACAAAGATCGAATTTAATTAACGAGGATTGCAATTAGGTGGACTTTTCCATACTAAGTTGTACACTTGGGTTGATAGCCTTTCTCTATGTGTAATGCGTTAAACATGACATGATTGACTAGCTTTCTAGGGTTTGATTGCATGTTTGATAGGATTAATCTAGGTGCTTTCGCTTAGGTTAATTAGCATTGAAAAGTAAAAAATGGGAATTCATTTGCTTTCGAATGTTTCACATGATCAACTCCTTTCTCATGACTTAGATGAACAATATTAGGGTTTGAATCAATTTTAATCATATGTTTCGATTTTGATCTTTGTTCTCTCATTCCATTTGTGTTTTTATGTTTTTGCATTTTAATTCGTTTGTTTACTTAATTAATTTTCGAAAAACCCAAAAACAAAATCCCCCCTGTTTTAGTAAATAATGTTTATACTTGTGAAAATCTTTGTGAATATTATACTTTGTTGTAATTTTAATTGTTTAACTGTTTGACAATGACAGGTGTACCCTCAATCCCCGGAATAGAACGATCCCTACTTGCTTATACTACTATGATATTTTTAGGGTTAAATTATGCGCTTGCTTTCGAGCGCATCACATTGAGCAAACTCCACACACCATAACTTGTCCATGCGCTCCCTGAGACACAAGAGAAGTAAGTTTGTTAATTTTATCCTCCAATTGAGCTAAAGTACTTACCTCATGGACCCTTTCACGTGTGGTGGTGGATTTGGGCCTAGAGCTCCCATATTGTTGTTGATTCAAGGCCCTATTCTCAATTAGAACCATTCCAGCCGCAGGTTCCTTGTCAACAAACGATCCACCAGAAGCTGCATCTAGCATGTCTCTTTCCAAGTTGGTGAGCCCATCGTAAAAACAAGTGAGCAAGGTCTCATCCTTCATGCCATGTTGAGGGCATTGAGTGGTGAGAGACTTGAACCTCTCATAGTAATCTGCGTAGGACTCATCTTGCCCTTGTTGAATTCCACTTATCTTCTTCCTTAACATGATGATGCGAGATGTAGGAAAATACTTCTCAAGAAACGCCTTCATCATGTCTGCCCAAGATGCAATTCGTCCACTAGGCAACTCATAGAGCCACTGCTTTGCCTTGTCAGCCAACGAAAATGGGAAGGCCTTCAGCTTCAAGATTTGCTCATCCGCTCCTTGAGGCTTCATGCTAGTGCATATGAATTGAAACTCCATCAAGTGGTTATTGGGATCTTCCATAGAGAGTCCATGGAACGTAGGAAGACGATGAAGCAACCCAGACTTCAACTCAAAATCAGCTGTTAATCCCTCAGCTGCAGTAGGGTAGGTTATGCAAGTTGGGACGCCACCAGGTGGGATGACGGATGTAGAAAGTTGCCTGATGGTGAGAGCCATTGGTGGTGGTGGTGATGGAATGACTAAGAGTGCACGAGGTGATGGAGGTGGCGTTTGGTGTGGTGATGGAACAACTGAAGTGTCAGAAGCTTCTGATCCTCCCTCTACTCTATTCCCTTCACTATCTAAGTGAAGCTCACGAAATTGAAGTGGAGTGGCAACTTGGACGTCAAAGAGATCCGAGTTTTTCTTAAGCTTTTCAATTCGTGCTTGAATGACGTGGAGGGGCGTTTTGGTGTACTTGGGTGGTTCAGACGATCCAGACATTCATTGATCTGTAGTAGAACAAAAGAATAATGTTAGTAAGGTATAAACATGACGTGGACCAAGGTACACACACTAAAACGTCACATATATACAAGTATACACATGGTCAACGAAAATTTATAGTGGTTAGTTACAATCTTCTACAACTTTCGAAGTAATCAACTTAAATAAGTAGTTGTTAAGTCAAGGTTTAGACGTGCGGCCCAAAGATTCTAATGTTAATACAAGTCTCCCCCCCTTTATCTTTTGGTAACTCTTTTGGCACAGAGCCAGGTAGTAGAGGAACGATTTTGGCGGAGCTACTCCCACATAGTGGTTTTGGCCCTCTTGTAAGCACTTCTCGTATCCAATCAACCTAGACACCCTGTGTTACTAAGGTGCGCCGCAGAGATAAAAGGAGTTGCTTGACAAGTATTAATAAAAGAACTCTCACCTATTCCGTTATGACTCACATCCTTCTTACCAAAGCCAATTCTTTCGAAAATTGTCTAAGTGTATGACTTCAATAAGACATAATGAACCATTGTTTTGGACGTGCGGCCCAAGTCCTTGCCTCCACACATACTTCTTCTCAAATCCTTTGGGCAACCTTACTGAAATGGCCAGTGCGGGGGAGGACGAACACGAGAGGTAGAAACCATTTTGGCACAAGCTACTCCCACATAGTGGTTTAGGCTCGTTTGATTGCACTTCTGGATTCAAAACCCATCATGGACGTTGTCCCCTTCCTAGTCACCATTTCACATAGGCTATACTTACTTAGATAAGAAAAGGCCTAAGTGTAAGACATTTTTCAAGTGTTAATAAAAGCCGCCCTCAACCTTAAAAGACCTGAATCAGGTGCTAATAAGGGGTTAAGGCTAATATCAACAAACGAGACTTCACCTATTCCATAATAGTTCAAAATCCCTTACCAAAATCATACCTTAGTGGCGTTTTCATCACATGAAGACTTTTCAATCCCCGGCAACGGCGCCAAAAATTGATACGTGCAAAGCATCGCCAATTTAAACCCTGAAAAATATCATCATTAGTATAGAGCAAATAGGGTATCGAACAAACCGGGGATTGAGGGTGCTAACATGTGAGAAACAAATTATAGAAACATAGAATATACATCACACGAAAATTATAAGAACATATACAAGTTTTTACGAAAATTAGAATTTACAAGTTAGAGAGCAAACATACTTACATAGCATACGAAATTAGAGAGCAAAGAATGAAGAAAACAATGAAAACTAACACATATATATACTCACACAATTCGAAACAAAGAAAGAATTTGAGTTAGAAAAGGTTTTGGAAATCCTACTCCTATTTATACACAATTTACAAATCCATATCACATTAGAAAACCATATACAACAAGGATTACTAGTTATATACTAATTAGAATTACTTAATTATTAAGAAAACAAATTATTGACTAAGTCAAACAAGAAATACTAAGTCAAAACTAACTCTAACTACTTTCCCTAAAATTTAGGAGCTAATCCCTAAAAAATAGGAGCACATAACAAACACATAACAAACTCCTAAAAAACACTAAAACTAAAAACAAACACATATTTACTATTCACGGAGACACTATTCACGAAATTAAAAACATTTATTTTTTTTTATTTTTTTATTTTTATTTAACTAGGTTAACATGCTATCTAAAAATCTAAGTTAATTTTATTTATTTACACAAACAAGAAAACATAAAGATAGGGGGTTTTTAAAGATTGAAGAACATAAAATTTCGAAAACATTAAAAGATTAAAAACAAGAAAACATTTTATTTACATAGGTGGGAAGAGAAGAATCTTTGAAGAACAATTTTTCAAGAACTAATCAAGAACAACATATTCATGCATCCCTTAATCTTATTAATTACCATGGAACATCATCAACCAAGAAACAAAGATCAACGCAACCAATGTCCCTTATTTTACTTCCCTTTACTTAGTCAATTAAGCAACGCACTTAATCCAACATATTTCAAACGCAGGTATCACACAATCAACGCAACTCATGATCTCATGCATTCGAATCATTAAGAACAAGTGAAAGTTTGGTCAATGAACATGCAAATCCAAGTACTCAACGCAAGTCAATTCATCACATGCATAATCTGATTTCGACCTTTGTCCAAAGCCTTTACTACTTAAGTGAATTAGGGTTACAACGCATAAACCTAATTACTAGCTCCAATTACATGCAATCACTCTAAGTTTCGAACCAAAGAACAAGAACATGCAAAAGTTTTCCATAAAACAAAATCAGATCATCATTCCATGAAATCGGCAATTAACAAGAATCAAACATACATAAACACATCAAACATTGAAAAGACTATCCAAATCGCATCCAAAAATCAGAAAGTTAACTCATGGTTTCGGTTTTACACAAAGAAAAACAAAAACAGAATTTCTATCTAACAAGTTACAAAACCGAGAAGAAAACATGATGAAGATGGTAAGAACAACCCTTAGACACGTCCCAAGGTCCAACGCAGATCCAAGGCGGCGGCACAAAGTGAAGATCACGGCAAAGATGGAGGATGGCACGGCTAGAACTTGCAAGACGCGAAAACCTGAAACTCAAGAGCAAACCGGTGAGAAACGAAATTGTGGAGAATAAAGTGTTACCCCTGAACGTCTAATACACAAGGTATATATAGTAGAACGTCTCAAGGCACTCCCAATTCGTTTCTACTTGGTTTCTCTTAGTTTAAGTTGATTTAGGACTTCTTTCTCACGAAACAGATTTCCGGCAGGATTGACCTCAGTCCACTAAAACGGCCATAACTTTCTCTAGAAAATAGATATTGATGAGCTGTAAAAAGCTCTGGAAACTAGACATCTGTAGCTTTCTAACCATATAAAGATCATAATTTTCTGAGCTCTGAGCGATTTTTGACACTCCGTTGAAGTTGACTGATCTGCACAGGCAGATTTCCGAATCTGTATTGGTTTCGACTTTTGAGGCACAAGATGAGTCCAATTCGGTTTTCCTTTGCATCACATGCCTCTCACATGTCTTTCACGCCTATTCTGAAGTAGAAACGTCAAGAACTCCCTAGAACCTTCAAGAATCTCACGGCAATTCCAATCCTTACTCAACAAGAAGTCCAAATTCCACATTGCTTTGTAATTCGAATCTCTTGTTGCTTCCTCTTCCATGTGCACGGCACATGACCTTCTTGAGCCTTCTAGATCGTTCCATAGCTCTCCTAGTATGAGTAGAACTCCATATGCAAATAGGTTTCCTAGTTGAATACAAACTTCTTTTCTGCGATTCTTCTACACTCTTCCGGAACCTTCTTGAGTAATCCTTATCCAACAGGGACTCCTTATCACACTAGGATTCCATATTTGAGTAGAATTGGGTTTCCCTGTTCAAGTAGAACTTCTAATTTCCGCGACTTAAGAGTTTGAATCCAAGTCAGCTTCTGATTCCTACTCCAACTAGGATTCATTTTCCTAGTCAAACTGGGAGAACTTCCATTTCTTCATTTCTTTCCATTTTTGCGTCCTTTATGCCTTCCTTAGCCATTTTCGGACCTTGCGATTCCATTTTCACCTGAAAAACACTAACTAAGTTAAATTGATCAAGATAAAGGGAATAACTTAGCAAAATATAGGGTTTAAACATTATAAACGTCGCATTTTATGCTCCTATCATTTTTCTATTGATATACTTGATGATCTTGCGCAGAAATTCATGGAAATAATGGAGGAGGATACCATGGTCTCAACCATTGCAAGTGGTGTTGGTTTCATGGAAGATGGTGCCACCATACCTAAGGAAGATCTCACGAAGTTCTATGATGCCATCCACCTTGAAAACGTTGCTTCCCTTGAGGCAATGTCCTTTGGAGGTAGGTCATCTCCTTCTTTTTCACTCCCCATCTCTACTAATAAACCTCTGCCTTCAGTAATTCAGGCACCCACCTTAGAGCTTAAGCAATTACCGAATCATTTGAAGTATGTCTATTTGGGGGAAAAGGAGACGTTACCTGTCATCATCTCTTCATCATTAACGTTAAATCAAGAGGACAAGTTAGTGGAGATGCTTAAAAGACACAAGACTGCAATTGGTTGGACTTTAGCAGATATCAAGGGAATTAGCCCTACCACTTGTGTCCATAGGATTTTGCTTGAGGAAGGAGCCAAGCCAACTAGGGAGGCTCAAAGACGTTTGAACCCACCTATGATGGAGGTTGTAAAGAAGGAAGTCATCAAGCTACTTGATTGTGGTGTCATCTACCCCATCTCAGATTCTAAGTGGGTCTCACCAGTTCAAGTTGTACCAAAGAAGTCTGGGATAACTGTTGTGAAGAATGCAGAGAATGAGTTAGTGCCTCAGAGAACTGTGACTGGACATCGAGTTTGCATAGACTATAGGAAGCTCAACGCCACTACTAGGAAGGATCACTTCCCTTTGCCATTCATTGATCAGATGCTTGAGAGGTTGGCTGGCCACGAGTTCTATTGCTTTCTGGATGGGTATTCTGGTTACAACCAAATCGCCATTGCTAATGAGGATCAAGAGAAGACCACCTTCACATGCCCCTTTGGGACGTTTGCCTACAGAAGAATGCCTTTTGGACTTTGCAATGCTCCAGGTACGTTTCAAAGATGCATGGTAAATATTTTTTCTGATTTTATTGAGAAAATTATTGAAGTGTTTATGGATGACTTTTCAGTTTTTGGTAAAGACTTTGATGATTGCTTAAACAACTTAGAATTAATACTTAGGCGTTGTGAAGAGACTAATCTTGTGCTTAATTGGGAAAAATGTCACTTTATGGTGAATCAAGGGATAGTCTTAGGGCATATTGTTTCAAAACATGGAATAGAAGTTGATAAGGCTAAAGTAGATCTTGTTAAGTACTTACCATACCCCACAAGTGTGAGGGAGGTCCGCTCTTTTCTTGGACATGCAGGTTTCTACAGACGCTTCATCAAGGACTTCTCCAAGATTTCTAGGCCATTATGTCGTCTTCTCCAAAAGGATGTGGCGTTTGAGTTCAAAGAGGATTGCAAGGCTGCGTTCAACACATTGAAGGAACTTCTAACGTCTGCGCCCATCATGCTTCCACCAGATTGGTCTCTTCCCTTTGAGATCATGTGTGACGCCTCAGATTATGCTATTGGGGCCGTACTAGGCCAAATGAGGGACAAGAAGCCTTATGCCATCTACTATGCTTCTAGAACCCTTAATGATGCTCAACTCAATTACTCTACAACTGAAAAAGAACTTTTAGCTGTTGTTTTTGCCTTAGAAAAATTTCGTTCATATTTATTGGGTACTAAAGTTATTGTTTACTCTGATCATGCAGCTTTAAGGTACCTGATGTCAAAAAAGGAGGCAAACCCTAGGCTAATTCGTTGGATACTCTTGCTTCAAGAGTTTGATGTGGAGATCAAGGATAAGAAGGGCTCTGACAACGTTGTGGCAGACCACTTGAGTAGGCTAGTGAGTGAAGAGGACGCCATACCCTTAGTGGAGATGTTTCCGGATGAACAACTCTTCGGAATCCAGGTAAGTGAGCCTTGGTATGCAGATATTGTAAATTATTTGGTGTCTAAAACGTTTCCTAGTCATATGCAAAGTGCTCAACGTGCTAGACTTAAGTTTTTAGCTAGACAATATGTTTGGGATGATCCTTACTTGTGGAAATATGGTTCTGATAAATTAATAAGGAGATGTGTGCCTAATAATGAACAAAAAGCTATACTTGAGTTTTGCCATTCTAGACAATGTGGTGGTCACTTTGGCTCTGATAGAACTACTAGGAAGGTGTTGGAATCTGGTTTTTATTGGCCTACTTTGTTTAAAGATGCATATGAATTTTGTATGACATGTGATAGATGCCAAAGAACCGGTAATTTAGGAACTAAAGATCAAATGCCTTTGAATTCTATTATAGTTGTCGAAATTTTTGATATTTGGGGCATTGATTTTATGGGACCTTTTCCTTCATCTAATGGTTTTCTTTATATTCTCTTGGCTGTTGATTATGTTTCTAAGTGGGTGGAAGCGAAAGCCACCAGGACTAATGATTCTAAGGTTGTTGCAGAGTTTATAAAATCTAACATCTTGAATAGGTTTGGCATGCCTAGAGCTATCATTAGTGATGGAGGTTCTCACTTTTGCAACAAGACCATTGAGGCTTTGCTTAGGAAGTATCATGTGACACATAAGGTTTCAACGCCTTATCATCCTCAAACAAGTGGACAAGCAGAAGTTTCAAATAGGGAGATCAAGAGGATACTTGAGAAAACCGTGGGGCCCTCTAGGAAGGATTGGAGTCAACGTTTGGATGATGCATTATGGG
Organism: Rosa chinensis; assembly: GCF_002994745.2. Classification (NCBI taxonomy): domain Eukaryota; kingdom Viridiplantae; phylum Streptophyta; class Magnoliopsida; order Rosales; family Rosaceae; genus Rosa; species Rosa chinensis. The sequence continues at coordinate 41,048,335 of NC_037094.1, read as the reverse complement.
CGTATAGGACAGCTTACAAAACGCCAATAGGAATGTCACCCTTTCGTTTGGTGTATGGGAAACCATGCCATTTACCTGTGGAGTTGGAGCATCGAGCATGGTGGGCAGTTAAGACATTCAACATGGACTTGGACGAGGCTGGCCTTCATAGGAAGTTGCAACTAAATGAGCTTGAGGAAATTCGAAATGAGGCTTATGATAGTGCGCGGATTTATAAGGAAAAGACAAAGGCTTTTCATGATAAGATGATTCGTGGAAAGACCTTTGTAGTTGGGCAAAAAGTTCTTTTATTTCATTCTCGATTAAGACTTTTTCCTGGTAAGTTGCGTTCTAGATGGGTTGGTCCTTTTATTGTTACTAAAGTTTTTCCTCATGGTGCTATACAGATAAGGAGCCCTGCAACTGGAAGTGATTTCAAGGTGAATGGACATCGTCTTAAACCTTACTATGAGGCGTTTGTGGAGCACAATGTGGAGGATGTACCCCTCCAAGATGCGCCACAACCAGAGGACTAAATGAAGGTGCAAGTCTAGGCTGAAAGACTTTAAAAATTAAGCGCTGCATGGGAGGCAACCCATTTCATCCGTAGCTGTGGAGGAGCCATCAACGCAGATTTGCTTTCTTGAACTCCTCCCTTTCTCTTTATTTTCGTGAAATTTTGCTTTGTTTTTGGGTTTCTTGCGTTAACTCTTATGCCATGCTTGTTTAATGTTTTGTATGCTTTCTACCTGTTTATACATTGAGGACAATGCATGATTTAAGTGTGGGGGAAGGGTATAACGTTTCACTTTGTTTTTAGGAGCTAGTTGTGTGGTTATAAAAAGAAAACAAAATAAAAAATCGGAAAAATCAGAAAATAAAAAAATTTTGCGTTAACTTTTGTTTTAGGTTTTGTGCTCCATGTTTCGATTTTTATACTTGTGTTATTGTTTTGTTGTTTATTGTTAGAGTTAAAATGAATTTTGGGTAAATATCTTCATCGTAGGCGCATCCAATGGGATATGATGTCTAAGATCTAGTTTGGATATGAGAAGTGCTGACAAAGGGTCTCGTCCCCTGTCAATCAAGTGAGCTGAGCTCCGCCAAAATCATTCCTCTCTTCACCTGGTCATGGTCCAAAGGAGTTACCGAAAGGAGAAGGGAAATAACCCTAAGTCCAAAACGTTTTAGTCTTGTTTGTTGCGTCACTTATGTGTTTGTTTTTGTTTTGTTTTGTGATCGAGTCTTAGGATGCCCTTCTAACTGTCTAGGATGAGCTTATATCTCCGAAATTAAGGCTAAAAGAGGATCACAAGATTGAGATAATGTTTGATGATATTCTTTGGTTAACTATGATGTATGAAAAGCATATGAATGTGTAGTAGATATGGTGCATGCGTAACTTTGGTACAGAATATGAATATGTGGAAGATAAGTTGTGATTCATAATAACCCTTGTGAGAATTTGAGCCATGTGCCCTTTCTTTGTGAGTGATTAATGAAAAAAATGAATATACTCTTATTTTCTTGGCGATGATTTTGTTGATCTCATTATTCTTTCATCTTGATTGATTACTTGCCATAGATTAAGTTTGATGAACTAGAGAATGCTAGAATTCACTGTTATGCTTGTTGAGGCGTTTATGATCAATATATGGCTCTGATTCTGGAAAGGATAAAGGTACTTACTTAGGATATTTACCACCATAGCCAAATATAGCCTGTGTCCCTATATGTGCCCGTCGTGGGACTCCCCTAGTTTAACCATTTTGAGCCTACATTGAGCCTTTTTCTTTCATCACCCTCAAAACTCCTTAACCCTTAACCTTAGTATAGTTATATCCGTACCCTTTGTTCTAAAGACTTAGTGGAGCATATTTTTGAGACTTTGCTTGGAGTTTTGGCGTCAAGGAAGATTTCTGAAGACATGAAGAAGTTCAAGTGTGGGGGTAGACTTGTCCATATGAATTTTTGTTTGTAATTGCCGAAAAAGAAAAAAGAAAAGAAAAAGAAATCGTAAAAAAAAAAATATAAAGGAATATTTCGGCAATTAAAGAAAAAATGTGTGCTATTGTTTATGTTTATGGATTTTAGTCCCCTATACTTAGTGAATTTGGAGTTTGTTTGGAATTGAAGGTCCATTGTTGAAAAATTTGGTCTTTGTCCAATTCACTTGTTCGAAAGAAGGTTAGAATGAAGTATGGGCCCAACATGATGGCACTTGGCCCTTTTATAAGCCCTTGAAGGACATGACATTTGCTATGCTTGGTGGATTCGAAAATAGTCTCTCTACATCTAATAGTGCTCTGCTAGGTTTTTAGGATACTTTGTGATTTCCCTATCCCTTCGTTTCTTTAAACCTTAAGCCTTGGCCCCATTACAACCTTAAATTGTAAAACCTCTTTGATCCTTAAGATGGGACAGCCTTTGATCTGTGGAGATGAGTTATGACTGTTGAACTTATGGCTTGGGTTCATCTGTGCAAGTAGTTGATATCTTTCATGAGATCTTTAAAAGAAAAATATATGTGCTTTCGTTTCTTATACATATGTGATACACTTGCTATTCTTTCACATATACTTGAGTGATAAGCTTTTAAGCATGAGCCTTGAATCTGAGAGAAGAAAGAGTGATTTATCCATGTGAGGTTTGAATCATGACTTATTTGAAATATGTTAAAGAACCCATCACCATTGTTTACCCCCAAGTCTTACATGCTTATATGTGGATTATATTTTGTAATTAGCTCTTGAATATCTTGAAGATGTGATGCTTGGTTAAGTGCTAATCTTGGTGACTTGAAAGTATGAGATTTCTGAGACAATATGTTAAAGGGCTTAGAGGTCATTGTGTGTGTCAACGTCTTGGTCTTTGTTTTTGGTTTTGATTTTCGTTTAAGTCTTTTTGTGTTATATGTTTGTTTCTTTTGAGTCTTGAGTCTTTGATTTTCGTTTTCTATACTTAGTCTTTTTCGTTAGTCTTCGTTTTAGTTTTGTAGTCTTTTTTGTTTTGTTATGTTGATTTCGCTAAGGGACTAGCAAAAGCTAAGTGTGGGGGAATTTGATAGGAGCATAAAATGCGACGTTAATAATGTTTAAACCCTATATTTTGCTGAGTTATTTCCTTTATCTTGATCAATTTAACTTAGTTAGTGTTTTACAGGTGAAAATGGAGTCTCAAAGTCGAAAAATGACTAAGGAAGGCATAAGTGGCGCAGAAATGGAAAGAAATGAAGAAATGGAAATTCTCCCAGTTTGACTAGGAAAAGGAATCCTAGTTGGAGTAGGAATCAGAAGCTGACTTGGATTCAAACTCTTAAGTCGCGGAAATTAGAAGTTCTACTTGGACAGGGAAACCCAATTCTACTCAGATAAGGAATCCTAGTGTGACAAGGAGTCCCTGTTGGATAAGGATTACTCAAGAAGGTTCCGGAAGAGTGTAGAAGTATCGCAGAAAAGGAGTTTGTATTCAACTAGGAAACCTACTTGCATATGGAGTTCTACTCATACTAGGAGAGCTATGGAACGATCATGAAGCATCTAGAAGACTCAAGAAGGTCATATGCCGTGCACATGGAAGAGGAAGTCACAAGAGATTCGAATTACAAAGCAATATGGAATTTGGACTTCTTGTTGAGTAAGGATTGAATTGCCGTGAGATTCTTGAAGGTTCTAGGGAGTTCTTGACGTTTCTACTTCAGAATAGGCATGGAAGGCATGTGAGAGGCATGTGATGTGAAGGAAAACCGAATTGGACTCAACTTGTGCATTAAAAGTTTAAACCAATACAGATTCGGAAATCTGCCTGTGCAGATCAGTCAACTTCAACGGAGTGTCAAAAATCGCTCAGAGCTCAGAAAATTATGATTTTTATATGGTTGGAAAGCTTCAGATATCTAGTTTCCAGATCTTTTTACAGCTCATCAATAGCTATTTTCTAGAGGAAGTTATGGTCGTTTTAGTGAACTGAGGTCAATCCCGCCGGAAATCTATTTTGTGACAAAGGAGTCCTAAATCAACACGAACTAAGAGAAACCAAGTAGAAACGAATTGGGAGTGCCTTGAGACGTTCTACTATATATACCTTGTGTATTAGACGTTCAGGGGTGACACTTTATTCTCCACAATTTCGTTTCTCACCGGTTTGCTCTTGAGTTTCAGGTTTTCGCGTCTTGCAAGTTCTAGCCGTGCCATCCTCCATCTTTGCCGTGATCTTCACTTTGTGCCGCCGCCTTGGATCTGCGTTGGACCTTGGGACGTGTCTAAGGGTTGTTCTTACCATCTTCATCATGTTTTCTTCTCGGTTTTGTAACTTGTTAGATAGAAATTCTGTTTTTGTTTTTCTTTGTGTAAAACCGAAACCATGAGTTAGTTTTCTGATTTTTGGATGCGATTTGGATAGTCTTTTCAATGTTTGATGTGTTTATGTATGTTTGATTCTTGTTAATTGCCGATTTCATGGAATGATGATCTGATTTTGTTTTATGGAAAACTTTTGCATGTTCTTGTTCTTTGGTTCGAAACTTAGAGTGATTGCATGTAATTGGAGCTAGTAATTAGGTTTATGCGTTGTAACCCTAATTCACTTAAGTAGTAAAGGCTTTGGACAAAGGTCGAAATCAGATTATGCATGTGATGAATTGACTTGCGTTGAGTACTTGGATTTGCATGTTCATTGACCAAACTTTCACTTGTTCTTAATGATTCGAATGCATGAGATCATGAGTTGCGTTGATTGTGTGATACCTGCGTTTGAAATATGTTGGATTAAGTGCGTTGCTTAATTGACTAAGTAAAGGGAAGTAAAATAAGGGACATTGGTTGCGTTGATCTTTGTTTCTTGGTTGATGATGTTCCATGGTAATTAACAAGATTAAGGGATGCATGAATATGTTGTTCTTGATTAGTTCTTGAAAAATTGTTCTTCAAAGATTCTTCTTTTCCCACCTTTGTAAATAAAAACAATTTTAATCTTTGTTTACTTTCTGAAAATTTCGATTTCAATCTTTAAAAACCCCCCTATCTTTATGTTTTCTTGTTTGTGTAAATAAATAAAATTAACTTAGATTTTTAGGTAGCATGTTAACTTAGTTAAATAAAAATAAAATAAAATAAAATTTAAAAAATGTTTTTAATTTCGTGAATAGTGTCTCCGTGAATAGTAAATATGTGTTTGTTTTTAGTTTTAGTGTTTTTTTAGGAGTTTGTTATGAGTTTGTTAGGTCTCCTTAATTTAAGGGATAGGTTCCTAAATTTTAGGGAAAGTAGTTAGAGTTAGTTTTGACTTAGGATTTAATGTTTGACTTGGTCAATAATTTGTTTTCTTAGTTGATACGCTCTGAGGAAGCGACCAATTTAACCCTGAAATGTCATTAGTAGTATAAAGTAAATAGGGATCGTTCTATTCCGGGGATTGAGGGTACACCTGTCATTATCAAACAATTAAACAATTAAAATTAAAACAAAGTATAATATTTACAAAAATAAAACAAAATATATACATATTTACGAAAAAGGGGGATTTTTGATTTTGGTTTTCTATTTTCGAAAATAAAAGCTAACTAAATAATTAAAAACGCAAAAACATAAAAATATAAATGGAATGTAAGAACAAAGATCAAAGTCGAAACTCATGATTAAAATTGATTCAAGTTCATCATTGTTCATCATAGTCATGCAAGAGGAGTTGATCATGTGAAACGTTCAAAAGCAAACAATTTCCCATATTTTACTTTCAACGCTAATTAACCTAAGCGAAAGCACCTAGATTAATCCTATCAAACATGCATTCAAGCCCTAGAAAGCTAGTCAATCATACATGTTTAACGCAATAAGCACCTAGAAAGGCTATCAACTCAAATGTGCAACTTAGTATGAAAAAGTCCACCTAATTGCAATCTTCTTCGATTAAATTCGGTTTTTGTACAAAACCTTTACTACTTATCGATTCAAGAACACAAAACCAAAAAGTTGATCCATGTTCTCGAATTCGTAGCAACAATCACATAAAAACCCTAAATGTTTCGAACCATTCAAGATTATCATACAAAAGATTTCTATCATGCAAATTTAATCAAACACTCACACAAAAGCAACCATAAATCGCAATATATGAATCTGAAAATTAACAATTCATCATAAAATTTCAGAAAACAATACTTGTTCATACATATGTGTCAACTAAGGCAAAACCAACGAAAATACAAAGCAAAGGTACAAGGAGAATCGGATTACACCGTGATGAAGATGAGATGAATGAAGTGATGATGTGGTCTCTTGAATTTCGAAAGCAATCTTCAAGGTGAAGGGTGGATGGTGTGCACGGCTTGTCTTCTTCTTCCTTGGCCTTGCTTGAACTTCGTGGTTGCCCTAGAGGATGGAGAAGAACACGGCTAAGCTAGAGAGAGTTTTCTGATTTTTTCTCAAAGTATGAACGTAAAGAATGGAACTTGGGACCTTTGACGTTGAAAGAAGAGATGAATATATAGGGGACGGCTTCCTTTGTTCTCCAAGCCTTGTAACCCTAGTAATCTCACGGCACAATGATATAACTCCACATAATTTCCTCCAATGCTTGCTTGCCACATAAGCCTTATGAGGTGGTGCAACCAATCACAAAATTCCATTTAATTCCCTAAATAATTCTTGCCGAAATTCCCTTGATAATATTCTGATTTTTCTCTTTTATTTCGGCCAAAACTCTTTAGGGAATATAGGAATGTATCTAGACTTCTTTTGAGCTTTTCTTGGTCTCCACACATATTTTCTTTCCTTAAAACTCTCTAGATAAAATCTTTGCCGAATTCTCTAGGGTTTCTTCTTTATTTTGCACGGCAATTCCTTGATTTCCTCTTGGCTTGGACGGCTAGGTCTTCTAGGGTTTCTTCAAGTAGATTTTCTTTCCATAAAAATAGCCCTAGAAAATCTCCACCGAAATCTTCTTATTATTTTCTGATTTTTGGACGCCTCCTCCTTGTTTCTCTCTTGCAAATTCACGGCAAACATCTTTAAGGGCTAGGGTTTGCGTCACAAACCCTAATGTCATGGGCTTTGATGGGCCATTATCCAATTTGCCGAAAATCCAAAGAGTTCTTGGGCCTCGTTGCTTCATCTTCAAGCCTTCTCATTTTCCAACGCAAAACACATTATTTTTCCATTTCTTTTTCATGGTTGCGTTGGAAACTTGCTAGGGAAGCCTTCCTCCTTTCCGCAGGGTTTCCTGGTTGGACCAGGAAAACTTCTTCTCTTCATTTCTGCTCATTTCTGTGGCTCATTGTTCTTCATCTTTGCTCCCCTTGTAGTTCGCAAGCTCCTCTTTCCATTTATGAGTTCATTTCCACTTTCTAGCTCGGAGGTCCTGAAAATAGAAACTAGTAAGAAAAATAGAAACTTTCCTAAAATGAAAAATGGCAACTTTCCTAAACTGAAAATGGGAAACTTTCTAAAAATGAAAAATAGAAACTACCGAAAATGGAAACTTACTAAAAATGATAAATAGAAACTACAAAAATAGAAACTTTCTACAAAGAGGAACTTTCCCAATCAAAGAATGGAAACTTTCCTAAACAGAGTTTTATTAAGGAAATAACGCAGAAAATGTAGGGAAATGCAGTTAAAACGTCGCATTAAAATGCTCCTATCAAATTCCCCCACACTTAGCTTTTGCTAGTCCCTTAGCAAAATCACACTAAGACACATACTAAGACTCAACGAAAATTAAAGACTTTACAAACAAAGACTCTATTGCCCTTCAACTATTTGTCTCAGCAATCTCTTACTTTCACAACACCAAGATTAGCACTCAATCAAGATTCCATGTTTAGGCATTCGAGAGTTAATTAAAACACATAATTTACATATACACAAGTAGGACTTGGTTGAAACAATGGTGATGGTTTCTGTTAAGCATGTTTCAAACAAGTTTGATTCAAATCTCACAAGGTATATCCCTCTTTCTTCTCTCAGATCATGACAATGCTTAGAAGCTTATACACTCAAGTATATGTGACAGATAGCAAGTATATCACATAATGTAAGAAACGAAAGCACATGTATAATTTTCTTTAAAGATCTCATGAAGGATATCAACTACTTGCACAGATGGACCCAAGCCATAGGTTCAACTCTTGTAACTCATCTCCACATCAAGGGCTGTCCCATCTTAAGGATCAAGAAGGTCTTCTCAAAGGTTGTAATGGGGCTAGGGCACAAGGTTTAAAGAAATGAAAGGTAAGGATTTATCAAAGTGTCCTAAAAACCTAGTAGAGCATATGTAAATGTAGAGACCTCAAGAAATCCACCAAGGCATTGCAAAAACGTCACTTTCCCTAGAGGTAACATAAAAGGGGCCTAATGTCTTCATGTTGGGCCCAATCTTCATTGTAAACTTCCCCTGAACTATAGTGAATGGACAAAGGCCAAATTTTTCAGTAGTGGGCCTTCAGTTCAAAGTAAACTCCAAAATCACTAAGTATGAGGGACTAAAATCCATAAACATTTTTCTTTCTTTTCTAGCCGTACACAATTTTCTTTTCTTTTCATTTTTCACGGCTTTCACATATACTTTTTTTTATTTTTTTTTTTATGGACAAGTCTACCCCCACACTTGAACTTTCACCTCTTCTCAATTTTCATCCTTAGCACCAAACCCACGAAGTATGTCTCAAAAGATAGCTCCACTAAGTTCTTAGAACAAGGGTAAGGTTGTAACTATACTAAGCTTCATGGTTAAGGGTTTTAAGGGTGATGAATGAAAAGGCTCAATGTAGGCTCAAAGGGGCTTATCTAGGGGAGTCCCACGACGGGCACAATTAGGGACACAGGTTTATTTGGCAATGGTGGTAATTCCTAGGGTGCCTCTATCCCTTCCAGAATCAGGGCCATGTATTGATAACGTCTCAACAAGCACAAGAGCGAATTCTAGCATTCTCTAGTCCATCAAACTTAATCTATGGCAAGTAGTCAATCAAGATGAAAGAATAATGAGATCATCAAAACATCGCCAAGAAAATAAGAATATATATATTTTCGATTCACTCCAAGGAAAAGGGACATGGGCTCAATTATCTCACATGGGTTTATATGAATCAAAACTCATCTTAACATGCTCATATTCTGTACCAAAGTTTCGAAATCCATATCCACTACAAGGCATATATTTTTCATATATCTCAATTAACCAAAGAATACCGTGTTTAAATCATCTCAATTTTGTGATCCTCTTTTAGTCATGATTTCAGAGATATAGAATCATCCTAGACAGTTGAAAGGGCATCCTAAGACTCAAAACAAAAACAAAAGCAACGAAAATTTTTGACTTTTTTGACATTTTTCAATTTTTTTTTTTTTTTTTTTTTTTTGTATTTTCAACATATGACTCAAGACAAAAGTGTAAATCCCTTCCCCCACACTTAAATATTGCATTGTCCTCAATGTAATCAATTAAAAGCATGCAATGAAACACTTAAGCATATAGGGATGAAATTTACGAAAATAATACTAAATTCAAAAAGCAAAAACGAAAAATAAAAGATAAGGATAAAGAAAGCAAATCTGATTTGCATGGGTTGCCTCCCAAGTAGCGCTTGGTTTTAACGTCTTCTCAGCCTAGACGTGGTTTCCTCTTCTCCTCAGTTGGTGGAACCTTCAAAGCCTCCCTTTGGGTTTGGAATTGTGTTGCTCGGAAGCTTACCACTCTCATGAAACTTGGTCATGAAGTCCACCACTTGTCCCATTTGCTTCTTGAGCTCTGCAATGTCCTTGGCATTGGTCTGTTGTCCTTGAAGCAAAGTCTGTGTGGCACTAGTCAATGCCTGAGTAGAATTAGTCAATGCCTCTATCGTCTTATCATAGTGAGAATTGGAATTCCCTATGTTATGTTGAGGAGGCATGTAAGGTCTTTGATAGGGAGGTCCTTGAGGACGTTGGAAACTGCCACCAAGAGGGTTCTGAACATTTTCATTGTTGGTCCACTTGAAGTTGGGGTGGTCCCTCCATCCAGGGTTATAGGTATTCGAATATGGATCATACCTTGGACGTTGGGGACCCCTTGGTTCCCTTGATAGCCTCCTATAGCATTCACAGACTCCCAACCACCATTCTCACTCAGTTGAGGACATTGATCCGTAGGATGTCCTTGAGTAAAGCATACCCCACAAGCAGAGGGTCCTCCATGGCCTTGAGTAGTCGCCACCTTGTTCACAAGAAGGGTGAGTTTGCTCAATTGATCCGCAATGGCAGGACTAGTGCTCACCTCATTTACCCTACGAGTGGGTTGTCTCACACCCTCATACTGTTGGGAGTTTAGGGCACGATTAGCTATAAGTTCCTTCCCAACCGCAGGTGACTTATCCACAAAAGCTCCACCAGCTGCAGCATCCAACATTTTCCTTTCCAAGGGTAAGAGTCCTTCGTAAAAGCATGTAAGTAAGGTCTCATCCTTCATTTGATGTTGAGGGCATTGTGCAAGTAGGGAATTGAACCTCTCGTAGTAGGCAGCATAGGACTCATCATGGGCCTGCTCTATTCCACTAAGCTTCTTCCTGAGTGTGATGACCTTGGAAGCTGGGAAGTATTTTTCCAAGAAGGCCTTTCTCATTGTTTCCCATGATGTGATACGACCAGCAGGAAGCTCATATAGCCAATCTTTGGCTCTGTCAGCTAAGGAGAACGGAAATGCCTTCATCTTCAGAATGTTTTCATCTGCTCCTTGTGGTTGCATGTTAGCACATACAGACTGAAATTCTCTGATATGCTTGTTGGCGTCCTCCATATTGAGGCCATGGAACATAGGGAGCTTGTGCAACAATCCACTCTTAAGCTCAAACTCTGCCTGTCTTCCAGCTGCAGGGGCAGGGTACACTATGCCTGTAGGGGGTCCTCCTTCAACAGTTGCGGTGGAGAGTTCCCTAATAGATGCCATTCTCTCTTCCCTGACTTCTTCAGGTGGCGGTGAAGGTGGTGGTGTAGAGTTGGACGAAATCACAGGTGAAGGTGAACGTGAAGGAGGAGATGGACTTGGTGTAGGTGATGTAGACTCCTCAGAACAGTAGGTCCTCTTCCCTTGCTCGTTAAATGTGTACTCTTTGTATGTTGAAGGAGAAGGGCTTGTGAACTCAAGGAGTGAAGGACCCTTCAAACGAGCGAGCCTTGCTTCAATTTCCTTTAGTGTAGAGGGTCTAAAAGGCTCGGTCATTCATAGGAATCCTGAACATCATCAAAATTCAAAGAAGTTAGCAAAGTATAAAGTGAGTTAATTACAAATTAGTGATTTATACATCAACTTTACTATTCACGAGTCACTATTCACAAGTTCCTATTCACGAATTTACTATTTATGATTTATACAAGTATAAATAGAGTATAAATTACAAACTATCCACAATCTTTTCACAAATAAACCACGTTAGAAGTTTATACAAGTATAAAATGTACAAAACAACACAATTTATAAGTGGAGGTTATGTTCAAGTATCTTATTATCTTTACAAAATAAAGTTAATATCTCAATTGATTACAAGTTGTAAGTCGAGCCCAATAGAAACCACTACTATTGGTGAGATACGATCTAGGGATAGTCGCCTAGACATAAGTCACTTTCCTTTGTTTCAGAAGGCTAGATGGCCAGATTAAGAGGTAAGTGAGAGGGAGGACTCATTTTGGTGACACTACGGAAGCTACTCCCTCATTGAGGTTTAGGCCCCTATTGGCTACTCCCACATTGTGGTTTACGCACAGTCTATAGTATCTCTGAGATCCAATTTGAACCCATCACCCAGGGTCTCAACCTAAGACACCACCTATATGCCCCTTACTCAGCTTGAAAAGAACTCATGTGTTAGACAGTTCTCCAAATGTTAATAAAAGCCGCCCTCAACCTCAAAAGACCTCAGAAAGGCACTAATGAAGGGTTAAGGCCAATATTAACAAAAGGACCCTTATCTACTCATACGATTTTACACACTTATAACAATCAAGAATTTAACAATATTCACAATTAATTCTTTACATTTCCTTTGTTTAACAAGATTAGACACCATTTACACAAAACTTTCACACAAACAAACAAAACGTCACTATTCACATCTAATTATTATTATTATTATTATTATTATTTTTTTTTTTTTTACGAAATTAAGTAAAATTACTTCTATTCTTTCCTTTTCTTTACAATTATTTTCAACACTTAGGTACGGGAACAGGGAGTCTCGATGTGCAATGGAACTGAAACAGCTACCCTTTTCAAGACTATGTTTAATCCAATATACCTTAGGTGCATCACAACATTTTCTTTTGTTATAAATACCATTGATTTCGAATTAAATTCCAAGCGGTAAATCAAGTGGACGTGCGGCCCAAGTATAATCGTCAAGACACTAAGTCCCTCCTACATCCTTTGGGCAACCTTACTGAAATGGCCAGGTAGGGGAGGACGAACACAAGAGGTAGGATCCATTTTGGCATGAGCTACTCCCTCATTGTGGTTTAGGCTCATTTGCACGCACTTCTGGATCCAAGAACCAGTCATGAGCGTTGTCCCCTTCCTAGACACCATCCCACATAGGCTATACTTACTTGGATATAAAAGGTCCTAAGTGTGAAGACAGTTCAATGAATGTTAATAAAGGCCGCCCTCAACCTTAAGGGACCTGGACTAGGTACCAATAAGGGGTTTAGGCCAATATTAATAAACACGACTTCACCTATTCCTTCTTTAATTTACAACTTACAATAAAAATTCGTATTCAACAATATAAATAGCAACCTAAGTAAGTAATTACTAATTTTCGACAATTATAAACAAAATAATTAACAAGTAATTTTTTTTTTTTTTTTTTTTTTTTTTTTCGGTCACAATATAAACAAAACACATATTATTCACAAAGTGACAAATGATTTTTCAATCCCCGGCAACGGCGCCAAAAATTTATACGCTCTGAGGAAGCGACCAATTTAACCCTGAAATGTCATTAGTAGTATAAAGTAAATAGGGATCGTTCTATTCCGGGGATTGAGGGTACACCTGTCATTATCAAACAATTAAACAATTAAAATTAAAACAAAGTATAATATTTACAAAAATAAAACAAAATATATACATATTTACGAAAAAGGGGGGATTTTTGATTTTGGTTTTCTATTTTCGAAAATAAAAGCTAACTAAATAATTAAAAACGCAAAAACATAAAAATATAAATGGAATGTAAGAACAAAGATCAAAGTCGAAACTCATGATTAAAATTGATTCAAGTTCATCATTGTTCATCATAGTCATGCAAGAGGAGTTGATCATGTGAAACGTTCAAAAGCAAACAATTTCCCATATTTTACTTTCAACGCTAATTAACCTAAGCGAAAGCACCTAGATTAATCCTATCAAACATGCATTCAAGCCCTAGAAAGCTAGTCAATCATACATGTTTAACGCAATAAGCACCTAGAAAGGCTATCAACTCAAATGTGCAACTTAGTATGAAAAAGTCCACCTAATTGCAATCTTCTTCGATTAAATTCGGTTTTTGTACAAAACCTTTACTACTTATCGATTCAAGAACACAAAACCAAAAAGTTGATCCATGTTCTCGAATTCGTAGCAACAATCACATAAAAACCCTAAATGTTTCGAACCATTCAAGATTATCATACAAAAGATTTCTATCATGCAAATTTAATCAAACACTCACACAAAAGCAACCATAAATCGCAATATATGAATCTGAAAATTAACAATTCATCATAAAATTTCAGAAAACAATACTTGTTCATACATATGTGTCAACTAAGGTAAAACCAACGAAAATACAAAGCAAAGGTACAAGGAGAATCGGATTACACCGTGATGAAGATGAGATGAATGAAGTGATGATGTGGTCTCTTGAATTTCGAAAGCAATCTTCAAGGTGAAGGGTGGATGGTGTGCACGGCTTGTCTTCTTCTTCCTTGGCCTTGCTTGAACTTCGTGGTTGCCCTAGAGGATGGAGAAGAACACGGCTAAGCTAGAGAGAGTTTTCTGATTTTTTCTCAAAGTATGAACGTAAAGAATGGAACTTGGGACCTTTGACGTTGAAAGAAGAGATGAATATATAGGGGACGGCTTCCTTTGTTCTCCAAGCCTTGTAACCCTAGTAATCTCACGGCACAATGATATAACTCCACATAATTTCCTCCAATGCTTGCTTGCCACATAAGCCTTATGAGGTGGTGCAACCAATCACAAAATTCCATTTAATTCCCTAAATAATTCTTGCCGAAATTCCCTTGATAATATTCTGATTTTTCTCTTTTATTTCGGCCAAAACTCTTTAGGGAATATAGGAATGTATCTAGACTTCTTTTGAGCTTTTCTTGGTCTCCACACATATTTTCTTTCCTTAAAACTCTCTAGATAAAATCTTTGCCGAATTCTCTAGGGTTTCTTCTTTATTTTGCACGGCAATTCCTTGATTTCCTCTTGGCTTGGACGGCTAGGTCTTCTAGGGTTTCTTCAAGTAGATTTTCTTTCCATAAAAATAGCCCTAGAAAATCTCCACCGAAATCTTCTTATTATTTTCTGATTTTTGGACGCCTCCTCCTTGTTTCTCTCTTGCAAATTCACGGCAAACATCTTTAAGGGCTAGGGTTTGCGTCACAAACCCTAATGTCATGGGCTTTGATGGGCCATTATCCAATTTGCCGAAAATCCAAAGAGTTCTTGGGCCTCGTTGCTTCATCTTCAAGCCTTCTCATTTTCCAACGCAAAACACATTATTTTTCCATTTCTTTTTCATGGTTGCGTTGGAAACTTGCTAGGGAAGCCTTCCTCCTTTCCGCAGGGTTTCCTGGTTGGACCAGGAAAACTTCTTCTCTTCATTTCTGCTCATTTCTGTGGCTCATTGTTCTTCATCTTTGCTCCCCTTGTAGTTCGCAAGCTCCTCTTTCCATTTATGAGTTCATTTCCACTTTCTAGCTCGGAGGTCCTGAAAATAGAAACTAGTAAGAAAAATAGAAACTTTCCTAAAAATGAAAAATGGCAACTTTCCTAAACTGAAAATGGGAAACTTTCTAAAAATGAAAAATAGAAACTACCGAAAATGGAAACTTACTAAAAATGATACATAGAAACTACAAAAATAGAAACTTTCTACAAAGAGGAACTTTCCCAATCAAAGAATGGAAACTTTCCTAAACAGAGTTTTATTAAGGAAATAACGCAGAAAATGTAGGGAAATGCAGTTAAAACGTCGCATTAAAATGCTCCTATCATTAGTAATTAAGTAATCTTAATCCTTGTTGTATATGGATTCCCAATGTGATATGGACTTGTAAATTGTGTATAAATAGGAGTAGGATTTCTAAACCTTTTCTAACTTGTTTTCTCTCTTATTTTCGTCCATGCCTATATATATACTTGTATATTCTTGTTATTCTCTCATTCTTTGTTTTCTAATTCGTGTGAATGTAAGATTGCTCTCTAACTCTTTGTTGTTTCTTTTGTTGTTCGAAATTTATGCATGTTTGTACTTGTAAATTTGTAATTTTCGTAGAATTGTATATTCTATTCTTTAATTTGTTTCTCACATGTTAGCACCCTCAATCCCCTGTTTGTTCGATACCCTATTTGCTCTATACTAATGATGATATTTTTCAGGGTTTAAATTGGCGATGCTTTGCACGTATCAGGATTTATACTTTTGTTTTTTATTTTGAGTCATATATATTGGAAAATAAGGGATTTATACTTTTGTTTTTTATTTTGAGTCATATATATTGGAAAATACAAAAAAATCAAAAAATGTCAAAAAAAAAAAAAAAAATTTCGTTGCTTTTATTTATTGAGTCTTAGTATTTTGTTTTTATTTTTGAGTCTTAGGATGCCCTTTCAACTGTCTAGGATGATTCTATATCTCTGAAATTATGGCTAAAAGAGGATCACAATGTTGAGATGATTTTAACATGGTATTCTTTGGTTAATTGAGATATATGAAAAATGTGTGCACGAGTAGTGGATATGGATTTCGTGACCTTGATACAGAATATGAGCATGTTAAGATGAGTTTTGATTCATAAAAACCCATGTGAGATATTTGAGCCATTTCCCTTTTTCTTGGAGTGATAATTAAAAAGAATATATTCTTAATTTCTTGGCGATGTTTTGATGATCCTCATTATTCTTTCATTTGATTGACTGCTTGCCATAGATTAAGTTTGATGGACTAGAGAATGCTAGAATTCGCTCTTGTGCTTGTTGAGACTTTTATCAATACATGTCCCTGATTCTGGAAAGGATAGAGGCACCCTAGGAATTACCACCATTGCCAAATAAGCCTGTGTCCCCTTTTGTGCCCGTCGTGGGACTCCCCTAGATAAACCCCTTTCAGCCTACATTAAGCCTTTTCTTTCATCACCCTTAAAATCCTTAACCCTGAACCTTAGTATAGCTACACTCCTACCCTTTGTTCTAAAAACTTAGTGGAGCTATCTTTTGGGATTTTACTTGAGGATTTGGCATTGAGAATGAAGATTGAGACGAGGTGAAAGTTCAAGTGTGGGGGTAGACTTGTCCATGAAAAGAAAATATATTTGAAAGCCGTGAAAAAGAAATGAAAAAAAAAAAAAAATTTGTACACGGTTAGAAAGAAAGAAAGATAAATGTTTATGGATTTTAGTCCCCCATACTTGGTGAGTTTGGAGTTTGTTTTGAATTGAAGGCCCATTACAGAAAAATTTGGCCTTTGTCCAATTCACTAGAGTTCAAAGGAAGTTTAGAGTGAGGATTGGGCCCAACATGAAGACATTTGGCCTCTTTACATTACCTCTATGGGATGGGACGTTTTGATAGATCTTGGTGGATTTCTAGAAGTCTTTACAGTTACATGAGCTCTGCTAGGTTGTTAGGACACTTTGTTAAAATCCTTACCTTTCATTTCTTAAAACCTTGAGCCTTAGCCCCATTACAACCTTTGAGAAGACCTTCTTGATCCTTAAGATGGGATAGCCCTTGATGTGGAGATGAGTTACAAGAGTTGAACCTATGGCTTGGGTCCATTCGTGCAAGTAGTTGATATCTTTCATGAGATCTTTTGAAAAAAATTATATTCACAAAGTGCTTTTCGTTTCTTATATATGTGAGCTATTTGATTGCCTCAAAATATGTTTACTCACATATAATTGAGTGATTATAAGCTTTTAAGCATTGCCTTGATCTGAGAGAAGAAAGAGTGGATATACCTTGTGAGGATATGAATCATACTTGTCTGAAACATGCTGAGCTCCACCCCATCGCCATTGTTACACCCAATGATGCGCTCGAAAGCAAGCGCATAATTTAACCCTGAAATGTCATTAGCAGTATATAATAAATAGGGATCGTTCTATTCCGGGGATTGAGGGTACACCTGTCATTGTCAAACAATTAAACAATTAAAATTAAAACAAAGTATAATATTTACAAAGATATAACAAAATATAAACATATCTACGAAAAGGGGGGATTTGTTATTTTTTGGTTTTTCGAAAATAAAACTAAGTTAACAAAACAATTAAAATGCAAAAACATAAAAACACAAATGGAATGAAAGAACAAAGATCAAACTGAAATATATGATTAAAAATCGAATCAATTTCTAACATTGCTCATCATAGTCATGCAAGAGGAGTTGATCATGTGAAACGTTAAAAGCAAACAATTTCCGCTGAAATATTCTGAAAATTTCATGTCTCCAATTACACAACTCACAAATTGAAACACACAAAACCGAAACAAAAATTATAAGTAGAGTGATACGCCTGAAAGCAAGCGCATAATTTAACCCTGAAATGTCATTAGTAGTATAAGTAAGTAGGGATCGTTCTATTCCGGGGATTGAGGGTACACCTGTCATTGTCAAACAATTAAACAATTAAAATTAAAACAAAGTATAATATTTACAAAGATATAACAAAATATATACATATTTACGAAAAGGGGGATTTTGTTTTTGGTTTTTCGAAATAAAACTAAGTTAACAAAACAATTAAAATGCAAAAACATAAAAATACAAATGGAATGAGAGAACAAAGATCAAAATCGAAACATATGATTAAAATTGACTCAAACCCTAATATTGTTCATCTAAGTCATGAGAGAGGAGTTGATCATGTGAAACGTTCAAAAGCAAATGAATTCCCATTTTTTACTTTTCAATGCTAATTAACCTAAGCGAAAGCACCTAGATTAATCCTATCAAACATGCAATCAAACCCTAGAAAGATAGTCAATCATGTCATGTTTAACGCATTACACATAGAGAAAGGCTATCAACTCAAGTGTACAACTTAGTATGGAAAAGTCCACCTAATTGCAATCCTCGTTAATTAAATTCGATCTTTGTACAAAACCTTTACTACTTTGATTCAAGTTTACACAAAACGAAAAGTCGATTTCATGTTCTTAAACCTAGCACCAATTATATCGAAACCCTAAGTGTTTGCAACCACATAAGATTAAAATACAAAAGTTATCTATAACACAAATTTAATTAAACAAACCCACATAAGCAACTCTCGAATCACAATAATATGAATCTGAAAATTCTCAATTAATCATAAAAATTCCAGAAATTAATATTTGTTCAAACACATATGTCAACTAGTTCATAACCAACGAAATTCAAAGCAAAGGTTACAAAGGAGAATCGGATTACACCGTGAGATGGGGATGGTGATGAACGATTGATGTGGTGGTCTCTTGAATCTCGAAAGCAAGCTTCAACGTTGGAGATGGATGATGGATGCTCACGGCTATGCTTCTTCTCTCTTGGCCTTGCTTGAACTCGTGGAGATGACTAGAGGATGAAGAAACTCACGGCTATGCTAAGAAGATTTTCTGATTTTTTTTCTAAAGTGTAAATTGTATGGGGGAGAGGAACTTCTGTTTGATGGTGTGTTGGTCTGTTGAATTGTGTAGAGAATGCTCCTATTTATAGGAGGATGACAACTTAGTCTCCAAGTCTTCAAGATTGATCCACACAGCATTAGCCAATCAATCAACGCCACGTCAGCTCTGCTATGTCATCCAACCAATAAGAAACCTCCAATTTAACACCTTGATTTAGGGAGATTATTTTTGAATTAATTGCATGATTATTTTCTGATTTATCTCCTCAAATAACTATCCAATCATGCCACACAGCTTCGACCAATCACAGAATGCCATGTCAGCTCTGTTGAGTCATCCAGCCAATCAGAAGCCTCCAAAATAAATCCCATAATCTTTCCAAATATATTATTGCTGATTTTCCCAAGATTTAATCTGATTTTTCTCTTAATTTTCGGCCAAAATACTCTTGAGTGAAAATAGGAATGAATCTGGACTTGTTTTGGACTTTTTCTCCCTTAAATCTCTCCATGGCATCATTATCTTTGATCATCTCTTGATTTTCGACATTAACTCCATAATTTCCCATGGCAAAATCAGCTTTAATTCCCCATAATATCTCCCACGTCATCATGTGGTCTCCTAATGCCTTCAGGTTCCTAGCCTCATCAGGATTCCTGCGTTGACTGGGATTCCTAGTCGGACCAGGAAAACTCCATTTCTTCATTTCAGCTCATTTCTTCTCCATTTATTTCAATGTACCTATAAAATAAAAACTAAATTAAAAATGATTAAATAAAGGAAATAACTAAGAAAAATATGAGGAAATAATTATTAAAACGTCGCATAAAAATGCTCCTATCAAATTCCCCCACACTTAGCTTTTGCTAGTCCCTTAGCAAAATCAAAACAAAGACACAAACTTAGACTCAACGAAATTTAAAGAAAGAAAGACTCAAACACACGAAAACTCTATTGCCCTTCAACATTTTGTCTCATAAATCTCTTACTTTCACAACACCAAGAGTAGCACTCAACCAAGAATCAATGTTTAGGCATTCGAGAGTTAATTAAAACACATAATTTACATATACACAAGTAGGACTTGGTTGGAACAGTGGTGATGGTTTCTGTTAAGCATGTTTCAGACAAGTATGATTTATATCCTCACAAGGTATATCACTCTTTCTTCTCTCAGAATTCAAGGCAATGCTTAAAACCTTATAATCACTCAATTATATGTGAGAGAAAATATTTTGAGGCAATCAAATAGCTCACATATATAAGAAACGAAAAGCACTTTGTGAATATAATTTTTTTTTCAAAAGATCTCATGAAAGATACCAACTACTTGCACGGATGGACCCAAGCCATAGGTTCAACTCTTGTAACTCATCTCTACATCAAAGGCTGTCCCATCTTAAGGATCAAGAAGGTCTTCTCAAAGGTTGTAATGGGGCTAAGGCTCAAGGTTTTAAGATATGAAAGGTAAGGATTTTAACAAAGTGTCCTAAAAACCTAGCAGAGCTCATGCAAATGTAGAGAGACTTCTAGAAATCCACCAAGGCAAAACAAGAGGGCTAAATATCTTCATGTTGGGCCCAAACTTCATTCTAAACTTCCTTTGATCTCTAGTGAACTGGACAAAGACCAAATTTTCCAATAGTGGCCTTCAATTCAAAGTAAACTCCAAATCCTCCAAGTATGGGGGACTAAAATCCCTAAACATTTTTTTTTCTTCTTCATTTTTTTTCATTCTTTTTTTCTTTTTTTTACAACTTTCACACAATTTTTCTTTTTCATGGACAAGTCTACCCCCACACTTGAATTTACACCTCTTCTCAATCTTCATTCTTGCGCCAAATCCATGTAGTAGTCTCAAAAGATAGCTCCACTAAGTTCTTAGAACAAAGGGTAGGATTGTAACTATACTAAGGTTCAGGGTTAAGGATTTTGAAGGTGATGAATGAAAAGGCTTAATGTAGGCTCAAAGGGGCTTATCTAGGGGGGTCCCACGACGGGCACAATTAAGGACACAGGTTTATTTGGCAATGGTGGTAATTCCTAAGGTGCCTCTATCCTTTCCAGAATCAGGGCCGTGTATTGATAAAATGTCTCAACAAGCACAAGAGCGAATTCTAGCATTCTCTAGTCCATCAAACTTAATCTATGGCAAGCAGTCAATCAAATGAAAGAATAATGAGATCATCAAAACATCGCCAAGAAAATTAGAATATATTCTTTTTAATTATCACTCCAAGAAAAAGGGACATGGCTCAAATATCTCACATGGGTTTTTATGAATCAAAACTCATCCTAACATGCTCATATTCTATACCAAGGTCACGAAATCCATATCCACTACACATGCATACATTTTTCATATATCTCAATTAACCAAAGAATACCATTTTAGAAATCATCTCAATTTTGTGATCCTCTTTTAATCATGATTTCAGAGATATAGAATCATCCTAGACAGTTGAAAGGGCATCCTAAGACTCAAAACAAAAACAAAAGCAACGAAAATTTTTAAATTTTTGACATTTTTCACTTTTTTTGTATTTTTCAATATATGACTCAAGATAAAAGTGTAAATCCCTTCCCCCACACTTAAATATTGCATTGTCCTCAATGTAATCAATCATAAGCATGCAATGAAACAATTAAGCATATAGGAATGGAATTTACGAAAAGACTACAAAAATAAAGGAGAAAATTATAAAGTAAAAGAAATAGCGAAAGAGAAAGCAAATCTGTGTTATTGAAGACTCCTTCACAGCTGCTTCTGAATTGGGTTGCCTCCCAAGCAGCGCTTGAATTTAACGTCTTTCAGCCAGACGGTACTTCCATTAAATAAAGTTAGTGACTATAATTAACAAAGAAATACAAAAAAATATAAACAAGTATAACAAGTTAGTGAATTACAAACTACAAGTAATATTAACAAGTTAAGTACACAAGTTAACAAGTCAGTACATAAGACACAAGTTAAGTACACAAGTGAGTAAAAAAAAAAAAAAAAAAAAATTGATACGCCTGAAAGCAAGCGCATAATTTAACCCTGAAATGTCATTAGTAGTATAAGTAAGTAGGGATCGTTCTATTCCGGGGATTGAGGGTACACCTGTCATTGTCAAACAATTAAACAATTAAAATTAAAACAAAGTATAATATTTACAAAGATATAACAAAATATATACATATTTACGAAAAGGGGGGATTTTGTTTTTGGTTTTTCGAAAATAAAACTAAGTTAACAAAACAATTAAAATGCAAAAACATAAAAATACAAATGGAATGAGAGAACAAAGATCAAAATCGAAACATATGATTAAAATTGACTCAAACCCTAATATTGTTCATCTAAGTCATGAGAGAGGAGTTGATCATGTGAAACGTTCAAAAGCAAATGAATTCCCATTTTTTACTTTTCAATGCTAATTAACCTAAGCGAAAGCACCTAGATTAATCCTATCAAACATGCAATCAAACCCTAGAAAGATAGTCAATCATGTCATGTTTAACGCATTACACATAGAGAAAGGCTATCAACTCAAGTGTACAACTTAGTATGGAAAAGTCCACCTAATTGCAATCCTCGTTAATTAAATTCGATCTTTGTACAAAACCTTTACTACTTTGATTCAAGTTTACACAAAACGAAAAGTCGATTTCATGTTCTTAAACCTAGCACCAATTATATCGAAACCCTAAGTGTTTGCAACCACATAAGATTAAAATACAAAAGTTATCTATAACACAAATTTAATTAAACAAACCCACATAAGCAACTCTCGAATCACAATAATATGAATCTGAAAATTCTCAATTAATCATAAAAATTCCAGAAATTAATATTTGTTCAAACACATATGTCAACTAGTTCATAACCAACGAAATTCAAAGCAAAGGTTACAAAGGAGAATCGGATTACACCGTGAGATGGGGATGGTGATGAACGATTGATGTGGTGGTCTCTTGAATCTCGAAAGCAAGCTTCAACGTTGGAGATGGATGATGGATGCTCACGGCTATGCTTCTTCTCTCTTGGCCTTGCTTGAACTCGTGGAGATGACTAGAGGATGAAGAAACTCACGGCTATGCTAAGAAGATTTTCTGATTTTTTTTCTAAAGTGTAAATTGTATGGGGGAGAGGAACTTCTGTTTGATGGTGTGTTGGTCTGTTGAATTGTGTAGAGAATGCTCCTATTTATAGGAGGATGACAACTTAGTCTCCAAGTCTTCAAGATTGATCCACACAGCATTAGCCAATCAATCAACGCCACGTCAGCTCTGCTATGTCATCCAACCAATAAGAAACCTCCAATTTAACACCTTGATTTAGGGAGATTATTTTTGAATTAATTGCATGATTATTTTCTGATTTATCTCCTCAAATAACTATCCAATCATGCCACACAGCTTCGACCAATCACAGAATGCCATGTCAGCTCTGTTGAGTCATCCAGCCAATCAGAAGCCTCCAAAATAAATCCCATAATCTTTCCAAATATATTATTGCTGATTTTCCCAAGATTTAATCTGATTTTTCTCTTAATTTTCGGCCAAAATACTCTTGAGTGAAAATAGGAATGAATCTGGACTTGTTTTGGACTTTTTCTCCCTTAAATCTCTCCATGGCATCATTATCTTTGATCATCTCTTGATTTTCGACATTAACTCCATAATTTCCCATGGCAAAATCAGCTTTAATTCCCCATAATATCTCCCACGTCATCATGTGGTCTCCTAATGCCTTCAGGTTTCCTAGCCTCATCAGGATTCCTGCGTTGACTGGGATTCCTAGTCGGACCAGGAAAACTCCATTTCTTCATTTCAGCTCATTTCTTCTCCATTTATTTCAATGTACCTATAAAATAAAAACTAAATTAAAAATGATTAAATAAAGGAAATAACTAAGAAAAATATGAGGAAATAATTATTAAAACGTCGCATAAAAATGCTCCTATCATAGAGTCATAGTTACACTTTGAAGCTTTCCTCAGCGGCTTAGCAACACGGTGATGAACTTGTCTCTGCGATGGTGGTGGAGCGTCCTTGACTCAGCGCCTTAGAGCTTTGTAGATTGATGGATGGATGGTGGTCACGGTCTTGTAAGATATGGAGGTTTGAGGAGTGAATTGGGTAGTCTTGGAATGATCTTGGCTGGGGAGTGATCTTGGCTGGGAAGTGATGCAAATTCAGTTCTGGACGTTGCCTATTTATAGGGGAGCATTGGTTGGCTTTCCCAACTGAAACGTCTTCTTTATGGCCTTAACTCCTCTCATAATGGGGCAATTCCTTTAATTTCCAAGCTGAAACATCTTTCTCTTATTTATTTTTCCAGCTGAAACATCTTTTTCTTTTATTCCTCAACTGAAAACGTCTTTTCTCCTTTATTCCCCAACTGAAAACCTCTTTCTCTTATTTATTTTCCAGCTGAAACATCTTTTTCTTTTATTCCTCAACTGAAAACATCTTTTCTCCTTTATTTCCCTTCTTCATTGCTTGGTCAAATATCTTAATGCTTTATTTTATGACTCCATCATTGCTGTTTCCAAGAGTTCAACCAGGCAACGTTTCCTACAACAAGCAGGAGAATATCAGAATTTTCTAGAGAAAATAAAGGCAAATTAAAATGTAAAGACCACAAAAATAGTTGACAGTTAGGAATCCTGATCCAGCTAGGATTTTTCATGAATTTTACTTTTTCCGCCTATTTCAATCCAAACACTCAACAAGACTTTCAAAATGACTTAATGACTCAAAGCACTAAACTAAGGGAGAAATAAGGCTAAAATGAGGCACATAATTAATAATATCATCACACTTTTTTGCTCCTATCAACTACCCCACACTTAGCTTTTGCTAGTCCCTTAGCAAAACAAAAATACAAAACAAAACAACGACTCAACAAAAAAACATGTAAATGACTCTACTTCCCCTAACTGTTGTCTCAGAGACTCCAAACTCATGGCTTTCACGTTAAACACTTAATCAAAATTGCATAGATAATTCCATGGTTAATAAACCTGTGACATTCATATGACTAAGCAAGATATGGAGAACTTAAGTTATACAGTGAATGATAGCATGTTTCGAACAAGTCCAATCCAAACTCACAGGGCATACTCTCGATTTTTCTCTCAGAAATGGCTATGCTTAAAAGCTTCACACTCAAGTATATGCAAGAGAACAAATTGTAAGGCAACAAACAGCTTGCATATTTCATCAGTAAACGCATTTTGTGGAGAATTTTTAAAGACCTCATGAAATGACTAAGTGCACAAATGGACCTAAACCATAAGCTCGACTGCGTACCTGACTCCACTACCCAAAGACTGCCCATCTCAAGGATCAAGTTAGCACTTAAAACAGGTTGTAATGGGGCTAAGCTAGGGTTCTCGAAATGAAGATTAAGGATACAAAAATCCTAAGGACCTAGCAGAGCACATAAGGACCACCTTATGTCATCATTTTTGTAGACCAAATATCATTGTTTTGGGCCAAACCTTCACTCTAACCAACATGGGAATGATGGACAAAGGCATAATTTTCAACTTTGAGCCTTCTACAAATTTGAAAGTCCAAAACCACACTTCAACAATTTCCGAAGAGTTTTCTTTTCAATTTTTCTTCTATTTTGCCTCTTTTCTTTCTTTTTCATTTTCATTTTCTTTCTTTTTTTTTTTTTACGGCAAATTTTTTTCTTTCTCTTCTTTTTTTCTTGGATTTTCCCCACCCCACACTTGTCTTTCATCGTCACCCCTACATACTATGTCATGCTCTACTAAGTCCCTAAGACAAGGGTAGAGATATCCTGTACTAAGCTCATGGTAGGGTAGTGAGGGTGATGAAACAAAGGTTTTCAACGTAGGCTCAAAGGGGTTCATTCTAAGGAGTCCCACGACGGGCACAATTGGGGACACATGCTTGTTTGGCTATGGTGGTTACCCTAATGCCTTCTATCCTATCCAGGATCAGTGCATATTATGGCATACAAGTTTTGACAGTCACAACAGTCGAGTTCTAGTACTCTCTAGTCCATTAAAATCTACGGCACATGATCATTGGATTTTCAAAGAATGATGAGGTTTTGCAAATACAGCCATGAAATTTTGAATTTATCAATTAAGCACTCGAAAAGAAAGTATTTTAGCTCAACAGCTCACTTAGGGTCAAATGAATCAGACTTAATCCTAGCATGCTTAATGAACCAAGTTACAATCCTATCTCAAATCTTCATACAAGCATCACAATGTCGATTAACCACAGAATTCAATTAAGTCCTATTTCGATTGTGAAAACCTTCAACCATGAATTCAGAGACATGTTCATCCTAGACGTTAGGGGCATCCTAAGACTCAAGCAAACAAAAAAAAAAAAAAAAAAAGACACTAAAAAAACCATAGAATTATTTTTTTTTTTTTTTTTTTTAGGGAAGGGTAAAATAAACAAACAATAAACAAAGACACAAGTACAATTCAACCTAAGCAAGTGAAGGGATAGAAATTTCAAACTCTCGTTGATGGCTCCTTCACAGCTTTGGTTGAAATGGGTTGCCTCCCATGTAGCGCTTAATATTTATAGTCCTTCAGCCTGGACTTTTCTCCTTGTTCACACGTGCTCATTCCTTGGGTTAGGCACTGTGTTACTTGGTAGCTTCCCTGTTTCAGCAATCCGACCCATGAAATCCACCACTTGGCCCATTTGATTCTTGAGCTCTGCAATATCCTTTGAATGAGTCGCCTGTCCTTCAATCAAAGCTTGAGTAGCCGTGTTAAGTTGTTGTTGCCCCACAGCAAGGGACTTCAACAGTTCATCATAATTAGGGGCACTCAAAGTATTAGAGACAGGAGGTGGAGGGACAGAATTGGGAATACCAAAAGTTTGAGGTACCTGAGGCCTCAAAAACAAACCTGGTGGGTGCTGAGAATTCTGACCTGGGCCTTGAGGTGGTCTCAAGGTGTTATCATTGTTGGCCCAACGAAAGTTGGGGTGATCTCTGAGCCCAGGATTGTATGTATTAGAGTAAGGGTTGTACCTCGGGCCTCCTTGACCTCCTTGATACCTTAGGGCGTTAACAGATTCCCATCCTTCTGGAGAGGCAAGCTGGGGACATTTATCTGTGGGGTGCCCTTGAGTCGAGCACATCCCACACACTTGAGCCATTGCTCCTCCTCCATTAACGTTTAAGACTTGAGACAGCAAAGTAGACATCTTGTTGACCTTGTCTTCAAGAGCAGAGTTAGTGGACACCTCATGTACCCTCCGTTGAGAGGAAAGCACCCCCTCATATTGTTGATAGTTTAGTGCACGATTAGTAAGTAGCACCTTGGCATCAGCAGGTGTCTTATCCATAAAAGATCCTCCAGCAGCAGCATCTAACAGACCACGCTCATTAGCGGTGAGTCCTTCATAAAAATAGGTTAGGAGGGACCCCTCACTCATCCCATGGTTAGGGCATGATGCTACAAGGCTCTTAAACCTGTCCCAATAATTGCAGAAATTCTCCTCATGTCCTTGCGTAATTCCACTAATCTGCTTCCTCAAAACAGTGACCTTTGAGGCAGGAAAGTACTTCGTAAGGAACTCGCCCTTCATCCTATCCCAAGTGTTGATAGTGCCAGCAGGCAGCTCAAATAGCCAAGTCTTGGCCTTGTCCTCCAAAGTAAAGGAAAATGCCTTCATCTTCAAGATATTGATATCAACTCCTTTAGGGCACATACTCCCACAGACAAACTCGAACTCCTTGAGATGCTTGTTGGTGTCTTCACTACTCATCCCATGAAACTTGGGTAGGTGATGCAGAAACCCACTCTTTAACTCAAAATCATCATTAAGCCCCTCTCCTGGTTCTGGATAGGCAATGCATAAGGGCGCAGCACCCCCACCTGTAGGATTGGATAGTTGCCTAATAGTCTCAGCCATTGGTGCCTGTACTTGCTCAACACGGGCGTGCTCTTCCTCTTCTTCCTCTTCTGTGTCTGCAACGTCCTCTTCAGTGACCTCTTCTTCTTCTTCCTCTTCAAAGACTTGTTCTTCTCCTTCTTCAGAATGGTCAGGTTTGTTGACCTCCTCGGTTGATCTAGTTGAGGAGTTATAACCTGAATAGCTAGAGTCCTGAGAATCCCTCCTTTCTAGAGGAGGGCGATCTGAAAAAGTGAGTTCTGCCCTTTGCTTAGCACGTTCCAATTTTTCAAAGAGCTCCTTAGTCTTATCAGAGACAGTGGACATTCATGGACCTTTAAGACCAAATCAAGTGTTAGTAACATGTACAAGGTTCGAAATACAAACATTATGTCTTTCCTTAACTTTCTAAGTTACTTTTACATTTACATACTTAGGTACTGGAACAGAGGACCTCGTTTGTGCAATGGGACTATAGAACAGCTACCCTCGACAAAGTCATGTTTAATCCAATATACCTTACGCAGGTCACACATCAATTTTTTTTTTTTTTATTATTATTATAAACATAGTTAATATCTCAATTGATTCCAAGTTGTAAGTCGAGCCCAATAGAAACCACTACTATTGGTGAGATACGATATAGGGATAGTCGCCTAGACATAAGTCTCTTTCCTTTGTTTCAGAAGGCCGAATGGCCAGATTAAGAGGTAAGTGAGAGGGAGGACTCATTTTAGTGATACTACGGAGGCTACTCCCTCATTGAGGTTTAGGCCCCTATCGGCTACTCCCACATAGTGGTTTAGGCTCATTCTATAGTATCTCTGAGATCCAATTGAACCCATCACCCAGGGTCTCAACCTAAGACACCATCCGTATGCGCCCCTTACTCAGCTGGGAAATTAACTTATGTGTTAGACAGTTCTCCAAGTGCTAATAAAGGCTGCCCTCAACCTCAAGAGACCTGAGCAAGGTACTAATGAAGGGTTTAGGCCAATATTAACAAAAGGGCCCTTGTCTACTCATATGATTTTACACACATACAACAATTAAGTATTTAGCTGAATTCATATCCACATACAATTTTACAACAATTAAGTAAATTAATCTAAATGAAACACATACAATTTACAATATGCTTAAAAAAACAACTTCTACAAATTGTACAACAATGATAAAAGACATGCTTAATTTTGTAACACTCATAAAACTTAAACTAAATCACAATTAAAGCTTGGCCTAACCGAAATCGCAATTTGTCACCATTCCACAAGTGTAGTACAAAAATTAGCATGCATTCTATATACAACAAAATCGATGACACTTTAAGTGCAAGGGATTTTAACAATCCCCGGCAACGGCGCCAAAAATTGATGCGGCTGAAATAGCCTCACAATTTAACCCTGCAAAATGTAGTTGTCAGTATAGGATAAGCAGGGATCGTTCAGTCCGGGGATTGTAGGGTACACCTACACAAAAAGGTCAATTAACAAATAAAAGAATAAAATGGGGGTTTTGGAATTTGGTTTCTAATCTACTAAAAGTAAAAACAAAGCAAATAAAACTATATACAATGATCGACTTCCCTAACCTAGACCAATGCCAGTCGGAAATTACTAAGTGTAAAAACAGAAAATTCATTTCAACATGCTACAAAAATGTGCCCACCTTAAATGCCTAGATAAGAGCCAAAATGAAAAGCCTCAGCGGATCAATCCATTTATCTGATTCGTTCTAATATAGGTTTGGATCGGAAAAGTCCTTACCAAGCCTAATATTACTAAATTTCGAAAACACTCAGCGTAATTCTCTTAACTAGTAGTATTATCTAACCCTCGAATCAACTCACACGTGCAAATTAACCATTACACATAGAATTTAACACGTAATTTCCAGAATCATTTAATCAATAAAGCATGATTTTTACCACTTTTTAGAACTAATTGCTACTTGTTTAACTCAGCGTCTTAACAAATAACAATTACTCTTGGCAAATTAAGCAAACACACAAAAACTCTCACCGTTATTCTAGCATGCAAACTTATGAACCTAACTCTGAAAATTACCAAAACACATAAAAGGGCACAAGATTGTAACATGCATCATAAAAAAATTCTCAAAATTAACTCAATAATAAACTGAAAATCTCAAATATATTAATAAAAATATTCTGAAAATTTCATGTCTCCAATTACACAACTCACAAATTGAAACACACAAAACCGAAACAAAAATTATAAGTAGAGTCATAGTTACACTTTGAAGCTTTCCTCAGCGGCTTAGCAACACGGTGATGAACTTGTCTCTGCGATGGTGGTGGAGCGTCCTTGACTCAGCGCCTTAGAGCTTTGTAGATTGATGGATGGATGGTGGTCACGGTCTTGTAAGATATGGAGGTTTGAGGAGTGAATTGGGTAGTCTTGGAATGATCTTGGCTGGGGAGTGATCTTGGCTGGGAAGTGATGCAAATTCAGTTATGGACGTTGCCTATTTATAGGGGAGCATTGGTTGGCTTTCCCAACTGAAACGTCTTCTTTATGGCCTTAACTCCTCTCATAATGGGGCAATTCCTTTAATTTCCAAGCTGAAACATCTTTCTCTTATTTATTTTTCCAGCTGAAACATCTTTTTCTTTTATTCCTCAACTGAAAACGTCTTTTCTCCTTTATTCCCCAACTGAAAACGTCTTTCTCTTATTTATTTTCCAGCTGAAACATCTTTTTCATTTATTTATTTTCCCATCACCCAGGGTCTCAACCTAAGACACCACCTATATGCCCCTTACTCAGCTTGAAAAGAACTCATGTGTTAGACAGTCCTCCAAATGTTAATAAAAGCCGCCCTCAACTTCAAAAGAACTTAGAAAGGCACTAATGAAGGGTTAAGGCCAATATTAACAAAAGGGCCCTTATCTACTCATACGATTTTACACACTTATAACAATTAAGGACTTAACAATATTTACAATTAATTCTTTTCTTTTGTTTACAAGATTAGACACAATTTGCTAAAACTTTCAAACAAAACAACAAACAAACGTCACACATTATATATATATATTTTTTTTTTGTTTTTGTTTTTCTTTTTTTTTTTTTTTTTTTTGTACGAAAATACTTACAAATAATTCTTATTCTTTCCTTTTCTTTACAATTATTCTCAACACTTAGGTACGGGAACAGGGAGTCTCGATGTGCAATGGGACTGAAACAGCTACCCTTTTCAAGACTATGTTTAATCCAATATACCTTAGTGAATCACAATATTTTCATTTGTTATATATATCATTGATTTCAAATTCAATTCCAAGCGGTAAATCAAGTGGACGTGCGGCCCAAGTATATTCGTCTAGACACAAAGTCCCTCCTACATCCTTTGGGCAACCTTACTGAAATGGCCAGGTAGGGGAGGGCGACCACGAGAGGTAGAATCCATTTTGGCATGAGCTACTCCCACATTGTGGTTTAGGCTCATTTGCACGCACTTCTGGATTCAAGAACCTGTCATGAGCGTTGTCCCCTTTCCTAGACACCATCCCACATAGGCTATACTTACTTGGATATAAAAGGTCCTAAGTGTGAAGACAGTTCAATGAATGTTAATAAAGGCCGCCCTCAACCTTAAGGGACCTGAACTAGGTACCAATAAGGGGTTTAGGCCAATATTAATAAACACGACTTCACCTATTCCTTCTTTAATTTACAACTTACAATAAAAATTTGTATTCAACAATATAAATAACAACCTAAGTAATTAGTTAACTAAATTTCGACAATTACAAAATAATTAACAAGTAAATTAAATTTTTTTTTTTTTTTTCGAACACAACATATAAACAAAACAAATATTCACATATTTAACAAGTGATTTTTCAATCCCCGGCAGCGGCGCCAAAAATTGATGTCGCTTTTGGGAGCGACCAATTTAACCCTGAAATGTCATTAGTAGTATAAAGTAAATAGGGATCGTTCTATTCCGGGGATTGAGGGTACACCTGTCATTGTCAAACAATTAAACAATTAAAATTAAAACAAAGTATACTATTTACAAAAATATAACAAAATATATACATATTTACGAAAAAAGGGGGAATTTTTTGATTTTTAGTTTTCTAGTTTTAAACTAAGTTAAGAAAATAATTAAAATGCAAAAACATAAAAACATAAATGGGATGCAAGAACAAAGATCAAATTCGAAACTCATGATTAAAATTGATTCAAGTTCATCATTGTTCATCATAGTCATGCAAGAGGAGTTGATCATGTGAAATGTTCATAAGCAAACAATTTCCCATATTTTACTTTCAATGTTAATTAACCTAAGCGAAAGCACCTAGATTAATCCTATCAAACATGCAATCAAACCCTAGAAAGCTAGTCAATCATGTCATGTTTAACGCATTAAACACCTAGAAAGGCTATCAACTCAAATGTGCAACTTAGTATGAAAAAGTCCACCTAATTGCAATCTTCTTTGATTAAACTCGGTTTTTGTACAAAACCTTTACTACTTATCGATTCAAGAACACAAAACCAAAAAGTTGATCCATGTTCTCGAATTCGTAGCAACATTCACATAAAAACCCTAAATGTTTGCAACCACATAAGATTATCATACAAAAGATTTCTATCATGCAAATTTAATCAAACACTCACACAAAAGCAACCATAAATCGCAATATATGAATCTGAAAATTAACAATTAATCATAAAATTTCAGAAAACAATATTTGTTCAAACAATTGTGTCAACTAAGGCATAACCAACGAAAATTACAAAGCAAAGGTTACAAGGAGAATCGGATTACACCGTGATGAAGATGAGATGAATGAAGTGATGAATGGACTCTTGAATTTTGAAAGCAATCTCCAAGGGTGGTGATGGATGGTGTGCACGGCTTGTCTTCTTCTTCCTTGGCCTTGCTTGAACTTCGTGGTTGCCCTAGAGGATGGAGATGAACACGGCTAGGCTAGGAGAGTTTCTGATTTTTTTTCTCAAAGTGTAAATGCAAAAGTGTGGAACTCGGGACTCCTTGACGTTGAGAAAGGGGAAGAATATATAGGAGCACGGCCTCCTTTGTTTCCAAGCCGTCCAAAACCCTAGAGAAACTCACGGCATGTGCTTGCTTCCTCCACATAATTTCCTCCAATGGTTTCTTGCCACATAAGCCCTATGAGGTGGTTCAACCAATCACAAAATTCCAATATTAATTCCCTAAATAATTCTTGCCGAAATATGTAGATAATTTCTGATTTTATACACCAATTTCGGCAACAATATATTTAGAGAATAAAGGGGAATGAACCTAGACTCCTTTGAGAGCTTTTTGTGTTCAACACATATTCTCTTTCCTTTAAAAGCTCCCTAAGAAATCTCCACGAAATCTCTTTATTTTTCTGATTTTTCCTCACGGCAAAAACCCTAATTTCTCTCTTCATTATCTCTTGGCCGAATTCCCTAGGGTTTGCACGGCATTCCCTTGTTTCCTCTTGGCTTGGACGGCTAGGAGTCTTCTAGGGTTTATCTCTTGATTTATTTCCATAAAAATAGCCCTAGAAAATCTCCTTTTAATTTCTGATTTTCCACGTCACCTCCTTGTTTCTCTCTTGCAAATTCACGGCAAAACATCTTTAGGGCTAGGGTTTGCGTCACAAACCCTAGTTCCATGGGCTCTTGTGGGCTTTTATCCAATTAGCCGAAAATCCAACAAGTCTTGAGAGTTTTTGGGCCTCCATGCGTCACCTCTATGCCATGTCATCATCTAGAGTCTTCAAGAAGCTTCTCTCATGCCATGTCACTTCA
The DNA here is from genome assembly GCF_002994745.2 of Rosa chinensis. Lineage (NCBI taxonomy): Eukaryota > Viridiplantae > Streptophyta > Magnoliopsida > Rosales > Rosaceae > Rosa > Rosa chinensis. The sequence goes on along the minus strand of NC_037094.1, from coordinate 41,014,814 downwards.
TTAATTCGATCTCCATTCATGGTTGGCTCAAGAGTCTTGTTTTGGCAAGCTTTCCTTTTCTGGACAGGGTTTCCTGGTTGGACCAGGAAAACTTCTTTCCTTCATTTCTGCTCATTTGTGCTTCCCTTTGTACTTCATCTTGTCTCCCTCCAACGTTGGCTAGCTTCTTTCTCCATTTGTGAGCTCGTTTCAGCTCATTTGTGACAAGGACCTGAAAATAGAAACTAGTAAGAAAAATAGAAACTTTCCTAAAATGAAAATGGGAAACTTTCTAAAAATGAAAAATAGAAACTACTGAAAATGGAAACTTACTAAAAATGATAAATAGAAACTACAAAAATAGAAACTTTCTACAAATAGGAACTTTCCCAATCAAAGAATGGAAACTTTCCTAAACAGGGTTTTATTAAGGAAATAACGCAGAAAATGCAGGGAAAAACAAGTAAAACGTCGCATTAAAATGCTCCTATCAAATTCCCCCACACTTAGCTTTTGCTAGTCCCTTAGCAAAATCACACTAAGACTGAACGAAAATTTAAAGACTCTAAACATACAAAGACTCTATAGCCCTTCAACTTTTTGTCTCAGCAATCTCTTACTTTCACAACACCAAGAGTAGCACTTTACCAAGAATAAATGTTTAGGCATTCGAGAGTTAATTAAAACACATAAGTTACATATACACAAGTAGGACTTGGTTGGAACAATGGTGATGGTTTCTGTTAAGCATGCTTCAAACAAGTATGATTCAAATCCTCACAAGTTATATCCACTCTTTCTTCTCTCAGATCATGGCAATGCTTAAAAGCTTATACACTCAAGTATATGTGAAAGATAGCAAGTATATCACATAATTCAAGAAACGAAAGCACATGTATAATTTTCTTTAAAGATCTCATGAAGGATACCAACTACTTGCACAGATGGACCCAAGCCATAGGTTCAACTCTTGTAACTCATCTCCACATCAAGGGCTGTCCCATCTTAAGGATCAAGAAGGTCTTCTTAAAGGTTGTAATGGGGCCAAGGCTCAAGGTTTTAAGAAATGAAGGGTAAGGATTTATCAAAGTGTCCTAAAAACCTAGCAGAGCACATGTAAATGTAGAGACCACAAGAAATCCACCAATGCATTGCAAAAACGTCACTTCCCCTAGAGGTAACATAAAAGGGGCCTAGTGTCTTCATGTTGGGCCCAATCTTCATTGTAGACTTCCCTTGAACTATAGTGGTATGGACAAAGGCCAAATTTTTCTGTAGTGGGCCTTCAGTTCAAAGTAAACTCCAAAATCACTAAGTATGGGGGACTAAAATCCATAAATATTTCTTTCTTTTCTTTCTAGCCGTACACAATTTTTTTTCTTTTCTTTTCATTTTTCACGGCTTTCACATATTTTTTTTTTTTTTTTTTTTTTATGGACAAGTCTACCCCCACACTTGAACTTTCACCTCTTCTCAATTTTCATCCTTAGCATCAAACCCATGTAGTATGTCTCAAAAGATAGCTCCACTAAGTTCTTAGAACAAAGGGTAGGGTTGTAACTATACTAAGCTTCATGGTTAAGGATTTTAAGGGTGATGAATGAAAAGGCTTAATGTAGGCTCAAAGGGGCTTATCTAGGGGGTCCCACGACGGGCACAAATGGGGACACAAGTTTATATGGCAATGGTGGTAATTCCTAGGATGCCTCTATCCCTTCCAGAATCAGGGCCATGTATTGACAAACGTCTCAACAAGCACAAGAGCGAATTCTAGCATTCTCTAGTCCATCAAACTTAATCTATGGCAAGTAGTCAATCAAATGAAAGAATAATGAGATCATCAAAACATCGCCAAGAAAATAAGAATATATTTTCGATTCACTCCAAGAAAAAGGGACATGGCTTAAATATCTCACATGGCTTTATGAATCAAAACTCATCTTAACATGCTCATATTCTCTGTACCAAAGTTTCGAAATCCATATCCACTACAAGGCACATATTTTTCATATATCTCAATTAACCAAAGAATACCATGTTTAAGTCATCTCAATTTTGTGATCCTCTTTTAGTCATGATTTCAGAGATATAGAATCATCCTAGACAGTTGATAGGGCATCCTAAGACTCAAAACAAAAACAAAAGCAACGAAAATTTTTAAATTTTTGACATTTTTCAATTTTTTTGTATTTTTCAATATATGACTCAAAATAAAAGTGTAAATCCCTTCCCCCACACTTAAATATTGCATTGTCCTCAATGTAATCAATTAAAAGCATGCAATGAAACACTTAAGCATATAGGGATGAAATTTACGAAAATAATACTAAATTCAAAAAGCAAAAACGAAAAATAAAAGATAAGAATAAAGAAAGCAAATTTGATTTGCATGGGTTGCCTCCCAAGTAGCGCTTGGTTTTAACGTCTTCTCAGCCTAGACGTGGTTTCCTCTTCTCCTCAGTTGGTGGAACCTTCAAAGCCTCCCTTTGGGTTTGGAATTGTGTTGCTCGGAAGCTTACCACTCTCATGAAACTTGGTCATGAAGTCCACCACTTGTCCCATTTGCTTCTTGAGCTCTGCAATGTCCTTGGCATTGGTCTGTTGTCCTTGAAGCAAAGTCTGTGTGGCACTAGTCAATGCCTGAGTAGAATTAGTCAATGCCTCTATCGTCTTATCATAGTGAGAATTGGAATTCCCTACATTGTGTTGAGGAGGCATGTAAGGTCTTTGATAGGGAGGTCCTTGAGGACGTTGGAAATTTCCACCAAGAGGGTTCTGAACATTTTCATTGTTGGTCCACTTGAAGTTGGGGTGGTCCCTCCATCCAGGGTTATAGGTATTCGAATATGGATCATACCTTGGACGTGGGGGACCCCCTTGGTTCCCTTGATAGCCTCCTATAGCATTCACAGATTCCCAACCACCATTCTCACTCAGTTGAGGACATTGATCCGTAGGATGTCCTTGAGTAAAGCATACCCCACAAGCAGAGGGTCCTCCATGGCCTTGAGTAGTCGCCACCTTGTTCACAAGAAGGGTGAGTTTGCTCAATTGATCCGCAATGGCAGGACTAGTGCTCACCTCATTTACCCTACGAGTGGGTTGTCTCACACCCTCATACTGTTGGGAGTTTAGGGCACGATTAGCTATAAGTTCCTTCCCAACCGCAGGTGACTTATCCACAAAAGCTCCACCAGCTGCAGCATCCAACATTTGCCTTTCCAAGGGTAAGAGTCCTTCGTAGAAACATGTGAGTAGGGTCTCATCCTTCATCTAATGTTGAGGACATTGTGCAAGTAAGTTATTGAACCTCTCATAGTAGGCAGCATAGGACTCATCATGAGCTTGCTCTATTCCACTAAGCTTCTTCCTGAGTGTGATGACCTTGGAAGCTGGGAAGTATTTCTCCAAGAAGGCCTTTCTCATTGTTTCCTGATAGGAGCAAAAAAGTGTGACAATATTATTAATTATGTGCCTCATTTTAGCCTTGTTTCTCCCTTAAGTTTAGTGTTTTGAGTCATTAAGTCATTTTGAAAGTCTTGTTGAGTGTTTGGAGTGAAATAGGAGGAAAAAGTAAAATTCATGAAAAATCCTAGCTGGATCAGGATTCCTAACTGTCAACTATTTTTGCGGTCTTTACATTTTAATTTCCCTTTATTTTCTCTATAAAATTCAGATATTCTCCTGCTTGTTGTAGGAAACGTTGCCTGGTTGAACTCTTGCAAATAGCAATGATGGAGTCATAAAATAAAGCATTAAGATATTTGACCAAGCAATGAAGAAGGGAAATAAAGGAGAAAAGATGTTTTCAGTTGAGGAATAAAAGAGAAAGACGTTTCAGCTGGAAAATAAATAAGAGAAAGACGTTTTCAGTTGGGGAATAAAGGAGAAAAGACGTTTTCAGTTGAGGAATAAAAGAAAAAGATGTTTCAGTTGGGAAAATAAATAAGAGAAAGATGTTTCAGCTTGGAAATTAAAGGAATTGCCCCATTATGAGAGGAGTTAAGGCCATAAAGAAGACGTTTCAGTTGGGAAAGCCAACCAATGCTCCCCTATAAATAGGCAACGTCCAGAACTGAATTTGCATCACTTCCTGGCCAAAAAACCATTCCAAGACTGCCCAATTCACTTCTTAAACTTCCATCACCTACAAGACCGTGACACCATCCATCCATCAATCTACTAAGCTCTTAGGCGCTGAGTCAAGGACGCTCCACCACCATAGCAGAGACAAGTTCATCACCTTGTTGCTAAGCCGCTGAGGAAAGCTTCAAAGTGTAACTATGAGTCTACTTATAATTTTTGTTTCGGTTTTGTGTGTTTCAATTTGCGAGTTGTGTAATTGGAGACATGGAATTTTCAGAATATTTTTATTAATATTTTTGAGATTCTCAGTTTATTATTGAGTTAATTTCGAGAATTCTTTTATGATGCATGTTACAATCTTGTGCCCTTTTACGTGTTTAGGTAATTTTCAGAGTTAGGTTAATAAGTTTGCATGCTAGAATAATGGTGAGAGTTCTTGTGTGTTTTCTTAATTTGCCAAGAGTAATTGTTATTTGTTAAGGCGCTGAGTTAAACAAGTAGCAATTAGTTCTAAAAAGTGGTAAAAACTATGTTCAATGGTTAAACGATTCTGGAAATTACGTGTTAAATTCTATGTCTAATGGTTAATTTGCACGTGTGAGTTGATTCGAGGGTTAGATAATACTACTAGTTAAGAGAATTACGCTGAGTGTTTTCGAAATTTAGTAGTATTAGGCTTGGTAAGGACTTTTCCGATCCAAACCTACATTAGAACGAATCAGATAAATGGATTGATCCGCTGAGGCTTTTCATTTAAGCTCTTATCTAGGCATTAAAGATGGGCACATTTTTGTAGCATGTTGAAATGAATTTTCTGTTTTTACACTTAATTTTCGAGTGGTATTGGTCTAGATTAGGGAAGTCGATCATTGTATATAGTTTTATTTGTTTCGTTTTTATTTTAAGTAGAATAGGAACCAAAATTCAAAACCCCCCATTTTATTCTTTTATTTGTTAATTGACCTTTTTTGTGTAGGTGTACCCTACAATCCCCGGACTGAACGATCCCTGCTTATCCTATACTAACAACTACATTTTGCAGGGTTAAATTGTGAGGCTATTTCAGCCGCATCAATTTTTGGCGCCGTTGCCGGGGATTGTTAAAATCCCTTGCACTTAAAGTGTCATCGATTTTGTTGTATATAGAATGCATGCTAATTTTTGTACTACACTTGTGGAATGGTGACAAATTGCGATTTCGGTTAGGCCAAGCTTTAATTGTGATTTAGTTTAAGTTTTATGAGTGTTACAAAATTAAGCATGTCTTTTATCATTGTTGTACAATTTGTAGAAGATGTTTTTTTTTAACCATATTGTAAATTGAACGTGTTTCACTTAGATTTTTTTTTTTTTTTTTTTCAGTATATTGTAAATTGTAGAATGAGTTTTTTTTTTAGTATGTTGTAAATTGTATGTGTTTCACTTAGATTAATATACTTAGGTTATGAATTTAGCTATATACTTAGGTTGTAAGTGTGTAAAATTGTATGAGTAGACAAGGGCCCTTTTGTTAATATTGGCCTAAACCCTTCATTAGTACCTTGCTTAGGTCTCTTGAGGTTGACGGCGGCCTTTATTAGCACTTGGAGAACGGTCTAACACATAAGTTAATTTCCCAGCTGAGTAAGGGGCATACGGATGGTGTCTTAGATTGGGACGCTGGGTGATGGGTTCAATTGGATCTCAGAGATACTATAGAATGAGCATAAACCACTATGTGGGAGTAGCCGATAGGGGCCTAAACCTTAATGAGGGAGTAGCCTCCGTAGTATCACTAAAATGAGTCCTCCCTCTCACTTACCTCTTAATCTGGCCATCCAGCCTTCTGAAACAAAGGACAGAAACTTATGTCTGGGCGACTATCCCTATATTGTGTCTCACCAATAGTAGTGGTTTCTATTGGGCTCGACTTACAACTTGGAATCAATTGAGATATTAACTATGTTTATAATAAACTAAAAAAAAAAAAAAAAAAAAAACGTGTTGTGTGACATGCTTAAGGTATATTGGATCCTCTGTTCCAGTACCTAAGTATGTAAAGTAACTTAGAAAGTAGGAAAGACATAATGTTTGTATTCCTAACCTTGTATATGTTACTAACACTTACAAGGTTACTAACACTTGATCTGGTGAGTCCTTTGTGGAGCACACATTGGAAGAGATGCCCCTCCAGGAGGCACCCAAGGAATGAGCACGTGTGAACAAGGAGAAAAGTCCAGGCTGAAGGACTATAAATATTAAGCGCTGCATGGGAGGCAACCCATTTCAAACGAAGCTGTGAAGGAGCCATCAACGAGAGTTTGACATTTCTATCCCTTCACTTGCTTAGGTTGAATTGTACTTGGGTCTTTGTTTGTTTGTTTGTTTATTTTACCCTTCCCTTATTTTCGTAGCCCCCCATATTTAGGGTCTATATACCATACTTTTTGCCTACATTAAGACAATGTAGATTCTAAGTGTGGGGTGGGTTTACACCTTTATTTCAGTTAAAAAAAAAGAAAAAAGAAGAAGTTGGTTTTATAGAGTCTTTTTGTGTGTTTGAGTCTTAGGATGCCTCTAATGTCTAGGATGAACATGTCTCTGAATTCATGGCTGAAGGTTTTCACAATCGAAATAGGACTTAATTGAATTCTGTGGTTAATCGACATTGTAATGCTTGTATGAAGATTTGAGATAGGATTGTAACTTGGTTCATTAAGCATGCTAGGATTAAGTCTGATTCATTTTACCCTAAGTGAGCTGTTGAGCTAAAATACTTTCTTTTCGAGTGCTTATTGATAAATTCAAAATTTCATGGCTGTATTTGCAAAACCTCATCATTCTTTGAAAATCCAATGATCATGTGCCATAGATTTTAATGGACTAGAGAGTACTAGAACTCGGCTGTTGTGACTGTCAAAACTTGTATGCCCTAATATGCACTGATCCTGGATAGGATAGAAGGCATTAGGGTAACCACCATAGCCAAACAAGCATGTGTCCCCAACTGTGCCCATCATGGGACTCCTTAGAATGAACCCCTTTGAGCCTACGTTGAAAACCTTTGTTTCATCACCCTCACTACCCAACCATGAGCTTAGTACAGGATATCTCTACCCTTGTCTTAGGGACTTAGTAGAGCATGACATAGTATGTAGGGGTGACGATGAAAGACAAGTGTGGGGTGGGGAAAATCCAAGAAAAAAAGAAGAGAAAAAAAAAATTTGCCTTAAAAAAAAATGAAAGAAAATGAAAATGAAAAAGAAAGAAAGAAAAGCGGCAAAATAGAAGAAAAATTGAAAAGAAAACTCTTGGGAAATTGTTGAAGTGTGGTTTTGGACTTTCAAATTTGTAGAAGGCTCAAAGTTGAAAATTATGCCTTTGTTGATGTCGCTTTTATCGAGCGACCAATTTAACCCTGAAATGTCATTAGTAGTATAAAGTAAATAGGGATCGTTCTATTCCGGGGATTGAGGGTACACCTGTCATTGTCAAACAATTAAACAATTAAAATTAAAACAAAGTATAATATTTACAAAATATAGACATATTTACGAAAAGGGGGAAGTTTTTGGTTTTTGGTTTTAATTTCCGAAAATAAAATCTAAGTTACCTAAATAATTAAAATGCAAAAACATAAAAATACAAATGGAATGCAAGAACAAAGATCAAAGTCGAAACTCATGATTAAAATTAATTCAAGTTCATCATTGTTCATCATAGTCATGCAAGAGGAGTTGATCATGTGAAACGTTCAAAAGCAAACAATTTCCCATATTTACTTTCAATGCTAATTAACCTAAGTGAAAGCACCTAGATTAATTCTATCAAACATGCAATCAAGCCCTAGAAAGCTAGTCAATCATGTCATGTTTAACGCAATAAACACCTAGAAAGGCTATCAACTCAAATGTGCAACTTAGTATGAAAAAGTCCACCTAATTGCAATCTTCTTTGATTAAATTCGGTTTTTGTACGAAACCTTTACTACTTATCGATTCAAGAACACAAAACCAAAAAGTTGATTCATGTTCTCAAATTCGTAGCAACAATCACATAAGAACCCTAAATGTTTCGAACCATTCAAGATAATCATACAAAAGATTTCTATCATGCAAAGTTAATCAAACACTCACACAAAAGCAACCATAAATCGCAATATATGAATCTGAAAATTAACAATTCATCATAAAATTTCAGAAAACAATACTTGTTCATACATATGTGTCAACTAAGGCAAAACCAACGAAAATACAAAGCAAAGGTACAAGGAGAATCGGATTACACCGTGATGAAGATGAGATGAATGAAGTGATGATGTGGTCTCTTGAATTTCGAAAGCAATCTTCAAGGTGGAGGGTGGATGGTGTGCACGGCTTGTCTACTTCTTCCTTGGCCTTGCTTGCACTTCGTGGTTGCCCTAGAGGATGGAGAAGAACACGGCTAGGCTAGAGAGATTTCTGAATTATTTTCTCAAAGTATAAGCGCAAAAGTGTGGAAAATTTGGAACCCTTGACGTTGAGAGAAGAGAGGAATATATAGGGGACGGCTTCTAGGTCTTCAATCCGTCCACAACCCTAGCAAAGCTCACGGCAATCTCTTGCTTCCTCCACATAATTTTCTCCAATGATTTCGTGCCACATAAGCCCTATGAGGTGGTGCAACCAATCACAAAATTCCAATATAAATTCCCTAAATAATCTTGCCGAAATATATAGATATTTCCTGATTTCCTTCACTAATTTCGGCAAGATATACTTAGAGAATAAAGGGGGACGAACCTAGACTCCTTTGAGAGCTTTTTGTGTTCAACACATATTCTCTTTCCTTTAAAAGCTCCCTAAGAAATCTCCACGAAATCTCTTTATTTTTTCTGATTTTTCCTCACGGCAAAACCCTTGTTTTTCTCTTCCTTATCTTTTGCCGAATTCCCTAGGGTTTGCACGGCATCCCCTTGTTTTCCTCTTGGCTTGGACGGCTAGGTCTTCTAGGGTTTTATCTCTTGATTTATTTCCATAAAAATAACCCTAGAAAATCTCCATAGAAAATCTTCTTTATTTCTGATTTTTGGACGCCTCTTCCTTTGTTTCTCTCATGCAATTTCACGGCAAACATATCTTTAGGGCTAGGGTTTGCGTCACAAACCCTAGTGTCATGGGCTTTGATGGGCCATTATCCAATTTGCCGAAAATCCAAAGAGTTCTTGGGCCTCGTTGCTTCATCTTCAAGCCTTCTCATTTTCCAACGCAAAACACATTATTTTTCCATTTCTTTTTCATGGTTGCGTTGGAAACTTGCTAGGGAAGCCTTCCTCCATTTCGTAGGATTTCCTGGTTGGACTAGGAAAGCTTGTTTCTTCATTTCTGCTCAAATGTGTGGGCCATTTTCTCTCATGTTCGTTCGTCTTGATGTTCGCAAGCTCCTCTTTCCATTCGTGCGTTCATTTCCACTTTCTAGCTCGGAGGTCCTGAAAATAGAAACTATACTTAAAATAGAAACTTTCTAAAAAAATGAAAATAGAAACTTACTAAAAATGAAAAATAGAAACTTTCCAGAAATGAGAAATGAAAAATGAGAAATGAGAAATGAGAAATGAAAAATGAAGACAAAAATGGAAACTTTCTACAATAAGGAACTTTCCCAATCAAAGAATGGAAACTTTCCCAAACAGGGATTTTTCAAGGAAATGGCGCAGAAAAGTGTAGGGAAATGCAGTTAAAACGTCGCATTAAAATGCTCCTATCAAATTCCCCCACACTTAGCTTTTGCTAGTCCCTTAGCAAAATCAAACTAAGACACACACTAAGACTCAACGAAAATTTAAAGACTTGACAAAAACAATGACTCTATTGCCCTTCAACTATGTGTCTCAGCAATCTCTTACTTTCATAACACCAAGATTAGCACTTAACCAAAATTCAATGTTAGGCATTCGAGAGTTAATTAAAACACATAACTTACATATACACAAGTAGGACTTGGTTGAAACAATGGTGATGGTTTCTGTTAAGCATGTTTCAAACAAGTATGATTCAACTCCTCACAAGTTATATCCACTCTTTCTTCTCTCAGATCATGGCAATGCTTAAAAGCTTATACACTCAAGTATATGTGAAAGATAGCAAGTATATCACATAATTCAAGAAACGAAAGCACATGTATAATTTTCTTTAAAGATCTCATGAAGGATACCAACTACTTGCACAGATGGACCCAAGCCATAGGTTCAACTCTTGTAACTCATCTCCACATCAAAGGCTGTCCCATCTTAAGGATCAAGAAGGTCTTATCAAGGGTTGTAATGGGGCTAGGGTTTAAGGTTTAAGGAAATGAAAGGTAAGGATTTATCAAAGTGTCCTAAAAACCTAGCAGAGCATATGTAGATGTAGAGACCTCAAGAAATCCACCAAGGTATTGCAAAAACGTCACTTTCCCTAGAGGTAACATAAAAGGGGCCTAATGTCTTCATGTTGGGCCCAATCTTCATTGTAAACTTCCCTTGAACTATAGTGAATGGACAAAGGCCAAATTTTTCTTTAATAGGCCTTCATTCAAAGTAAACTCCAAAATCACTAAGTATGGGGGACTAAAATCCATAAATATTTCTTTCTTTTCTTTTCTAGCCGTACATTTTTTCTTTTCTTTTCATTTTTCACGGCTTTCACATATTTTTTCTTTATGGACAAGTCTACCCCCACACTTGAACTTTAACCTCTTCTCAATTTTCATCCTTAGCACCAATTTCACGAAGTATGTCTCAAAAGATAGCTCCACTAAGTTCTTAGAACAAAGGGTAGGGTTGTTACTATACTAAGCTTCATGGTTAAGGATTTTAGGGTGATGAATGAAAAGGCTTAATGTAGGCTCAAAGGGGCTTATCTAGGGGGTCCCACGACGGGCACAAATGGGGACACAAGTTTATATGGCAATGGTGGTAATTCCTAGGATGCCTCTATCCCTTCCAGAATCAGGGCCATGTATTGATATAACGTTCAACAAGCACAAGAGTGAATTCTAGCATTCTCTAGTCCATCAAACTTAATCTATGGCAAGCAATCAATCAAATGAAGAATAATGAGATCATCAAAATATCGCCAAGAAAATAAGAATATATTTTTCATTTCACTCCAAGAAAAAGGGACATGGCTCAATTATCTCACATGGGCTTATATGAATCAAAACTCATCCTAACATGCTCATATTCTGTACCAAAGTTTTCGAATCCATATCCACTACAAGGCACACATTTTCATATATCTCAATTAACCAAAGAATACCATGTTTAAAAATCATCTCAATCTTGTGATCCTCTTTTAGTCATGATTTAGAGATATAGAATCATCCTAGACAGTTGAAAGGGCATCCTAAGACTCAAAACAAAAACAAAAGCAACGAAAATTTTTAAATTTTTGACATTTTTCAATTTTTTTGTATTTTTCAATATATGACTCAAGATAAAAGTGTAAATCCCTTCCCCCACACTTAAATATTGCATTGTCCTCAATGTAATCAATAAAAAGCATGCAATAAACACTTAAGCATATAGGGATGAAATTTACGAAAATGACTACCAAATAAAGAAAAATTGGAGAAGTAAAAGGGAGAGATAAAACAAATCTGCGTTGATGACTCCTCCACAGCTACTTCAGAATTGGGTTGCCTCCCAAGCAGCGCTTAATGTTTATAGTCTTTCAGCCTAGACTTGTGCCTCCATTTAATCTCAGGGTTTGGAACGTTTTGGAGGGGTACATCCTCCACTTCATGTTCCACAAATGCCTCATAGTAAGGCTTCAAGCGATGGCCATTCACTTTGAACTCGTTGCTTGTATGTTCACTCTTTATCTGCACAGCTCCATGAGGAAACACATGAGTGATAACAAAAGGTCCAATCCAACGAGAACGAAGCTTACCTGGGAAGAGTTTGAGACGAGAATGGAAAGAAGAACTTTTTGACCCACAACAAAAGTCTTTCTTCGAATCATTTTGTCATGGAATGCCTTAGTCTTATCCTTGTAAATTTTAGCACTTTCAAAGGCATCATTCCTTATCTCCTCTAACTCTTGCAATTGCAACTTCCTATGAAGCCCAGCTGCATCCATATCCATGTTGAACTGCTTCACAGCCCACCAAGCTTTGTGCTCCAACTCCACAGGTAAATGGCATGGTTTGCCATAGACAATTCGATATGGTGACATACCTATGGGAGTTTTGTATGCAGTTCTGTAGGCCCACAAAGCATCCTCTAGACGCAAGGACCAGTCCTTCCTGTTGGGGTTCACAGTCTTCTCCAATATCCCCTTAATCTGACGTTAGAGACCTCAGCCTGCCCACTAGTTTGTGGGTGATAAGGTGTAGAAACCTTATGTGTGACATCATATCTCTTCAAGAGAGCCTCAATCGTCCGATTGCAAAAATGGGATCCTCCATCACTAATGAGAACTCTAGGCATCCCAAACCTGCTAAAGATGTTAGACTTGATAAAATCTGCAACAACCTTAGAGTCATTAGTTCTAGTGGCCTTTGCTTCCACCCATTTGGAAACATAGTCCACCGCAAGTAAGATATAGAGAAACCCAAAAGATGAAGGGAAAGGTCCCATGAAATCTATACCCCAGACATCAAATATTTCAACAGTTATTATATTGGACAATGGCATTTGATCTCTAGGACCTAGATTTCCTGTTCTTTGGCACTTATCACAAGTTAAACAATAGGCATGTGCATCCCTAAATAATGTTGGCCAATAGAACCCAGACTCTAGCACCTTAAACGCAGTCTTCTTAGACCCAAAGTGTCCCCCACATGCTTTAGAGTGGCAAAAAGAAAGTATAGCATTATGTTCATGTTCAGGCACACATCTCCTAATCAATTGATCAGAGCAATACTTCCACAAATAAGGTTCATCCCAAACATATTGCTTAACAGTTTTCTTAAGCCTATCCCTATGAGCACGTGACATGGTATCAGGAATCTTTCTAGACACAATATAATTCACAATGTCTGCATACCATGGTTCACTTACCTGAAGTCCAAAGAGTTGCTCGTCTGGAAATGTCTCCACCAGAGGGAGATAATCTTCTGCATGCACTAAGCGACTCAAGTGGTCAGCTACCACGTTCTCACTACCCTTCTTGTCCTTGATTTCCACGTCGAATTCTTGCAAGAGTAGGATCCATCTGATGAGCCTTGGTTTCGCCTCCTTCTTGGTCATCAAGTATTTCAAAGCTGCATGGTCAGTAAAGATAGTAACTTTGGTACCAAGTAAATAGGAGCGAAACTTCTCAAGGGCAAAGACAACTGCAAGGAGCTCTTTCTCTGTGGTGGAGTAGTTCATTTGTGCATCATTGAGAGTCCTTGAGGCGTAGTAGATGGCATAGGGCAGCTTTTCCTTCCTTTGTCCCAAAACGGCTCCAACTGCGTAGTCAGAGGCATCACACATTAACTCAAAGGGCAAGGACCAGTCTGGAGGTAACATGATGGGGGCAGATGTCAACAACTCCTTAAGCTTGTCAAAAGCTTCTTGACACTCCTTGTCAAAGTGAAGGGCACATCCTTCTGGAGTAGTTGACATAAGGGTCTCGAAATTTTGGAGAAGTCCTTGATGAACCTCCTGTAAAAACCTGCATGACCAAGGAAAGAACGAATCTCTCTCACAGAAGTGGGAGAGGGTAAGTGACGCACAATATCAACCTTGGCTTTATCAACCTCTATACCCCTAGCAGAGACAATATGTCCTAGAACTATTCCTTGTTTAACCATAAAATGGCATTTTTCCCAGTTTAAGACAAGGTTAGTTTCCATGCAACGTTTAGAATTATCTCCAGATTATTAAGACAATCATCAAAATTCTTTCCAAAAACTGAAAAGTCATCCATGAATACCTCTATGATTTTCTCAATATAATCTGAAAAGATACTTACCATACACCTCTGAAAGGTACCTGGAGCGTTGCAAAGTCCGAAAGGCATACGTCTATAGGCAAACGTTCCAAAGGGGCAAGTGAAGGTTGTCTTCTCTTGATCTTCATTTGCAATTGCAATCTGGTTGTAACCAGAGTATCCATCCAGGAAGCAGTATAGTCATGTCCAGCTAGGCGCTCAAGCATCTGGTCAATGAATGGCAGAGGAAAGTGGTCTTTCCTTGTGGTTGCGTTGAGCCTCCTATAGTCAATGCATACTCTGTGGCCTGTTACTGTCCTTTGGGGCACCAGTTCGTTATCAGCATTCTTTACCACAGTGATCCCAGACTTCTTGGGCACGACCTGAACTGGAGAGACCCACTTGGAGTCAGAAATAGGGTAGATTACCCCACAATCAAGGAGTTTGATAACCTCCTTCTTCACTACTTCCATCATTGGAGGGTTGAGACGACGTTGAGCCTCTCTAGTGGGTTTAGACCCCTCCTCTAGAAGTATCCTGTGGACGCAAGTTGTAGGGCTGATTCCCTTGATATCCGCCAATGTCCATCCTATGGCGGTCTTGTGTTGCTTCAACATTTCCACCAACTTCTCTTCTTGTGGAGTTGTTAGTGCAGAGGACACAATCACTGGCAAGGTTTCCTTGTCCCCTAAGTAGACATACTTCAAATGGTCTGGAAGAGGTTTTAGCTCAAGTTCTGGGGCCTGGACCACTGAAGGTAAAGTCTTGTTAGTGGATAACTGAATGGACAATGGAGAAACAGACTTACCTATAAAGGGTGATGCCTCAAGGAAGGAGACGTTTTCAATGATTTTATCCTCACAAGTGTCTTTCAACTTGTCCTCTGAGATGGTGACGCCTTCCTTTGTATAGCCTACCCCACTCTCAAGGGTAGTGACTAGGGTATCCTCATGCATAACATCAAACATTTTCTGCGCAAGTTCATCCAAAATGTCAGCAGAAAAACAATCATTAACCTCTAGGGGATACCTCATGGCTTCAAAGATGTTAAAGCCAATAATGTCACCATCGAACTCCATTGTAAGAGAGCCTTCATACACATCAATCTTCGTCCTAGCTGTCCTTAAGAAAGGACGTCCCAAAAGCAATGGAGTGGAACTTACAGGGGAGTCCTCCATTTCCAATACATAAAAATCAGCTGGGAAGATAAGATGGTTAACCTGTACAAGCACATCCTCCAACAAACCTCTAGGGTATGCATTGGATCTGTCAGCTAACTGAATGATAACATTGTCAGATTTAAGTTCCCCTAGACCTAGGGTTTCATAAACAGAGTAGGGCATAACATTAACAGATGCACCTAGGTCTAGCATGGCATTCTTAAATCTAGAGTTACCAATAGTACAAGGAATGGTAAAGCTTCCAGGATCCTTACACTTTGGAGGGATCTTCCTCTGAATTAGGGCAGAGACATTCTCACTTACCTTTACCACCTCCTTTTCACGGTTTACTCTCCTAGTAGTGCAAAGCTCTTTGAGGAACTTGGCATACTTAGGGACTTGCTTGATGGCCTCTAGGAGGGGTAGGTTTACTTGCACCTTCTTGAAAGTTTCCAAGATAGCTTGGTCACTTTCATCCTTCTTAGATTGGGCAAACCTGCGTGGGAAGGGCATGCAAGAAGAAGAAGGGTTAGCAATAACCGAATTTGATAAGTTAGAATTATTACCTTTGATTTCCGGTTTTGCCTTTAAAGATGAGGATGCCTTGGTCTCTTCCTTTGACGTTGCAGGGTCCTTCTCAATACCCAACTTGGTGGGTTCTTGGTCTTCCTCAATTTCTATGCTCATTTGGACCTTCTTGGGTTGCTTGGGTGGATCCACAAATGGTCTCCCACTCCTCGTAGTCACAACTGATGCATTCTCCACATTACCCTTAGGGTTAGGTATTGTGCCACTAGGAAGCTTCCCAGTCTCATGAATCTTGCTCATGAAGTCCACAACTTGGCCCATCTGTTTCTTAAGATCTGCAATATCCTTAGTGTGGGTCTGTTGTCCTTGAATCAAAGCTTGAGTAGAGTTTGTCAAGGCCTGGGTGGAACTAGTCAAGGCTTCCAACGTTTTGTCATAGTGAGACATTGAAGGTCCTGAGTTCTGTTGAGGAGGGGCATGTAGGGCCTTTGAAAAGATGATCCTTGGAATGAAGGCCCTTGAGGACGTTGGAAGTTCCCACCAAGAGGATTCTGAACGTTATCATTGTTAGTCCACTTGAAGTTGGGATGGTCCCTCCATCCTGGGTTGTACGTATTGGAGTAAGGGTCATGTCTAGGACGTTGAGGTCCTCCTTGGTATCCTCCTTGATATCCTCCAATAGCATTTGCAGATTCCCATCCTCCATTCTCATTAAGTTGAGGGCACTGATCTGTAACATGCCCTTGCATAGAGCATACCCCACAAGCTATTGTTGCACTTGGTCCCTTGGAACTTACCACTTGGTTCATGAGTAGAGTAAGCTTATTCAGTTGGTCCTCAATTGCAGTATTCTTGCTCATCTCATGCACCCTACGAGTAGAGTGTCCTACTCCCTCATATTGTTGGGAGTTCAAAGCACGATTAGCTATAAGCTCCTTCCCAACTGTAGGGGACTTATCCACAAAAGCTCCTCCAGCTGCAGCATCCAACATTTGCCTTTCCAAGGGTAAGAGTCCTTCATAGAAACATGTGAGTAGGGTCTCATCCTTCATCTGATGTTGAGGACATTGTGCAAGTAAGGAATTGAACCTCTCATAGTAAGCAGCATAGGACTCATCATGGGCTTGCTCTATTCCACTGAGCTTCTTCCTGAGTGTGATGACCTTAGAAGCTGGGAAGTATTTCTCCAAGAAGGCCTTTCTCATTGTTTCCCATGAGGTGATACGTCCTGCAGGGAGTTCATATAGCCAATCCTTGGCTCTATTAGCTAGAGAGAATGGAAATGCTCTCATCTTAAGAAGGTTCTCATCTGCCCCTTGTGGTTGCATGTTTGCACAAACAGATTGAAATTCTCGAACATGCTTGTTAGCGTCCTCCATATTAAGTCCATGGAAGATAGGGAGCTTGTGCAACAAACCACTCTTTAGCTCAAACTCTGCTTGTCTTCCAGCTGCAGGGGGAGGGTATACTATGCCTGTAGGGGGTCCTCCTTCAACAGTTGCAGTGGAAAGTTCCCTAATAGATGCCATTCTCTCTTCTTCGACTTCTTCAGGTGGTGGTGAAGGTGGTGGTGTAGAGTTGGACGAAATCACAGGTGAAGGTGAACGTGAAGGAGGAGATGGACTTGGTGTAGGTGATGTAGACTCCTCAGAACAGTAGGTCCTCTTCCCTTGTTCGTTAAAGATGTACCCTCTGTGTGTCGAAGGGGAAGGGCTTGTCTGTTCAAGAAGTGAAGGACCCTTCAAGCGAGCGAGCCTTGCTTCAATTTCCTTTAGTGTAGAGGATCTAAAAGGCTCGGTCATTCATAGGAATCCTGAACATCATCAAAATTCAAAGAAGTTAGCAAAGTATAAAGTGAGTTAATTACAAATTAGTGATTTATACATCAACCTTACTATTCACGAGTCACTATTCACAAGTTACTATTCACGACTTTACTATTTATGATTTATACAAGTATAAAGAGAAGTATAAATTACAAACTATCCACAATCTTTTCACAAATAAACCACAAAAGAAATTTATACAAGTATAAAATGTACAAAACAACACAATTTACAAGTGGAGGTTATGTTCAAGTATCTTATTATCTTTACAAAATAAAGTTAATATCTCAATTGATTACAAGTTGTAAGTCGAGCCCAATAGAAACCACTACTATTGGTGAGATACGATCTAGGGATAGTCGCCTAGACATAAGTCACTTCCCTTTGTTTCAGAAGGCTAGATGGCCAGATTAAGAGGTAAGTGAGAGGGAGGACTCATTTTGGTGACACTACGGAGGCTACTCCCTCATTGAGGTTTAGGCCCCTATTGGCTACTCCCACATTGTGGTTTACGCACGGTCTATAGTATCTCTGAGATCCAATTTGAACCCATCACCCAGGGTCTCAACCTAAGACACCACCTATATGCCCCTTACTCAGCTTGGAAAGAACTCATGTGTTAGACAGTTCTCCAAATGCTAATAAAAGCCGCCCTCAACCTCATAAGACCTTAGAAAGGCACTAATGAAGGGTTAAGGCCAATATTAACAAAAGGGCCCTTATCTACTCATACGATTTTACACACTTATAATAAATCAAGAATTTAACAATATTCACAATTAATTCTTTACATTTCCTTTGTTTAACACGATTAGACACCATTTACACAAAACTTTCACACAAACAAACAAAACGTCACTATTCACATCTAATTATTATTATTAATTTTTTTTTTTTTTTTTTTTTTTTTTTTTTTTTTACGAAATTAAGTAAAATTACTTCTATTCTTTCCTTTTCTTTATAATTATTTTCAACACTTAGGTACGGGAACAGGGAGTCTCGATGTGCAATGGGACTGAAACAGCAACCCTTTTCAAGACTATGTTTAATCCAATATACCTTAGGTGCATCACAACATTTTCTTTTGTTATAAATACCATTGATTTCAAATTCAATTCCAAGCGGTAAATCAAGAGGACGTGCGGCCCAAGTATAGTCGTCTAGACACAAAGTCCCTCCTACATCCTTTGGGCAACCTTACTGAAATGGCCAGGTAGGGGAGGGCGACCACGAGAGGTAGAATCCATTTTGGCATGAGCTACTCCCACATTGTGGTTTAAGCTCATTTGCACGCACTTCTGGATTCAAGAACCAGTCATGAGCGTTGTCCCCTTCCTAGACACCATCCCACATAGGCTATACTTACTTGGATATAAAAGGTCCTAAGTGTGAAGACAGTTCAATGAATGTTAATAAAGGCCGCCCTCAACCTTAAGGGACCTGAACTAGGTACCAATAAGGGGTTTAGGCCAATATTAATAAACACGACTTCACCTATTCCATCTTTAATTTACAACCTACAATTAAAATTCGTATTCAACAATATAAATAACAACCTAAGTAATTAATCTACTAATTTTCGACAATTACAAAATAATTAACGAATAAATTTTTTTTTTTTTTTTTTTTTTTTCGGTCACAATATACAAAACAAATATTCACAATATGGCAAATGATTTTTCAATCCCCGGCAACGGCGCCAAAAATTGATGTCGCTTTTGTTGAGCGACCAATTTAACCCTGAAATGTCATTAGTAGTATAAAGTAAGTAGGGATCGTTCTATTCCGGGGATTGAGGGTACACCTGTCATTGTCAAACAATTAAACAATTAAAATTAAAACAAAGTATAATATTTACAAAAATATAACAAAATATATACATATTTACGAAAAAGGGGGATTTTTGATTTTTGGTTTTCGAAAATTAAACTAAGTTAAGAAAATAATTAAAATGCAAAAACATAAAAATATAAATGGGATGCAAGAACAAAGATCAAATTCGAAACTCATGATTAAAATTGATTCAAGTTCATCATTGTTCATCATAGTCATGCAAGAGGAGTTGATCATGTGAAACGTTCAAAAGCAAACAATTTCCCATATTTTACTTTCAATGCTAATTAACCTAAGCGAAAGCACCTAGATTAATCCTATCAAACATGCAATCAAACCCTAGAAAGCTAGTCAATCATGTCATGTTTAACGCATTAAGCACCTAGAAAGGCTATCAACTCAAATGTGCAACTTAGTATGAAAAAGTCCACCTAATTGCAATCTTCTTTGATTAAATTCGGTTTTTGTACAAAACCTTTACTACTTATTGATTCAAGAACACAAAACCAAAAAGTTGATTCATGTTCTTAAATTCGTAGCACCAATTATATCAAAACCCTAAGTGTTTGCAACCACATAAGATTAAAATACAAAAGTTATCTATCATGCAAATTTAATCAAACACTCACACAAAAGCAACCATAAATCGCAATATATGAATCTGAAAATTAACAATTAATCATAAAATTTCAGAAAACAACACTTGTTCAAACATGTGTGTCAACTAGGGCAAAACCAACGAAAATTACAAAGCAAAGGTTACAAGGAGAATCGGATTACACCGTGATGAAGATGAGATGAATGAAGTGATGAATGGTCTCTTGAATTTCGAAAGCAATCTTCAAGGATGGTGATGGATGATGTGCACGGCGTGTCCTCTTCTTCCTTGGCCTTGCTTGAACTTCGTGGTTGCCCTAGAGGATGGAGAAGAGCACGGCTAAGCTAGAGAGAGTTTTCTGATTTTTTTCTCAAAGTGTAAACGCAAAAGTGGGAACTAGGAACTTGACGTTGAGAGAAGAGAGGAATATATAGGGGACGGCTTCTAGGTCTTCAATCCGTCCACAACCCTAGCAAAGCTCACGGCAATCTCTTGCTTCCTCCACATAATTTTCTCCAATGACTTCTTGCCACATAAGCCCTATGAGGTGGTGCAACCAATCACAAAATTCCAATATAAATTCCCTAAATAATCTTGCCGAAATATATAGAGATATTTTCTGATTTCCTTCACCAATTTCGGCAACAATATATTTAGAGAATAAAGGGGGACGAACCTAGACTCCTTTGAGAGCTTTTTGTGTTCAACACATATTCTCTTTCCTTTAAAAGCTCCCTAAGAAATCTCCACGAAATCTCTTTATTTTTTTCTGATTTTTCCTCACGGCAAAACCCTAGTTTTTCTCTTCCTTATCTTTTGCCGAATTCCCTAGGGTTTGCACGGCATCCCCTTGTTTTCCTCTTGGCTTGGACGGCTAGGTCTTCTAGGGTTTTATCTCTTGATTTATTTCCATAAAAATAACCCTAGAAAATCTCCTTTTAATTTCTGATTTTCTTGGACGCCACCTCCTTGTTTCTCTCTTGCAAATTCACGGCAACAACAACCTTAAGGGTTAGGGTTTGCGTCACAAACCCTAATGTCATGGGCTTTGATGGGCCTTTATCCAATTTGCCGAAAATCCAAAGAGTTCTTGGGCCTCGTTGCTTTATCTTCAAGCCTTCTCATTTTCCAACGCAAAACACAATATTTTTCCATTTCTTTTTCATGGTTGCGTTGGAAACTTGCTAGGGAAGCCTTCCTCCATTTTGTAGGATTTCCTGGTTGGACTAGGAAAGCTTGTTTCTTCATTTCTGCTCAAATGTGTGGGCCATTTTCTCTCATGTTCGTTCGTCTTGATGTTCGCAAGCTCCTCTTTCCATTCGTGCGTTCATTTCCACTTTCTAGCTCGGAGGTCCTGAAAATAGAAACTATACTTAAAATAGAAACTTTCTAAAAAATGAAAATAGAAACTTACTAAAAATGAAAAATAGAAACTTTCCAGAAATGAGAAATGAAAAATGAGAAATGAGAAATGAGAAATGAAAAATGAAGACAAAAATGGAAACTTTCTACAATAAGGAACTTTCCCAATCAAAGAATGGAAACTTTCCCAAACAGGGATTTTTCAAGGAAATGGCGCAGAAAAGTGTAGGGAAATGCAGTTAAAACGTCGCATTAAAATGCTCCTATCACAGCCAAGATCACTTCCTGGCCAAAAACCATTCCAAGACTGCCCAATTCACTCCTTAAACTTCCATCACCTACAAGACCGTGACACCATCCATCCATCAATCTACAAAGCTCTAAGGCGCTGAGTCAAGGACGCTCCACCACCATCGCAGAGACGAGTTCATCACCGTGTTGCTAAGCCGCTGAGGAAAGCTTCAAAGTGTAACTATGACTCTACTTATAATTTTTGTTTCGGTTTTGTGTGTTTCAATTTGTGAGTTGTGTAATTGGAGACATGAAATTTTCAGAATATTTTTATTAATATTTTTGAGATTTTCAGTTTATTATTGAGTTAATTTTGAGAATTCTTTTATGATGCATGTTACAATCTTGTGCCCTTTTATGTGTTTTGGTAATTTTCAGAGTTAGGTTCATAAGTTTGCATGCTAGAATAACGGTGAGAGTTTTTGTGTGTTTGCTTAATTTGCCAAGAGTAATTGTTATTTGTTAAGACGCTGAGTTAAACAAGTAGCAATTAGTTCTAAAAAGTGGTAAAAATCATGCTTTAATGATTAAATGATTCTGGAAATTACGTGTTAAATTCTATGTGTAATGGTTAATTTGCACGTGTGAGTTGATTCGAGGGTTAGATAATACTACTAGTTAAGAGAATTACGCTGAGTGTTTTCGAAATTTAGTAGTATTAGGCTTGGTAAGGACTTTTCCGATCCAAACCTACATTAGAACGAATCAGATAAATGGATTGATCCGCTGAGGCTTTTCATTTTGGCTCTTATCTAGGCATTTAAGGTGGGCACATTTTTGATGTCGCTTTTGGGAGCGACCAATTTAACCCTGAAATGTCATTAGTAGTATAAAGTAAATAGGGATCGTTCTATTCCGGGGATTGAGGGTACACCTGTCATTGTCAAACAATTAAACAATTAAAATTAAAACAAAGTATACTATTTACAAAAATATAACAAAATATATACATATTTACGAAAAAAAGGGGGAATTTTTGATTTTTAGTTTTCTAGTTTTAAACTAAGTTAAGAAAATAATTAAAATGCAAAAACATAAAAATATAAATGGGATGCAAGAACAAAGATCAAATTCGAAACTCATGATTAAAATTGATTCAAGTTCATTATTGTTCATCATAGTCATGCAAGAGGAGTTGATCATGTGAAACGTTCAAAAGCAAACAATTTCCCATATTTTACTTTCAATGCTAATTAACCTAAGCGAAAGCACCTAGATTAATTCTATCAAACATGCAATCAAACCCTAGAAAGCTAGTCAATCATGTCATGTTTAATGCATTAAGCACCTAGAAAGGCTATCAACTCAAATGTGCAACTTAGTATGAAAAAGTCCACCTAATTGCAATCTTCTTTGATTAAACTCGGTTTTTGTACAAAACCTTTACTACTTATCGATTCAAGAACACAAAACCAAAAAGTTGATCCATGTTCTCGAATTCGTAGCAACATTCACATAAAAACCCTAAATGTTTCGAACCATTCAAGATTATCATACAAAAGATTTCTATCATGCAAATTTAATCAAACACTCACACAAAAGCAACCATAAATCGCAATATATGAATCTGAAAATTAACAATTAATCATAAAATTTCAGAAAACAATATTTGTTCAAACAATTGTGTCAACTAAGGCATAACCAACGAAAATTACAAAGCAAAGGTTACAAGGAGAATCGGATTACACCGTGATGAAGATGAGATGAATGAAGTGATGAATGGACTCTTGAATTTCGAAAGCAATCTCCAAGGGTGGTGATGGATGGTGTGCACGGCTGGTCTTCTTCTTCCTTGGCCTTGCTTGAACTTCGTGGTTGCCCTAGAGGATGGAGATGAACACGGCTAGGCTAGGGAGAGTTTCTGATTTTTTTCTCAAAGTGTAAATGCAAAAGTGTGGAACTAGGAACTCCTTGACGTTGAGAAAGGGGAAGAATATATAGGAGCACGGCCTCCTTTGTTTCCAAGCCGTCCAAAACCCTAGAGAAACTCACGGCATGTGCTTGCTTCCTCCACATAATTTCCTCCAATGGTTTCTTGCCACATAAGCCCTATGAGGTGGTTCAACCAATCACAAAATTCCAATATTAATTCCCTAAATAATTCTTGCCGAAATATGTAGATAATTTCTGATTTTATACACCAATTTCGGCAACAATATATTTAGAGAATAAAGGGGGATGAACCTAGACTCCTTTGAGAGATTTTTGTGTTCAACACATATTCTCTTTCCTTTAAAAGCTCCCTAAGAAATCTCCACGAAATCTCTTTATTTTTCTGATTTTTCCTCACGGCAAAAACCCTAATTTCTCTCTTCATTATCTCTTGGCCGAATTCCCTAGGGTTTGCACGGCATTCCCTTGTTTTCCTCTTGGCTTGGACGGCTAGGAGTCTTCTAGGGTTTATCTCTTGATTTATTTCCATAAAAATAGCCCTAGAAAATCTCCCTAGAAAATCTCCTTTTAATTTCTGATTTTCCACGTCACCTCCTTGTTTCTCTCTTGCAAATTCACGGCAAAACATCTTTAGGGCTAGGGTTTGCGTCACAAACCCTAGTTCCATGGGCTCTTGTGGGCTTTTATCCAATTAGCCGAAAATCCAACAAGTCTTGAGAGTTTTTGGGCCTCCATGCGTCACCTCTATGCCATGTCATCATCTAGAGTCTTCAAGAAGCTTCTCTCATGCCATGTCACTTCATTAATTCGATCTCCATTCATGGTTGGCTCAAGAGTCTTGTTTTGGCAAGCTTTCCTTTTCTGGACAGGGTTTCCTGGTTGGACCAGGAAAACTTCTTTTCTTCATTTCTGCTCATTTGTACTTCCCTTTGTACTTCATCTTGTCTCCCTCCAACGTTGGCTAGCTTCTTTCTCCATTTGTGAGCTCGTTTCAGCTCATTTGTGACAAGGACCTGAAAATAGAAACTAGTAAGAAAAATAGAAACTTTCCTAAAATGAAAATGGGAAACTTTCTAAAAATGAAAAATAGAAACTACTGAAAATGGAAACTTACTAAAAATGATAAATAGAAACTACAAAAATAGAAACTTTCTACAAATAGGAACTTTCCCAATCAAAGAATGGAAACTTTCCTAAACACGGTTTTATTAAGGAAATAACGCAGAAAATGCAGGGAAAAACAAGTAAAACGTCGCATTAAAATGCTCCTATAAAATTCCCCCACACTTAGCTTTTGCTAGTCCCTTAGCAAAATCACACTAAGACTCAACGAAAATTTAAAGACTCTAAACATACAAAGACTCTATAGCCCTTCAACTTTTTGTCTCAACAATCTCTTACTTTCACAACACCAAGATTAGCACTTTACCAAGAATAAATGTTTAGGCATTCGAGAGTTAATTAAAACACATAAGTTACATATACACAAGTTGGACTTGGTTGGAACAATGGTGATGGTTTCTGTTAAGCATGCTTCAAACAAGTATGATTCAAATCCTCACAAGTTAAATCCACTCTTTCTTCTCTCAGATCATGGCAATGCTTAAAAGCTTATACACTCAAGTATATGTGAAAGATAGCAAGTATATCACATAATTCAAGAAACGAAAGCACATGTATAATTTTCTTTAAAGATCTCATGAAGGATACCAACTACTTGCACAGATGGACCCAAGCCATAGGTTCAACTCTTGTAACTCATCTCCACATCAAGGGCTGTCCCATCTTAAGGATTAAGAAGGTCTTCTTAAAGGTTGTAATGGGGCCAAGGCTCAAGGTTTTAAGAAATGTAGGGTAAGGATTTATCAAAGTGTCCTAAAAACCTAGCAGAGCACATGTAAATGTAGAGACCACAAGAAATCCACCAATGCATTGCAAAAACGTCACTTTCCCTAGAGGTAACATAAAAGGGGCCTAATGTCTTCATGTTGGGCCCAATCTTCATTGTAAACTTCCCCTGAACTATAGTGAATGGACAAAGGCCAAATTTTTCTTTAGTAGGCCTTCATTTCACAGTAAACTCCAAAATCACTAAGTATGGGGGACTAAAATCCATAAATATTTCTTTCTTTTCTTTTCTAGCCGTAAATTTTTTTTTTCTTTTCTTTTCATTTTTCACGGCTTTCACATATTTTTTTCTTTATGGACAAGTCTACCCCCACACTTGAACTTTCACCTCTTCTCAATTTTCATCCTTAGCACCAAACCCATGTAGTATGTCTCAAAAGATAGCTCCACTAAGTTCTTAGAACAAAGGGTAGGGTTGTAACTATACTAAGCTTCCTGGTTAAGGATTTTAAGGGTGATGAATGAAAAGGCTTAATGTAGGCTCAAAGGGGCTTATCTAGGGGAGTCCCACGACGGGCACAAATAGGGACACAAGTTTATATGGCAATGGTGGTAATTCCTAGGATGCCTCTATCCCTTCCAGAATCAGGGCCATGTATTGACAAACGTCTCAACAAGCACAAGAGTGAATTCTAGCGTTCTCTAGTCCATCAAACTTAATCTATGGCAAGCAGTCAATCAAATGAAAGAATAATGAGATCATCAAAACATCGCCAAGAAAATAAGAATATATGTTTCATTTATCACTCCAAGAAAAAGGGACATGGCTCAAATATCTCACATGGGCTTTATGAATCAAAACTTATCTTAACATGCTCATATTCTGTACCAAAGTTTCGAAATCCATATCCACTACAAGGCACATATTTTTCATATATCTCATTTAACCAAAGAATACCATGTTTAAGTCATCTCAATTTTGTGATCCTCTTTTAGTCATGATTTCAGAGATATAGAATCATCCTAGACAGTTGAAAGGGCATCCTAAGACTCAAACAAAAACAAAAGCAACGAAAATTTTTTTAAATTTTTGACCTATTTCAATTTTTTTTTGTATTTTTCAATATATGACTCAAAATAAAAGACTAAAAATATATAAATCCCTTCCCCCACACTTAAATATTGCATTGTCCTCAATGTAATCAATTAAAAGCATGCAATGAAACACTTAAGCATATAGGGATGAAATTTACGAAAAGAATTATAAAACAAAGAAGAATTTGAGAAGTAAAAGGGAGAGAGAAAGCAAATCTGCGTTGACGACTCCTCCACAGCTACTTCAGAATTGGGTTGCCTCCCAAGCAGCGCTTAATGTTTATAGTCTTTCAGCCTAGACTTGTACCTCCTTTTAATCCTCAGGGTTTGGAACGTTTTGGAGGGGTACATCCTCCACTTCATGTTCCACAAATGCCTCATAGTAAGGCTTCAAGCGATGGCCATTCACTTTGAACTCGTTGCCTGTTTGTTCACTCTGTATCTGCACAGCTCCATGAGGAAACACATGAGTGATAACAAAGGGCCCAATCCAACGAGAACGAAGCTTACCTGGGAAGAGTTTGAGACGAGAATGGAAGAGAAGAACTTTTTGACCCACAACAAAAGTCTTCCTTCGAATCATTTTATCATGGAATGCCTTAGTCTTATCCTTGTAAATCTTAGCACTTTCGAAGGCATCATTCCTAATCTCCTCTAACTCTTGCAATTGCAACTTCCTATGAAGCCCAGCTGCATCAATATCCATGTTGAACTGCTTCACAGCCCACCAAGCTCTATGCTCTAACTCCACAGGTAAATGGCAAGGTTTGCCATAGACAATTCGATATGGTGACATACCTATGGGAGTTTTGTATGCAGACGCAAGGACCAGTCCTTCCTGTTGGGGTTCACAGTCTTCTCCAATATCCCCTTGATCTGGCGATTAGAGACCTCCGCCTGCCCACTAGTTTGGGGGTGATAAGGTGTAGAAACCTTATGTGTCACATCATATCTCTTCAAGAGAGCCTCAATCGTCCTATTGCAAAAATGGGATCCACCATCACTAATGAGAACTCTAGGCATTCCAAACCTGCTAAAGATGTTAGACTTGATAAAATCTGCAACAACCTTAGAGTCATTAGTTCTAGTGGCCTTTGCTTCCACCCATTTGGAAACATAGTCCACTGCAAGTAAGATATATATGAACCCAAAAGATGATGGGAAAGGTCCCATGAAATCTATACCCCAAACATCAAAGATTTCAACAGTTATGATATTAGTCAAGGGCATTTGATCTCTAGGGCTTAGGTTTCCTGTTCTTTGGCACTTATCACAAGTTAAACAATAGGCATGTGCATCCCTAAACAATGTTGGCCAATAGAACCCAGACTCTAGTACCTTAAACGCAGTCTTCTTAGACCCAAAGTGTCCCCACATGCTTTAGAATGGCAAAACGAAAGTATAGCATTATGTTCATGTTCAGGCACACATCTTCTAATCAATTGATCAGAACAATATTTCCATAGGTAAGGTTCATCCCAAACATAGTGCTTAACAGTTTTCTTAAGCCTATCTCTATGAGCACGTGACATGGTATCAGGAATCTTCCTAGACACAATATAGTTCACAATATCTGCATACCATGGTTCACTTACCTGAAGTCCAAAGAGTTGCTCATCTGGAAATGTCTCCACCAGAGGGAGATGATCTTCTGCATGCACCAAGCGACTCAAGTGGTCAGCTACCACGTTCTCACTACCCTTCTTGTCCTTGATTTCCACGTCGAATTCTTGCAAGAGTAGGATCCATCTGATGAGCCTTGGTTTCGCCTCCTTCTTGGTCATCAAGTATTTTAAAGCTGCATGGTCAGTAAAGATAGTAACTTTGGTACCAAGTAAATAAGAGCGAAACTTCTCAAGGGCAAAGACAACTGCAAGGAGCTCTTTCTCTGTGGTGGAGTAGTTCATTTGTGCATCATTGAGAGTCCTTGAGGCGTAGTAGATGGCATAGGGTAGCTTGTCCTTCCTTTGCCCCAAAACAGCTCCAACTGCATAGTCAGAGGCATCACACATCAACTCAAAGGGCAAGGACCAATCTGGAGGTAACATGATGGGGGCAGACGTCAACAACTCCTTAAGCTTGTCAAAAGCTTCTTGACACTCCTTGTCAAAGTGAAAGGGCACATCCTTCTGGAGTAGTTGACATAAGGGTCTCGAAATCTTAGAGAAGTCCTTTATGAACCTCCTGTAAAAACCTGCATGGCCAAGGAAAGAACGAATCTCTCTCACAGAAGTGGGAGAGGGTAAGTGACGCACAATATCCACCTTGGCCTTATCAACCTCTATACCCCTAGCAGAGACAATATGTCCTAGAACTATCCCTTGTTGAACCATAAAATGGCATTTTTCCCAATTAAGTACAAGGTTGATAGGAGCATTTTAATGCGACGTTTTAACTGTTATTTCCCTATATTTTCTGCGTTATTTCCTTAATAAAACTCTGTTTAGGAAAGTTTCCATTCTTCGAATGGGAAAGTTCCTAATTGTAGAAAGTTTCCGTTCTGTAGTTTATATTTTCCATTTTTAGAAAGTTTCCATTTTAGTTTAAGAAAGTTTCCATTTCTTATTTTAGAAAGCTTCTATTTTCAGGTTTTTGGAATAAATAAGCTTAATTGAGTTCATAAATGGAACGAGAAGCTTCATGAAGATGACATGGAAAAACAAGGTGACAATGTGGGAATTAAAGATGATTGATTGAGGATTTCAAGGAGAGATTTTCTTGGGAGACTTTTATGGAAAGAAATATTGTTGGAGGAATAATTTGGTGTGATTGCCAACGTGAAAATCAGAAATAATCAAGGAGATGACGCCAAGAGAGATTCAAGGGAGATATTTATGGAAGGAAAATATGTGTGCACCAAGGAAAAGCTAAAAAGGCGTCTAGATTCATCCCTAAATTCCCTAAAGGAATGTTGGCCGAAATTCATGAAGAAAATCAGAATAATTTCAAGGAAATTCGGCAATTAAATATTAGGGAGGTATTTTAGAGAATTATGATTGGTTGGAACACATCACAAGGCTTACTTGGCATTCTATGATTGGTTGGACCACATCACAAAGCTTACTTGGCGAATTCCTATTGGTGGAAGCTATGTGGAAATTTCTGATTGCTTTGTGAACCCTAGCCGTGCTCCTATATATACCCACCTCTTTGACGTTGAGAAGGGTTCCTCTCCCCCATACAATTTACACTTTAGAAAAAAATCAGAAAATCTTCTTAGCATAGCCGTGAGTTTCTCCATCCTCTAGTCATCTCTACGAGTTCAAGCAAGGCCAAGGGAGAAGAAGCATAGCCGTGAGCATCCATCATCCATCTCCAACCTTGAAGCTTGCTTTCGAGATTCAAGAGACCACCACATCAATCGTTCATCACCATCCCCATCTCACGGTGTAATCCGATTCTCCTTTGTAACCTTTGCTTTGAATTTCGTTGGTTATGAACTAGTTGACATATGTGTTTGAACAAATATTAATTTCTGGAATTTTTATGATTAATTGAGAATTTTCAGATTCATATTATTGTGATTCAAGAGTTGCTTATGTGGGTTTGTTTAATTAAATTTGCGTTATAGATAACTTTTGTATTTTAATCTTATATGGTTGCAAACACTTAGGGTTTCGATATAATTGGTGCTAGGTTTAAGAACATGAAATCGACTTTTCGTTTTGTGTAAACTTGAATCAAAGTAGTAAAGGTTTTGTACAAAGATCGAATTTAATTAACGAGGATTGCAATTAGGTGGACTTTTCCATACTAAGTTGTACACTTGGGTTGATAGCCTTTCTCTATGTGTAATGCGTTAAACATGACATGATTGACTAGCTTTCTAGGGTTTGATTGCATGTTTGATAGGATTGATCTAGGTGCTTTCGCTTAGGTTAATTAGCATTGAAAAGTAAAAAATGGGAATTCATTTGCTTTCGAATGTTTCACATGATCAACTCCTTTCTCATTACTTAGATGAACAATATTAGGGTTTGAGTCAATTTTATTCATATGTTTCAATTTTGATCTTTGTTCTCTCATTCCATCTTTATTTTTATGTTTTTGTGTTTTATTTGTTTTCTTTACTTAATTAATTTTCGAAAATCCAAAAACAAAATCCCCCTTTTTCGTAAATAATGTTTATACTTGTGAATATCTTTGTGAATATTATACTTTGTTTTAATTTTAATAGTTTAATTGTTTGACAATGACAGGTGTACCCTCAATCCCCGGAATAGAACGATCCCTATTTATTACGTACTACTAATGACATTTCAGGGTTAAATTATGCGCTTGCTTTCGAGCGCATCAAAGGTTAGTTTCCATGCAACGTTTCAAAATTATCTCCAGATTATTAAGACAGTCATCAAAATTCTTTCCAAAAACTGAAAAGTCATCCATGAATACCTCTATGATTTTCTCAATATAATCTGAAAAGATACTTACCATACATCTCTGAAAAGTACCTGGAGCGTTGCAAAGTCCGAAGGGCATACGTCTATAAGCAAATGATCCAAAGGGGCAAGTGAAGGTTGTCTTCTCTTGGTCTTCATTTGCAATTGCAATCTGGTTGTAACCAGAGTATCCATCCAGGAAGCAGTAGTAGTCTTGTCCAGCTAGGCGCTCAAGCATCTGATCAATGAATGGCAGAGGAAAGTGGTCTTTCCTTGTAGTTGCGTTGAGCCTTCTATAGTCAATGCACACTCTGTGGCCTGTGACTGTCCTTTGGGGCACCAGTTCGTTATCAGCATTCTTGACCACAGTGATCCCAGACTTCTTGGGCACGACCTGAACTGGGGAGACCCACTTGGAGTCAGAAATAGGGTAGATTACCCCACAATCAAGGAGTTTGATAACCTCCTTCTTCACAACTTCCATCATTGGAGGGTTGAGACGACGTTGAGCCTCTCTAGTGGGTTTGGACCCCTCCTCTAGAAGTATCCTATGGACGCAAGTTGTAGGGCTGATTCCCTTGATGTCCGCCAATGTCCATCCTATGGCGGTCTTGTGTTGCTTCAACATTTCCACCAACTTCTCTTCTTGTGGAGTCGTCAGTGCAGAGGACACAATTACTGGTAAGGTCTCCTTGTCCCCTAAGTAGACATACTTCAAATGGTCTGGAAGAGGTTTTAGCTCAAGTTCTGGGGCCTGGACCACTGAAGGTAAAGTCTTGTTAGTGGATAACTGAATGGACAAGGGAGAAACAGACTTACCTAGATAGGGAGATGCCTCAAGGAAGGAGACGTTTTCAATGATTTTCTCCTCACAAGTGTCTTTCAACTTGTCCTCTGGAATGGTGATTCCTTCCTTTGTATAGCCTACCCCACTCTCAAGGGTAGTGACTAAGGTATCCTCATGCATAATGTCAAACATTTTCTGCGCAAGTTCATCCAAAATATCAGTAGAAAAACAATCATGAACCTCTAGGGGATACCTCATGGCTTCAAAAATGTTAAAGCCAATAATGTCACCATCGAACTCCATTGTAAGTGAACCTTCATACACATCAATCTTCGTCCTAGCTGTCCTTAAGAAAGGACGTCCCAAAAGTAATGGAGTGGAACTCACAGGGGAGTCCTCCATTTCTAAAACATAAAAATCTGCTGGGAAGATAAGATGGTTAACTTGTACAAGCACATCCTCCAACAAACCTCTAGGGTATACATTGGATCTATCAGCTAATTGAATGATAACATTGTCAGATTTAAGTTCCCCTAGACCTAGGGTTTCATAAACAGAGTAGGGCATAACATTAACAGATGCACCTAGGTCTAACATGGCATTCTTAAATCTAGAGTTACCAATAGTACAAGGAATAGTAAAGCTTCCAGGATCCTTACACTTTGGAGGAATCTTCCTCTGAATCAGGGCAGAGACATTCTCACTTACCTTTACCACCTCCTTTTCACGGTTTACCCTCCTAGTAGTGCAAAGCTCTTTGAGGAACTTGGCATACTTAGGGACTTGCTTGATTGCCTCTAAGAGGGGTAAGTTTACTTGCACCTTCTTGAAAGTTTCCAAGATAGCTTGGTCACTTTCATCCTTCTTAGATTGGGCGAACCTGCGTGGGAAGGGCATGCAAGAAGAAGAAGGGTTAGCCATAACCGAATTTGTTAAGTTAGAATTACTACCTGATACTTCCGGTTTTGCCTTTAATGGTGAGGACGCCCTTGTCTCTTCCTTGGACGTTGCAGGGTCCTTCTCAAAACCCAACTTGGTGGGTTCTTGGTCTTCCTCAATCTCTATGCTCACTTGAGCCTTCTTCGGTTGATCCACAAATGGTCTTCCACTCCTTGTAGTCACAACTGATGCATTTTCCACATTAGGGTTAGGTATTGTGTTACTAGGGAGCTTGCCAGTTTCGTGGATCTTGCTCATGAAATCCACAACTTGACCCATTTGCTTCTTGAGCTCTGCAATGTCCTTGGTGTGGGTCTGTTGTCCTTGAATCAAAGCCTGTGTAGAGTTTGTCAAGGCTTGGGTAGAACTAGTCAAGGCCTCCAACGTTTTGTCATAGTGAGACATGGAAGATCCTGAATTCTGTTGAGGAGGAGGCATGTAAGGCCTTTGAAAAGATGACCCTTGGAATGAAGGCCCTTGTGGACGTTGGAAATTCCCTCCAAGAGGATTCTGAACGTTATCATTGTTGGTCCACTTGAAGTTGGGATGGTCCCTCCATCCTGGGTTGTAAGTATTTGAATAAGGGTCATGCCTAGGACGTTGAGGTCCTCCTTGATATCCTCCTTGGTATCCTCCAATAGCATTAGCAGATTCCCATCCTCTATTTTCATTAAGTTGGGGGCACTGATCTGTAACATGCCCTTGCATAGAGCATACCCCACAAGCTATTGTTGCACTTGGTCCCTTGGAACTTACCACTTGGTTCATGAGGAGGGTAAGCTTATTCAGTTGGTCTTCAATGGCAGTATTCTTGCTCATTTCATGCACCCTACGAGTAGAGTGTCCTACCCCCTCATATTGTTGAGAGTTTAGGGCACGATTAGCTATAAGTTCCTTCCCAACCGCAGGTGACTTATCCACAAAAGCTCCTCCAGCTGCAGCATCAAGCATTTGCCTTTCCAGGGGTAAGAGTCCTTCATAGAAACATGTAAGTAGGGTCTCATCCTTCATCTGATGTTGAGGACACTGTGCAAGTAAGGAGTTGAACCTCTCATAGTAGGCAGCATAGGACTCATCATGAGCTTGCTCTATTCCACTAAGCTTCTTCCTAAGTGTGATGACTTTTGAAGCTGGGAAGTATTTTTCCAAGAAGGCCTTTCTCATTGTTTCCCATGATGTGATACGTCCTGCAGGGAGTTCATATAGCCAATCCTTGGCTCTATCAGCTAGAGAGAATGGAAATGCTCTCATCTTAAGAAGGTTCTCATCTGCTCCTTGTGGTTGCATGTTTGCACAAACAGATTGGAATTCTCGTACGTGCTTATTAGCATCCTCCATATTAAGTCCATGGAAAATAGGGAGCTTGTGCAACAATCCACTCTTAAGCTTGATAGGAGCATTTTAATGCGACGTTTTAACTGCATTTCCCTACATTTTCTGCGTTATTTCCTTAATAAAACTCTGTTTAGGAAAGTTTCCATTCTTTGATTGGGAAAGTTCCTATTTGTAGAAAGTTTCTATTTTTGTAGTTTCTATTTATCATTTCTAGTAAGTTTCCATTTTCGGTAGTTTCTATTTGTCATTTTTAGAAAGTTTCCCATTTTCATTTTAGGAAAGTTTCTATTTTTCTTACTAGTTTCTATTTTCAGGACCTCCGAGCTAGAAAGTGGAAATGAACTCATAAATGGAAAGAGGAGCTTGCGAACTACAAGGGGAGCAAAGATGAAGTACAAAGGGAAGCACAAATGAGCAGAAATGAAGAAAAGAAGTTTTCCTGGTCCAACCAGGAAACCCTGTCCAAAGAGGAAAGCTGGCCAAAACAAGACTCTTGAGCCAACCAAGAATGGAGATCGAATTAATGAAGTACATGGCATGAGGGAAGCTTCTTGAAGACTCTAGATGATGACATGGCATAAAGGTGACGCATGGAGGCCCAAAAAAAACTCTCAAGACTTGTTGGATTTTCGGCTACTTGGATAAAAGCCCACAAAGGCCCATGGAACTAGGGTTTGTGACGCAAACCCTAGCCCTAAAGATGTTTTGCCGTGAAATCCTAGAGAGAAACAAGGAAGATGACGTGGAAAATCAGGAAATAATAAGAAGATTTTGGTGGAGATTTTCTAGGGAGATTTTCTTGGAATGAGATATTCTTGGAAGAGTTATCTTGAGCCTTTGCCGTTTAAAGAGAGAGAGAAGCTAGGGATTGCCGTGAGAAATACAAGGAAGGAGAGAGAATTGCCGTGTGAATCAAGAAGTAAACAAAGAGATTTCGGCAAAAAGATTTCCTAGAGAGTTTTAAGGAAAAAGAAAAAGGTGGAGACCAAGAAAAGCTTAAATGGGGTCTAGATTCATTCCTAGAATTCCTAAAGGAAGTTGGCCGAAATTAGACAAGAAAAATCAGAAATTATCTCAAGGAATTTGATGTCGCTTTTATCGAGCGACCAATTTAACCCTGAAATGTCATTAGTAGTATAAAGTAAATAGGGATCGTTCTATTCCGGGGATTGAGGGTACACCTGTCATTGTCAAACAATTAAACAATTAAAATTAAAACAAAGTATAATATTTACAAAAATATAACAAAATATAAACATATTTACGAAAAGGGGGGATTATTTTGGTTTTGGTTTTCTAGTTCGAAAATAAAATCTAAGTAAAGAATAATTAAAATGCAAAAACATAAAAATACAAATGGGATGTAGGAACAAAGATCAAAGTCGAAACTCATGATTAAAATTGATTCAAGTTCATCATTGTTCATCATAGTCATGCAAGAGGAGTTGATCATGTGAAACGTTCAAAAGCAAACAATTTCCCATATTTTACTTTCAATGCTAATTAACCTAAGCGAAAGCACCTAGATTAATCCTATCAAACATGCAATCAAACCCTAGAAAGCTAGTCAATCATGTCATGTTTAACGCATTAAGCACCTAGAAAGGCTATCAACTCAAATGTGCAACTTAGTATGAAAAAGTTCACCTAATTGCAATCTTCTTTGATTAAATTCGGTTTTTGTACAAAACCTTTACTACTTTGATTCAAGTTTACACAAAACGAAAAGTCGATTCATGTTCTCAAATTCGTAGCACCAATCATATAAAAACCCTAAGTGTTTGCAACCACATAAGATTAAAATACAAAAGATTTCTATCATGCAAATTTAATCAAACACTCACACAAAAGCAACCATAAATCGCAATATATGAATCTGGAAATTAACAATTAATCATAAAATTTCAGAAATCAACAATTGTTCAAACATTTGTGTCAACTAAGGCATAACCAACGAAAATTACAAAGCAAAGGTTACAAGGAGAATCGGATTACACCGTGATGAAGATGAGATGAATGAAGTGATGATGTGGTCTCTTGAATTTCGAAAGCAATCTTCAAGGTGGAGGGTGGATAGTGTGCACGGCTTGTCTTCTTCTTCCTTGGCCTTGCTTGCACTTCGTGGTTGCCCTAGAGGATGGAGAGGAGCACGGCTAGTCTAAAGAGTTTTCTGAATTATTTTATCAAAGTGTAAACGTAAAGAATGGAACTTCGAACTCCTTGACGTTGAGAGAAGAGATGAATATATAGGAGCACGGCTTCCTTTGTTCTCCAAGCCGTCTAACCCTAATGAAACTCACGACACAATGATATAACTCCACATAATTTCCTCCAATGCTTGCTTGCCACATAAGCCCTATGAGGTGGTGCAACCAATCACAAAATTCCAATATAAATTCCCTAAATAATCTTGCCGAAATATAAAGAGATATTTTCTGATTTCCTTCACCAATTTCGGCAACAATATATTTAGAGAATAAAGGGGGACGAACCTAGACTCCTTTGAGAGCTTTTTGTGTTCAACACATATTCTTTTCCTTTAAAAGCTCCCTAAGAAATCTCCACGAAATATCTCTTGAATTTCTGATTTTCCACACGGCAAAACCCTAGTTTCTCTCTTCATTATCCCTTGGCCGAATTCTCTAGGGTTTCTCTTTTATTTTGCACGGCCTCCCCTTGTTTTCCTCTTGGCTTGGACGGCTAGGAGTCTCTAGGGTTTTATCTCTTGATTTATTTCCATAAAAATAACCCTAGAAAATCTCCTTTTAATTTCTGATTTTCTTGGACGCCACCTCCTTGTTTATCTCTTGAAAATTCACGGCAACAACAACTTAAAGGGTTAGGGTTTGCGTCACAAACCCTAATGTCACGGGCTTTGATGGGCCTTTATCCAATTTGCCGAAAATCCAAAGAGTTCTTGGGCCTCGTTGCTTCATCTTCAAGCCTTCTCATTTTCCAACGCAAAACACATTGTTTTTCCATTTCTTTTTCATGGTTGCGTTGGAAACTTCATTGGTGGGCCTTTCCTCCTTTTCGCAGGGTTTCCTGGTTGGACCAGGAAAGCTTCTTTCTTCATTTCTGCTCAAATGTGTGGGCCAATTTCTCTCAAGTTCGTTCGTCTTGATGTTCGCAAGCTCCTCTTTCCATTTGTGCGTTCATTTCCACTTTCTAGCTCGGAGGTCCTGAAAATAGAAACTATACTTAAAATAGAAACTTTCTAAAAAATGAAAATAGAAACTTACTAAAAATGAAAAATAGAAACTTTCCAGAAATGAGAAATGAAAAATGAGAAATGAGAAATGAGAAATGAAAAATGAAGACAAAAATGGAAACTTTCTACAATAAGGAACTTTCCCAATCAAAGAATGGAAACTTTCCCAAACAGGGATTTTTCAAGGAAATGGCGCAGAAAAGTGTAGGGAAATGCAGTTAAAACGTCGCATTAAAATGCTCCTATCAGAATTTCGGCAATATTTCTAGGGAATTAAAAGAGAATTTTGTGATTGGTTGCACCACCTCATAGGGCTTATGTGGCATGCTATCATTGGAGGAAACTATGTGGCATTTTCAGATTAATTCCATGGAAAATAAAGAAGAAATTCACGGCTTGAAGACCTAGAAGCCGTCCCCTATATATTCCTCTCTTCTCTCAACGTCAAGGAGTTCCTAGTTCCAAACTTTTTACGTTCTACACTTGAGAAATAATTCAGAAAACTCTCTAGCTTAGCCGTGCTCCTCTCCATCCTCTAGGGCAACCACGAAGTGCAAGCAAGGCCAAGGAAGAAGAAGACAAGCCGTGCATACCATCCACCCTCCACCTTGAAGATTGCTTTCGAAATTCAAGAGACCACATCATCACTTCATCCATCTCATCTTCATCACGGTGTAATCCGATTCTCCTTGTACCTTTGCTTTGTAATTTTCGTTGGTTTGCCTTAGTTGACACTTATGTATGAACAAGTATTGATTTCTGAAATTTTATGGTTAATTGTTAATTTTCAGATTCATATATTGTGATTTATGGTTGCTTTTGTGTAAGTGTTTGATTGAATTTGCATGATAGAAATCGTTTGTATGATAATCTTGAATGGTTCGAAACATTTAGGGTTTTTATGTGAATGTTGCTACGAATTTGAGAACATGAATCAACTTTTTGGTTTTGTGTTCTTGAATCAACAAGTAGTAAAGGTTTTGTACAAAAACCGAAATTTAATCAAAGGAGATTGCAATTAGGTGAACTTTTTCATACTAAGTTGCACATTTGAATTGATAGCCTTTCTAGATGCTTAATGCGTTGAACATGACATGATTGACTAGCTTTCTAGGGTTTGATTGCATGTTTGATAGAATTAATCTAGGTGCTTTCACTTAGGTTAATTAGCATTGAAAGTAAAATATGGGAAATTGTTTGCTTTTGAACGTTTCACATGATCAATTCCTCTTGCATGACTATGATGAACAATGATGAACTTGAATTAACCTTGATTATAAATTCCGATTTGATCTTTGTTCGTGCATTTCAT
The DNA here is from genome assembly GCF_002994745.2 of Rosa chinensis. NCBI lineage: Eukaryota > Viridiplantae > Streptophyta > Magnoliopsida > Rosales > Rosaceae > Rosa > Rosa chinensis. Next base: position 40,976,495 of record NC_037094.1, on the reverse strand, counting down.
TTGCATTTTTATGTTTTTGCATTTCAATTGTTTTCTTTACTTAGTTTAATTTCCGAAAATCAAAATCAAAAATCCCCCTAATTTCGTAAATATGTATATATTTTGTTATATTTTTGTAAATATTATACTTTGTTTTAATTTTAATTGTTTAATTGTTTGATAATGACAGGTGTACCCTCAATCCCCGGAATAGAACGATCCCTATTTATTCTATACTACTAATGACATTTCAGGGTTAAATTGGTCGCTTCCCAAAAGCGACATCAATTTTTGGCGCCGTTGCCGGGGATTGAAAAATCATTTGCCATATTGTGAATATTTGTTTTGTATATTGTGACCGAAAAAAAAAAAAAAAAAATTACTTGTTAATTATTTTGTAATTGTCGAAAATTAGTAGATTAATTACTTAGGTTGTTATTTATATTATTGAATACGAATTTTAATTGTGAGTTGTAAATTAAAGAAGGAATAGGTGAAGTCGTGTTTATTAATATTGGCCTAAACCCCTTATTGGTACCTAGTTCAGGTCCCTTAAGGTTGAGGGCGGCCTTTATTAACACTCATTGAACTGTCTTCACACTTAGGACCTTTTATATCCAAGTAAGTATAGCCTATGTGGGATGGTGTCTAGGAAGGGGACAACGTTCATAACGGGTTCTTGGATTCAGAAGTGCATGCAAATGGGCGTAAACCACAATGTGGGAGTAGCCTATGCCAAAATGGATCCTACCTCTTGTGTTCGCCCTCCCCTACCTGGCCATTTCAGTAAGGTTGCCCAAAGGATGTAGGAGGGACTTTGTGTCTAGACGACTATACTTGGGCCGCACGTCCTCTTGATTTACCGCTTGGAATTTAATTTGAAATCAATGGTATTTATAACAAAAGAAATTGTGGTGATTCACTAAGGTATATTGGATTAAACATAGTCTTGAAAAGGGTAGCTGTTTCAGTCCCATTGCACATCGAGACTCCCTGTTCCAGTACCTAAGTGTTGAAAATAATTGTAAAAAAAAAAAAAAAAAAAAAAAAAAAAAAAGGGAAAAGAAGAAAAAGAAAAAAATTTGTGACGTTTGGTTGTTGTCTTGTTTGAAAGTTTTGTAAAATGTGTCTAATTTAGTTAAACAAAAGAAATGTAAAGAATTAATTGTAAATATTGTTAAGTCCTTAATTGTTATAAGTGTGTAAAATCGTATGAGTAGATAAGGGCCCTTTTGTTAATATTGGCCTTAACCCTTCATTAGTGCCTTTCTAAGGTCTTATGAGGTTGAGGGCGGCTTTTATTAGCATTTGGAGAACTGTCTAACACATGAGTTCTTTTCAAGCTGAGTAAGGGGCATATAGGTGGTGTCTTAGGTTGAGACCCTGGGTGATGGGTTCAAATTGGATCTCAGAGATACTATAGACTGTGCGTAAACCACAATGTGGGAGTAGCCAATAGGGGCCTAAACCTCAATGAGGGAGTAGCCTCCATAGTGTCACCAAAATGAGTCCTCCCTCTCACTTACCTCTTAATCTGGCCATCTAGCCTTCTGAAACAAAGGAAAGTGACTTATGTCTAGGCGACTATCCCTAGATCGTATCTCACCAATAGTAGTGGTTTCTATTGGGCTCGACTTACAACTTGTAATCAATTGAGATATTAACTTTATTTTGTAAAGATAATAAGATACTTGAACATAACCTCCACTTGTAAATTGTGTTGTTTTGTACATTTTATACTTGTATAAACTTCTTACGTGGTTTATTGTGAAAAGATTGTGGATAGTTTGTAATTTATACTTCTCTTTATACTTGTATAAATCATAAATAGTAAAGTCGTGAATAGTAACTTGTGAATAGTGACTCGTGAATAGTAAGGTTGATGTATAAATCACTAATTTGTAATTAACTCACTTTATACTTTGCTAACTTCTTTGAATTTTGATGATGTTCAGGATTCCTATGAATTACCGAGCCTTTTAGATCCTCTACACTAAAGGAAATCGAAGCAAGGCTCGCTCGCTTGAAGGGTCCTTCACTTCTTGAGCACACAAGCCCTTCCCCTTCAACATACAAAGAGTACACATTTAACGAGCAAGGGAAGCGGACTTACTTTTCTGAGGAGTCTACATCACCTACACCAAGTCCATCTCCTCCTTCACGTTCACCTTCACCTGTGATTTCGTCCAACTCTACACCACCACCTGAAGAAGTCGAAGAAGAGAGAATGGCATCTATTAGGGAACTCTCCACCGCAACTGTTGAAGGAGGACCCCCTACAGGCATAGTATACCCTGCCCCTGCAGCTGGAAGACAGGCAGAGTTCGAGCTTAAGAGTGGATTGTTGCACAAGCTCCCTATCTTCCATGGACTTAATATGGAGGATGCTAATAAGCACGTACGAGAATTCCAATCTGTTTGTGCAAACATGCAACCACAAGGGGCAGATGAGAATCTTCTGAAGATGAGAGCATTTCCATTCTCTCTAGCTGATAGAGTGATGTCGCTTTTATCGAGCGACCAATTTAACCCTGAAATGTCATTAGTAGTATAAAGTAAATAGGGATCGTTCTATTCCGGGGATTGAGGGTACACCTGTCATTGTCAAACAATTAAACAATTAAAATTAAAACAAAGTATAATATTTACAAAATATAGACATATTTACGAAAAGGGGGGAGTTTTTGGTTTTAATTTCCGAAAATAAAATCTAAGTTACCTAAATAATTAAAATGCAAAAACATAAAAATACAAATGGAATGCAAGAACAAAGATCAAAGTCGAAACTCATGATTAAAATTAATTCAAGTTCATCATTGTTCATCATAGTCATGCAAGAGGAGTTGATCATGTGAAACGTTCAAAAGCAAACAATTTCCCATATTTTACTTTCAATGCTAATTTACCTAAGTGAAAGCACCTAGATTAATTCTATCAAACATGCAATCAAGCCCTAGAAAGCTAGTCAATCATGTCATGTTTAACGCAATAAACACCTAGAAAGGCTATCAACTCAAATGTGCAACTTAGTATGAAAAAGTCCACCTAATTGCAATCTTCTTTGATTAAATTCGGTTTTTGTACAAAACCTTTACTACTTATCGATTCAAGAACACAAAACCAAAAAGTTGATTCATGTTCTCAAATTCGTAGCAACATTCACATAAAAACCCTAAATGTTTCGAACCATTCAAGATAATCATACAAAAGATTTCTATCATGCAAATTTAATCAAACACTCACACAAAAGCAACCATAAATCGCAATATATGAATCTGAAAATTAACAATTCATCATAAAATTTCAGAAAACAATACTTGTTCATACATATGTGTCAACTAAGGCAAAACCAACGAAAATACAAAGCAAAGGTACAAGGAGAATCGGATTACACCGTGATGAAGATGAGATGAATGAAGTGATGATGTGGTCTCTTGAATTTCGAAAGCAATCTTCAAGGTGGAGGGTGGATGGTGTGCACGGCTTGTCTTCTTCTTCCTTGGCCTTGCTTGCACTTCGTGGTTGCCCTAGAGGATGGAGATGAACACGGCTAGGCTAGAGAGAGTTTCTGATTTTTTCTCAAAGTATAAACGCAAAAGTGTGGAATTTTCGGACCCTTGACGTTGAGAGAAGAGAGGAATATATAGGGGACGGCTTCTAGGTCTTCAATCCGTCCACAACCCTAGCAAAGCTCACGGCAATCTCTTGCTTCCTCCACATAATTTTCTCCAATGATTTCGTGCCACATAAGCCCTATGAGGTGGTGCAACCAATCACAAAATTCCAATATAAATTCCCTAAATAATCTTGCCGAAATATATATAGATATTTTCTGATTTCCTTTCACCAATTTCGGCAACAATATACTTAGAGAATAAAGGGGGACGAACCTAGACTCCTTTGAGAGCTTTTTGTGTTCAACACATATTCTCTTTCCTTTAAAAGCTCCCTAAGAAATCTCCACGAAATCTCTTTATTTTTTCTGATTTTTTCTCACGGCAAAACCCTAGTTTTTCTCTTCATTATCTTTTGCCGAATTCCCTAGGGTTTGCACGGCCTCCCCTTGTTTTCCTCTTGGCTTGGACGGCTAGGTCTTCTAGGGTTTTATCTCTTGATTTATTTCCATAAAAATAACCCTAGAAAATCTCCTTTTAATTTCTGATTTTCTTGGACGCCACCTCCTTGTTTCTCTCTTGCAAATTCACGGCAACAACAACCTTAAGGGTTAGGGTTTGCGTCACAAACCCTAATGTCATGGGCTTTGATGGGCCTTTATCCAATTTGCCGAAAATCCAAAGAGTTCTTGGGCCTCGTTGCTTTATCTTCAAGCCTTCTCATTTTCCAACGCAAAACACAATATTTTTCCATTTCTTTTTCATGGTTGCGTTGGAAACTTGCTAGGGAAGCCTTCCTCCATTTTGGAGGATTTCCTGGTTGGACTAGGAAAGCTTGTTTCTTCATTTCTGCTCAAATGTGTGGGTCATTTTCTCTCATGTTCGTTCGTCTTGATGTTCGCAAGCTCCTCTTTCCATTCGTGCGTTCATTTCCACTTTCTAGCTCGGAGGTCCTGAAAATAGAAACTATACTTAAAATAGAAACTTTCTAAAAAATGAAAATAGAAACTTACTAAAAATGAAAAATAGAAACTTTCCAGGAATGAGAAATGAAAAATGAGAAATGAGAAATGAGAAATGAAAAATGAAAAATGAAGACAAAAATGGAAACTTTCTACAATAAGGAACTTTCCCAATCAAAGAATGGAAACTTTCCCAAACAGGGATTTTTCAAGGAAATGGCGCAGAAAAGTGTAGGGAAATGCAGTTAAAACGTCGCATTAAAATGCTCCTATCAAATTCCCCCACACTTAGCTTTTGCTAGTCCCTTAGCAAAATCAAACTAAGACACACACTAAGACTCAACGAAAATTTAAAGACTTGACAAAAACAATGACTCTATTGCCCTTCAACTATTTGTCTCAGCAATCTCTTACTTTCATAACACCAAGATTAGCACTTAACCAAAATTCAATGTTAGGCATTCGAGAGTTAATTAAAACACATAACTCACATATACACAAGTAGGACTTGGTTGAAACAATGGTGATGGTTTCTGTTAAGCATGTTTCAAACAAGTATGATTCAAATCCTCACAAAGTATATCCACTCTTTCTTCTCTCAGATTATGGCAATGCTTAAAAGCTTATACACTCAAGTATATGTGAAAGATAGCAAGTGTATCACATATTGCAAGAAACGAAAGCACATGTATAAATTTCTTTTAAAGATCTCATGAAGGACATCAACTACTTGCACAGATGGACCCAAGCCATAGGTTCAACTCTTGTAACTCATCTCCACATCAAGGGCTGTCCCATCTTAAGGATCAAGAAGGTCTTATCAAGGGTTGTAATGGGGCCATGGCTCAAGGTTTAAAGAAACGAAGGGTAAGGAATTTAACAAAGTGTCCTAAAAACCTAGCGGAGCTCATGCAAATGTAGAGAGACTTCTAGAAATTCACCAAGTATGCAAAAACGTCACTTTCCCATGGGGCGTTATAAAGGGGCCTAATGTCTTCATGTTGGGCCCAAACTTCACTCTAAACTTCCTTTGGTTACTAATGAGTTGGACAAAGGCCAAATTTTTCTGTAATGGGCCTTCAAATCAAAGTAAACTCCAAACTCACCAAGTATGGGGGACTAAAATCCATAGACATTTCATCTTTTCTTTCTTTTTGTTTTCTAGCCGTACATTTTTTTTTTTTCACTTTCTTTTCTCGGCTTTTTCATGTATTTTTTTTCTCTTATGGACAAGTCTACCCCCACACTTGAGTTTTCACCTCTTCTTATTCTTCATTATGGACGCCAAAAATCTTCAAGTAAAGTCTCAGTTTAGCTCCACTAAGTTCTTAGAACAAAGGGTAGGGTTATAGCTATACTAAGTTTTAGGTTAAAGATTTTTAAGGGTGATGAAAGAAAAGGCTTAACGTAGGCTCAAAGGGGCTTATCTAGGGGAGTCCCACGACGGGCACAATTAGGGACACAGGTTTATTTGGCAATGGTGGAAATTCCTAGGGTGCCTCTATCCCTTCCAGAATCAGGGCCATGTATTGACAAACGTCTCAACAAGCACAAGAGTGAATTCTAGCATTCTCTAGTCCATCAAACTTAATCTATGGCAAGCAATTGATAGGAGCATTTTAATGCGACATTTTAACTGTTATTTCCCTATATTTTCTGCGTTATTTCCTTAATAAAACTCTGTTTAGGAAAGTTTCCATTCTTCGAATGGGAAAGTTCCTAATTGTAGAAAGTTTCCGTTTTGTAGTTTCTATTTTCCATTTTTAGAAAGTTTCCATTTTAGTTTAAGAAAGTTTCCATTTCTTATTTTAGAAAGCTTCTATTTTCAGGTTTTTGGAATAAATAAGCAGAATTGAGTTCATAAATGGAACGAGAAGTTTCATGAAGATGACATGGCAAGGAGAGAATCAAGGAAGAGTTTTTTTAAAAAAAGGAAAATATATTTTCCTTGGGGATTAAATTTGCCGTGTAATACTTAAGGGAAAACAAGGTGACAACATGAGATTTGAAGATGATTGATTGAGGATTTCAAGGAGAGATTTTCTTGGGAGACTTTTATGGAAAGAAATATTGTTGAAGGAATAATTTGGTGTGATTGCCAACGTGAAAATCAGAAATAATCAAGGAGATGACGCCAAGAGAGATTCAAGGGAGATATTTATGGAAGGAAAATATGTGTGCACCAAGGAAAAGCTAAAAAGGCGTCTAGATTCATCCCTAAATTCCCTAAAGGAATGTTGGCCGAAATTCATGAAGAAAATCAGAATAATTTCAAGGAAATTCGGCAATTAAATATTAGGGAGGTATTTTAGAGAATTATGATTGGTTGGAACACATCACAAGGCTTACTTGGCATTCTATGATTGGTTGGACCACATCACAAGCTTACTTGGCGAATTATCATTGGTTGAAGCTATGTGGAAAATTCTGATTGCTTTGTGAACCCTAGCCATGCTCCTATATAAAACTCCCCCTTTCTCAACGTCAAGGGTCCTCTCCCCCATACAATTTACACTTTAGAAAAAAATCAGAAAATCTTCTTAGCATAGCTGTGAGTTTCTCCATCCTCTAGTCATCTCCACGAGTTCAAGCAAGGCCAAGGGAGAAGAAGCATAGCCGTGAGCATCCATCATCCATCTCCAACCTTGAAGCTTGCTTTCGAGATTCAAGAGACCACCACATCAATCGTTCATCACCATCCCCATCTCACGGTGTAATCCGATTCTCCTTTGTAACCTTTGCTTTGAATTTCGTTGGTTATGAACTAGTTGACATATGTGTTTGAACAAATATTAATTTTGGAATTTTTATGATTAATTGAGAATTTTCAGATTCATATTATTGTGATTCGAGAGTTGCTTATATGAGTTTGTTTAATTAAATTTGCGTTATAGATAACTTTTGTATTTTAATCTTATGTGGTTGCAAACACTTAGGGTTTCGATATAATTGGTGCTAGGTTTAAGAACATGAAATCGACTTTTCGTTTTGTGTAAACTTGAATCAAAGTAGTAAAGGTTTTGTACAAAGATCGAATTTAATTAAAGAGAATTGCAATTAGGTGGACTTTTCCATACTAAGTTGTACACTTGAGTTGATAGCCTTTCTCTATGTGTAATGCGTTAAACATGACATGATTGACTAGCTTTCTAGGGTTTGATTGCATGTTTGATAGGATTAATCTAGGTGCTTTCGCTTAGGTTAATTAGCATTGAAAAGTAAAAAATGGGAATTCATTTGCTTTCGAATGTTTCACATGATCAACTCCTTTCTCATGACTTAGATGAACAATATTAGGGTTTGAGTCAATTTTAATCATATGTTTTGATTTTGATCTTTGTTCTCTCATTCCATTCGTATTTTTATGTTTTTGCATTTTAATTGTTTTGTTAACTTAGTTTATTTTCGAAAAACCAAAAACAAAATCCCCCTTTTCGTGTACAATGTTTATAGTTGTGAATATCTTTGTGAATATTATACTTTGTTTTAATTTTAATTGTTTAATTGTTTAATTGTTTGACAATGACAGGTGTACCCTCAATCCCCGGAATATAACGATCCCTATTTATTACGTACTACTAATGACATTTCAGGGTTAAATTATGCGCTTGCTTTTTAGCTGCATCAATATCAATCAAATGAAGAATAATGAGATCATCAAAATATCGCCAAGAAAATAAGAATATATTTTTCATTTCACTCCAAGAAAAAGGGACATGGCTCAATTATCTCACATGGGCTTATATGAATCAAAACTCATCCTAACATGCTCATATTCTGTACCAAAGTTTTCGAATCCATATCCACTACAAGGCACACATTTTTCATATATCTGATAGGAGCAAAAAAGTGTGACGATATTATTAATTATGTGCCTCATTTTAGCCTTATTTCTCCCTTAGTTTAGTGTTTTGAGTCATTAAGTCATTTTGAAAGTCTTGTTGAGTGTTTGGAGTGAAATAGGCGGAAAAAGTAAAATTCATGAAAAATCCTAGCTGGATCAGGATTCCTAACTGTCAACTATTTTTGCGGTCTTTACATTTTAATTTCCCTTTATTTTCTCTAGAAAATTCTGATATTCTCCTGCTTGTTGTAGGAAACGTTGCCTGGTTGAACTCTTGGAAACAGCAATGATGGAGTCATAAAATAAAGCATTAAGATATTTGACCAAGCAATGAAGAAGGGAAATAAAGGAGAAAAGATGTTTTCAGTTGAGGAATAAAGAAAAAGATGTTTCAGCTGGAAATAAATAAGAAAAGACGTTTTCAGTTGAGGAATAAAGAAAAAGAAGTTTCAGCTAGAAAAATAAATAAGAGAAAGATGTTTCAGCCTGGAAATTAAAGGAATTGCCCCATTATGAGAGGAGTTAAGGCCATAAAGAAGACGTTTCGGTTGGGAAAGCCAACCAATGCTCCCCTATAAATAGGCAACGCCTTGAACTGAATTTGCATCACTTCCCAGCCAAGATCATTCCAAGACTACCCAATTCACTCCTCAAACCTCCATATCTTACAAGACCGTGACTGATGTCGCTTTTGGGAGCGACCAATTTAACCCTGAAATGTCATTAGTAGTATAAAGTAAATAGGGATCGTTCTATTCCGGGGATTGAGGGTACACCTGTCATTGTCAAACAATTAAACAATTAAAATTAAAACAAAGTATAATATTTACAAAATATAGACATATTTACGCAAAGGGGGGAGTTTTTGGTTTTTGGTTTTAATTTCCGAAAATAAAATCTAAGTTACCTAAATAATTAAAATGCAAAAACATAAAAATACAAATGGAATGCAAGAACAAAGATCAAAGTCGAAACTCATGATTAAAATTAATTCAAGTTCATCATTGTTCATCATAGTCATGCAAGAGGAGTTGATCATGTGAAACGTTCAAAAGCAAACAATTTCCCATATTTTACTTTCAATGCTAATTAACCTAAGTGAAAGCACCTAGATTAATTCTATCAAACATGCAATCAAGCCCTAGAAAGCTAGTCAATCATGTCATGTTTAACGCAATAAACACCTAGAAAGGCTATCAACTCAAATGTGCAACTTAGTATGAAAAAGTCCACCTAATTGCAATCTTCTTTGATTAAATTCGGTTTTTGTACAAAACCTTTACTACTTATCGATTCAAGAACACAAAACCAAAAAGTTGATTCATGTTCTCAAATTCGTAGCAACAATCACATAAGAACCCTAAATGTTTCGAACCATTCAAGATAATCATACAAAAGATTTCTATCATGCAAATTTAATCAAACACTCACACAAAAGCAACCATAAATCGCAATATATGAATCTGAAAATTAACAATTCATCATAAAATTTCAGAAAACAATACTTGTTCATACATATGTGTCAACTAAGGCAAAACCAACGAAAATACAAAGCAAAGGTACAAGGAGAATCGGATTACACCGTGATGGAGATGAGATGAATGAAGTGATGATGTGGTCTCTTGAATTTCGAAAGCAATCTTCAAGGTGGAGGGTGGATGGTGTGCACGGCTTGTCTTCTTCTTCCTTGGCCTTGCTTGCACTTCGTGGTTGCCCTAGAGGATGGAGAGGAGCACGGCTAAGCTAGAGAGATTTCTGAATTATTTTCTCAAAGTGTAGAACGTAAAAGTGTGGACTTTGCAACCCCTTGACGTTGAGAGAAGAGATGAATATATAGGAGCACGGCTTCCTTTGTTCTCCAAGCCGTCTAACCCTAATGAAACTCACGGCACAATGATATAACTCCACATAATTTCCTCCAATGCTTGCTTGCCACATAAGCCCTATGAGGTGGTGCAACCAATCACAAAATTCCAATATGAATTCCCTAAATAATCTTGCCGAAATATAAAGAGATATTTTCTGATTTCCTTCACCAATTTCGGCAACAATATATTTAGAGAATAAAGGGGGACGAACCTAGACTCCTTTGAGAGCTTTTTGTGTTCAACACATATTCTCTTTCCTTTAAAAGCTCCCTAAGAAATCTCCACGAAATCTCTTTATTTTTTCTGATTTTTCCTCACGGCAAAACCCTTGTTTTTCTCTTCATTATCTTTTGCCGAATTCCCTAGAGTTTGCACGGCATCCCCTTGTTTTCCTCTTGGCTTGGACGGCTAGGTCTTCTAGGGTTTTATCTCTTGATTTATTTCCATGAAAATAACCCTAGAAAATCTCCATAGAAAATCTTCTTTATTTTCTGATTTTTGGACGCCTCTTCCTTGTTTCTCTCATGCAATTTCACGGCAAACATATCTTTAGGGCTAGGGTTTGCGTCACAAACCCTAGTGTCATGGGCTTTGATGGGCCATTATCCAATTTGCCGAAAATCCAAGGAGTTCTTGGGCCTCGTTGCTTCATCTTCAAGCCTTCTCATTTTCCAACGCAAAACACATTATTTTTCCATTTCTTTTTCATGGTTGCGTTGGAAACTTGCTAGGGAAGCCTTCCTCCATTTCGTAGGATTTCCTGGTTGGACTAGGAAAGCTTGTTTCTTCATTTCTGCTCAAATGTGTGGGCCATTTTCTCTCATGTTCGTTCGTCTTGATGTTCGCAAGCTCCTCTTTCCATTCGTGCGTTCATTTCCACTTTCTAGCTCGGAGGTCCTGAAAATAGAAACTATACTTAAAATAGAAACTTTCTAAAAAATGAAAATAGAAACTTACTAAAAATGAAAAATAGAAACTTTCCAGAAATGAGAAATGAAAAATGAGAAATGAAAAATGAAGACAAAAATGGAAACTTTCTACAATAAGGAACTTTCCCAATCAAAGAATGGAAACTTTCCCAAACAGGGATTTTTCAAGGAAATGGCGCAGAAAAGTGTAGGGAAATGCAGTTAAAACGTCGCATTAAAATGCTCCTATCAAATTCCCCCACACTTAGCTTTTGCTAGTCCCTTAGCAAAATCAAACTAAGACACACACTAAGACTCAACAGAAATTAAAGACTTGACACGAAACAGACTCTATAGCCCTTCAACTTTTTGTCTCAGCAATCTCTTACTTTCACAACACCAAGATTAGCACTTCACCAAGAATAAATGTTAGGCATTCGAGAGTTAATTAAAACACATAATCTTCACATACACAAGTAGGACTTGGTTGTAACAATGGTGATCGGTTCTGTTAAGCATGTTTCAGACAAGTATGATTCAATTCCTCACAAGTTATATCCACTCTTTCTTCTCTCAGATCATGGCAATGCTTAAAAGCTTATACACTCAAGTATATGTGAAAGACAGCAAGTATATCACATAATTCAAGAAACGAAAGCACATGTATAATTTATTTTAAAGATCTCATGAAGGATACCAACTACTTGCACAGATGGACCCAAGCCATAGGTTCAACTCTTGTAACTCATCTCCACATCAAGGGCTGTCCCATCTTAAGGATCAAGAAGGTCTTCTTAAAGGTTGTAATGGGGCCAAGGCTCAAGGTTTTAAGAAATGAAGGGTAAGGGTTTATCAAAGTGTTCTAAAAACCTAGCAGAGCACATGTAGATGTAGAGACCTCAAGAAATCCACCAAGGTATTGCAAAAACGTCACTTTCCCTAGAGGTAACATAAAAGGGGCCTGATGTCTTCATGTTGGGCCCAATCTTCATTGTAAACTTCCCTTGAACTATAGTGAATGGACAAAGGCCAAATTTTTCTGTAGTGGGCCTTCAGTTCAACGTAAACTCCAAAATCACCAAGTATGGGGGACTAAAATCCATAAATATTTCTTTCTTTTCTTTTCTAGCCGTACATTTTTTTTCTTCTTTTCATTTTTCACGGCTTTCACATATTTTTTTTTTTTTGGACAAGTCTACCCCCACACTTTAACTTTCACCTCTTCTCAATTTTCATCCTTAGCACCAAACCCACGAAGTATGTCTCAAAAGATAGCTCCACTAAGTTCTTAGAACAAAGGGTAGGGTTTTAACTATACTAAGCTTCATGGTTAAGGGTTTTAAGGGTGATGAATGAAAAGGCTCAATGTAGGCTCAAAGGGGCTTATCTAGGGGAGTCCCACGACGGGCACAATTAGGGACACAGGTTTATTTGGCAATGGTGGAAATTCCTAGGGTGCCTCTATCCCTTCCAGAATCAGGGCCATGTATTGACAAACGTCTCAACAAGTACAAGAGTGAATTCTAGCATTCTCTAGTCCATCAAACTTAATCTATGGCAAGCAATCAATCAAATGAAGAATAATGAGATCATCAAAATATCGCCAAGAAAATAAGAATATATTTTTCATTTCACTCCAAGAAAAAGGAACATGGCTCAATTATCTCACATGGGCTTATATGAATCAAAACTCATCCTAACATGCTCATATTCTGTACCAAAGTTTTCGAATCCATATCCACTACAAGGCACACATTTTTCATATATCTCAATTAACCAAAGAATACCATGTTTAAAAATCATCTCAATCTTGTGATCCTCTTTTAGTCATGATTTTAGAGATATAGAATCATCCTAGACAGTTGAAAGGGCATCCTAAGACTCAAAACAAAAACAAAAGCAACGAAAATTTTTAAATTTTTGACATTTTTCAATTTTTTTGTATTTTTCAATATATGACTCAAGATAAAAGTGTAAATCCCTTCCCCCACACTTAAATATTGCATTGTCCTCAATGTAATCAATAAAAAGCATGCAATGGAACACTTAAGCATATAGGGATGAAATTTACGAAAATGACTACCAACATAAAGAAAAATTGGAGAAGTAAAAGGGAGAGATAAAACAAATCTGCGTTGATGACTCCTCCACAGCTACTTCAGAATTGGGTTGCCTCCCAATTAGCGCTTAATGTTTATAGTCTTTCAGCCTAGACTTGTACCTCCATTTAATCCTCAGGGTTTGGAACGTTTTGGAGGGGCACATCCTCCACTTCATGTTCCACAAATGCCTCATAGTAAGGCTTCAAGCGGTGGCCATTCACCTTGAACTCGTTATTTGTATGCTCACTCTTTATCTGCACAGCTCCATGAGGAAACACATGAGTGATAACAAAAGGCCCAATCCAACGAGAACGAAGCTTACCTGGGAAGAGTTTGAGACGAGAATGGAAGAGAAGAACTTTTTGACCTACAACAAAAGTCTTTCTTCGAATCATTTTGTCATGGAATGCCTTAGTCTTATCCTTGTAAATTTTAGCACTTTCAAAGGCATCATTCCTTATCTCCTCTAACTCTTGCAATTGCAACTTCCTATGAAGCCCAGCTGCATCCATATCCATGTTGAACTGCTTCACAGCCCACCAAGCTTTGTGCTCCAACTCCACAGGTAAATGGCATGGTTTGCCATAGACAATTCGATATGGTGACATACCTATGGGAGTTTTGTATGCAGTTCTGTAGGCCCACAAAGCATCCTCTAGACGCAAGGACCAGTCCTTCCTGTTGGGGTTCACAGTCTTCTCCAATATCCCCTTAATCTGACGATTAGAGACCTCAGCCTGCCCACTAGTTTGTGGGTGATAAGGTGTAGAAACCTTATGTGTGACATCATATCTCTTCAAGAGAGCCTCAATCGTCCGATTGCAAAAATGGGATCCTCCATCACTAATGAGAACTCTAGGCATTCCAAACCTGCTAAAGATGTTAGACTTGATAAAATCTGCAACAACCTTAGAGTCATTAGTTCTAGTGGCCTTTGCTTCCACCCATTTGGAAACATAGTCAACTGCAAGTAAGATATAGAGAAACCCAAAAGATGAAGGGAAAGGTCCCATGAAATCTATACCCCAGACATCAAATATTTCAACAGTTATTATATTGGACAATGGCATTTGATCTCTAGGACCTAGATTTCCTGTTCTTTGGCACTTATCACAAGTTAAACAATAGGCATGTGCATCCCTAAATAATGTTGGCCAATAGAACCCAGACTCTAGCACCTTAAACGCAGTCTTCTTAGACCCAAAGTGTCCCCCACATGCTTTAGAGTGGCAAAAAGAAAGTATAGCATTATGTTCATGTTCAGGCACACATCTCCTAATCAATTGATCAGAGCAATACTTCCACAAATAAGGTTCATCCCAAACATATTGCTTAACAGTTTTCTTAAGCCTATCCCTATGAGCACGTGACATGGTATCAGGAATCTTTCTAGACACAATATAATTCACAATGTCTGCATACCATGGTTCACTTACCTGAAGTCCAAAGAGTTGCTCGTCTGGAAATGTCTCCACCAGAGGGAGATAATCTTCTGCATGCACTAAGCGACTCAAGTGGTCAGCTACCACGTTCTCACTACCCTTCTTGTCCTTGATTTCCACGTCGAATTCTTGCAAGAGTAGGATCCATCTGATGAGCCTTGGTTTCGCCTCCTTCTTGGTCATCAAGTATTTCAAAGCTGCATGGTCAGTAAAGATAGTAACTTTGGTACCAAGTAAATAAGAGCGAAACTTCTCAAGGGCAAAGACAACTGCAAGGAGCTCTTTCTCTGTGGTGGAGTAATTCATTTGTGCATCATTGAGAGTCCTTGAGGCGTAGTAGATGGCATAGGGCAGCTTTTCCTTCCTTTGTCCCAAAACGGCTCCAACTGCGTAGTCAGAGGCATCACACATTAACTCAAAGGGCAAGGACCAGTCTGGAGGTAACATGATGGGGGCAGATGTCAACAACTCCTTAAGCTTGTCAAAAGCTTCTTGACACTCCTTGTCAAAGTGGAAGGGCACATCCTTCTGGAGCAGTTGACATAAGGGTCTCGAAATTTTGGAGAAGTCCTTGATGAACCTCCTGTAAAAACCTGCATGACCAAGGAAAGAACGAATCTCTCTCACAGAAGTGGGAGAGGGTAAGTGACGCACAATATCAACCTTGGCTTTATCAACCTCTATACCCCTAGCAGAGACAATATGTCCTAGAACTATTCCTTGTTTAACCATAAAATGGCATTTTTCCCAGTTTAAGACAAGGTTAGTTTCCATGCAACGTTTCAGAATTATCTCCAGATTATTAAGACAATCATCAAAATTCTTTCCAAAAACTGAAAAGTCATCCATGAATACCTCTATGATTTTCTCAATATAATCTGAAAAGATACTTACCATACACCTCTGAAAGGTACCTGGAGCGTTGCAAAGTCCGAAGGGCATACGTCTATAGGCAAACGTTCCAAAGGGGCAAGTGAAGGTTGTCTTCTCTTGATCTTCATTTGCAATTGCAATCTGGTTGTAACCAGAGTATCCATCTAGAAACAATAGTAGTCATGTCCAGCTAGGCGCTCAAGCATCTGGTCAATGAATGGCAGAGGAAAGTGGTCTTTCCTTGTGGTTGCGTTGAGCCTCCTATAGTCAATGCATACTCTGTGGCCTGTTACTGTCCTTTGGGGCACCAGTTCGTTATCAGCATTCTTTACCACAGTGATCCCAGACTTCTTGGGCACGACCTGAACTGGAGAGACCCACTTGGAGTCAGAAATAGGGTAGATTACCCCACAATCAAGGAGTTTGATAACCTCCTTCTTCACTACTTCCATCATTGGAGGGTTGAGACGACGTTGAGCCTCTCTAGTGGGTTTAGACCCCTCCTCTAGAAGTATCCTGTGGACGCAAGTTGTAGGGCTGATTCCCTTGATATCCGCCAATGTCCATCCTATGGCGGTCTTGTGTTGCTTCAACATTTCCACCAACTTCTCTTCTTGTGGAGTTGTTAGTGCAGAGGACACAATCACTGGCAAGGTTTCCTTGTCCCCTAAGTAGACATACTTCAAATGGTCTGGAAGAGGTTTTAGCTCAAGTTCTGGGGCCTGGACCACTGAAGGTAAAGTCTTGTTAGTGGATAACTGAATGGACAAGGGAGAAACAGACTTACCTATGAAGGGTGATGCCTCAAGGAAGGAGACGTTTTCAATGATTTTCTCCTCACAAGTGTCTTTCAACTTGTCCTCTGGGATGGTGACGCCTTCCTTTGTATAGCCTACCCCACTCTCAAGGGTAGTGACTAGGGTATCCTCATGCATAACATCAAACATTTTCTGCGCAAGTTCATCTAAAATGTCAGCAGAAAAACAATCATTAACCTCTAGGGGATACCTCATGGCTTCAAAGATGTTAAAGCCAATGATGTCACCATCGAACTCCATTGTAAGAGAGCCTTCATACACATCAATCTTCGTCCTAGCTGTCCTTAAGAAAGGACGTCCCAAAAGCAATGGAGTGGAACTTACAGGGGAGTCCTCCATTTCCAGTACATAAAAATCAGCTGGGAAGATAAGATGGTTAACCTGTACAAGCACATCCTCCAACAAACCTCTAGGGTATGCATTGGATCTGTCAGCTAACTGAATGATAACATTGTCAGATTTAAGTTCCCCTAGACCTAGGGTTTCATAAACAGAGTAGGGCATAACATTAACAGATGCACCTAGGTCTAGCATGGCATTCTTAAATCTAGAGTTACCAATAGTACAAGGAATGGTAAAGCTTCCAGGATCCTTACACTTTGGAGGGATCTTCCTCTGAATTAGGGCAGAGACATTCTCACTTACCTTTACCACCTCCTTTTCACGGTTTACTCTCCTAGTAGTGCAAAGCTCTTTGAGGAACTTGGCATACTTAGGGACTTGCTTGATGGCCTCTAGGAGGGGTAGGTTTACTTGCACCTTCTTGAAAGTTTCCAAGATAGCTTGGTCACTTTCATCCTTCTTAGATTGGGCAAACCTGCGTGGGAAGGGCATGCAAGAAGAAGAAGGGTTAGCAATAACCGAATTTGATAAGTTAGAATTATTACCTTTGATTTCCGGTTTTGCCTTTAAAGATGAGGATGCCTTGGTCTCTTCCTTTGACGTTGCAGGGTCCTTCTCAATACCCAACTTGGTGGGTTCTTGGTCTTCCTCAATTTCTATGCTCATTTGGACCTTCTTGGGTTGCTTGGGTGGATCCACAAATGGTCTCCCACTCCTCGTAGTCACAACTGATGCATTCTCCACATTACCCTTAGGGTTAGGTATTGTGCCACTAGGAAGCTTCCCAGTCTCATGAATCTTGCTCATGAAGTCCACAACTTGGCCCATCTGTTTCTTAAGATCTGCAATATCCTTAGTGTGGGTCTGTTGTCCTTGAATCAAAGCTTGAGTAGAGTTTGTCAAGGCCTGGGTGGAACTAGTCAAGGCTTCCAACGTTTTGTCATAGTGAGACATTGAAGGTCCTGAGTTCTGTTGAGGCGGAGGCATGTAGGGCCTTTGAAAAGATGATCCTTGGAATGAAGGCCCTTGAGGACGTTGGAAGTTCCCACCAAGAGGATTCTGAACGTTATCATTGTTGGTCCACTTGAAGTTGGGATGGTCCCTCCATCCTGGGTTGTACGTATTGGAGTAAGGGTCATGTCTAGGACGTTGAGGTCCTCCTTGGTATCCTCCTTGATATCCTCCAATAGCATTTGCAGATTCCCATCCTCCATTCTCATTAAGTTGAGGGCACTGATCTGTAACATGCCCTTGCATAGAGCATACCCCACAAGCTATTGTTGCACTAGGTCCTTTTGAACTTACCACTTGGTTCATGAGGAGAGTAAGCTTATTCAGTTGATCCTCAATTGCAGTATTCTTGCTCATCTCATGCACCCTACGAGTAGAGTGTCCTACCCCCTCATATTGTTGAGAGTTCAAGGCACGATTAGCTATCAGCTCCTTCCCAACTGTAGGGGACTTATCCACAAAAGCTCCTCCAGCTGCAGCATCCAACATTTGCCTTTCCAAGGGTAAGAGTCCTTCATAGAAACATGTGAGTAGGGTCTCATCCTTCATCTGATGTTGAGGGCATTGTGCAAGTAGGGAATTGAACCTCTCATAGTAGGCAGCATAGGACTCATCATGAGCTTGCTCTATTCCACTAAGCTTCTTTCTAAGTGTGATGACCTTAGAAGCTGGGAAGTATTTCTCCAAGAAAGCCTTTCTCATTGTCTCCCATGAAGTGATACGTCCTGCAGGAAGCTCATATAGCCAATCTTTGGCTCTGTCAGCTAAGGAGAATGGAAATGCTCTCATCTTCAGAAGATTCTCATCTGCCCCTTGTGGTTGCATGTTTGCACAAACAGATTGAAATTCTCGAACATGCTTGTTAGCGTCCTCCATATTAAGTCCATGGAAGATAGGGAGCTTGTGCAACAAACCACTCTTTAGCTCGAACTCTGCTTGTCTTCCAGCTGCAGGGGGAGGGTATACTATGCCTGTAGGGGGTCCTCCTTCAACAGTTGCAGTGGAAAGTTCCCTAATAGATGCCATTCTCTCTTCTCCGACTTCTTCAGGTGGTGGTGAAGGTGGTGGTGTAGAGTTGGACGAAATCACAGGTGAAGGTGAACGTGAAGGAGGAGATGGACTTGGTGTAGGTGATGTAGACTCCTCAGAACAGTAGGTCCTCTTCCCTTGTTCGTTAAAGATATACCCTCTGTGTGTCGAAGGGGAAGGGCTTGTCTGCTCAAGAAGTGAAGGACCCTTCAAGCGAGCGAGCCTTGCTTCAATTTCCTTTAGTGTAGAGGATCTAAAAGGCTCGGTCATTCATAGGAATCCTGAACATCATCAAAATTCAAAGAAGTTAGCAAAGTAAAAAGTGAGTTAATTACAAATTAGTGATTTATACATCAACCTTACTATTCACGAGTCACTATTCACAAGTTACTATTCACGACTTTACTATTTATGATTTATACAAGTATAAAGAGAAGTATAAATTACAACTATCCACAATCTTTTCACAAATAAACCACAAAAGAAATTTATACAAGTATAAAATGCACAAAACAACACAATTTACAAGTGGAGGTTATGTTCAAGTATCTTATTATCTTTACAAAATAAAGTTAATATCTCAATTGATTACAAGTTGTAAGTCGAGCCCAATAGAAACCACTACTATTGGTGAGATACGATCTAGGGATAGTCGCCTAGACATAAGTTGCTTTCCTTTGTTTCAGAAGGCTAGATGGCCAGATTAAGAGGTAAGTGAGAGGGAGGACTCATTTTGGTGACACTACGGAGGCTACTCCCTCATTGAGGTTTAGGCCCCTATTGGCTACTCCCACATTGTGGTTTACGCACGGTCTATAGTATCTCTGAGATCCAATTGAACCCATCACCCAGGGTCTCAACCTAAGACACCACCTATATGCCCCTTACTCAGCTTGAAAAGAACTCATGTGTTAGACAGTTCTCCAAATGTTAATAAAAGCCGCCCTCAACCTCATAAGACCTCAGAAAGGCACTAATGAAGGGTTAAGGCCAATATTAACAAAAGGGCCCTTATCTACTCATACGAATTTACACACTTATAATAAATCAAGAATTTAACAATATTTATAATTAATTCTTTACATTTCCTTTGTTTAACAAGATTAGACACCATTTACACAAAACTTTCACACAAACAAACAAAACGTCACTATTCACATCTAATTATCTTCTTTTTTTTTTTTTTTTTTTTTTTTTTTTTTTTTTTTTTTTTACGAAATTAAGTAAAATTACTTCTATTCTTTCCTTTTCTTTACAATTATTTTCAACACTTAGGTACGGGAACAGGGAGTCTCGATGTGCAATGGGGCTGAAACAGCTACCCTTTTCAAGACTATGTTTAATCCAATATACCTTAGGTGCATCACAACATTTTCTTTTGTTATAAATACCATTGATTTCGAATTAAATTCCAAGCGGTAAATCAAGTGGACGTGCGGCCCAAGTATAATCGTCAAGACACTAAGTCTCTCCTACATCCTTTGGGCAACCTTACTGAAATGGCCAGGTAGGGGAGGGCGACCACGAGAGGTAGAATCCATTTTGGCATGAGCTACTCCCACATTGTGGTTTAGGCTCATTTGCACGCACTTCTGGATTCAAGAACCAGTCATGAGCGTTGTCCCCTTCCTAGACACCATCCCACATAGGCTATACTTACTTGGATATAAAAGGTCCTAAGTGTGAAGACAGTTCAATGAATGTTAATAAAGGCCGCCCTCAACCTTAAGGGACCTGGACTAGGTACCAATAAGGGGTTTAGGCCAATATTAATAAACACGACTTCACCTATTCCTTCTTTAATTTACAACTCACAATTAAAATTCGTATTCAACAATATAAATAATCAACCTAAGTAAGTAATTACTAATTTTCGACAATTATAAACAAAATAATTAACAAGTAATTTTTTTTTTTTTTTTTCGGTCACAATATAAACAAAACACATATTATTCACAATATGACAAATGATTTTTCAATCCCCGGCAACGGCGCCAAAAATTGATGTCGCTTTTGGGAGCGACCAATTTAACCCTGAAATGTCATTAGTAGTATAAAGTAAATAGGGATCGTTCTATTCCGGGGATTGAGGGTACACCTGTCATTGTCAAACAATTAAACAATTAAAATTAAAACAAAGTATAATATTTACAAAATATAGACATATTTACGCAAAGGGGGGAGTTTTTGGTTTTTGGTTTTAATTTCCGAAAATAAAATCTAAGTTACCTAAATAATTAAAATGCAAAAACATAAAAATACAAATGGAATGCAAGAACAAAGATCAAAGTCGAAACTCATGATTAAAATTAATTCAAGTTCATCATTGTTCATCATAGTCATGCAAGAGGAGTT
Organism: Rosa chinensis; assembly: GCF_002994745.2. Classification (NCBI taxonomy): domain Eukaryota; kingdom Viridiplantae; phylum Streptophyta; class Magnoliopsida; order Rosales; family Rosaceae; genus Rosa; species Rosa chinensis. The sequence goes on along the minus strand of NC_037094.1, from coordinate 40,955,348 downwards.
GATCATGTGAAACGTTCAAAAGCAAACAATTTCCCATATTTTACTTTCAATGCTAATTAACCTAAGTGAAAGCACCTAGATTAATTCTATCAAACATGCAATCAAGCCCTAGAAAGCTAGTCAATCATGTCATGTTTAACGCAATAAACACCTAGAAAGGCTATCAACTCAAATGTGCAACTTAGTATGAAAAAGTCCACCTAATTGCAATCTTCTTTGATTAAATTCGGTTTTTGTACAAAACCTTTACTACTTATCGATTCAAGAACACAAAACCAAAAAGTTGATTCATGTTCTCAAATTCGTAGCAACAATCACATAAGAACCCTAAATGTTTCGAACCATTCAAGATAATCATACAAAAGATTTCTATCATGCAAATTTAATCAAACACTCACACAAAAGCAACCATAAATCGCAATATATGAATCTGAAAATTAACAATTCATCATAAAATTTCAGAAAACAATACTTGTTCATACATATGTGTCAACTAAGGCAAAACCAACGAAAATACAAAGCAAAGGTACAAGGAGAATCGGATTACACCGTGATGGAGATGAGATGAATGAAGTGATGATGTGGTCTCTTGAATTTCGAAAGCAATCTTCAAGGTGGAGGGTGGATGGTGTGCACGGCTTGTCTTCTTCTTCCTTGGCCTTGCTTGCACTTCGTGGTTGCCCTAGAGGATGGAGAGGAGCACGGCTAAGCTAGAGAGATTTCTGAATTATTTTCTCAAAGTGTAGAACGTAAAAGTGTGGACTTTGCAACCCCTTGACGTTGAGAGAAGAGATGAATATATAGGAGCACGGCTTCCTTTGTTCTCCAAGCCGTCTAACCCTAATGAAACTCACGGCACAATGATATAACTCCACATAATTTCCTCCAATGCTTGCTTGCCACATAAGCCCTATGAGGTGGTGCAACCAATCACAAAATTCCAATATGAATTCCCTAAATAATCTTGCCGAAATATAAAGAGATATTTTCTGATTTCCTTCACCAATTTCGGCAACAATATATTTAGAGAATAAAGGGGGACGAACCTAGACTCCTTTGAGAGCTTTTTGTGTTCAACACATATTCTCTTTCCTTTAAAAGCTCCCTAAGAAATCTCCACGAAATCTCTTTATTTTTTTCTGATTTTTCCTCACGGCAAAACCCTTGTTTTTCTCTTCATTATCTTTTGCCGAATTCCCTAGAGTTTGCACGGCATCCCCTTGTTTTCCTCTTGGCTTGGACGGCTAGGTCTTCTAGGGTTTTATCTCTTGATTTATTTCCATGAAAATAACCCTAGAAAATCTCCATAGAAAATCTTCTTTATTTTCTGATTTTTGGACGCCTCTTCCTTGTTTCTCTCATGCAATTTCACGGCAAACATATCTTTAGGGCTAGGGTTTGCGTCACAAACCCTAGTGTCATGGGCTTTGATGGGCCATTATCCAATTTGCCGAAAATCCAAGGAGTTCTTGGGCCTCGTTGCTTCATCTTCAAGCCTTCTCATTTTCCAACGCAAAACACATTATTTTTCCATTTCTTTTTCATGGTTGCGTTGGAAACTTGCTAGGGAAGCCTTCCTCCATTTCGTAGGATTTCCTGGTTGGACTAGGAAAGCTTGTTTCTTCATTTCTGCTCAAATGTGTGGGCCATTTTCTCTCATGTTCGTTCGTCTTGATGTTCGCAAGCTCCTCTTTCCATTCGTGCGTTCATTTCCACTTTCTAGCTCGGAGGTCCTGAAAATAGAAACTATACTTAAAATAGAAACTTTCTAAAAAATGAAAATAGAAACTTACTAAAAATGAAAAATAGAAACTTTCCAGAAATGAGAAATGAAAATGAGAAATGAAAAATGAAGACAAAAATGGAAACTTTCTACAATAAGGAACTTTCCCAATCAAAGAATGGAAACTTTCCCAAACAGGGATTTTTCAAGGAAATGGCGCAGAAAAGTGTAGGGAAATGCAGTTAAAACGTCGCATTAAAATGCTCCTATCAGTGACACCATCCATCCATCAATCTACAAAGCTCTTAGGCGCTGAGTCAAGGACGCTCCACCACCATAGCAGAGACAAGTTCATCACCTTGTGGCTAAGCCGCTGAGGAAAGCTTCAAAGTGTAACTATGACTCTACTTATAATTTTTGTTTCGGTTTTGTGTGTTTCAATTTGTGAGTTGTGTAATTGGAGACATGGAATTTTCAGAATATTTTTATTAATATTTTTGAGATTTTCAGTTTATTATTGAGTTAATTTCGAGAATTCTTTTATGATGCATGTTACAATCTTGTGCCCTTTTACGTGTTTAGGTAATTTCCAAAGTTAGGTTAATAAGTTTGCATGCTAGAATAACGGTGAGAGTTCTTGTGTGTTTTCTTAATTTGCCAAGAGTAATTGTTATTTGTTAAGGCGCTGAGTTAAACAAGTAGCAATTAGTTCTAAAAAGTGGTAAAAACTATGTTCAATGGTTAAACGATTCTGGAAATTACGTGTTAAATTCTATGTCTAATGGTTAATTTGCACGTGTGAGTTGATTCGAGGGTTAGATAATACTACTAGTTAAGAGAATTACGCTGAGTGTTTTCGAAAATTAGTAGTATTAGGCTTGGTAAGGACTTTTCCGATTCAAGCCTACATTAGAATGAATCAAATAAGTGGATTGATCCGCTGAGGCTTTTCATTTGAGCTCTTATCTAGGCATTTAAGGTGGGCACATTTTTGTATCATGTTGAAATGAATTTTCTGTTTTTACACTTAGTAATTTTCGAGTGGTATTGGTCTAGGTTAGGGAAGTCGATCATTGTATATAGTTTTATTTGTTTTGTTTTTATTTTAAGTAGATTAGAAACCAACTTTCAAAACCCCCCATTTTATTCTTTTATTTGTTAATTGACCTTTTTGTGTAGGTGTACCCTACAATCCCCGGACTGAACGATCCCTGCTTATCCTATACTGACAACTACATTTTGCAGGGTTAAATTGTGAGGCTATGTCAGCCGCATCAATTTTTGGCGCCATCAATTTCTTTTATTCCTCAACTGAAAACATCTTTTCTCCTTTATTTCCCTTCTTCATTGCTTGGTCAAATATCTTAATGCTTTATTTTATGACTCCATCATTGCTGTTTCCAAGAGTTCAACCAGGCAACGTTTCCTACAACAAGCAGGAGAATATCAGAATTTTCTAGAGAAAATAAAGGGAAATTAAAATGTAAAGACCGCAAAAATAGTTGACAGTTAGGAATCCTGATCCAGCTAGGATTTTTCATGAATTTTACTTTTTCCGCCTATTTCACTCCAAACACTCAACAAGACTTTCAAAATGACTTAATGACTCAAAACACTAAACTAAGGGAGAAATAAGGCTAAAATGAGGCACATAATTAATAATATCGTCACACTTTTTTGCTCCTATCAATATCTCAATTAACCAAAGAATACCATGTTTAAAAATCATCTCAATCTTGTGATCCTCTTTTAGTCATGATTTTAGAGATATAGAATCATCCTAGACAGTTGAAAGGGCATCCTAAGACTCAAAACAAAAACAAAAGCAACGAAAATTTTTAAATTTTTGACATTTTTCAATTTTTTTTTTGTATTTTTCAATATATATGACTCAAAATAAAAGACTAAAAATATAAATCCCTTCCCCCACACTTAAATATTGCATTGTCCTCAATGTAATCAATTAAAAGCATGCAATGAAACACTTAAGCATATAGGGATGAAATTTACGAAAATAATACTAAATTCAAAAAGCAAAAACGAAAAATAAAAGATAAGGATAAAGAAAGCAAATCTGATTTGCATGGGTTGCCTCCCAAGTAGCGCTTGGTTTTAACGTCTTCTCAGCCTAGACGTGGTTTCCTCTTGTCCTCAGTTGGTTTGACCTTCAAAGCCTCCATTTGGGTTTGGAATTGTGTTGCTTGGAAGCTTACCAGTTTCATGAAACTTGGTCATGAAGTCCACCACTTGTCCCATTTGCTTCTTGAGCTCAGCAATGTCCTTGGTGTGGGTCTGTTGTCCTTGAAGCAAAGTCTGTGTGGCATTAGTCAATGCTTGAGTGGAATTAGTCAATGCCTCTATCGTCTTATCATAGTGAGAGTAGGGATTCCCTACGTTTTGTTGAGGAGGCATGTAAGGTCTTTGATAAGGAGGTCCTTGAGGACGTTGGAAACTGCCACCAAGAGGGTTCTGACCATTTTCATTGTTGGTCCACTTGAAGTTGGGGTGGTCCCTCCATCCAGGGTTATAGGTATTCGAATATGGATCATACCTTGGACGTTGGGGACCCCCTTGGTTCCCTTGATAGCCTCCTATGGCATTCACAGACTCCCAACCACCATTCTCACTTAGTTGAGGACATTGATCAGTAGGATGTCCTTGGGTAGAGCATACCCCACAAGCAGAGGGTCCTCCATGGCCTTGAGTAGTCGCCACCTTGTTCACAAGAAGGGTGAGTTTGCTCAATTGATCCGCAATGGCAGGACTAGTGCTCACCTCATTCACCCTACGAGTTGTTTGTCTCACACCCTCATATTGTTGGGTGTTTAGGGCACGATTTGCTATAAGTTCCTTCCCAACCGCAGGTGACTTATCCACAAAAGCTCCTCCAGCTGCAGCATCAAGCATTTGCCTCTCCAAGGGTAAGAGTCCTTCGTAGAAACATGTGAGTAGGGTCTCATCCTTCATTTGATGTTGAGGACATTGTGCAAGTAAGGAATTGAACCTCTCATAGTAAGCAGCATAGGACTCATCATGGGCTTGCTCTATTCCACTGAGCTTCTTTCTAAGTGTGATGACCTTAGAAGCTGGGAAGTATTTCTCCAAGAAGGCCTTTCTCATTGTTTCCCATGATGTGATACGTCCTGCAGGAAGTTCATATAGCCAATCCTTGGCTCTATCAGCTAGAGAGAATGGAAATGCTCTCATCTTCAGAAGATTCTCATCTGCCCCTTGTGGTTGCATGTTTGCACAAACAGATTGGAATTCTCGTACGTGCTTATTAGCATCCTCCATATTAAGGCCATGGAAGATAGGGAGCTTGTGCAACAGTCCACTCTTAAGCTCAAACTCTGCTTGTCTTCCAGCTGCAGGGGCAGGGTATACTATGCCTGTAGGGGGTCCTCCTTCAACAGTTGCTGTGGAGAGTTCCCTATTAGATGCCATTCTCTCTTTCTTGACTTCTTCAGGTGGTGGTGAAGGTGGTGGTGTAGAGTTGGACGAAACCACAGGTGAAGGTGAACGTGAAGGAGGAGATGGAGATGGTGTAGGTGATGTAGATTCCTCAGAACAGTAAGTCCTCTTCCCTTGCTCGTTAAATGTGTACTCTCTGTATGTTGAAGGAGAAGGACTTTTGAACTCAAGGAGTGAAGGACCCTTCAAACGAGCGAGCCTTGCTTTAATTTCCTTTAGTGTAGAGGGTCTAAAAGGCTCGGTCATTCATAGGAATCCTGAACATCATCAAAATTCAAAAAAGTTAGCAAAGTATAAAGTGAGTTAATTACAAATTAGTGATTTATACATCAACTTTACTATTCACGAGTCACTATTCACAAGTTACTATTCACGACTTTACTATTTATGATTTATACAAGTATAAAATAGAGTATAAATTAAAAACTATCCACAATCTTTTCACAAATAGACCACGTAAGAAGTTTATACAAGTATAAAATGTACAAAACAACACAATTTACAAGTGGAGGTTATGTTCAAGTATCTTATAATCTTTACAAAATAAAGTTAATATTTCAATTGATTACAAGTTATAAGTCGAGCCCAATAGAAACCACTACTATTGGTGAGATACGATCTAGGGATAGTCGCCTAGACATAAGTCGCTTTCCTTTGTTTCAGAAGGCTAGATGGCCAGATTAAGAGGTAAGTGAGAGGGAGGACTCATTTTGGTGACACTACGGAGGCTACTCCCTCATTGAGGTTTAGGCCCCTATCGGCTACTCCCACATTGTGGTTTACGCACAGTCTATAGTATCTCTGAGATCCAATTTGAACCCATCACCCAGGGTCTCAACCTAAGACACCACCTATATACCCCTTACTCAGCTTGAAAAGAACTCATGTGTTAGACAGTCCTCCAAATGTTAATAAAAGCCGCCCTCAACTTCAAAAGACCTGAGAAAGGCACTAATGAAGGGTTAAGGCCAATATTAACAAAAGGGCCCTTATCTACTCATACGATTTTACACACTTATAACAATCAAGAAGTTAACAATATTTACAATTAATTCTTTACATTTCTTTTGTTTAACAAAATTTGACACATTTTACAAAAAACTTTCAAACAAGACAACAACAAACGTCACATTTTGTACTCACTCTCTTTTCTTCTTTTTTTCTTCTTTTTTTTTTTTTTTTTTTTTTTTTTTTTTTTTTTTTTTACTAACTTAAGTACAATTATTTACATTCTTTCCTTTTCTTTACAATTATTTTCAACACTTGATAGGAGCATTTTAATGCGACATTTTAACTGTTATTTCCCTATATTTTCTGCGTTATTTCCTTAATAAAACTCTGTTTAGGAAAGTTTCCATTCTTCGAATGGGAAAGTTCCTAATTGTAGAAAGTTTCCGTTTTGTAGTTTCTATTTTCCATTTTTAAAAAGTTTCCATTTTAGTTTAAGAAAGTTTCCATTTCTTATTTTAGAAAGCTTCTATTTTCAGGTTTTTGGAATAAATAAGCAGAATTGAGTTCATAAATGGAACGAGAAGTTTCATGAAGAGGACATGGCAAGGAGAGAATCAAGGAAGAGTTTTTTTTAAAAAAAGGAAAATATATTTTCCTTGGGGATTAAATTTGCCGTGTAATACTTATGGAAAAAACAAGGTGACAACGTGGGAATTGAAGATGATTGATTGAGGATTTCAAGGAGAGATTTTCTTGGGAGACTTTTATGGAAAGAAATATTGTTGGAGGAATAATTTGGTGTGATTGCCAACGTGAAAATCAGAAATAATCAAGGAGATGACGCCAAGAGAGATTCAAGGGAGATATTTATGGAAGGAAAATATGTGTGCACCAAGGAAAAGCTAAAAAGGCGTCTAGATTCATCCCTAAATTCCCTAAAGGAATGTTGGCCGAAATTCATGAAGAAAATCAGAATAATTTCAAGGAAATTCGGCAATTAAATATTAGGGAGGTATTTTAGAGAATTATGATTGGTTGGAACACATCACAAGGCTTACTTGGCATTCTATGATTGGTTGGACCACATCACAAGCTTACTTGGCGAATTATCATTGGTTGAAGCTATGTGGAAAATTCTGATTGCTTTGTGAATCCTAGCCATGCTCCTATATAAAACTCCCCCTTTCTCAACGTCAAGGGTTCCTCTCCCCCATACAACATACACTTTAGAAAAAAATCAGAAAATCTTCTTAGCATAGCCGTGAGTTTCTCCATCCTCTAGTCATCTCCACGAGTTCAAGCAAGGCCAAGGGAGAAGAAGTACAACCGTGAGCATCCATCATCCATCTCCAACCTTGAAGCTTGCTTTCGAGATTCAAGAGACCACCACATCAATCGTTCATCACCATCCCCATCTCACGGTGTAATCCGATTCTCCTTTGTAACCTTTGCTTTGAATTTCGTTGGTTATGAACTAGTTGACATATGTGTTTGAACAAATATTAATTTCTGGAATTTTTATGATTAATTGAGAATTTTCAGATTCATATTATTGTGATTCGAGAGTTGCTTATGTGGGTTTGTTTAATTAAATTTGCGTTATAGATAACTTTTGTATTTTAATCTTATGTGGTTGCAAACACTTAGGGTTTCGATATAATTGGTGCTAGGTTTAAGAACATGAAATCGACTTTTCGTTTTGTGTAAACTTGAATCAAAGTAGTAAAGGTTTTGTACAAAGATCGAATTTAATTAACGAGGATTGCAATTAGGTGGACTTTTCCATACTAAGTTGTACACTTGAGTTGATAGCCTTTCTCTATGTGTAATGCGTTAAACATGACATGATTGACTAGCTTTCTAGGGTTTGATTGCATGTTTGATAGGATTAATCTAGGTGCTTTCGCTTAGGTTAATTTGCATTGAAAAGTAAAAAATGGGAATTCATTTGCTTTCGAATGTTTCACATGATCAACTCCTTTCTCATGACTTAGATGAACAATATTAGGGTTTGAGTCAATTTTAATCATAAGTTTCGGTTTTGATCTTTGTTCTCTCATTCCATTTGTGTTTTTATGTTTTTGCATTTTATTTGTTTTCTTTACTTAGGTTAATTTTCGAAAATCAAAAACAAAATCCCCCCTTTTTCGTAAATAATGTTTATATTTGTGAATATCTTTGTGAAAATTATACTTTGTTGTAATTTTAATTGTTTATTTGTCCTACATTGACAGGTGTACCCTCAATCCCCGGAATAGAACGATCCCTATTTATTACGTACTACTAATGACATTTCAGGGTTAAATTATGCGCTTGCTTTTTAGCGCATCAAATTTTTGGCGCCGTTCCCGGGGATTGAAAAATCACTTGTTTTTGTTTATAATTGTTGTATATAAACTGTTTGAAACTTAGTTTAAATTAACTAAGTTGTTTTTTATATTGTTGAATATGAGTTTTAATTGTAAGTTGTAAATTGAACGGAATAGGTGAAGTCGCGTTTGTTAATATTGGCCTAAACCCCTTATTGTTACCTTGTTCAGGTCCCTTAAGGTTGAGGGCGGCCTTTATTAACACTTGTTGAACTGTCTTCACACTTATGAACTTTTTCATCTTAGTAAGTATAGCCTATGTGGAATGGTTTCTTGGAAGGGGACAACGATCATGACAGTTTTTGAATCTAGAAGTGCTTGCAAATGGGCCTAAACCACTATGTGGGAGTAGCTCATGTCAAAATGGATTTTTCCTCTCGTGTTCGTCCTCCCCCACCTGGCCATTTCAGTAAGGTTGCCCAAAGGATGAGAAAGGGAGTTTGTGTCTAGGCGACTATACTTGGGCCGCACGTCCACTTGATTTACCGCTTGGAATTTAATTCGATATCGACAATATTTATAACAAAACAAAATGTTGTGATACACTAAGGGAAAAAAAAAAACATTTGTGTAAATATTTTTCATGTTTTTTTTTACTCACTTGTGTTAACTTGTGTCTTTTGTACAATTTACTTGCTAATTACTTGTATTTTGCATAGTCACTTGTTTATATTATTTTGTATTTCTTTGTTAATTGTAGTCACTAACTTTATTTAATGGAGGTACCGTCTGGCTGAAAGACGTTAAATTCAAGCGCTGCGTGGGAGGCAACCCAATTCAGAAGTAGCTGTGCTGGAGACTACAAACACAGATTTGCTTTCTCCTTCACTATTTCTTTTATTTTTCAAATTTTCTCTTTTGTTTTTGTTTTCGTAAATTCCATCACTATATGCTTAATTGTTTCATTGCATGCTTATAATTGATTACATTGAGGACAATGCAATATTTAAGTGTGGGGGAAGGGATACTTTTGTTTTTTATTTTGAGTCATATATATTGGAAAATACAAAAAAATAAAAAAATGTCCAAAAAAAAAAAAATTCGTTGCTTTTATTTATTGAGTCTTAGTCTTTTGTTTTTATTTTTGAGTCTTAGGATGCCCTTTCAACTGTCTAGGATGATTCTATATCTCTGAAATTATGGCTAAAAGAGGATCACAATGTTGAGATGATTTTAACATGGTATTCTTTGGTTAATTGAGATATATGAAAAATGTGTGCATGAGTAGTGGATATGGATTTCGTAACCTTGGTACAAAATATGAGCATGTTAAGATGAGTTTTGATTCATAAAAGCCCATGTGAGATATTGAGCCCATGTCCCTTTTTCTTAGAGTGATAAATGAAAAATATATTCTTATTTTCTTAGCGTTGTTTTGATGATCTCATTATTCTTTCATTTGATTGATTACTTGCCATAGATTATGTTTGATGGACTAGAGAATGCTAGAATTCACTCTTGTACTTGTTGAGACGTTTGTCAATATATGGCCCTGATTCTGGAAAGGACAGAGGCACCCTAGGAATTACCACCATTGCCATATAAGCATGTGTCCCCTTTTGTGCCCGTCGTGGGACTCCCCTAGATAAACCCCTTTGAGCCTACATTAAGCCTTTTCTTTCATCACCCTTAAAATCCTTAACCCTGAACCTTAGTATAGCTACACTCCTACCCTTTGTTCTAAAAACTTAGTGGAGCTATCTTTTGGGGACTTTACTTAAGGATTTGGCATTGAGAATGAAAATTGAGAAGAGGTGAAAGTTCAAGTGTGGGGGTAGACTTGTCCATAAAAAAAAAAATGTATGCGAAAGCCGTGAAAAAGAAATGAAAAAAAAAAATTTGTACACGGTTAGAAAGAAAGAAAGAAAAATGTTTATGGATTTTAGTCCCCCATACTTGGTGAGTTTGGAGTTTGTTTTGAATTGAAGGCCCATTACAGAAAAATTTGGCCTTTGTCCAATTCATTAGAGTTCAAAGGAAGTTTAGAGTGAAGTTAGGGCCCAAAATGAAGACATTTGGCCTCTTTACATTACCTCTATGGGATGGGACGTTTTGATATATCTTGGTGGATTTCTAGAAGTCTCTACAGTTACATGAGCTCTGCTAGGTTTTTAGGACACTTTGTTAAATTCCTTACCCTTTCATTTCTTAAAACCTTGAGCCTTGGCCCCATTACAACCCTTAATAAGACCTTTTTGATCCTTAAGATGGGATAGCCTTTGTGATAGGAGCATTTTAATGCGACGTTTTACTTGCTTTTCCCTGCATTTTCTGCGTTATTTCCTTAATAAAACCCTGTTTAGGAAAGTTTCCATTCTTTGATTGGGAAAGTTCCTATTTGTAGAAAGTTTCTATTTTTGTAGTTTTTATTTATCATTTTTAGTAAGTTTCCATTTTTAGTAGTTTCTATTTTTCATTTTTAGAAAGTTTCCCACTTTTCATTTTAGGAAAGTTTCTATTTTTCTTACTAGTTTCTATTTTCAGGTCCTTGTCACAAATGAGCTGAAACGAGCTCACAAATGGAGAGAGAAGCTAGCCAACGTTGGAGGGAGACAAGATGAAGTACAAAGGGAAGCACAACTGAGCAGAAATGAAGAAATGAAGCTTTCCTGGTCCAACCAGGAAACCCTGTCCAGAAAAGGAAAGCTTGCCAAAACAAGACTCTTGAGCCAACCATGAATGGAGATCGAATTAATGAAGTGACATGGCATGAGAGAAGCTTCTTGAAGACTCTAGATGATGACATGGCACAAAGGTGGCGCATGGAGGCCCAAGAACTCTCAAGACTTGTTGGATTTTCGGCAAATGGATCAAAAGCCCACAAAGCCCATGCAATTAGGGTTTGTGACGCAATGAAGAAACCCTAGAGATGTTTGCCGTCCAAAATGAAGAGAGAAACAAGGAAAATGACGTGGAAAATCAGAAATTAAAAGGAGATTTTCTAGGGAGATTTTCTAGGGCTATTTTTATGGAAATTCATCAAGAGATAAACCCTAGAATATCTTTTGCCGTCCAAGCCAAGAGGAAAAGAAGGAAGTTGCCGTGTGAATTAAAAGAAAACCCTAGAGAATTCGGCAAGGAGATATTCAAGGGAGAAATAAAAGGAAAGAGAAAAAGGTGGAGACCAAGAAAAGCTCAAAAGAAGTCTAGATACATTCCTTAATTCCCTAAAGGAAGTTTGGCCGAATTGAACTACAAAAATCAGAATTATATCAAGGGAATTTCGGCAAGATTATTTAGGGAATTAAATGGAATTTTGTGATTGGTTGAACCACCTCATAGGGCTTATTTGGCAAGATATTATTGGAGGAAATTATGTGGAATTTTCAGATTAATTCCATAAGGTTTACACGGCTTGGAGAGCAAGTTGGCCGTCCCCTATATAACCTCCCATCTTCTCAACGTTTTGGGAGTTCCAAGTTCCATTCTTTACGTTTACACCTTGAGAAAATAATTCAGAAAACTCTTTAGACTAGCCGTGCTCCTCTCCATCCTCTAGGGCAACCACGAAGTGCAAGCAAGGCCAAGGAAGAAGAAGACAAGCCGTGCACACCATCCACCCTCCACCTTGAAGATTGCTTTCGAAATTCAAGAGACCACATCATCACTTCATTCATCTCATCTTCATCACGGTGTAATCCGATTCTCCTTGTACCTTTGCTTTGTATTTTCGTTGGTTTTGCCTTAGTTGACACATATGTATGAACAAGTATTGTTTTCTGAAATTTTATGATGAATTGTTAATTTTCAGATTCATATATTGCGATTTATGGTTGCTTTTGTGTGAGTGTTTGATTAAATTTGCATGATAGATAACTTTTGTATTTTAATCTTATGTGGTTGCAAACACTTAGGGTTTTGATATAATTGGTGCTACGAATTTAAGAACATGAATCAACTTTTTGGTTTTGTGTTCTTGGATCGATAAGTAGTAAAGGTTTTGTACAAAAACCGAATTTAATCAAAGAAGATTGCAATTAGGTGGACTTTTGCATACTAAGTTGCACATTTGAGTTGATAGCCTTTCTAGGTGCTTAATGCGTTAAACATGACATGATTGACTAGCTTTCTAGGGTTTGATTGCATGTTTGATAGGATTAATCTAGGTGCTTTCGCTTAGGTTAATTAGCATTGAAAGTAAAATATGGGAAATTGTTTGCTTTTGAACGTTTCACATGATCAACTCCTCTTGCATGACTATGATGAACAATGATGAACTTGAATCAATTTTAATCATGAGTTTCGACTTTGATCTTTGTTCTTACATTCCATTTATATTTTTATGTTTTTGCGTTTTTAATTATTTAGTTAGCTTTTATTTTCGAAAATAGAAAACCAAAATAAAAAATCCCCCCTTTTTCGTAAATATGTATATATTTTGTTTTATTTTTGTAAATATTATACTTTGTTTTAATTTTAATTGTTTAATTGTTTGATAATGACAGGTGTACCCTCAATCCCCGGAATAGAACGATCCCTATTTATTACGTACTACTAATGACATTTCAGGGTTAAATTGGTCGCTCGATAAAAGCGACATCAATTTTTGGCGCCGTTGCCGGGGATTGAAAAATCATTTGCCATTTGTGAATATGTGTTTTGTTTATATTGCGACCGAAAAAAAAAAAAAAAAAAAATTTTACTTGTTTATTTTGTAATTGTCGAAATTTAGTTAATTAATTACTTAGGTTGTTATTTATATTGTTGAATACGAATTTAATTGTAGGTTGTAAATTAAAGATGGAATAGGTGAAGTCGTGTTTATTAATATTGGCCTAAACCCCTTATTGGTACCTAGTCCAGGTCCCTTAAGGTTGAGGGCGGCCTTTATTAACATTCATTGAACTGTCTTCACACTTAGGACCTTTTTCATCCAAGTAAGTATAGCCTATGTGGGATGGTGTCTAGGAAAGGGGACAACGCTCATGACAGGTTCTTGAATCCAGAAGTGCTTACAAATGGGCGTAAACCTCAATGAGGGAGTAGCCTATGCCAAAATGGATCCTACCTCTTGTGTTCGTCCTCCCTACCTGGCCATTTCAGTAAGGTTGCCCAAAGGATGTAGGAGGGACTTAGTGTCTAGACGACTATACTTGGGCCGCACGTCCTCTTGATTTACCGCTTGGAATTGAATTTGAAATCAATGATATATATAACAAATGAAAATATTGTGATTCACTAAGGTATATTGGATTAAACATAGTCTTGAAAAGGGTAGCTGTTTCAGTCCCATTGCACATCGAGACTCCCTGTTCCCGTACCTAAGTGTTGAAAATAATTGTAAAGAAAAGAAAAGAATGTAAATAATTGTACTTATTTTCGTAAAAAAAAAAAAAAAAAAAAAAAAACAAGAAAAAAAAAAAAAGAGAGTGTAACGTTTGTTTGTTTGAAAGTTTTGTGTAAAATGCGAAAAGAAAAGAATTAATTGTAAATATTGTTAAATTCTTGATTGTTATAAGTGTGTAAAATCGTATGAGTAGATAAGGGCCCTTTTGTTAATATTGGCCTTAACCCTTCATTAGTGCCCTTCTAAGGTCTTTTGAAGTTGAGGGCGGCTTTTATTAACATTTGGAGAACTGTCTAACACATGAGTTCTTTTCAAGCTGAGTAAGGGGCATATAGGTGGTGTCTTAGGTTGAGACCCTGGGTGATGGGTTCAATTGGATCTCAGAGATACTATAGACTGTGCGTAAACCACAATGTGGGAGTAGCCGATAGGGGCCTAAACCTCAATGAGGGAGTAGCCTCCGTAGTGTCACCAAAATGAGTCCTCCCTCTCACTTACCTCTTAATCTGGCCATCTAGCCTTCTGAAACAAAGGAAAGCGACTTATGTCTAGGCGACTATCCCTAGATCGTATCTCACCAATAGTAGTGGTTTCTATTGGGCTCGACTTACAACTTGTAATCAATTGAGATATTAACTTTATTTTGTAAAGATAATAAGATACTTGAACATAACCTCCACTTGTAAATTGTGTTGTTTTGTACATTTTATACTTGTATAAACTTCTTACGTGGTTTATTTGTGAAAAGATTGTGGATAGTTTGTAATTTATACTTCTTTTATACTTGTATAAATCATAAATAGTAAAGTCGTGAATAGTAACTTGTGAATAGTGACTCGTGAATAGTAAAGTTGATGTATAAATCACTAATTTGTAATTAACTCACTTTACACTTTGCTAACTTTTTGAATTTTGATGATGTTCAGGATTCCTATGAATGACCGAGCCTTTTAGACCCTCTACACTAAAGGAAATTGAAGCAAGGCTCGCTCGTTTGAAGGGTCCTTCACTCCTTGAGCACACAAGCCCTTCCCCTTCAACATACAAGGAGTACACATTTAACGAGCAAGGGAAGCGGATTTACTTTTCTGAGGAGTCTACATCACCTACACCAAGTCCATCTCCTCCTTCACGATCACCTTCACCTGTGATTTCGTCCAACTCTACACCACCACCTTCACCACCACCTGAAGAAGTCGAAGAAGAGAGAATGGCATCTATTAGGGAACTCTCCACCGCAACTGTTGAAGGAGGACCCCCTACAGGCATAGTATACCCTGCCCCTGCAGCTGGAAGACAAGCAGAGTTTGAGCTTAAGAGTGGACTGTTGCACAAGCTCCCTATCTTCCATGGCCTTAATATGGAGGATGCTAATAAGCACGTACGAGAATTCCAATCTGTTTGTGCAAACATGCAACCACAAGGGGCGGATGAAAACCTTCTTAAGATGAGAGCATTTCCATTCTCTCTAGCTGATAGAGCCAAGGATTGGCTATATGAGCTTCCTGCAGGTCGTATCACATCATGGGAAACAATGAGAAAGGCCTTCTTGGAGAAATACTTCCCAGCTTCAAAGGTCATCACACTTAGGAAGAAGCTTAGTGGAATAGAGCAAGCTCATGATGAGTCCTATGCTGCCTACTATGAGAGGTTCAATTCCTTACTTGCACAATGTCCTCAACATCAGATGAAGGATGAGACCCTACTCACATGTTTCTACGAAGGACTCTTACCCTTGGAAAGGCAAATGTTGGATGCTGCAGCTGGTGGAGCTTTTGTGGATAAGTCACCTGCGGTTGGGAAGGAACTTATAGCTAATCGTGCCCTAAACTCCCAACAGTATGAGGGTGTGAGACAACCCACTCGTAGGGTAAATGAGGTGAGCACTAGTCTGATAGGAGCATTTTAATGCGACGTTTTAACTGCATTTCCCTACACTTTTCTGCGCCATTTCCTTGAAAAATCCCTGTTTGGGAAAGTTTCCATTCTTTGATTGGGAAAGTTCCTTATTGTAGAAAGTTTCCATTTTTGTCTTCATTTTTCATTTCTCATTTTTCATTTCTCATTTCTGGAAAGTTTCTATTTTTCATTTTTAGTAAGTTTCTATTTTCATTTTTTAGAAAGTTTCTATTTTAAGTATAGTTTCTATTTTCAGGACCTCCGAGCTAGAAAGTGGAAATGAACGCACGAATGGAAAGAGGAGCTTGCGAACATCAAGACGAACGAACATGAGAGAAAATGGCCCACACATTTGAGCAGAAATGAAGAAACAAGCTTTCCTAGTCCAACCAGGAAATCCTACGAAATGGAGGAAGGCTTCCCTAGCAAGTTTCCAACGCAACCATGAAAAAGAAATGGAAAAATAATGTGTTTTGCGTTGGAAAATGAGAAGGCTTGAAGATGAAGCAACGAGGCCCAAGAACTCTTGGATTTTCGGCAAATTGGATAATGGCCCATCAAAGCCCATGACACTAGGGTTTGTGACGCAAACCCTAGCCCTAAAGATATGTTTGCCGTGAAATTGCATGAGAGAAACAAGGAAGAGGCGTCCAAAAATCAGAAATAAAGAAGATTTTCTATGGAGATTTTCTAGGGTTATTTTCATGGAAATAAATCAAGAGATAAAACCCTAGAAGACCTAGCCGTCCAAGCCAAGAGGAAAACAAGGGGATGCCGTGCAAACTCTAGGGAATTCGGCAAAGATAATGAAGAGAAAAACAAGGGTTTTGCCGTGAGGAAAAATCAGAAAAAATAAAGAGATTTCGTGGAGATTTCTTAGGGAGCTTTTAAAGGAAAGAGAATATGTGTTGAACACAAAAAGCTCTCAAAGGAGTCTAGGTTCGTCCCCCTTTATTCTCTAAATATATTGTTGCCGAAATTGGTGAAGGAAATCAGAAAATATCTCTTTATATTTCGGCAAGATTATTTAGGGAATTCATATTGGAATTTTGTGATTGGTTGCACCACCTCATAGGGCTTATGTGGCAAGCAAGCATTGGAGGAAATTATGTGGAGTTATATCATTGTGCCGTGAGTTTCATTAGGGTTAGACGGCTTGGAGAACAAGGAAGCCGTGCTCCTATATATTCATCTCTTCTCTCAACGTCAAGGGTTCCAAGTCCACACTTTTACGTTCTACACTTTGAGAAAATAATTCAGAAATCTCTCTAGCTAGCCGTGCTCCTCTCCATCCTCTAGGGCAACCACGAAGTGCAAGCAAGGCCAAGGAAGAAGAAGACAAGCCGTGCACACCATCCACCCTCCACCTTGAAGATTGCTTTCGAAATTCAAGAGACCACATCATCACTTCATTCATCTCATCTCCATCACGGTGTAATCCGATTCTCCTTGTACCTTTGCTTTGTATTTTCGTTGGTTTTGCCTTAGTTGACACATATGTATGAACAAGTATTGTTTTCTGAAATTTTATGATGAATTGTTAATTTTCAGATTCATATATTGCGATTTATGGTTGCTTTTGTGTGAGTGTTTGATTAAATTTGCATGATAGAAATCTTTTGTATGATTATCTTGAATGGTTCGAAACATTTAGGGTTCTTATGTGATTGTTGCTACGAATTTGAGAACATGAATCAACTTTTTGGTTTTGTGTTCTTGAATCGATAAGTAGTAAAGGTTTTGTACAAAAACCGAATTTAATCAAAGAAGATTGCAATTAGGTGGACTTTTTCATACTAAGTTGCACATTTGAGTTGATAGCCTTTCTAGGTGTTTATTGCGTTAAACATGACATGATTGACTAGCTTTCTAGGGCTTGATTGCATGTTTGATAGAATTAATCTAGGTGCTTTCACTTAGGTTAATTAGCATTGAAAGTAAAATATGGGAAATTGTTTGCTTTTGAACGTTTCACATGATCAACTCCTCTTGCATGACTATGATGAACAATGATGAACTTGAATTAATTTTAATCATGAGTTTCGACTTTGATCTTTGTTCTTGCATTCCATTTGTATTTTTATGTTTTTGCATTTTAATTATTTAGGTAACTTAGATTTTATTTTCGGAAATTAAAACCAAAAACCAAAAACTCCCCCCTTTGCGTAAATATGTCTATATTTTGTAAATATTATACTTTGTTTTAATTTTAATTGTTTAATTGTTTGACAATGACAGGTGTACCCTCAATCCCCGGAATAGAACGATCCCTATTTACTTTATACTACTAATGACATTTCAGGGTTAAATTGGTCGCTCCCAAAAGCGACATCAATTTTTGGCGCCGTTGCCGGGGATTGAAAAATCATTTGTCATATTGTGAATATATGTGTTTTGTTTATATTGTGACCGAAAAAAAAAAAAAAAAAAAAATTACTTGTTAATTATTTTGTTATAATTGTCGAAAATTAGTAATTACTTACTTAGGTTGATTATTTATATTGTTGAATACGAATTTTAATTGTGAGTTGTAAATTAAAGAAGGAATAGGTGAAGTCGTGTTTATTAATATTGGCCTAAACCCCTTATTGGTACCTAGTCCAGGTCCCTTAAGGTTGAGGGCGGCCTTTATTAACATTCATTGAACTGTCTTCACACTTAGGACCTTTTATATCCAAGTAAGTATAGCCTATGTGGGATGGTGTCTAGGAAGGGGACAACGCTCATGACTGGTTCTTGAATCCAGAAGTGCGTGCAAATGAGCCTAAACCACAATGTGGGAGTAGCTCATGCCAAAATGGATTCTACCTCTCGTGGTCGCCCTCCCCTACCTGGCCATTTCAGTAAGGTTGCCCAAAGGATGTAGGAGGACTTAGTGTCTTGACGATTATACTTGGGCCGCACGTCCACTTGATTTACCGCTTGGAATTTAATTCGAAATCAATGGTATTTATAACAAAGAAAATGTTGTGATGCACCTAAGGTATATTGGATTAAACATAGTCTTGAAAAGGGTAGCTGTTTCAGCCCATTGCACATCGAGACTCCCTGTTCCCGTACCTAAGTGTTGAAAATAATTGTAAAGAAAAGGAAAGAATAGAAGTAATTTTACTTAATTTCGTAAAAAAAAAAAAAAAAAAAAAAAAAAAAAAAAAAAAAAAGAAGATAATTAGATGTGAATAGTGACGTTTTGTTTGTTTGTGTGAAAGTTTTGTGTAAATGGTGTCTAATCTTGTTAAACAAAGGAAATGTAAAGAATTAATTATAAATATTGTTAAATTCTTGATTTATTATAAGTGTGTAAATTCGTATGAGTAGATAAGGGCCCTTTTGTTAATATTGGCCTTAACCCTTCATTAGTGCCTTTCTGAGGTCTTATGAGGTTGAGGGCGGCTTTTATTAACATTTGGAGAACTGTCTAACACATGAGTTCTTTTCAAGCTGAGTAAGGGGCATATAGGTGGTGTCTTAGGTTGAGACCCTGGGTGATGGGTTCAATTGGATCTCAGAGATACTATAGACCGTGCGTAAACCACAATGTGGGAGTAGCCAATAGGGGCCTAAACCTCAATGAGGGAGTAGCCTCCGTAGTGTCACCAAAATGAGTCCTCCCTCTCACTTACCTCTTAATCTGGCCATCTAGCCTTCTGAAACAAAGGAAAGCACTTATGTCTAGGCGACTATCCCTAGATCGTATCTCACCAATAGTAGTGGTTTCTATTGGGCTCGACTTACAACTTGTAATCAATTGAGATATTAACTTTATTTTGTAAAGATAATAAGATACTTGAACATAACCTCCACTTGTAAATTGTGTTGTTTTGTGCATTTTATACTTGTATAAATTTCTTTTGTGGTTTATTTGTGAAAAGATTGTGGATAGTTGTAATTTATACTTCTCTTTATACTTGTATAAATCATAAATAGTAAAGTCGTGAATAGTAACTTGTGAATAGTGACTCGTGAATAGTAAGGTTGATGTATAAATCACTAATTTGTAATTAACTCACTTTTACTTTGCTAACTTCTTTGAATTTTGATGATGTTCAGGATTCCTATGAATGACCGAGCCTTTTAGATCCTCTACACTAAAGGAAATTGAAGCAAGGCTCGCTCGCTTGAAGGGTCCTTCACTTCTTGAGCAGACAAGCCCTTCCCCTTCGACACACAGAGGGTAATCTTTAACGAACAAGGGAAGAGGACCTACTGTTCTGAGGAGTCTACATCACCTACACCAAGTCCATCTCCTCCTTCACGTTCACCTTCACCTGTGATTTCGTCCAACTCTACACCACCACCTTCACCACCACCTGAAGAAGTCGAGAAGAGAGAATGGCATCTATTAGGGAACTTTCCACTGCAACTGTTGAAGGAGGACCCCCTACAGGCATAGTATACCCTCCCCTGCAGCTGGAAGACAAGCAGAGTTCGAGCTAAAGAGTGGTTGTTGCACAAGCTCCCTATCTTCCATGGACTTAATATGGAGGACGCTAACAAGCATGTTCGAGAATTCAATCTGTTTGTGCAAACATGCAACCACAAGGGGCAGATGAGAACTTCTTAAGATGAGAGCATTTCCATTCTCCTAGCTGAAGAGCCAAGATTGGCTATATGAACTTCCTGCAGGACGTATCACTCATGGGAACAATGAGAAAGGCTTCTTGGAGAAATACTTCCCAGCTTCTAAGGTCATCACACTTAGAAAGAAGCTAGTGGAATAGAGCAAGCTCATGATGAGTCCTATGCTGCTACTATGAGAGGTTCAATTCCTACTTGCACAATGCCTCAACATCAGATGAAGGATGAGACCCTACTCACATGTTTCTATGAAGGACTCTTACCCTTGGAAAGGCAAATGTTGGATGCTGCAGCTGGAGGAGCTTTGTGGATAAGTCCCCTACAGTTGGGAAGGAGCTGATAGCTAATCGTGCCTTGAACTCCAACAATATGAGGGGGTAGGACACTCTACTCGTAGGGTGCATGAGATGAGCAAGAATACTGCAATTGAGGATCAACTGAATAAGCTTACTCTCTCATGAACCAAGTGGTAAGTTCAAGGACCAGTGCAACAATAGCTTGTGGGGTATGCTCTATGCAAGGGCATGTTACAGATCAGTGCCCTCAACTTAATGAGAATGGAGGATGGGAATCTGCAAATGCTATTGGAGGATATCAAGGAGGATACCAAGGAGGACCTCAACGTCCTAGACATGATCCTTACTCCAATACGTACAACCCAGGATGGAGGGACCATCCCAACTTCAAGTGGACCAACAATGATAACGTTCAGAATCCTCTTGGTGGGAACTTCCAACGTCCTCAAGGGCCTTCATTCCAAGGATCATCTTTTCAAAGGCCCTACATGCCTCCGCCTCAACAGAACTCAGGACCTTCAATGTCTCACTATGACAAACGTTGGAAGCCTTGACTAGTTCCACCCAGGCCTTGACAAACTCTACTCAAGCTTTGATTCAAGGACAACAGACCCACACTAAGGATATTGCAGATCTTAAGAACAGATGGGCCAAGTTGTGGACTTCATGAGCAAGATTCATGAGACTGGGAAGCTTCCTAGTGGCACAATACCTAACCCTAAGGTAATGTGGAGAATGCATCAGTTGTGACTACGAGGAGTGGGAGACCATTTGTGGATCCACCCAAGCAACCCAAGAAGGTCCAAATGAGCATAGAAATTGAGGAAGACCAAGAACCCACCAAGTTGGGTATTGAGAAGGACCCTGCAACGTCAAAGGAAGAGACCAAGGCATCCTCATCTTTAAAGGCAAAACCGGAAATCAAAGGTAATAATTCTAACTTATCAAATTCGGTTATTGCTAACCCTTCTTCTTCTTGCATGCCCTTCCCACGCAGGTTTGCCCAATCTAAGAAGGATGAAAGTGACCAAGCTATCTTGGAAACTTTCAAGAAGGTGCAAGTAAACCTACCCCTCCTAGAGGCCATCAAGCAAGTCCCTAAGTATGCCAAGTTCCTCAAAGAGCTTTGCACTACTAGGAGAGTAAACCGTGAAAAGGAGGTGGTAAAGGTAAGTGAGAATGTCTCTGCCCTAATTCAGAGGAAGATCCCTCCAAAGTGTAAGGATCCTGGAAGCTTTACCATTCCTTGTACTATTGGTAACTCTAGATTTAAGAATGCCATGCTAGACCTAGGTGCATCTGTTAATGTTATGCCCTACTCTGTTTATGAAACCCTAGGTCTAGGGGAACTTAAATCTGACAATGTTATCATTCAGTTAGCTGACAGATCCAATGCATACCCTAGAGGTTTGTTGGAGGATGTGCTTGTACAGGTTAACCATCTTATCTTCCCAGCTGATTTTTATGTATTGGAAATGGAGGACTCCCCTGTAAGTTCCACTCCATTGCTTTTGGGACGTCCTTTCTTAAGGACAGCTAGGACGAAGATTGATGTGTATGAAGGCTCTCTTACAATGGAGTTCGATGGTGACATTATTGGCTTTAACATCTTTGAAGCCATGAGGTATCCCCTAGAGGTTAATGATTGTTTTCTGCTGACATTTTGGATGAACTTGCGCAGAAAATGTTTGATGTTATGCATGAGGATACCCTAGTCACTACCCTTGAGAGTGGGGTAGGCTATACAAAGGAAGGCGTCACCATCCCAGAGGACAAGTTGAAAGACACTTGTGAGGAGAAAATCATTGAAAACGTCTCCTTCCTTGAGGCATCACCCTTATAGGTAAGTCTGTTTCTCCCTTGTCCATTCAGTTATCCACTAACAAGACTTTACCTTCAGTGGTCCAGGCCCCAGAACTTGAGCTAAAACCTCTTCCAGACCATTTGAAGTATGTCTACTTAGGGGACAAGGAACCTTGCCAGTGATTGTGTCCTCTGCACTAACACTCCACAAGAAGAGAAGTTGGTGGAAATGTTGAAGCAACACAAGACCGCCATAGGATGGACATTGGCGGATATCAAGGGAATCAGCCCTACAACTTGCGTCCACAGGATACTTCTAGAGGAGGGGTCTAAACCCACTAGAGAGGCTCAACGTCGTCTCAACCCTCCAATGATGGAAGTAGTGAAGAAGGAGGTTATCAAACTCCTTGATTGTGGGGTATCTACCCTATTTCTGACTCCAAGTGGGTCTCTCCAGTTCAGGTCGTGCCCAAGAAGTCTGGGATCACTGTGGTAAAGAATGCTGATAACGAACTGGTGCCCCAAAGGACAGTAACAGGCCACAGAGTATGCATTGACTATAGGAGGCTCAACGCAACCACAAGGAAAGACCACTTTCCTCTGCCATTCATTGACCAGATGCTTGAGCGCCTAGCTGGACATGACTACTATTGTTTTCTGGATGGATACTCTGGTTACAACCAGATTGCAATTGCAAATGAAGATCAAGAGAAGACAACCTTCACTTGCCCCTTTGGAACGTTTGCCTATAGACGTATGCCCTTCGGACTTTGCAACGCTCCAGGTACCTTTCAGAGGTGTATGGTAAGTATCTTTTCAGATTATATTGAGAAAATCATAGAGGTATTCATGGATGACTTTTCAGTTTTTGGAAAGAATTTTGATGATTGTCTTAATAATCTGGAATAATTCTGAAACGTGCATGGAAACTAACCTTGTCTTAAACTGGGAAAAATGCCATTTTATGGTTAACAAGGAATAGTTCTAGGACATATTGTCTCTGCTAGGGGTATAGAGGTTGATAAAGCCAAGGTTGATATTGTGCGTCACTTACCCTCTCCCACTTCTGTGAGAGAGATTCGTTCTTTCCTTGGTCATGCAGGTTTTTACAGGAGGTTCATCAAGGACTTCTCCAAATTTCGAGACCCTTATGTCAACTACTCCAGAAGGATGTGCCCTTCCACTTTGACAAGGAGTGTCAAGAAGCTTTTGACAAGCTTAAGGAGTTGTTGACATCTGCCCCCATCATGTTACCTCCAGACTGGTCCTTGCCCTTTGAGTTAATGTGTGATGCCTCTGACTACGCAGTTGGAGCCGTTTTGGGACAAAGGAAGGAAAAGCTGCCCTATGCCATCTACTACGCCTCAAGGACTCTCAATGATGCACAAATGAATACTCCACCACAGAGAAAGAGCTCCTTGCAGTTGTCTTTGCCCTTGAGAAGTTTCGCTCTTATTTACTTGGTACCAAAGTTACTATCTTTACTGACCATGCAGCTTTGAAATACTTGATGACCAAGAAGGAGGCGAAACCAAGGCTCATCAGATGGATCCTACTCTTGCAAGAATTCGACGTGGAAATCAAGGACAAGAAGGGTAGTGAAACGTGGTAGCTGACCACTTGAGTCGCTTAGTGCATGCAGAAGATTATCTCCCTCTGGTGGAGACATTTCCAGACGAGCAACTCTTTGGACTTCAGGTAAGTGAACCATGGTATGCAGACATTGTGAATTATATTGTGTCTAGAAAGATTCCTGATACCATGTCACGTGCTCATAGGATAGGCTTAAGAAAACTGTTAAGCAATATGTTTGGGATGAACCTTATTTGTGGAAGTATTGCTCTGATCAATTGATTAGGAGATGTGTGCCTGAACATGAACATAATGCTATACTTTCTTTTGCCACTCTAAAGCATGTGGGGGACACTTTGGGTCTAAGAAGACTGCGTTTAAGGTGCTAGAGTCTGGGTTCTATTGGCCAACATTATTTAGGGATGCACATGCCTATTGTTTAACTTGTGATAAGTGCCAAAGAACAGGAAATCTAGGTCCTAGAGATCAAATGCCATTGTCCAATATAATAACTGTTGAAATATTTGATGTCTGGGGTATAGATTTCATGGGACCTTTCCCTTCATCTTTTGGGTTTCTCTATATCTTACTTGCAGTGGACTATGTTTCCAAATGGGTGGAAGCAAAGGCCACTAGAACTAATGACTCTAAGGTTGTTGCAGATTTTATCAAGTCTAACATCTTTAGCAGGTTTGGAATGCCTAGAGTTCTCATTAGTGATGGAGGATCCCATTTTTGCAATCGGACGATTGAGGCTCTCTTGAAGAGATATGATGTCACACATAAGGTTTCTACACCTTATCACCCACAAACTAGTGGGCAGGCTGAGGTCTCTAATCGTCAGATTAAGGGGATATTGGAGAAGACTGTGAACCCCAACAGGAAGGACTGGTCCTTGCGTCTAGAGGATGCTTTGTGGGCCTACAGAACTGCATACAAAACTCCCATAGGTATGTCACCATATCGAATTGTCTATGGCAAACCATGCCATTTACCTGTGGAGTTGGAGCACAAAGCTTGGTGGGCTGTGAAGCAGTTCAACATGGATATGGATGCAGCTGGGCTTCATAGGAAGTTGCAATTGCAAGAGTTAGAGGAGATAAGGAATGATGCCTTTGAAAGTGCTAAAATTTACAAGGATAAGACTAAGGCATTCCATGACAAAATGATTCGAAGAAAGACTTTTGTTGTGGGTCAAAAAGTTCTTCTCTTCCATTCTCGTCTCAAACTCTTCCCAGGTAAGCTTCGTTCTCGTTGGATTGGGCCTTTTGTTATCACTCATGTGTTTCCTCATGGAGCTGTGCAGATAAAGAGTGAACATACAAGTAACGAGTTCAAGTGAATGGCCATCGCTTGAAGCCTTACTATGAGGCATTTGTGGAACATGAAGTGGAGGATGTACCCCTCCAAAACGTTCCAAACCCTGAGGATTAAATGGAGGTACAAGTCTAGGCTGAAAGACTATAAACATTAAGCGCTGCTTGGGAGGCAACCCAATTCTGAAGTAGCTGTGGAGGAGTCATCAACGCAGATTTGTTTTATCTCTCCCTTTTACTTCTCCAATTTTTCTTTATGTTGGTAGTCATTTTCGTAAATTTCATCCCTATATGCTTAAGTGTTCCATTGCATGCTTTTTATTGATTACATTGAGGACAATGCAATATTTAAGTGTGGGGGAAGGGATTTACACTTTTATCTTGAGTCATATATTGAAAAATACAAAAAAATTGAAAAATGTCAAAATTTAAAAATTTTCGTTGCTTTTGTTTTGTTTTGAGTCTTAGGATGCCCTTTCAACTGTCTAGGATGATTCTATATCTCTAAAATCATGACTAAAAGAGGATCACAAGATTGAGATGATTTTTAAACATGGTATTCTTTGGTTAATTGAGATATATGAAAAATGTGTGCCTTGTAGTGGATATGGATTCGAAAACTTTGGTACAGAATATGAGCATGTTAGGATGAGTTTTGATTCATATAAGCCCATGTGAGATAATTGAGCCATGTTCCTTTTTCTTGGAGTGAAATGAAAAATATATTCTTATTTTCTTGGCGATATTTTGATGATCTCATTATTCTTCATTTGATTGATTGCTTGCCATAGATTAAGTTTGATGGACTAGAGAATGCTAGAATTCACTCTTGTACTTGTTGAGACGTTTTCAATACATGGCCCTGATTCTGGAAGGGATAGAGGCACCCTAGGAATTTCCACCATTGCCAAATAAACCTGTGTCCCTATTGTGCCCGTCGTGGGACTCCCCTAGATAAGCCCCTTTGAGCCTACATTGAGCCTTTTCATTCATCACCCTTAAAACCCTTAACCATGAAGCTTAGTATAGTTAAAACCCTACCCTTTGTTCTAAGAACTTAGTGGAGCTATCTTTTGAGACATACTTCATGGGTTTGGTGCTAAGGATGAAAATTGAGAAGAGGTGAAAGTTAAAGTGTGGGGGTAGACTTGTCCATAAAAAAAAAAAATATGTGAAAGCCGTGAAAAATGAAAGAAGAAAAAAAATGTACGGCTAGAAAAGAAAAGAAAGAAATATTTATGGATTTTAGTCCCCCATACTTGGTGATTTTGGAGTTTACTTGAACTGAAGGCCCACTACAGAAAAATTTGGCCTTTGTCCATTCACTATAGTTCAAGGGAAGTTTACAATGAAGATTGGGCCCAACATGAAGACATTAGGCCCCTTTTATTTACCTCTAGGGAAGTGACGTTTTTGCAATACCTTGGTGGATTTCTTGAGGTCTCTACATCTACATGTGCTCTGCTAGGTTTTTAGAACACTTTGATAAATCCTTACCCTTCATTTCTTAAAACCTTGAGCCTTGGCCCCATTACAACCTTTAAGAAGACCTTCTTGATCCTTAAGATGGACAGCCCTTGATGTGGAGATGAGTTACAAGAGTTGAACCTATGGCTTGGGTCCATCTGTGCAAGTAGTTGGTATCCTTCATGAGATCTTTAAAAAAATTATACATGTGCTTTCGTTTCTTGAATTATGTGATATACTTGCTATCTTTCACATATACTTGAGTGTATAAGCTTTTAAGCATTGCCATGATCTGAGAGAAGAAAGAGTGGATATACTTGTGAGGATTGAATCATACTTGTCTGAAACATGCTTAACAGAACCATCACCATTGTTACAACCAAGTCCTACTTGTGTATGTGTAATTATGTGTTTTAATTAACTCTCGAATGCCTAACATTTATTCTTGGTGAAGTGCTAATCTTGGTGTTGTGAAAGTAAGAGATTGCTGAGACAAAAAGTTGAAGGGCTATAGAGTCTTGTTTGTTAGAGTCTTTAATTTCTGTTGAGTCTTAGTGTGATTTTGCTAAGGGACTAGCAAAAGCTAAGTGTGGGGGAATTTGATAGGAGCATTTTAATGCGACGTTTTACTGCTTTTCCCTACATTTTCTGCGTTATTTCCTTAATAAATCCCTGTTTAGGAAAGTTTCCATTCTTTGATTGGGAAAGTTCCTATTTGTAGAAAGTTTCTATTTTTGTAGTTTTCATTTTCATTTTTATTTTCATTCAGTTTTTTTTTTCATTTTAGAAAGTTTCCTATTTTCATTTAGGAAGTTCATTTTCATTTTAGAAAGTTTCTATTTTTCTTATTAGTTTCTATTTTCAGGACCTCCGAGCTAGAAAGTGGAAATGAACTCACAAATGGAAGAGGAGCTTGCGAACATCAAGACGAACGACAAGAGAAGGACAATGAGCCACAGCAATGAGCAGAAATGAAGAAAAGAAGCTTTCCTGGTCCAACCAGGAAACCCTGCTCACAAAAAGGAGAGAATCTTGCCAAAACAAGACTCTTGAGCCAACCAAGAGTGAAGAAATCGAATTAATGAATGTGTACATGGCGTATGGAATGAGAAGCGCTTACATAAGAACGATCTGCAAGACTCTTTGATTTTTGCGGCTCAAGGCCCAGCAAAGCCGGACATTAATTTACACCCTAACATTTAAGTTCATAGTAGTATCAGAAGTAAAGTGGGTATCAGTTCAGATATTCCAGGGGATTGGGGTAAATGCAGTGTCAAATCAGGTTAAACAAATTACTAGAATTAAACATGAATATTTACAGAATAATGAATATAAATTCACAAGTATTAAAACTATTGACATGTACTAAGAGGGGGGATTTATGTTTTTGGGTTTTTCGAAATTAGAATTAACTAGGTTTTACACATTAGCGAATTACATTGAAAAGTAAAAATATGAAAATGTTTGCAAATGATTATGAAGATTCACATGATACTATCTGCATACTATGATTAACAATTGATGAACTTGAAATTAATTGTTAATCTATGAGTCAAGAAGCTTTGATCATTGTGCTATACATTCGAAGCAATTTAATTCCATTTATGTTTACTTTTTCAATGCTAATTACCTAGTGTAGCTCTAGATTAATCTTCGAAATAGAAAACATAAATCAAATCCCCTCAGAAAGCTATGTATCATATCTGTTTTATTTATCATGTAACATAGATAATTGCTTTTAATTTTCATTGTTAAACTTGTTGATAATGGACAGGTATCAATCCCCGGAATAGAACGATCCTATACTTTAATATAATTGCTTTCAGGTTAAATTGGTCCTTAAAACCTATTACTAGCTACCTGAATTCGAAGGTTACAAAGAATCGAACACGTGAATGGTGGTTGAACGATGTTGGGTCTTTGAATCTCGAAGCAGCTTCAAGGTTATTATAAAAACCTGTGTGTTTGCAAACATAGAGATAAATACAAATTATCTAAGATAATAACAAACCAACATTTATTTTTTTCTAACATGAAAAAAATGATGGAGAGGAACCTCTGACGTGAGAAAAGGGGAGAAATTATAGCGGTCACGTTAGGTTCACTAAAAGCAATTCCAGAAATTCACTATGCTTCAACCAATAGGAATCCCAGTAAGCTTTGTGATGTGCGTCCAACCAATCATAGGAGCCAATATGCCTTGTGATGTGTTCCAACCAATCATAATTCTCTAAAATACCTCCCTAATATTTAATTGCTGAATTTCCTTGAAATTATTCTGATTTTCTTCATAAATTTCAGCCAACATTCCTTTAGGGAATTTAGGGATGAATCTGGACGCCTTTTGAGCTTTTCCTTGGTGCACACATATTTCCTTCCATAAATATCTCCCTTGATCTCTCTTTGCGTTCATCTCCTTGATTATTTCTGATTTTCATGTTGGCAATCACACCAATTTACTCCTCCAACAATATTTCTTTCCATAAAAATCTCCCAAGAAAATCTCCTTTGATTTATTCACGTGAAATTCTCAATCAATCACCTTAATTCCCACGTTGTCACCTTGTTTTCCTTAAGTATTACACGGCAAATTTAATCCCCAAGGAAAATATATTTCCTTTTTTAAAAAAAACTCTTCCTTGATTCTCTCCTTGCCATGTCATCTTCATGAAGCTTCTCGTTCCATTTATGAACTCAATTCGCTTATTTATTCCAAAAACCTGAAAATAGAAGCTTTCTAATAAAAAACTTTCTTAAACTAAAATGGAAACTTTCTTAAACTAAATGGAACTTCTAAAAATGGAAAATAGAAACTACAAACAGGAAACTTTCTACAATTAGGAACTTTCCCAATCGAAGAATGGAAACTTTCCTAACAGAGTTTTATAAGGAAATAACGCAGAAAATATAGGGAAATAACAGTTAAAACGTCGCATTAAAATGCTCCTATCAAATTCCCCCACACTTAGCTTTTGCTAGTCCCTTAGCAAAATCACAAAAGACTCAACTAGGCCAGAAATTTAAAGACTCTACACAAACAATGACTCTATTGCCCTTCAACTTTTTGTCTCAGAAATCTCTTACTTTCACAACATCAAGATTAGCACTCCACCAAGAATCAATGTTTAGGCATTCGAGAGTTAATTAAACACATAATTTACATATACACAAGTAGGACTTGGTTGGAACAATGGTGATGGTTTCTTTAAGCTTGCTTCAAACAAGTATGATCAAATCCTCACAAGGTATATCCACTCTTTCTTCTCTCAGAATTCAAGGCAATGCTTAAAAGCTTATATCACTCAATTATATGTGAGAGAAAATATTTTGAGGCAATCAAATAGCTCACATATATAAGAAACGAAAAGCACTTGTGAATATAATTTTTTTTTTTTCAAAAGATCTCATGAAAGATACCAACTACTTGCACGGATGGACCCAAGCCATAGGTTCAACTCTTGTAACTCATCTCCACATCAAAGGCTGTCCATCTTAAGGATCAGAAGGTCTTCTCAAAGGTTGTAATGGGGCTAAGGCTCAAGGTTTTAAGAAATGAAAGGTAAGGATTTTAACAAAGTGTCCTAAAAACCTAGCAGAGCTCATGTAACTGTAGAGACTTCTAGAAATCCACAAAGATATATCAAAACGTCCCATCCATAGAGGTAATGTAAAGAGGGCCTAATGTCTTCATGTTGGGCCCTAACTTCACTCTAACTTCCTTTGAACTCTAGTGAATTGGACAAAGGCCAAATTTTTCTGTAGTGGGCCTTCAATTCAAAAAACTCCAAACTCACCAAGTATGGGGACTAAAATCCATAGATATATTTTTCTTTCTTTTCTAGCCGTACACATTTTTTTTTTTTTTTTTCACTTTTTTTCCTCGGCTTTTCACATATTTTTTTTCTGTATGGACAAGTCTACCCCCACACTTGAACTTTCACCTCTTCTCAATCTTCATTCTCAATGCCAATCCTTAAGTAATGTCCAAAAGATAGCTCCACTAAGTTTTTAGAACAAAGGGTAGGGTTGTAACTATACTAAGCTTCAGGGTTAAGGATTTTAAGGGTGATGAAAGAAAAGGCTTAATGTAGGCTCAAAGGGGTTAACTAGGGGGGTCCCACGACGGGCACAATGGGACACAAGTTTATTTGGCAATGGTGGTAATTCCTAGGGTGCCTCTATCCTTTCCAGAATCAGGGCATGTATTGATATAACGTTCAACAAGCACAAGAGTGAATTCTAGCATTCTCTAGTCCATCAACTTAATCTATGGCAAGTAGTCAATCAAGATGAAAGAATAATGAGATCATCAAACATCGCCAAGAAAATAAGAATATATATTTTCGATTCACTCCAAGAAAAAGGGACATGGGCTCAATTATCTCACATGGGTTTATATGAATCAAAACTCATCTTAACATGCTCATATTCTGTACCAAAGTCACGAAATCCATATCCACTACACATGCATACATTTTTCATATATCTCAATTAACCAAAGAATACCATTTAGAAATCATCTCAATTTTGTGATCCTCTTTTAATCATGATTTCAGAGATATAGAATCATCCTAGACAGTTGAAAGGGCATCCTAAGACTCAAAACAAAAACAAAAGCAACGAAAATTTTTAAATTTTGACATTTTTCACTTTTTTTGTATTTTTCAATATATGACTCAAGATAAAAGTGTAAATCCCTTCCCCCACACTTAAATATTGCATTGTCCTCAATGTAATCAATCATAAGCATGCAATGAAAAATTAAGCATATAGGAATGGAATTTACGAAAAGACTACAAAAATAAAGGGAGAAAATTATAAAGTAAAAGAAATAGCGAAAGAGAAAGCAAATCTGTGTTATTGAAGACTCCTTCACAGCTGCTTCTGAATTGGGTTGCCTCCCAAGCAGCGCTTGAATTTAACGTCTTTCAGCCAGACAGTACCTCCATTAAATAAGTTAGTGACTATAATTAACAAAGAAATACAAAAAAAAAAAATATATATATATATATATATATATATATAAACAAGTATAACAAGTTAGTGAATTACAAACTACATGTAATATTAACAAGTTAAGTACACAAGTTAACAAGTCAGTACATAAGACACAAGTTAAGTACACAAGTGAGTAAAAAAAAAAAAAAAAAACACGAAAAATATTTACACAAGTGTTTTTTTTTTTTTCTTTTCTTTCTTTGTACGAAAATACTTACAATATTTACATTCTTTCCTTTCCTTTACAATTATTTTCAACACTTAGGTACTGGGAACAGGGAGTCTCGATGTGCAATGGGACTGAAACAGCTACCCTTTTCAAGACTATGTTTAATCCAATATACCTTAGTGAATCACAATATTTTCGTTTGTTATATATATCATTGATATCAAATTAATTCCAAGCGGTAAATCAAGAGGACGTGCGGCCCAAGTATAGTCGTCTAGACACCAAGTCTCTCCTACATCCTTTGGGCAACCTTACTGAAATGGCCAGGTAGGGGAGGGCGACCACGAGAGGTAGAATCCATTTTTGGCATGAGCTACTCCCACATTGTGGTTTAGGCCCATTTGTAAGCACTTCTGGATTCAAAGACCTGTCATGAGTGTTGTCCCCTTCCTATGACACCATCCCACATAGGCTATACTTACTTGGATGAAAAAGATCCTAAGTGTGAAGACAGTTCAATGAATGTTAATAAAGGCCGCCCTCAACCTTAAGGGACCTGGACTAGGTACCAATAAGGGGTTTAGGCCAATATTAATAAACACGACTTCACCTATTCCTTCTTTAATTTACAACTCACAATTAAAATTCGTATTCAATAATATAAATAACAACCTAAGTAATTAATTAACTAATTAACTAACAAATTATGAACAATTAACAAGTAAATTTTTTTTTTTTTTTCGAACACAACATATAAACAAAACAAATATTCACATATTTAACAAGTGATTTTTCAATCCCCGGCAACGGCGCCAAAAATTGATGCGCTGAAAGCAGCGCATAATTTAACCCTGAAAATGTCATTAGTAGTATAAGCAAGTAGGGATCGTTCTATTCCGGGGATTGAGGGTACACCTGTCATTGTCAAACAATTAAACAATTAAAATTAAAACAAAGTATAATATTCACAAAGATATTCACAAGTATAAACATTATTTACAAAAAGGGGGATTTTGTTTTTGGTTTTTCGAAAATAACTAAGTAAACAAAACAATTAAAATGCAAAAACATAAAAATACAAATGGAATGAGAGAACAAAGATCAAAATCGAAACATATGATTAAAATTGATTCAAACCCTAATATTGTTCATCTAAGTCATGAGAAAGGAGTTGATCATGTGAAACATTCGAAAGCAAATGAATTCCCATTTTTTACTTTTCAATGCTAATTAACCTAAGCGAAAGCACCTAGATTAATCCTATCAAACATGCAATCAAACCCTAGAAAGCTAGTCAATCATGTCATGTTTAACGCATTAACATAGAGAAAGGCTATCAACTCAAGTGTACAACTTAGTATGGAAAAGTCCACCTAATTGCAATCCTCGTTAATTAAATTCGATCTTTGTACAAAACCTTTACTACTTTGATTCAAGTTTACACAAAACGAAAAGTCGATTTCATGTTCTTAAACCTAGCACCAATTATATCGAAACCCTAAGTGTTTGCAACCACATAAGATTAAAATACAAAAGTTATCTATAACGCAAATTTAATTAAACAAACCCACATAAGCAACTCTCGAATCACAATAATATGAATCTGAAAATTCTCAATTAATCATAAAAATTCCAGAAATTAATATTTGTTCAAACACATATGTCAACTAGTTCATAACCAACGAAATTCAAAGCAAAGGTTACAAAGGAGAATCGGATTACACCGTGAGATGGAGATGGTGATGAACGATTGATGTGGTGGTCTCTTGAATCTCGAAAGCAAGCTTCAAGGTTGGAGATGGATGATGGATGCTCACGGCTATGCTTCTTCTCCCTTGGCCTTGCTTGAACTCGTGGAGATGACTAGAGGATGGAGAAACTCACGGCTATGCTAAGAAGATTTTCTGATTTTTTTCTAAAGTGTAAATTGTATGGGAGAGGAACCCTTCTCAATGTCAAAGAGGGGTATATATAGGAGCACGGCTAGGGTTCACAAAGCAATCAGAATTTTCCACATAGCTTCAACCAATGATAAAATCGCCAAGTAAGCTTGTGATGTGTTCCAACCAATCATAATTCTCTAAAATACCTCCCTAATATTTAATTGCCGAATTTCCTTGAAATTATTCTGATTTTCTTCATGAATTTCGGCCAACATTCCTTTAGGGAATTTAGGGATGAATCTGGACGCCTTTTGAGCTTTTCCTTGGTGCACACATATTTTCCTTCCATAAATATCTCCCTTGAATCTCTCTTTGCGTCATCTCCTTGATTATTTCTGATTTTCACGTTGGCAATCACACCAATTTACTCCTCCAACAATATTTCTTTCCATAAAAATCTCCCAAGAAAATCTCCTTTGATTTATTCACGTGAAATTCTCAATCAATCACCTTAATTCCCACGTTGTCACCTTGTTTTCCTTAAGTATTACACGGCAAATTTAATTCCCAAGGAAAATATATTTTCCTTTTTTAAAAACTCTTCCTTGATTCTCTCCTTGCCATGTCATCTTCATGAAGCTTCTCGTTCCATTTATGAACTCAATTCAGCTTATTTATTCCAAAAACCTGAAAATAGAAGCTTTCTAAAATAAGAAATGGAAACTTTCTTAAACTAAAATGGAAACTTTCTAAAAATGGAAAATAGAAACTATAAAACGGAAACTTTCTACAATTAGGAACTTTCCCAATCGAAGAATGGAAACTTCCTAAACAGAGTTTTATTAAGGAAATAACGCAAGAAATATAGGGAAATAACAGTTAAAACGTCGCATTAAAATGCTCCTATCAGACTCTAAATGATGACATGGCATAAAGGTGGCGCATGGAGGCCCAAGAACTCTCAAGAATGAAGTGGATTTTCGGCAATTGGATTAAAGGCCCACAAAGCCCATGGAATTAGGGTTGTGACGCAATGGATGAAACCCTAGGAAGCCTTTGCCGTAAAATCTGAAGAGAGAAACAAGGAAGTTGGCGTGAAAATCAGAAATTAAAAGAAGATTTCGGTTGAGATTTTCTAGGGCTATTTTTATGGGAAGAAATATACTTGGAGACTTACCCTAGAAGGTTTTTGCCGTGAAGAATGAAGAGAGAAACAAGGAGTTGGCGTCAAAAATCAATCAAGATAAAGGTGATTGACGCCATGCAAGGAAAGAGATATTCAAGGGAGAAATAAAAGGAAAGAGAAAAAGGTGGAGACCAAGAAAAGCTCAAAAGAAGTCTAGATACATTCCTATATTCCCTAAAGGAGTTTTGGCCGAATTTAAAGTATAAAAATCAGAATTATATCAAGGGAATTTCGGCAAGATTATTTAGGGAATTAAATGGAATTTTGTGATTGGTTGAACCACCTCATAGGGCTTATTTGGCAAGATATTATTGGAGGAAATTATGTGGAATTTTCAGATTAATTCCATAAGGTTTACACGGCTTGGAGAGCAAGTTGGCCGTCCCTATATAACCTCCCCTCTTCTCAACGTTTTGGAGTCCGAAAATTCCACACTTTTGCGTTTATACTTTGAGAAAATAATTCAGAAATCTCTCTAGCCTAGCCGTGTTCTTCTCCATCCTCTAGGGCAACCACGAAGTGCAAGCAAGGCCAAGGAAGAAGAAGACAAGCCGTGCACACCATCCACCCTCCACCTTGAAGATTGCTTTCGAATTCAAGAGACCACATCATCACTTCATTCATCTCATCTTCATCACGGTGTAATCCGATTCTCCTTGTACCTTCGCTTTGTATTTTCGTTGGTTTTGCCTTAGTTGACACATATGTATGAACAAGTATTGTTTTCTGAAATTTTATGATGAATTGTTAATTTTCAGATTCATATATTGCGATTTATGGTTGCTTTTGTGTGAGTGTTTGATTAAATTTGCATGATAGATAACTTTTGTATTTTAATCTTATGTGGTTGCAAACACTTAGGGTTTTGATATAATTGGTGCTACGAATTTAAGAACATGAATCAACTTTTGGTTTTGTGTTCTTGGATCGATAAGTAGTAAAGGTTTTGTACAAAAACCGAATTTAATCAAAGAAGATTGCAATTAGGTGGACTTTTTCATACTAAGTTGCACATTTGAGTTGATAGCCTTTCTAGGTGCTTAATGCGTTAAACATGACATGATTGACTAGCTTTCTAGGGTTTGATTGCATGTTTGATAGGATTAATCTAGGTGCTTTCGCTTAGGTTAATTAGCATTGAAAGTAAAATATGGGAAATTGTTTGCTTTTGAACGTTTCACATGATCAACTCCTCTTGCATGACTATGATGAACAATGATGAACTTGAATCATTTTAATCATGAGTTTCGACTTTGATCTTTGTTTCTTACATTCCATTTATATTTTTATGTTTTTGCGTTTTTAATTATTTAGTTAGCTTTTATTTTCGAAAATAGAAAACCAAATCAAAAATCCCCCTTTTTCGTAAATATGTATATATTTTGGTTTATTTTGTAAATATTATACTTTGTTTTAATTTAATTGTTTAATTGTTTGATAATGACAGGTGTACCCTCAATCCCCGGAAATAGAACGATCCCTATTTATTACGTACTACTAATGACATTTCAGGGTTAAATTATGCGCTTGCTTTCGGAGCGCACCAAACATTCCTTTAGGGAATTTAGGGATGAATCTAGACGCCTTTTTAGCTTTTCCTTGGTGCACACATATTTTCCTTCCATAAATATCTCCCTTGAATCTCTCTTGGCGTCATCTCCTTGATTATTTCTGATTTTCACGTTGGCAATCACACCAAATTATTCCTCCACAATATTTCTTCCATAAAAGTCTCCCAGAAAATCTCTCCTTGAAATCCTCAATCAATCATCTTCAATCCCTGTTGTCACCTTGTTTTTTCCATAAGTATTACACGGCAAATTTAATCCCCAAGGAAAATATATTTTCCTTTTTTTAAAAAACTCTTCCTTGATTCTCTCCTTGCCATGTCATCTTCATGAAAACTTCTCGTTCCATTTATGAACTCAATTCTGCTTATTTATTCCAAAAACCTGAAAATAGAAGCTTTCTAAAATAAGAATGGAAACTTCTTAAACTAAAATGGAAACTTTCTAAAAATGGAAAATAGAAAACTACAAAACGGAAACTTTCTACAATTAGGAACTTTCCATTCGAAGAATGGAAACTTTCCTAAACAGAGGTTTTATTAAGGAAATAACGCAGAAAATATAGGGAAATAACAGTTAAATGTCGCATTAAATGCTCCTATCAAATTCCCCCACACTTAGCTTTGCTAGTCCCTTAGCAAAATCTCACAAGACTCAACGAAAATTTAAAGACTCTACACAAACAATGACCCTACTGCCCTTCAACTTTTTGTCTCAGAAATCTCTTACTTTCACAACATCAAGATTAGCACTCCACCAAGAATCAATGTTTAGGCATTCGAGAGTTAATTAAAACACATAATTTACATATACACAAGTAGGACTTGGTTGGAACAATGGTGATGGTTTCTGTTAAGCATGCTTCAAACAAGTATGATTCAAATCCTCACAAGGTGTATCCACTTTTCTTCTCTCAGAATTCAAGGCAATGCTTAAAAGCTTATAATCACTCAATTATATGTGAGAGAAAATATTTTGAGGCAATCAAATAGCTCACATATATAAGAAATGAAAAGCACTTTGTGAATATAATAATTTTTTTTTTTCAAAAGATCTCATGAAAGATATCAACTACTTGCACAGATGGACCCAAGCCATAGGTTCAACTCTTGTAACTCATCTCCACATCAAAGGCTGTCCCATCTTAAGGATCAAGAAGGTCTTCTCAAAGGTTGTAATGGGGCTAAGGCTCAAGGTTTTAAGAAATGAAAGATAAGGATTTTAACAAAGTGTCCTAAAAACCTAGCAGAGCTTATGTAAATGTAGAGACTTCTAAAAATCCACCAAGGCATATAAAACGTCATAGTCCCATAGAAGTAAAGGGCCATATGTCTTCATGTTGGGCCTTAAACTTCACTCTAAACTTCCTTTGAACTCTAGTGAATTGGACAAAGGCCAAATTTTTCTGTAATGGGCCTTCAATTTAAAACAAACTCCAAACTCACCAAGTATGGGGAACTAAAATCCATAGACATTTTTCTTTCTTTCTTTTTCTTTCTAGCCGTGTACAATTTTTTTTTTTTTCATTTCTTTTTCACGGCTTTCACATACATTTTTTTTTTATGGACAAGTCTACCCCCACACTTGAACTTTCACCTCTTCTCATCCTTCATCCTTAACGCCAAATCCTCAAGTAAAGTCCCCAAAAGATAGCTGATACGCTCAAAGCAAGCATATAATTTAACCCTAGAAATATCATTAGTAGTATAAGCAAGTAGGGATCGTTCTATTCCGGGGATTGAGGGTACACCTGTCAATGTAAGACAATTTAAACAATTAAAATAAAACAAAGTATAGTATTCACACATATACATATTATTTACGAATTCAAAAGGGGTTTTAGGTTTTGGCTTTCGAAAATTAAAAACAAGAATTAAAACTAAGTATGAACAAAAACACAAATACAAGAATGATATGTAAGAAACAAAGATTAAAACCAAGTTCATGATTGAATTCGAATTAACTTCATATTGTTCTTCCAAGTCATGTGAAAGGAGTTGATCATGTGAAACATTCGAAAGCAAACGATTTCCCATATTTACTTTTCAATGCTAATTAATCTAAATGAAAGCACATAGATTAATCCTATCAAACTTGTAATCAACCCTAGAAAGCTAGTCAATCATACATGTTCAACGCAAGAAGTTCAAGGAAAGGCTATCAACTCAAGTGTACAACTTAGTCTGAATAAGTTCACCTAATTGCAATCCTCTTCAATTGAATTCGATTTTTGTCCAAAACCTTACTACTTTGATTCAAGTTTACACAAAACGAAAAGTCGATTTCATGTTCTTAAATCTAGCACCATTCATATCAAAACCCTAAGTGTTTCGAACCACATAAGATTAAAATACAAAAGTTATCTATAAAGCAACTCAATCGAACAATCACACATAAGCAACTTTGGAATCACAACATAGAAATCGAAAATCCTAATCAATCATAAATTTCAGAATATAAACCTTGTTCAAACATAAACGTTAACTAGAACACATCCAACGAAATCAAACAAGGAGAATCAAAAGTGATTACAAGAAAGAAGGTTGAATTACACCGTGAATGGAGAGATGGATGAATAACTCGAATGATGAACTAATGAAACTCGAAAGCAAGCTTCAAAGTACACGGCTTCAAGGTGGGATGGGTGATGATGCTCACGGCCTAAGCTTGCTTCTTCCTTCCTTGCTTGAAAACGCCAAAGTTGCACTAGAGAATGGAGAGAGCTTCCGCGCGTAGAGAGAATTTTCTGAATTGTAAAGTGGTTTTTGGAGACGTCTAGGGTGCTTGTATATATAGGGAACGGCAATGCTTGGCCTCCAAGCCGTGATTTCTGTTTTTTTTCAAGGAATTAAATTAATAATTCCACATGCCTTCACCAATGAGAAATTGCCAAGTAAGCCCTAGTGTGTCATCCAACCAATCATAAAAACTCCAAGGAGATACCCTAATATATTCTTGCCGAAATTCCTTGAATATTTTCTGATTTTCTTCTTGATATTTCGGCCAAAACATGCTTAGGTTTCTAGGAATGAACCTAGACGCAATTTGGTCTCTTTCTTGATTCTTTCCTTAAACTCCACCCTAGAAAATCTCTTGCGTAATCTTTGATTCTTCCCTTGATTTTCACGCCACTTTTGCCTCCTCCTTTTGATTTTCACGCAATGCAACCCTAGGGTTTCCTCCATGCGTCACAAACCCTAATTCCATGGGCTTTTGATGGGCTTGATCCATTTTGCCGAAAATCCATAGAGTTCTTGGGCCTCGTTGCTTCAATTTCAAGTCTTCTCATCTTCCAACGCAAAACTCATTATTTTCCATTTCTTTTTCATGGTTGCGTTGGAAACTTCTCGGGAAGCCTTCCTCCATTTCGCAGGGTTTCCTATTGGATTAGGAAAGCTTATTTCTTCATTTCTGCTCAAATGTGTGGCCCAATTCTTCTCATATTTGTTCGTCTTTGACGTTCGCAAGCTCCTCTTCCATTCGTGCATTCATTTCCACTTTTTAGCTCGGAGGTCCTGAAAATAGAAACTAATATGAAAAATGGAAACTTACCTAATTTGAAAATAGAAACTTTCTAAAATTGAGAAATGGAAAGTTTCTAAAAATGAAAAATAGAAACTTACTAAAAATGAAAAATAGAAACTTTCCAGAAATGAGAAATGAGAAATGAGAAATGAGAATGATGAGAAATGAGAAATGAAGACAAAAATGGAAACTTTCTACATAAGGAACTTCCCAATCAAAGAATGGAAACTTTCCCAAACAGGGATTTTTCAAGGAAATGGCGCAGAAAAATGTAGGGAAATGCAGTTAAAACGTCGCATTAAAATGCTCCTATCAAATTCCCCCACACTTAGCTTTTGCTAGTCCCTTAGCAAAATCACAACACAAACACGATTACGACTCAACAAAAATTAAAGACTCGACACATAAAAGACTCTATTGCCCTTTAACTATTTGTCTCAGCAATCTCTTACTTTCATACACCAAGATTAGCACTTCACCAAGAATCAATGTTTAGGCATTCGAGAGTTAATTAAACACATAAGTTACATATACACAAGTAGGACTTGGTTGGAACAATGGTGATGGTTTCTGTTAAGCATGTTTCAAACAAGTATGATTCAAATCCTCACAAGATATATCCACTCTTCTTCTCTCAGATCATGGCAATGCTTAAAAGCTTATACACTCAAGTATATGTGAAAGATAGCAAGTGTATCACATATTGCAAGAAACGAAAGCACAGTATATTTTTTTTAAAGATCTCATGAAGGATATCAACTACTTGCACAGATGGACCCAAGCCATAGGTTCAACTCTTGTAACTCATCTCCACATCAAGGGCTGTCCCATCTTAAGGATCAAGAAGGTCTTATCAAGGTTGTAATGGGGCCATGGTCAAGGTTTTAAAGAAATGAGGGTAAGGATTTAACAAAGTGTCCTAAAAACCTAGTAGAGCTCATGTAAATGTAGAGAGACTTCTAGAAATCACCAAGTATGCAAAACGTCACTTTCCCATGGGGGTGTTATAAAGGGGCCTAATGTCTTCATGTTGGGCCCAAACTTCACTCTAAACTTCCTTTGGTTACTAATGAGTTGGACAAAGGCCAAATTTTTCTGTAATGGGCCTTCAAATCAAAGTAAACTCCAAACTCACCAAAGTATGGGGGACTAAAATCCATTGATATTTCTCTTTTTTCTTTCTTTTTTTCTAGCCGTACATTTTTCTTTTTCACTTTCTTTTTCTCGGCTTTTTCATACATTTTTTTCTTATGGACAAGTCTACCCCCACACTTGACTTTCACCTCTTTCATTTCATTATTGACGCCAAAATTCTTCAAGTAAAGTCTCAGTTTAGCTCCACTAAGTTCTTAGAACAAAGGGTAGGTTATAGCTATACTAAGTTTTAGGTTAAAGATTTTTAAGGGTGATGAAAGAAAAGGCTTAACGTAGCTCAAAGGGTTTATCTAGGGGAGTCCCACGACGGGCACAAATAGGGACACAGGTTTATATGGCAATGGTGGTAGTTCCTAGGTTGCCTCTATCCTTTCCAGAATCAAGGCCATGTATTGATATAACGTCTCAACAAGCACAGAGGAATTCTAGCATTCTCTAGTCCATCAAACTTAATCTATGGCAAGCAGTCAATCAAATGAAAGAATAATGAGATCATCAAAACATCGCAAGAAATAAGAATATATTTTCATTTCACTCCAAGAAAAAGGGACATGGCTCAATATCTCACATGGGTCTATATGAATCAAAACTCATCTTAACATGCTCATATTCTGTACCAAAGTCACGAAATCCATATCCACTACAAGGCACACATTTTTCATATATCTCAATAACCAAGAATACCATTTTAAAGTCATCTCAATTTTGTGATTCTCTTTTAGTCGTAATTTCAGAGATATAGAATCATCCTAGACAGTTGAAAGGGCATCCTAAGACTCAAAACAAAATGACAAAAAGACTCAAACGTTAACTAAGGGACTAGGGTTATTTCCTTTCTCCTTTGTAACTCCTTTGGGATGTGACCAGGTAAGGAGGGACGATTTTGGCGGGCTCAGCTCACTTGTTTAGCAGGGACGAGACCTTTGCTAGCACTCTCGTATCCAAACCAACCTAGACATCACACCTAATGATGCGCTACGATGAAAAATTTTCACCCAAAACATGACCAATGATCAATAAAGCAACGAAATTTTGTTATTTTTGACATTTTTCGATTTTTTTGTATTTTTCAATATATGACTCAAAAAAAGTGTAAATCCCTTCCCCACACTTAAATATTGCATTG
Source organism: Rosa chinensis (assembly GCF_002994745.2). NCBI lineage: Eukaryota > Viridiplantae > Streptophyta > Magnoliopsida > Rosales > Rosaceae > Rosa > Rosa chinensis. Next base: position 40,913,006 of record NC_037094.1, on the reverse strand, counting down.
TCCTCATGTAATCAATTATAAGCATGCCAATGAACAATTAAGCATATAGGGTAGAATTTACGAAAATGTACTAGTCAAAAAGAAAACGTGAAAAGAGAGAAATGGGAAGGAGAAATCAAATCTGCGTGTGTAGACTCCTTCACAGCTACTTCGAATTGGGTTGCCTCCCAAGCAGCTTAATGTTTATAGTCTTTCAGCCTAGACTTGTACCCCAATTATCTCATTTGTGGAGCGTTTTGGAGGGGTACATCCTCCACTTCATCTCCACAAACGTCTCATAGTATGGCTTGAGGCGATGGCATTCACTTTGAACTCGTTACCTGTTTGTTCACTCTTTATCTGCACAGCTCCATGAGGAAACACATGAGTAATAACAAAAGGTCCAATCCAACGAGAACGAGTTACCTGGAAAGAGTTTAAGACGAGAATGAAAAAGAACTTTCTGTCCCACAACAAAAGTCTTCCTACGAATCATCTTTCATGGAAGCCTTAGTCTTTTCCTTGTAGATCTTGGCACTTTCGAAAGCATCATTCCTATCTCCTCTAACTCTTGCAATTGTAGCTTCCTATGAAGCCCAGCCTCATCTAGATCCATGTTAAACTGCTTCACAGCCCACCAAGCTTTGTGCTCAACTCCACAGGTAATGGCAGGTTTGCCATAGACAATTCGATATGGGGACATACCTATGGGAGTTTTGTATGCAGTTCTGTAGGCCCACAAGCATCCTCCAACGCAAGGACCAATCCTTTCTGTAGGGTTCACAGTCTTCTCCAATATTCCTTGATTTGACGATTTGAGACTTCAGCTTGTCCACTGTTTGTGGATGATAAGGTGTAGAAACCTTATGTGTTACATCATATTCTTCAAGAGAGCCTCAATCGTCGATTGCAAAAGTGGGAACCACATCACTAATGAGAACTCTAGGCATGCCAAACCTGCTAAAGATGTTAGACTTGATAAAATCTGCAACAACCTTAGAGTCATTAGTTCGAGTGGCTTTGCCTCCACCCATTTCGACACATAATCCACAGCAAGCAAGATATAGAGAAATCCAAAAGATGAAGGAAAAGGTCCCATGAAATCTATACCCAGACATCAAATATTTCAACAGTTATGATATTAGATAAAGGCATTTGATCTCTAGAGCTTAGATTTCCTTTCTTGGCATCTATCACAAGTAAACAATATGCATATGCATCCTTAAATAACGTTGGCCAAAAGAACCCGATTCAACACTTTAAACGCAGTTTTCCTTAGACCCAAGTGACCCCACATGCTTTAGAGTGGCAAAAGAAAGTATGCATTATGTTCATGTTCAGGCACACATCTCCTAATCAGTTGATCAGAGCAATATTTCCACAGATAAGGTTCATCCCAAACATATTGCTTAACAGTTTTCTTAAGCCTATCCCTATGAGACGTGACATGGTATCAGGAATCTTCCTAGAAACAATGTAATTCACATATCGCATACCATGGTTCACTTACCTGGATTCCAAGAGTTGTTCATCTGGAACGTCTCACTAAAGGGAGAGGTCTTCTGCGTGCACCAACGACTCAAGTGGTCAGCTACCACGTTCTCACTACCCTTCTTGTCCTTGATTTCAACGTCAAACTCTTGCAAGAGTAGGATCCATCTAATGAGCCTTGGTTTCGCCTCCTTCTTGGTCATCAAGTATTCAAAGCTGCATGGTCAGTATAAATAATCACCTTGGTACCAAGTAAGTAGGAACGAAACTTCTCAAGGGCAAAAACAACTGCAAGGAGCTCTTTCTCTGTAGTTGAGTAGTTCAGTTGCGCATCATTCAGAGTCCTTGAGGCGTAGTAGATGGCATACGGTCGTTTGTCCTTCCTTTGCCCCAAAACAGCTCCAACTGCATAGTCAGAGGCGTCACACATCAACTCAAAGGGCAAGGACCAATCTGGAGGTAGCATGATAGGGGCAGACGTCAATACTCCTTGAGCTTGTCAAAGGCCTCTTGACACTCCTTGTCAAACACAAACGACACATCCTTTTGGAGTAGTTGGCATAGAGGTCTCGAAATCTTGGAAATCCTTGATAAATCTCCTGTAAAACCCTGCATGGCCAAGAAAGAACGAATCTCTCTCACAGAAGTGGGAGAGGGTAAGTAACGCACAAGGTCTACCTTAGCTTTATCACCTCAATTCCCTAGAAGAGACAATATGTCCTAGAACTATACCTTGTCTAACCATAAATGACACTTTTCCCAATTTAGCACAAGGTTAGTTTCCACACAACGCTTTAAAATAATTTCCAGATTATTAAGACAATCATCAAAGCTTTTCCAAAAACAGAAAAGTCATCCATGAATACCTCTATGATTTTCTCAATATAATCCGAAAATATACTTACCATACACCTTTGAAAGGTACCTGGGGCGTTGCATAGTCCAAAAGGCATACGACGATAAGCAAATGTTCCAAAGGGACAGTGAATGTCGTCTTCTTGGTCTTCATTGGCTATGGCAATCTGATTGTACCCTGAGTAGCCATCCAAGAAGCAGTAGTAATCATGTCCAGCCAAACGCTCAAGCATCTGATCAATGAATGGAAGAGGAAAGTGATCTTTCCTTGTTGTTGCGTTGAGCTTCCTGTAGTCAATGCAAACTCTGTGGCCAGTAACTGTCCTTTGGGGTACCAATTCGTTTTCTGCATTCTTCACAACAGTCACTCCTGACTTCTTAGGTACAACTTGAACTGGGGACACCATTTGGAGTCTGAAATGGGGTATATGACGCCACAATCTAGGAGTTTGATGACCTCCTTCTTCACAACTTCCATCATAGGAGGGTTGAGACGACGTTGAGCCTCTCTAGTGGGTTTTGTCCCTCCTCAAGAAGTATCCTATGGACGCAAGTAGTAGGGCTTATTCCTTGATATCCGCCATGTCCATCCTATGGCGGTCTTGTGTTGCTTTAACATCTCCACCAATCTCTCCTCTTGAGACGAAGTAAGAGAGGAGGATACATCACTGGTAAAGTCTCCTTGTCTCCTAAGTAGACATACTTCAAGTGGTCTGGTAAGGTTTAAGTTCAAGTTCTGGTGCCTGGATCACTGAAGGTAAAGTCTTATTAGCAGATAACTGAATGGACAAGGGTGGAGGAGACTTACCTACAAAGGATGATGCCTCAGGAAGGACACATTAGCAATGATTTCGTCCTCACATGTTTCCTTGAGCACATCTTCATGGAGTGTGACGCCATCTTTGGTGTATCCCACTCCTTGCTCCAGTGTGGTGACCAAAGTATCCTCATTCATGATATCAAACATTTCCTGTGCAAGGTTGTCCAGAATATCAATAGAAAAACAATCATGAACATCAAGAGGATACCTCATAGCTTCAAATATGTTGAAGCCAATAACGTCACCATCAAATTCCATGGTGAGAGAGCCATCATACCATCTATCTTGGTCCTGGCCGTCCTTAGGAAAGGGCGACCCAATAGCAATGGCGTTGAACTCACTGGGGAGTCTTCCATCTCCAACACATAGAAGTCAGCTGGAAAGAAAGATGATTAACCTGCACAAGGACATCTTCCAAAAACCTCTAGGGTATGCATTAGACCTGTCAGCTAACTGAATGATAACATTATTAGATTTAAGCTCACCTAGACCTAGGGTTTCATAAACAGAATAGGGCATGACGTTCACAGAAGCCCTAAGTCTAACATAGCGTTCTCAAACCTAGAAGTACCAATAGTGCATGGAATAGTAAAACTTCCAGGGTCTTTGCATTTATGGGGTAGTTTCCTCTGAATCAAGGCAGATACATTTTCACTTACCTTTACTACCTCTTTCTCACCTTTTCTCCTCCTTGAGGTACAAAGCTCTTTCAAAAACTTAGCATACCTAGGCACTTGCTTGATAGCCTCAAGGAGGGGTAAATTTACTTGCACCTTCTTGAAAGTTTCCAAGATAGCTTGGTCACTTTCATCCTTCTTCGATATAGCAAATCTGCGTGGAAAGGGCATACAAGACGAAGAAGGGTTAGCAATAACCGAAGTATTCAAGTTAGAATCATTACCTTTTGGTTTCGGTTTGCTCTAGAAGTGAAGACGTCCTAGTCTCTTCCTTGGACGTTGCAGGGTCTTTTTCAAGGCTCTTCTTGGTAGCTTCTTGTTCTCCTCAACTTCAATGTTCACTTGAGCCTCTTGGCTTTTTTAGGTTGATCCACAAATACCTTCCACTCCTAGTAGTCACCAAAGATGCATTCTCCACATTACCCTTTGGATTCGTATGGTGTTACTAGGGAGCTTCCCAGTCTCATGAATCTTGCTCATAAAATCCACAACTTGGCCCATTTGGTTCTTGAGATCCGCAATGTCTTTGGTGTGGGTCTGTTGTCCTTGAACCAAAGCTTGAGTAGAACTAGTGAGAGCTTCAAACATCTTATCATAGTTAACGCTCTGATTTGAACTCCCTGAGCATGTTGATTTTGCATGTAGGGCCTTTGGAATGGTGGTCCTTGAGGTCCTTGAAAGATTGTCCTTGAAATGGTGGCCCTTGAGGACGTTGGAAATTTCCTCCAAGGGATTCTGAGTGTTTTCATTGTTTGTCCACTTGAAGTTGGGGTGGTCCTCCATCCAGGATTGTAAGTGTTTGAGTAAGGATCATATCTTGGACGTTGAGGCCCCCATGATTTCCTTGGTAACCTCCAATGGCGTTCAATGATTCCCATCCTCCACTCTCTGATAACTGAGGGCATTGATCAGTTACATGCCCTTGCATCGAACATACTCCACAAGCTTGCAATATTCCCTTGGCACTCACAACTTGATCCATGAGAAGGGTGAGTTTATTCAATCTATCCTCAATAACCGAAGTGCCTATCTCACCCACCTTTCTAGTTGTGAGGCCCACACCCTCGTATTGTTGGGCGTTCTTTGCTCTGTTCTCTATCATAGCTCGCCCTTCAGTAGGTGACTTGTCTACAAAGGCTCCCCAGCGCAGCATCTAGCATTCACGTTCAAGGGTAGGAGACCTTCATAGAAACAAGTTAGCAAGGTTTCTTCCTTCATCTGATGTTGAGGACATTGTGCAATCAAGGATGAAAACCTCTCATAATAAGCGGAATAAGATTCATCTTGAGCTGCTTAATTCCACTTATCTTCTTCCGGAGTGTGATGATCTTTGAAGCTGGAAAGTACTTCTCTAAGAATGCTTCATCATAGTGTTCCATGAAGTAATTCGTCCAGAAGGCAGTTCATAGAGCCAATCTTTTGCACGGTCAGCTAGAGAGAAGGGAAATGCCTTCATCTTAAGGATATTCTCATCCGCTCCTTGTGGTAACATGTTGATACACACGGATTGAAACTCCCTAAGATGCTTGTTGGCATCCTCCATATTGAGGCCATGGAACGTTGGAAGCCTATGAAGCAATCCACTTCTTAACTCAAAGTCAGCCGTCTTCCCTGGAGCAGGTGCAGGGTACACAATACTTGTAGGAAGTCCTTCTTGAACCACAGATGAAGAGAGTTTCTAATGGAAGCCATTCTAACGTTTCTTCAGGAGGTGGTGAACCAGGTGGTGAATTCTGAGGTGTAAGTGAGTTGACGAAACACTAGGGGATACTGACCCTTCTGAAGGAAACAGCCTCCTCCCTTGATCGTTAACTGTGTATTCCTTGTATGTTGGAGAAGAGGGCTGTTTGTACTCAAGGAGTGAAGAATTCTTCAAACGAGCGATCCTTGCTTCAATTTCTTTAACTGTAGAAGGTCTAGAGGCTCGGTCATTCATAGAATTCCTGAACATTATTAAATTTAGAGAAGTTAGTAAGTGTATAGTGAAGTAAATACAAGTTAATGATTTATACATAATGTTACTATTCACGAGTCACTATTCACGATTTACTATTCACGAATTTACAAGTATAAAGAGAAGTATAAATTACAAAATTCCACAAAGTATAATGTTACAAATATACAATTTTAGTTAGGGTATGGCATAGTTAAGAAAGTTGAATCCATTATAAGCCTTAACCAAGGTTTAGACGTGCGGCCAAGGGTTCGATCCTTAATACTAGTCGCCCTTCTCAATCTTTTGGTAACTCTTTTCACATAGAGCCAGGTAGTAGAGGAACGATTTGGCGGAGCTCAGCTCACTTGTTTAGCAGGGGACGAGACCCTTTGCTAGCACTTCTCGTATCCAATCAACCTAGACACCCTATGCTACTAAGGTGCGCCACATGAAAGAAGGGTGCAAGACTAATGTTAAAGACAAAGTCCTTCACCTATTCCATTATGGTCAAAAACTTATAATAAAATTCATACTCTCAAAACCTGATTTTTACTATTCACGAAAATTTATACAATTATTTCTTTTTCTTTTCTTTTATTTACAATTATTTCAACACTTAGGTACGGGAACAGGGAGTCTCGATGTGCAATGGGACTGAAACAGCTACCTTTTCAAGACTATGTTTAATCCAATATACCTTAGTGTATACAACATTTTCTTTTGTTATCATATCATTGATTTCGAATTGAATTCCAAGTTGTAATCAAGTGGACGTGCGGCCCAAGTATAGTTGTCTAGACACAAAGTTCCCTCTACATCCTTTGGGCAACCTTACTGAAATGGCCAGGTAGGGGAGGGCGAACACAAGAGGCAGAATCCATTTTGGCATGAGCTACTCCACAATGTGGTTTAGGCCCATTTGTAAGCACTTCTGGATCCAAACCCGTTATGAACGTTGTCCCTTCCTAGACACCATCCCACATAGGCTATACTTACTTAGATGAAAAGGTCCTAGGTGTGAAGACAGTTCAATGAATATTAATAAAACCGCCCTCAACCTTAAGGGACCTGAACTAGGTACCAATAAGGGGTTTAGGTCAATATTAATAAACACGACTTCACCTATTCCTCTTTAATTTACAATCACAATAAAACTCGTATTCATAATATAATACAACCTAAGTATTTAACTAACAAATTTTCGATCACAATATGAACAAATATATAGTATTTACGAAAACAACAATATATCCAACATATCACATAACAAGTGATTTTTCAATCCCCGGCAACGGGCCGAAAAATTGATACGCTCAAAGCAAGCATATAATTTAACCCTAGAAATATCATTAGTAGTATAAGCAAGTAGGGGATCGTTCTATTCCGGGATTGAGGGTACCACCTGTCAATGTAAGACAATTTAAAAATTAAAATAAAAACAAAGTATATATTCACATATAACACTATTACGAATTTAGGGGGGTTTTAGGTTTTGGTTTTCGAAAATTAAAGAAAGAATTAAAACTAAGTATAACAAAACACAAATACAAGAATGAAATGTAAGAAACAAAGATTAAAACCGATTTCATGATAAATTCGAATAACTACATATTGTTCTTCCAAGTCATGTGAAAGGAGTTGATCATGTGAAACATTCGAAAGCAAACGATTTCCCATATTTTACTTTTCAATGCTAATTAATCTAAATGAAAGCACATAGATTAATCCTATCAAACATGTAATCAAACCCTAGAAAGCTAGTCAATCATACATGTTCAACGCAAGAAGTTCAAGGAAAGGCTATCAACTCAAGTGTACAACTTAGTATGAATAAGTTCACCTAATTGCAATCCTCTCAATTGAATTCGATTTTGTCCAAAACCTTTACTACTTTGATTCAAGTTTACACAAAACGAAAAGTCGATTTCATGTTCTTAAACCTAGCACAATTATATCAAAACCCTAAGTGTTTCGAACCACATAAGATTAAATACAAAAGTTATCTATAAGCAAACTCAATCGAACAATCACACATAAGCAACTTTGGAATCAAACATAGAAATCGAAAATCCTTAATCAATCATAAATTTTCAGAATATAAACCTTGTTCAAACATAAACGTTAATAGAACAACATCCAACGAAATCAAACAAGAGAATCAAAGTGATTACAAGAAAGAAGGTTGAATTACACCGTGAATGGAGAGATGGATGAATAACTCGAATGATGAACTAATGAAACTCGAAAGCAAGCTTCAAAGTACACGGCTTCAAGGTGGAATGGATGATGATGCTCACGGCCTAAGCTTGCTTCTTCCTTCCTTGCTTGAAAACGCCAAAAGTTGCACTAGAGAATGGAGAGAGCTTCCGCGCGTAGAGAGAATTTTCTGAATTGTAAAGTGGTTTTGGAGACGTCTAGGGTGAGTGTATATATAGGGAACGGCAATGTCTTGGCTTCCAAGCCGTGAGTTTTCTGATTTATTTACCAAGGAATTAAATTAATAATTCCACATGCCTTCCACCAATGAGAAATTGCCAAGTAAGCCCTAGTGTGTCATCCAACCAATCATAAAACTCCAAGGAGATACCCTAATATATTCTTGCCGAAATTCCTTGAATATTTTCTGATTTTCTTCTTGATATTTCGGCCAAAACATGCTTAGGGTTTCTAGGAATGAACCTAGACGCAATTTGGTCTCTTTCTTGATTTCTTTCCTTAAACTCCACCCTAGAAAATCTCTTGCGTAATCTTTGATTCTTCCCTTGATTTTTCACGCCACTTTTGCCTCCTCCTTTTGATTTTCACGGCAATGCAACCCTAGGGTTTCCTCCATGCGTCACAAACCCTATTCCATGGGCTTGATGGGCCTTGATCCATTTGCCGAAAATCCATAGAGTTCTGGGCCTCGTTGCTTCAACTTCAAGTCTTCATCTTCCAACGCAAAATCATTATTTTTCCATTTCTTTTTCAATGGTTGGTTGGAACTTGCTCGGGAAGCCTCCTCCATTTCGCAGGGTTTCCTATTGGTTAGGAAAGCTTATTTCTTCATTCTGCTCAAATGTGTGGCCCAATTCTTCTCATATTGTTCGTCTGGACGTTCGCAAGCTCTCTTTCCATTCGTGCATTCATTCCACTTTTTTAGTCGGGGTCCTGAATAGACTAATATGAAAAATGGAAATTACCTAATTTGAAAAATAGAAACTTCTAAAATGAAAATAGAACTTCCAAATGAGAATGAAAATGAGAAATAGAAATTTGAGAATGAAAAATGAGAATGAGAAATGAAGCAAAAATGGAACTTTCTACAATAAGGAACTTTCCCAATCAAGAATGGAACTTTCCCAAACAGGGATTTTTCAAGGAATGGCGCAGAAAATGTAGGGAAATGCAGTTAAAACGTCGCATTAAAATGCTCCTATCAATAGCATCATCTATATTTTTTGCCATCTGAACAAGTGTAGCATGTGTCTAAGAAACTAGGTTCAGGTTATTTTAAAGTGATTGGAAAATGGTTCTTTTGGCAAAGTTTATTTAGGTGCGATGCATATTGTTTGACTTGTGATAATGGCGAAAACTAGTTGTAAATGTCTAATTCTAAGTCTAAATCGCTGTTTGGAATCAGGGCATGTATTTGATAAATGTTCAAAGAAGAGGCAATTCTGATTCTTAGTATCAAACTTAATTATGGATTCATATGAGTTATCCTCAACTCGCGAAATGAATATTTTCTATTTCTCCAAAAAGGGCATTGCTTGAAATATTAATGGCTTATGTCCTCTTAATGTTTGTGTCAGTACAAAAGCATGAACAATGATCTATTGTGCAATTTTATCAGTTCTGAATCCTTTCATGTTTACATGTAACTCCTTACATTGAGGCTTGACTCAAACAAAGACATTAAAGTATCGAATTTTATCTGAATTGGTTTACACTTTTTATTTTCAAATAGTCAGGTATTTAATTGTGTAATTAGGTTTACCCCACATTAAATATTGCTTGTCTTTGTAATCAAAACTGCAAAACAAAACATGATAGGGATCGAATTTCGAATCTAGGAAAATATAAAGATAGGGAGGAAAATTGTTGTTGTTGCTCCTCCAGGTTATGGTGCAGGCCTGGTACCTCATATCTTATAAGTATGTAAATTCAAAGAAATCAATTCATTGAATGCTAATGTACTAGGATCAATCAACTATTTAGTGTATGATTGAAGAAACACTTAAGACAGTGATAAAAAATAAAAAACACGAAATATTTCAGTGTTTTTTTTTTTTTTATTTTTTTTTTGCACTCATTATTTTTCTACTTTCCATTTAATTATTTTCAAACAGGACGAGGAAAGGGAGTCCTCGATGTGGCCTGGGATGACGGCACTTTTAGGATATGTTTACATGACTTAGTGAATAATATCATGTATAATATCTTGATTCAAAAAACCCATGGGATAAATGAGGATGCGGCCCAGTATAGGTCTGAAAAGTTCTTACTCTTTGGGACACCCATTTGAGATGGCTGTTAGGAGCGACAAGATCATGCTGAATCCCACATTTGTGGCTTTTGACGTATAAACCTTTTATGCATTTCCCATTGCGCTTATTTGGAAGTCATGTTTGGAAAGTTTCACTATTGATTAAGTTCTTCATGTTTCTTATTTGTCTCATGGTTCTTTTTAGTTTAAATTTCATTTTTCATTTCATTTTGAAGTTTTCTAATTTTCATTTATAAGTTCTATTTTCTTTTTTAGAAGTCTATTTTAAGTTAGTTTCTATTTTCAGACTCGACTAGAAAGTGGAATGAACGACAATGAAAGAGGAGCTTGGACTAAGACGAATGATGAGAGAAATTGGCCCATAATTGGAGAGAAATGAAGAAGAAGCTTTTGTCCAACCAGGAAACCTGGAAGGAAAGGCACCATGAAGTTTCAACCACATGAAAAGATGGAAAAAATGTGTTTGCGTTGGAAAATGAGAAGGTTGAAGATGAAGCAACGAGGAAAACTCTTTGGATTTTCGCAATTGGTAAGGCCCATCAAAGCCTGACATTAGGGTTTGTGACGCAACCCTAACCCTTTAATTGTTGTTGCCTGAATTTTCAAGATAAAGGGGTGGCGCCAAATCAGAATTAAAAGAATTTCTAGGGTTATTTTATGGAATAATCAAGAGATACCTAGAGCTCTAGCCGTCAAGCAAGAAAAAGGGAGCCGTGCAAATAAAGAGAAACCTAGAGATCGGCCAAGGAAAGAAGAGAGAACTAGGGTTTTGCCGTTTGGAATGAATTCAAGAGATATTTCGTGGAGATTTCTTGGGACTTTAAAGGAAAGATATGTGTTGACAAAAAGCTCTCAAGGATCTTTTCGTCCCCTTTATTCTCTAATATATTGTTGCCGAATTGGTGAAGGAATCGAAATATCTCTTATATTGGCAAGATTATTTAGGATTTATTTGAATTTGTGATTGGTTGACCACCTCTAGGGCTTATGTGGCAGCAGCATTGGAGGAAATTGTGGAGTAATCTGTGCGTGAGTTCATTAGGTTAACCTTGGAGAACAAAGGAGATGATCATATATTATCTCTTCTCTCAACGTCAAGGAGTTCGAGTTCCTTCTTTACGTTTACATTTGATAAAATATTCAGAACTCTTTGATAGCGTCTCTCCATCCTCTAGGCAACACGAAGTGAAGCAAGGCCAAGGAGAAGAAATGCAACATCCACCCTCACCTGAAGATTGCTTTCGAAATTCAAGGAACCATCATCCATTCTTCATCTCATCTCATCAGGTGTATCCGATTCTCTTGTAACTTGCTTTGTAATTTCGTTGTTATGCCTAGTTACACAATGTTTTGTTGATTCTGAATTTTATGTTATTGTTAATTTCCAGATCAATATTGGCATTTATGGTTGCTTTTGTGTGAGTGTTTGATTAATTTGATGATAGAATCTTTTGTATTTTATTTATGTGGTTGCAAACTAGGGTTTTATATGATGGTGGGAATTTGAGTAGGAGCATTTTAATGCGACGTTTTAACTGCATTTCCCTACATTTTTCTGCGCCATTTCCTTGAAAAATCCCTGTTTGGGAAAGTTTCCATTCTTTGATTGGGAAAGTTCCTTATTGTAGAAAGTTTCCATTTTGTAGTTTTTCATTTCTCATTTCTCATTTCTCATTTCTCATTTTTTATTTCTCATTTCTCATTTCTAGTAAGTTTCTATTTTTCATTTTTAGAAACTTTCCATTTCTCAAATTTTAGAAAGTTTCTATTTTTCAAATTAGGTAAGTTTCCATTTTTCATATTAGTTTCTATTTTCAGGACCTCCGAGCTAAAAAGTGGAAATGAATGCACGAATGGAAAGAGGAGCTTGCGAACATCAAGACGAACGAATATGAGAAGAATTGGGCCACACATTTGAGCAGAAATGAAGAAACAAGCTTTCCTAATCCAACTAGGAAATCCTGCGAAATGGAGGAAGGCTTCCCGAGCAAGTTTCCAACGCAACCATGAAAAAGAAATGGAAAAATAATGAGTTTTGCGTTGGAAGATGAGAAGACTTGAAGTTGAAGCAACGAGGCCCAAGAACTCTTTGGATTTTCGGCAAAATGGATCAAGGCCCATCAAAGCCCATGAAATTAGGGTTTGTGACGCAAGAAGTAAACCCTAGGGATGTGTTGCCGTGAAAACCAAAGGGAGGAGAGAAAAGTGGCGTGAAAATCAAGAAGAAAATAAAAGATTACGCCAAGAGATTTTCTAGGGTGAAGTTTAAGGAAAGAAATCGAGAAAAGCACCAAATGGCGTCTAGATTCATTCCTAGAAACCCTAAGTATATTTTGGACGAAAATACAAGAAGAAAATCAGAAAATATTCAAGGAATTTCGGCAAGAATATATTAGGGAATCTTCTTGGAGTTTTGTGATTGGTTGGATGACACACTAGGGCTTACTTGGCAATTTCTCATTGGTGGAAGGCATGTGGAATTATTAATTTAATTCCTTGAGAACTAAACAGAAAATCACGGCTTGGAGGCCAAGACATGTCGTCCCTATATATACTACACCCTAGACGTCTCAAAGGAGACCCCCATAATTCAGAAAATTCTCTCTACGCGAAAGCTCTCTCCATCCTCTAGTGCATTCAACGTTTCAAGCAAGGAGAGAAGAAGAAGAACCAAGCCGTGAGCATCATCATCCATTCTCCACCTTGAAGCTTGCTTTCGAGATTCAAGACTCCATACGTTTTACCTTTCATCCCATCTCCATCTCACGGTGTAATTCAACCTCTTTCTTTGTAATCTTGTTTGATTTCGTTGGAATTGTTCTAGTTGACATTGATGTTTGAACAAGGTTTTAATTCTGAAATTTTATGATTGAATAAAGGATTTTCGATTTCTATGTTGTGATTCCATAGTTGCTTATGTGTGATTGTTCGATTGAATTTGCTTTATAGATAACTTTTGTATTTTAATCTTATGTGGTTGCAAACACTTAGGGTTTTGATATAATTGGTGCTAGGTTTAAGAACATGAAATCGACTTTTCGTTTTGTGTAAACTTGAATCAAAGTAGTAAAGGTTTTGGACAAAAATCGAATTCAATTGAAGAGGATTGCAATTAGGTGAACTTATTCATACTAAGTTGTACACTTGAGTTGATAGCCTTTCCTTGAACTTCTTGCGTTGAACATGTATGATTGACTAGCTTTCTAGGGTTTGATTACATGTTTGATAGGATTAATCTATGTGCTTTCATTTAGATTAATTAGCGTTGAAAAGTAAAATATGGGAAATCGTTTGCTTTCGAATGTTTCACATGATCAACTCCTTTCACATGACTTGGAAGAACAATGTAGAGTTAATTCGAATTCAATTGTAAAGTTGGTTTTAATCTTTGTTTCTTACATTTCATTCTTGTATTTGTGTTTTTGTTTATACTTAGTTTTAATTCTTGTTTTTAATTTTCGAAAACCAAAAACCTAAAACCCCCCTAAATTCGTGAATAGTGTTTATATGTGAATAGTATACTTTGTTTTTATTTTAATTGTTTAAATTGTCTTACATTGACAGGTGTACCCTCAATCCCCGGAATAGAACGATCCCTATTTGCTTATACTACTAATGATATTTCTAGGGTTAAATTATATGCTTGCTTAAAGCGTATCAATTTTTGGCGCCGTTGCCTTCCTTGGGTGTAATATTTGTTCATATTGTTGTTCGAAAATTGTTAGTTAAATACTTAGGTTGTTATTTATGTTATTGAATACGAGTTTTATTGTGAGTTGTAAATTAAAGAGGAATAGGTGAAGTCGTGTTTATTAATATTGACCTAAACCCCTTATTGGTACCTAGTTCAGGTCCCTTAAGGTTGAGGGCGGTCTTTATTAATATTCATTGAACTGTCTTCACACCTAGGACCTTTTTCATCTAAGTAAGTATAGCCTATGTGGATGGTGTCTAGGAAGGGGACAACGTTCATAACGGGTTTGGATCCAGAAGTGCTTACAAATGGGCATAGCTCATGCCAAAATGGATTCTACCTCTTGTGTTCGCCCTCCCCTACCTGGCCATTTCAGTAAGGTTGCCCAAAGGATGTAGAAGGAACTTTGTGTCTAGACGATTATACTTGGGCCGCACGTCTCTTGATTTACCACTTGGAATTTAATTCGAAATCAATGATATGTATAACAAACGAAAATGTTGTGATTCACTAAGGTATATTGGATTAAACATAGTCTTGAGAAGGGTAGCTGTTTCAGTCCCATTGCACATCGAGACTCCCTGTTCCCGTACCTAAGTGTTGAAATAATTGTGAATAAAAGAAAAGAAAAATAAATTTAATTGTATAAATTTTCGTGAATAGTAAAAATCAGGTTATGAAGTATGAATTTTATTATAAGTTTTTAACCATAATGGAATAGGTGAAGGACTTTGTCTTTAACATTAGTCTTGCACCTTCTCTCTCATGTGGCGCACCTTAGTAGCATAGGGTGTCTAGGTTGATTGGATACGAGAAGTGCTAGCAAAGGGTCTCGTCCCCTGCTAAACAAGTGAGCTGAGCTCCGCCAAAATCGTTCCTCTACTACCTGGCTCTGTGTGAAAAGAGTTACCAAAAGATTGAGGAGGGCGACTAGTATTAAGGATCGAGCCCTTGGGCCGCACGTCTAAACTTTGGTTAAGGACTTATAATGGGATTCAAGCTTTTATTAACTATATCACACCCTAACAAAAATTTGGACATATATGTTACGTTTTATTTTGTGGAAATTTTGTATATTATACTTCTCTTTATACTTGTACAATTTGTGAATAGTAAATCGTGAATAGTGACGTTTTGTACTTGTGTCTCTGTGTAAAATTATGTACATTATACTTGTCTAACAAAAAAAAAAAAAAAAAAAAAAGTTAATAGTGAATAGTGACGTTTTTGTTATAAATCATTAATTTGTATTTCTTTTATTGTATAGTCACTAACTTTATTTAGTGGAGGTCCGTCTGGCTGAAAGACGTTAAATTCAAGCGCTGCTTGGGAGGCAACCCAATTCAGAAGTAGCTGTGAAGGAGTCTACACACGCAGATTTGATTTCTCCTTCCCTATTTCTCTTTCTTTTCATGTTTCCTTTTGAATTTAGTAGTCATTTTCGTAAATCTCTACCCTATATGCTTATTTGTTTCATTGCATGCTTTTGATTGATTACATTGAGGACAATGCAATATTTAAGTGTGGGGGAAGGGATTTATACTTTTGTCTTGAGTCATATATATTGAAAAATACAAAAAAATTGAAAAATGTCAAAAATCATAAAAATTTCGTTGCTTTTATTGAGTCTTTGTCTTTTGTTTTTGTTTTGAGTCTTAGGATGCCCTTTCAACTGTCTAGGATGATTCTATATCTCTGAAATTATGGCTAAAAGAGAATCACAAAATTGAGATGACTTTAAAATGGTATTCTTTGGTTAATTGAGATATATGAAAAATATGTGCCTTGTAGTGGATATGGATTTCGTGACTTTGGTACAGAATATGAGCATGTTAAGATGAGTTTTGATTCATAAAAACCCATGTGAGATAATTGAGCCCATGTCCCTTTTTCTTGGAGTGAAATGAAAATATATATTCTTATTTTCTTGGCGATGTTTTGATGATCTCATTATTCTTTCATTTGATTGATTGCTTGCCATAGATTAAGTTTGATGGACTAGAGAATGCTAGAATTCACTCTTGTGCTTGTTGAGACGTTTATCAATACATGGCCCTGATTCTGGAAAGGATAGAGGCAACCTAGGAACTACCACCATTGCCATATAAACCTGTGTCCCTAATTGTGCCCGTCGTGGGACTCCCCTAGATAAACCCCTTTGAGCCTACGTTAAGCCTTTTCTTTCATCACCCTTAAAATCTTTAACCTAAACCTTAGTATAGCTATAACCCTACCCTTTGTTCTAAGAACTTAGTGGAGCTAAACTGAGACTTTACTTGAAGATTTTTGGCGTCCATAATGAAGAATAAGAAGAGGTGAAAGCTCAAGTGTGGGGGTAGACTTGTCCATAAAGAAAAAATGTATGAAAAAGCCGAGAAAAAGAAAGTGAAAAAGAAAAGTGTACGGCTAGAAAACAAAAAGAAAGAAAAAGATGAAATATCTATGGATTTTAGTCCCCCATACTTGGTGAGTTTGGAGTTTACTTTGATTTGAAGGCCCATTACAGAAAAATTTGGCCTTTGTCCAACTCATTAGTGACCAAAGGAAGTTTAGAGTGAAGTTTGGGCCCAACATGAAGACATTAGGCCCCTTTATAACACCCCCATGGGAAAGTGACGTTTTTGCATACTTGGTGGATTTCTAGAAGTCTCTCTACATTTACATGAGCTCTACTAGGTTTTTAGGACACTTTGTTAAATTCCTTACCCTTCGTTTCTTTAAAACCTTGAGCCATGGCCCCATTACAACCCTTGATAAGACCTTCTTGATCCTTAAGATGGGACAGCCCTTGATGTGGAGATGAGTTACAAGAGTTGAACCTATGGCTTGGGTCCATCTGTGCAAGTAGTTGATATCCTTCATGAGATCTTTAAAAAGAAAATTATACATGTGCTTTCGTTTCTTGCATTATGTGATACACTTGCTATCTTTCACATATACTTGAGTGTATAAGCTTTTAAGCATTGCCATGATCTGAGAGAAGAAAGAGTGGATATACTTGTGAGGATTTGAATCATACTTGTTTGAAACGTGCTTAACAGAAACCATCACCATTGTTCCAACCAAGTCCTACTTGTGTATATGTAACTTATGTGTTTTAATTAACTCTCGAATGCCTAAACATTGATTCTTGGTGAAGTGCTAATCTTGGTGTTGTGAAAGTAAGAGATTGCTGAGACAAATAGTTAAAGGGCAATAGAGTCTGTTATGTGTCGAGTCTTTAATTTTTGTTGAGTCGTAGTCGTGTCTGTGTTGTGATTTTGCTAAGGGACTAGCAAAAGCTAAGTGTGGGGGAATTTGATAGGAGCATTTTAATGCGACGTTTTAACTGCATTTCCCTACATTTTTCTGCGCCATTTCCTTGAAAAATCCCTGTTTGGGAAAGTTTCCATTCTTTGATTGGGAAAGTTCCTTATTGTAGAAAGTTTCCATTTTTGTAGTTTTCATTTCTCATTTCTCATTTCTCATTTCTCATTTTCATTTCTCATTTCTCATTTTAGTAAGTTTCTATTTTTCATTTTTAGAAACTTTCCATTTCTCAATTTTAGAAAGTTTCTATTTTTCAAATTAGGTAAGTTTCCATTTTTCATATTAGTTTCTATTTTCAGGACCTCCGAGCTAAAAAGTGGAAATGAATGCACGAATGGAAAGAGGAGCTTGCGAACATCAAGACGAACGAATATGAGAAAGAAATGGGCCACACATTTGAGCAGAAATGAAGAAACAAGCTTTCCTAATCCAACTAGGAAACCCTGCGAAATGGAGGAAGGCTTCCCGAGCAAGTTTCCAACGCAACCATGAAAAAGAAATGGAAAAATAATGAGTTTTGCGTTGGAAGATGAGAAGATTGAAGTTGAAGCAACGAGGCCCAAGAACTCTTTGGATTTTCGGCAAAATGGATCAAGGCCCATCAAAGCCCATGAAATTAGGGTTTGTGACGCAAGAAGTAAACCCTAGGGATGTGTTGCCGTGAAAACCAAAGGGAGGAGAGAAAAGTGGCGTGAAAAATCAAGAAGAAATAAAAGATTACGCAAGAGATTTTCTAGGGTGAAGTTTAAGGAAAGAAATCAAGAAAAGCACCAAATGGCGTCTAGATTCATTCCTAGAAACCCTAAGTATATTTTGGACGAAAATACAAGAAGAAAATCAGAAAATATTCAAGGAATTTCGGCAAGAATATATTAGGGAATCTTCTTGGAGTTTTGTGATTGGTTGGATGACACACTAGGGCTTATTGGCAATTTCTCATTGGTGGAAGGCATGTGGAATTATTAATTTAATTCCTTGAGAAACTAAACAGAAAATCACGGCTTGGAGGCCAAGCATGTCGTCCCATATATATACTACACCCTAGACGTCTCAAAGACCCCATAATTCAGAAAATTCTCTCTACGCGAAAGCTCTCTCCATCCTCTAGTGCATTCAACGTTTCAAGCAAGGAAGAAGAAGAAGAAGAACCAAGCCGTGAGCATCATCATCCATTCTCCACCTTGAAGCTTGCTTTCGAGATTCAAGACTCCATACGTTTTACCTTTCATCCCCATCTCCATCTCACGGTGTAATTCAACCTCTTTCTTTGTAATCTTGTTTGATTTCGTTGGAATTGTTCTAGTTGACATTGATGTTTGAACAAGGTTTTAATCTGAAATTTTATGATTGAATAAAGGATTTTCGATTTCTATGTTGTGATTCCATAGTTGCTTATGTGTGATTGTTCGATTGAATTTGCTTTATAGATAACTTTTGTATTTTAATCTTATGTGGTTGCAAACACTTAGGGTTTTGATATAATTGGTGCTAGGTTTAAGAACATGAAATCGACTTTTCGTTTTGTGTAAACTTGAATCAAAGTAGTAAAGGTTTTGGACAAAAATCGAATTCAATTGAAGAGGATTGCAATTAGGTGAACTTATTCATACTAAGTTGTACACTTGAGTTGATAGCCTTTCCTTGAACTTCTTGCGTTGAACATGTATGATTGACTAGCTTTCTAGGGTTTGATTACATGTTTGATAGGATTAATCTATGTGCTTTCATTTAGATTAATTAGCGTTGAAAAGTAAAATATGGGAAATCGTTTGCTTTCGAATGTTTCACATGATCAACTCCTTTCACATGACTTGGAAGAACAATGTAGGTTTAATTCGAATTCAATCATGAAATTGGTTTTAATCTTTGTTTCTTACATTCATTCTTGTATTTGTGTTTTTGTTTATACTTAGTTTTAATTCTTGTTTTTAATTTTCGAAAAACCAAAAACCTAAAACCCCCCTAAATTCGTGAATAGTGTTTATATGTGAATATTATACTTTGTTTTTATTTTAATTGTTTAAATTGTCTTACATTGACAGGTGTACCCTCAATCCCCGGAATAGAACGATCCCTACTTGCTTATACTACTAATGATATTTCTAGGGTTAAATTATATGCTTGCTTAAAGCGTATCAAGAACATGAATCGACTTTTCGTTTTGTGTAAACTTGAATCAAAGTAGTAAAGGTTTTGTTACAAAAACCGAATTTAATCAAAGAAGATTGCAATTAGGTGGACTTTTTCATACTAAGTTGCACATTTGAGTTGATAGCCTTTCTAGGTGCTTAATGCGTTAAACATGACATGATTGACTAGCTTTCTAGGGTTTGATTGCATGTTTGATAGGATTAATCTAGGTGCTTTCGCTTAGGTTAATTAGCATTGAAAGTAAAATATGGGAAATTGTTTGCTTTTGAACGTTTCACATGATCAACTCCTCTTGCATGACTATGATGAACAATGATGAACTTGAATCAATTTTAATCATGAGTTTCGACTTTGATCTTTGTTCTTGCATTCCATTTGTATTTTTATGTTTTTGCATTTTAATTATTTTACTTAGATTTTATTTTCGAAATAGAAAACCAAAAACCAAAAATCCCCCTTTTTCGTAAATATGTTATATTTTGTTATATTTTGTAAATATTATACTTTGTTTTAATTTTAATTGTTTAATTGTTTGACAATGACAGGTGTACCCTCAATCCCCGGAATAGAACGATCCCTATTTACTTTATACTACTAATGACATTTCAGGGTTAAATTGGTCGCTCGATAAAAGCGACATCAATTTTTGGCGCCGTTGCCGGGGATTGAAAAATCATTTGTCATATTGTGAATATTTGTTTTGTATATTGTGACCGAAAAAAAAAAAAAAAAAAAAAAAATTTACGTTAATTATTTTGTAATTGTCGAAAATTAGTAATTAATTACTTAGGTTGTTATTTATATTGTTGAATACGAATTTTAATTGTAGTTGTAAATTAAAGAAGGAATAGGTGAAGTCGTGTTTATTAATATTGGCCTAAACCCCTTATTGGTACCTAGTCAGGTCCCTTAAGGTTGAGGGCGGCCTTTATTAACATTCATTGAACTGTCTTCACACTTAGGACCTTTTATATCCAAGTAAGTATAGCCTATGTGGGATGGTGTCTAGGAAGGGGACAACGCTCATGACTGGTTCTTGAATCCAGAAGTGCGTGCAAATGAGCCTAAACCACAATGTGGGAGTAGCTCATGCCAAAATGGATTCTACCTCTCGTGGTCGCCCTCCCCTACCTGGCCATTTCAGTAAGGTTGCCCAAAGGATGTAGGAGGGACTTTGTGTCTAGACGACTATACTTGGGCCGCACGTCCTCTTGATTTACCGCTTGGAATTGAATTTGAAATCAATGATATATTAACAAATGAAAATATTGTGATGCACCTAAGGTATATTGGATTAAACATAGTCTTGAAAAGGGTAGCTGTTTCAGTCCCATTGCACATCGAGACTCCCTGTTCCCGTACTAAGTGTTGAAAATAATTGTAAGAAAAGAAGAATAGAAGTAATACTTAATTTATTAAAAAAAAAAAAAAAAAAAAAAAAAAAAAAGATAATTAGATGTGAATAGTGACGTTTTGTTTGTTTGTGTGAAAGTTTTGTGTAAGTGGGTGTCTAATCTTGTTAAACAAAGGAAATGTAAAGAATTAATTATAAATATTGTTAAATTCTTGATTTATTATAAGTGTGTAAAATCGTATGAGTAGATAAGGGCCCTTTTGTTAATATTGGCCTTAACCCTTCATTAGTGCCTTTCTAAGGTCTTATGAAGTTGAGGGCGGCTTTTATTAACATTTGGAGAACTGTCTACACATGAGTCCTTTCCAAGCTGAGTAAGGGGCATATAGGTGGTGTCTTAGGTTGAGACCCTGGGTGATGGGTTCAAATTGGATCTCAGAGATACTATAGACTGTGCGTAAACCACAATGTGGGAGTAGCCATAGGGGCCTAAACCTCAATGAGGGAGTAGCCTCCGTAGTGTCACAAAATGAGTCCTCCCTCTCACTTACCTCTTATCTGGCCATCTAGCCTTCTGAAACAAAGGAAAGCGACTTATGTCTAGCGACTATCCCTAGATCGTATCTCACCAATAGTAGTGGTTTCTATTGGGCTCGACTTACAACTTGTAATCAATTGAGATATTAACTTTATTTTGTAAAGATAATAAGATACTTGAACGTAACCTCCACTTGTAAATTGTGTTGTTTGTACATTTTATACTTGTATAAACTTCTTACGTGGTTTATTTGTGAAAAGATTGTGGATAGTTTGTAATTTATACTTCTCTTTATACTTGTATAAATCATAAATAGTAAAGTCGTGAATAGTAACTGTGAATAGTGAGTGAATAGGGTTGATGTATAAATCACTAATTTGTAATTAACTCACTTTATACTTTGCTAACTTCTTTGAATTTGATGATGTTCAGGATTCCTATGAATGACGAGCCTTTTAGATCCTCTACACTAAAGGAAATTGAAGCAAGGCTCGCTCGTTGAAGGGTCCTTCACTTCTTGAGCAACAAGCCCTTCCCTTCAACATACAAAGAGTACACATTTAACGAGCAGGGAAGAGGACCTACTTTTCTGAGGAGTCTACATCACCTACACCGAGTCCATCTCCTCCTTCACGTTCACCTTCACCTGTGATTTCGTCCAACTCTACACCACCACCTTCACACCACCTGAAGAAGTCGAAGAAGAGAGAATGGCATCTATTAGGGAACTCTCCACCGCAACTGTTGAAGGAGGACCCCCTACAGGCATAGTATACCCTGCCCTGCAGCTGGAAGACAAGCAGAGTTTGAGCTAAAGAGTGGTTGTTGCACAAACTCCCTATCTTCCATGGCCTTAATATGGAGGATGCTAACAAGCATGTTCGAGAATTTCAATCTGTTTGTGCAAACATGCAACCACAAGGGGCAGATGAGAATCTTCTGAAGATGAGAGCATTTCCATTCTCCTTAGCTGACAGAGCCAAAGATTGGCTATATGAGCTTCCTGCAGGACGTATCACCTCATGGGAGACAATGCGAAAGGCCTTCTTAGAGAAATACTTCCCAGCTTCTAAGGTCATCACACTCAGGAAAAGCTCAGTGGAATAGAGCAAGCCCATGATGAGTCTTATGCTGCCTACTACGAGAGGTTCAACTCCCTACTTGCACAATGTCCTCAACATCAGATGAAGGATGAGACCCTACTCACATGTTTCTATGAAGGACTCTTACCCTTGGAAAGGCAAATGCTGGATGCTGCAGCTGGAGGAGCTTTCGTGGACAAGTCACCTGCCGTTGGGAAGGAGCTTATAGCTAATCGTGCCTTGAACTCCCAACAATATGAGGGTGTGAGACAACCCACTCGTAGGGTAAATGAGGTGAGCACTAGTCCTGCCATTGAGGATCAATTGAGCAAACTCACCCTTCTTGTGAACAAGGTGGCGACTACTCAAGGCCATGGAGGACCCTCTGCTTGTGGGGTATGCTTTACTCAAGGACATCCTACGGATCAATGTCCTCAACTGAGTGAGAATGGTGGTTGGGAATCTGTGAATGCTATAGGAGGCTATCAAGGGAACCATGGGGGTCCCCAACGTCCAAGGTATGATCCATATTCGAATACCTATAACCCTGGATGGAGGGACCACCCCAACTTCAAGTGGACCAACAATGAAAATGTTCAGAACCCTCTTGGTGGCAATTTCCAACGTCCTCAAGGACCTCCCTATCAAAGACCTTACATGCCTCCTCAACACAATGTAGGGAATCCCAATTCTCACTATGATAAGACGATAGAGGCATTGACTAATTCTACTCAGGCATTGACTAGTGCCACACAAACTTTGCTTCAAGGACAACAGACCAATGCCAAGGACATTGCAGAGCTCAAGAAGCAAATGGGACAAGTGGTGGACTTCATGACCAAGTTTCATGAGAGTGGTAAGCTTCCGAGCAACACAATTCCAAACCCAAAGGGAAGCTTTGAAGGTTCCACCAACTGAGGAGAAGAGGAAACCACGTCTAGGCTGAGAAGACGTTAAAACCAAGCGCTACTTGGGAGGCAACCCATGCAAATCAGATTTGCTTTCTTTATCCTTATCTTTTATTTTTCGTTTTTGCTTTTTGAATTTAGTATTATTTTCGTAAATTTCATCCCTATATGCTTAAGAATTTCATTGCATGCTTTTAATTGATTACATTGAGGACAATGCAATATTTAAGTGTGAGGGAAGGGATTTATATTTTTAGTCTTTTATTTTGAGTCATATATTGAAAAATACAAAAAAATTGAAAAATGTCAAAAATTTAAAAATTTTCGTTGCTTTTGTTTTTGTTTTGAGTCTTAGGATGCCCTTTCAACTGTCTAGGATGATTCTATATCTCTGAAATCATGACTAAAAGAGGATCACAAAATTGAGATGACTTAAACATGGTATTCTTTGGTTAATTGAGATATATGAAAAATATGTGCCCTGTAGTGGATATGGATTTCGAAACTTTGGTACAGAATATAAAGCATGTTAAGATGAGTTTTGATTCATAAAGCCATGTGAGATATTTGAGCCATGTCCCTTTTTCTTGGAGTGAAAATGAAATATATATTCTTAATTTCTTGGCGATGTTTTGATGATCTCATTATTCTTTCATTTGATTGACTGCTTGCCATAGATTAAGTTTGATGGACTAGAGAATGCTAGAATTCACTCTTGTGCTTGTTGAGACGTTATATCAATACATGGCCCTGATTCTGGAAGGGATAGAGGCACCCTAGGAATTACCACCATTGCCAAATAAACCTGTGTCCCTAATTGTGCCCATCGTGGGACTCCCCTAGATAAGCCCCTTTGAGCCTACATTAAGCCTTTTCATTCATCACCCTTAAAACCCTTAACCATGAAGCTTAGTATAGTTACAATCCTACCCTCTGTTCTAAAAACTTGGTAGAGCTATCTTTCGAGACTTACTACATGGGTTTGGTGCTAAGGATGAAAATTGAGAAGAGGTGAAAGTTCAAGTGTGGGGGTAGACTTGTCCATAAAAAAAAAAAAAAAAAGTATATGTGAAAGCCGTGAAAAATGAAAAGAAAGAAAATTGTGTACGGCTAGAAAAGAAAGAAAAAATGTTTATGGATTTTAGTCCCTCATACTTAGTGATTTTGGAGTTTACTTTGAACTGAAGGCCCACTACTGAAAAATTTGCCTTTGTCCATTCACTATAGTTCAGGGGAAGTTTACAATGAAGATTGGGCCCAACATGAAGACATTAGGCCCCTTTTATGTTACCTCTAGGGAAAGTGACGTTTTTGCAATGCCTTGGTGGATTTCTTGAGGTTTCTACATTTACATATGCTCTACTAGGTTTTTAGGACACTTTGATAAATCCTTACCTTTCATTTCTTTAAACCTTGAGCCCTGGCCCCATTACAACCTTTAAGAAGACCTTCTTGATCCTTAAGATGGGACAGCCCTTGATGTGGAGATGAGTTACAAGAGTTGAACCTATGGCTTGGGTCCATCCGTGCAAGTAGTTGGTATCCTTCATGAGATCTTTAAAGAAAATTATACATGTGCTTTCGTTTCTTACATTATGTGATATACTTGTATCTTTCACATATACTTGAGTGTATAAGCTTTTAAGCATTGCCATGATCTGAGAGAAGAAAGAGGGATATAACTTGTGAGATTTGAATCATACTTGTTTGAAACATGCTTAACAGAAACCATCACCATTGTTCCAACCAAGTCCTACTTGTGTATATGTAATTATGTGTTTTAATTAACTCTCGAATGCCTAACATTATTCTTGGTAAGTGCTAATCTTGGTGTTGTGAAAGTAAGAGATTGCTGAGACAAAAGTTGAAGGGCAATAGAGTCTTGTTTTTGTCAGTCTTTAATTTCGTTGAGTCTTAGTGTGTTTAGTTGATTGCTAAGGGACTAGCAAAAGCTAAGTGTGGGGGAATTTGATAGGAGCATTTTAATGCGACGTTTTACTGCATTTCCCTACATTTTCTGCGCCATTTCCTTGAAAAACCCTGTTTGGGAAAGTTTCCATTCTTTGATTGGGAAAGTTCCTATTGTAGAAAGTTTCCATTTTTGTTAGTTTTCATTTCTCATTTTCATTCCATTTTTCATTTCTCATTTTAGAAAGTTTCTATTTTCATTTTTAGTAAGTTTCTATTTTCATTTTTTAGAAAGTTTCTATTTTAAGTATAGTTTCTATTTTCAGGACCTCCGAGCTAGAAAGTGGAAATGAACGCACAAATGGAAAGAGGAGCTTGCGAACATCAAGACGAACGAACTTGAGAGAAATTGGCCCACACATTTGAGCAGAAATGAAGAAAGAAGCTTTCCTGGTCCAACCAGGAAACCCTGCGAAAAGGAGGAAAGGCCCACCAATGAAGTTTCCAACGCAACCATGAAAAGAAATGGAAAAATAATGTGTTTTGCGTTGGAAAATGAGAAGGCTTGAAGATGAAGCAACGAGGCCCAAGAACTCTTTGGATTTTCGGCAAATTGGATAAAGGCCCATCAAAGCCCGTGACATTAGGGTTTGTGACGCAAACCCTAACCCTTTAAGTTGTTGTTGCCGTGAATTTTCAAGAGATAAACAAGGAGGTGGCGTCCAAGAAAATCAGAAATTAAAAGGAGATTTTCTAGGGTTATTTTTATGGAAATAAATCAAGAGATAAAACCCTAGAGACTCCTAGCCGTCCAAGCCAAGAGGAAAACAAGGGGAGGCCGTGCAAAATAAAAGAGAAACCCTAGAGAATTCGGCCAAGGGATAATGAAGAGAGAAACTAGGGTTTTGCCGTGTGGAAAATCAGAAATTCAAGAGATATTTCGTGGAGATTTCTTAGGGAGCTTTTAAAGGAAAAGAATATGTGTTGAACACAAAAAGCTCTCAAAGGAGTCTAGGTTCGTCCCCCTTTATTCTCTAAATATATTGTTGCCGAAATTGGTGAAGGAAATCAGAAAATATCTCTTTATATTTCGGCAAGATTATTTAGGGAATTTATATTGGAATTTTGTGATTGGTTGCACCACCTCATAGGGCTTATGTGGCAAGCAAGCATTGGAGGAAATTATGTGGAGTTATATCATTGTGCCGTGAGTTTCATTAGGGTTAGACGGCTTGGAGAACAAAGGAAGCCGTGCTCCTATATATTCATCTCTTCTCTCAACGTCAAGGAGTTCGAAGTTCCATTCTTTACGTTTACACTTTGATAAAATAATTCAGAAAACTCTTTAGACTAGCCGTGCTCTCTCCATCCTCTAGGGCAACCACGAAGTGCAAGCAAGGCCAAGGAAGAAGAAGACAAGCCGTGCACACTATCCACCCTCCACCTTGAAGATTGCTTTCGAAATTCAAGAGACCACATCATCACTTCATTCATCTCATCTTCATCACGGTGTAATCCGATTCTCCTTGTAACCTTTGCTTTGTAATTTTCGTTGGTTATGCCTTAGTTGACACAAATGTTTGAACAATTGTTGATTTCTGAAATTTTATGATTAATTGTTAATTTCCAGATTCATATATTGCGATTTATGGTTGCTTTTGTGTGAGTGTTTGATTAAATTTGCATGATAGAAATCTTTTGTATTTTAATCTTATGTGGTTGCAAACACTTAGGGTTTTTATATGATTGGTGCTACGAATTTGAGAACATGAATCGACTTTTCGTTTTGTGTAAACTTGAATCAAAGTAGTAAAGGTTTTGTACAAAAACCGAATTTAATCAAAGAAGATTGCAATTAGGTGAACTTTTTCATACTAAGTTGCACATTTGAGTTGATAGCCTTTCTAGGTGCTTAATGCGTTAAACATGACATGATTGACTAGCTTTCTAGGGTTTGATTGCATGTTTGATAGGATTAATCTAGGTGCTTTCGCTTAGGTTAATTAGCATTGAAAGTAAAATATGGGAAATTGTTTGCTTTTGAACGTTTCACATGATCAACTCCTCTTGCATGACTATGATGAACAATGATGAACTTGAATCAATTTTAATCATGAGTTTCGACTTTGATCTTTGTTCCTACATCCCATTTGTATTTTTATGTTTTTGCATTTTAATTATTCTTTACTTAGATTTTATTTTCGAACTAGAAAACCAAAACCAAAATAATCCCCCCTTTTCGTAAATATGTTTATATTTTGTTATATTTTTGTAAATATTATACTTTGTTTTAATTTTAATTGTTTAATTGTTTGACAATGACAGGTGTACCCTCAATCCCCGGAATAGAACGATCCCTATTTACTTTATACTACTAATGACATTTCAGGGTTAAATTGGTCGCTCGATAAAAGCGACATCAGCACGCACTTCTGGATTCAAGAACCAGTCATGAGCATTGTCCCCTTCCTAGACACCATCCCACATAGGCTATACTTACTTGGATGAAAAAGATCCTAAGTGTGAAGACAGTTCAATGAATGTTAATAAAGGCCGCCCTCAACCTTAAGGGACCTGGACTAGGTACCAATAAGGGGTTTAGGCCAATATTAATAAACACGACTTCACCTATTCCTTCTTTAATTTACAACTCACAATTAAAATTCGTATTCAATAATATAAATAACAACCTAACTAATTAATTAACTAATTAACTAATTAACTAACAAATTATGAACAATTAACAAGTAAAATTATTTTTTTTTTTTTTTCGAACACAACATATAAACAAAACAAATATTCACATATTTAACAAGTGATTTTTCGATCCCCGGCAACGGCGCCAAAAATTGATGCAACTGAAAGCAAGCGCATAATTTAACCCTGAAATGTCATTAGTAGTACGTAATAAATAGGGATCGTTCTATTCCGGGGATTGAGGGTACACCTGTCATTGTCAAACAATTAAACAATTAAAATTAAAACAAAGTATAATATTCACAAAGATATTCACAACTATAAACATTGTACACGAAAAGGGGGGATTTTGTTTTTGGTTTTTCGAAAATA
Organism: Rosa chinensis; assembly: GCF_002994745.2. Taxonomy (NCBI): domain Eukaryota; kingdom Viridiplantae; phylum Streptophyta; class Magnoliopsida; order Rosales; family Rosaceae; genus Rosa; species Rosa chinensis. The sequence goes on along the minus strand of NC_037094.1, from coordinate 40,884,746 downwards.
AAACTAAGTTAACAAAACAATTAAAATGCAAAAACATAAAAATACGAATGGAATGAGAGAACAAAGATCAAAATCGAAACATATGATTAAAATTGACTCAAACCCTAATATTTGTTCATCTAAGTCATGAGAAAGGAGTTGATCATGTGAAACATTCGAAAGCAAATGAATTCCCATTTTTTACTTTTCAATGCTAATTAACCTAAGCGAAAGCACCTAGATTAATCCTATCAAACATGCAATCAAACTCTAGAAAGCTAGTCAATCATGTCATGTTTAACGCATTACACATAGAGAAAGGCTATCAACTCAAGTGTACAACTTAGTATGGAAAAGTCCACCTAATTGCAATCCTCGTTAATTAAATTCGATCTTTGTACAAAACCTTTACTACTTTGATTCAAGTTTACACAAAACAAAAAGTCGATTTCATGTTCTTAAACCTAGCACCAATTATATCGAAACCCTAAGTGTTTGCAACCACATAAGATTAAAATACAAAAGTTATCTATAACGCAAATTTAATTAAACAAACCCACATAAGCAACTCTCGAATCACAATAATATGAATCTGAAAATTCTCAATTAATCATAAAAATTCCAGAAATTAATATTTGTTCAAACACATATGTCAACTAGTTCATAACCAACGAAATTCAAAGCAAAGGTTACAAAGGAGAATCGGATTACACCGTGAGATGGGGATGGTGATGAACGATTGATGTGGTGGTCTCTTGAATCTCGAAAGCAAGCTTCAAGGTTAGAGATGGATGATGGATGCTCACGGCTATGCTTCTTCTCCCTTGGCCTTGCTTGAACTCGTGGAGATGACTAGAGGATGGAGAAACTCACAGCTATGCTAAGAAGATTTTCTGATTTTTTTCTAAAGTGTAAATTGTATGGGGGAGAGAGGAACTGTATGGGGGAGTTTTATATAGGAGCATGGCTAGGATTCACAAAGCAATCAGAATTTTCCACATAGCTTCAACCAATGATAATTCGCCAAGTAAGCTTGTGATGTGGTCCAACCAATCATAGAATGCCAAGTAAGCCTTGTGATGTGTTCCAACCAATCATAATTCTCTAAAATACCTCCCTAATATTTAATTGCCGAATTTCCTTGAAATTATTCTGATTTTCTTCATGAATTTCGGCCAACATTCCTTTAGGGAATTTAGGGATGAATCTAGACGCCTTTTTAGCTTTTCCTTGGTGCACACATATTTTCCTTCCATAAATATCTCCCTTGAATCTCTCTTGGCGTCATCTCCTTGATTATTTCTGATTTTCACGTTGGCAATCACACCAAATTATTCCTCCAACAATATTTCTTTCCATAAAAGTCTCCCAAGAAAATCTCTCCTTGAAATCCTCAATCAATCATCTTCAATTCCCACGTTGTCACCTTGTTTTTTCCATAAGTATTACACGGCAAATTTAATCCCCAAGGAAAATATATTTTCCTTTTTTTAAAAAAACTCTTCCTTGATTCTCTCCTTGCCATGTCATCTTCATGAAACTTCTCGTTCCATTTATGAACTCAATTCTGCTTATTTATTCCAAAAACCTGAAAATAGAAGCTTTCTAAAATAAGAAATGGAAACTTTCTTAAACTAAAATGGAAACTTTCTAAAAATGGAAAATAGAAACTACAAAACGGAAACTTTCTACAATTAGGAACTTTCCCATTCGAAGAATGGAAACTTTCCTAAACAGAGTTTTATTAAGGAAATAACGCAGAAAATATAGGGAAATAACAGTTTAAATGTCGCATTAAAATGCTCCTATCAAATATGGATTGATAATCTGGTTTTGTTTTATAGATAACTTTTATGTGTTATTGTTCTTTGGTTGCAAACTTAGGATGATTGCATGTAATTGGAGCTAGTAATTAGGTTAAACGCTTCGTGACCCTAATTCAATATAGTAGTAAAGGCTTTGGACAAAGGTTGAGATCAGATTATGCATGTAATGAAAAGATTCGCTTCGAGTACTTGAATTTGCATGTTTATTGACTAAACTTTCACTTGCTCTTAATGATTTGAATGCATGAGATTATGAGTCGCTTCGATTGTGTGATACTTGCATTTGGAATATGTTGGTTTGGCGCTTCGTCGATCAATTGTGTAAAGGGAAGTCATATAAGGGACATTGGGCGCTTGTAACTTTGTTTCTTGGTTGATATCTTTCCATGGTAATTAACAAGATTAAGGGATGCATGAATTGTTGTTCTTGATTGTTCTTGATGAATTGTTTTCCAAAAATCCTTCTTTTCCCACCTTTGTAAATAAAACGTTTTTGTTTTTTACTTGTTTTCGTAAAATTCATAGTTTAATCTTCAAAAACCCCCATCTTTATGTTTTCTTGTTTTTGTAAATAATTAAAATTAACTTAGAATTTTTAGGTAGCATGTTCATATAAATAATAAAATAAAAAAATAAAAAAATAAAAAATGTTTTTAATTTCGTGAATAGTGTCTCCGTGAATAGTAAATATGTGTTTGTTTTTAGTTTTAGTGTTTTTTAGGAGTTTGTTATGAGTTTGTTAGGTCTCCTTAATTTAAGGGATAGGTTCCTAATTTTAGGGAACGTAGTTAGAGTTAGTTTTGACTTAGTATTTTGTGTTTGACTTGGTCAATAATTTGTTTCTTAGTAATTAAGTAATCCTAATTAGTATATAACTAGTAATCCTTGTTGTATATGGATTCCCAATGTGATATGGACTTGTAAATTGTGTATAAATAGGAGTAGGATTTCTAAACCTTTTCTAACTTATTTTCTCTCTTATTTTCGTCCATGCCTATATATATACTTGTATATTTTTGTTATTCTCTCATTCCTTGCTCTCTAAAATTCGTGTGAATGTATGTATGCTCTCTAATTCTTTGTTGTTTCTTTTGTTGTTCGAAATTTATGCATGTTTGTACTTGTAAATTTGTAATTTTCGTAGAATTGTATATTCTATTCTTTAATTTGGTTCTCACATGTTAGCACCCTCAATCCCCGGTTTGTTCGATACCCTATTTGCTCTATACTAATGATGATATTTTTCAGGGTTTAAATTGGCGATGCTTTGCACGTATCAATTTTGGCGCCGTTGCCGGGGATTGAAAAGTCTTCATGTGATGAAAACGCCACTAAGGTATGATTTTGGTAAGGGATTTTGAACTATTATGGAATAGGTGAAGTCTCGTTTGTTGATACTAGCCTTAACCCCTTATTAGCACCTGATTCAGGTCTTTTAAGGTTGAGGGCGGCTTTTATTAACACTTGAAAAATGTCTTGCACTTAGGCCTTTTCTTATCTAAGTAAGTATAGCCTATGTGAAATGGTGACTAGGAAGGGGACAACGTCCATGCTGGGTTTTGAATCCAGAAGTGCAATCAAACGAGCCTAAACCACTATGTGGGAGTAGCTTGTGCCAAAATGGTTTCTACCTCTCGTGTTCGTCCTCCCCCGCACTGGCCATTTCAGTAAGGTTGCCCAAAGGATTTGAGAAGAAATATGTGTAGAGGCAAGGACTTGGGCCGCACGTCCAAAACAATGGTTCATTATGTCTTATTGAAGTCATACACTTAGACAATTTTCGAAAGAATTGGCTTTGGTAAGAAGGATGTGAGTCATAACGGAATAGGTGAGAGTTCTTTTATTAATACTTGTCAAGCAACTCCTTTTATCTCTGCGGCGCACCTTAGTAACACAGGGTGTCTAGGTTGATTGGATACGAGAAGTGCTTACAAGAGGGCCAAAACCACTATGTGGGAGTAGCTCCGCCAAAATCGTTCCTCTACTACCTGGCTCTGTGCCAAAAGAGTTACCAAAGATAAAGGGGGGAGACTTGTATTAACATTAGAATCTCTGGGCCGCACGTCCAAACCTTGACTTGCAAAACTCTTATTGAAATTGATTAATTCGAAAGTTGTAGAAGATTGTAACTAACCACTATAATTTTCGTTGACCATGTGTATACTTGTATATGTGACGTTTTAATGTGTGTACCTTGGTCCACGTCATGTGTATACCTTACTAACATTATTCTTTTGTTCTACTACAGATCAATGAATGTCTGGATCGTCTGAACCACCCAAGTACACCAAAACGCCCCTCCACGTCATTCAAGCACGAATTGAAAAGCTTAAGAAAAACTCGGATCTCTTTGACGTCCAAGTTACCACTCCACTTCAATTTCGTGAGCTGCAATTAGATAGTGAAGGGAATAGAGTAGAGGGAGGATCAGAAGCTTCTGACACTTCAGTTGTTCCATCACCTCACCAAACGCCACCTCAATCACCTCGTGCACTCTTAGTCATTCAACCACCACCACCACCAATGGCTCTCACCATCAGGCAACTCTCTACATCTGTGATCCCACCTGGTGGCATTCCAACTTGTATAACCTACCCTGCTGCAGCTGAGGGGGCAACAGCTGATTTTGAATTGAAGTCTGGGCTACTTCATCGTCTTCCTACATTCCATGGACTCTCTATGGAAGATCCCAACAACCACTTGATGGAATTTCAGTTCATCTGCACTAGCATGAAGCCTCAAGGAGCTGATGAGCATATTTTGAAGTTGAAGGCCTTCCCATTTTCGTTGGCTGACAAGGCAAAGCAATGGCTTTATGAGTTGCCAAGTGGACGGATTACATCTTGGGCTGATATGATGAAGGCGTTTCTTGAGAAGTATTTCCCTACATCTCGCATCATCATGCTTAGGAAGAAGATAAGTGGAATCCAACAAGGGCAAGATGAGTCCTACGCAGATTACTATGAAAGGTTCAAGTCTCTCACCACTCAATGCCCTCAACATGGCATGAAGGATGAGACCTTGCTCACTTGTTTTTATGATGGACTCACCAACTTGGAAAGAGACATGCTAGATGCAGCTTCTGGTGGATCGTTTGTTGACAAGGAGCCTGCGGCTGGAATGATCCTTATTGAGAATAGGGCCTTGAATCAACAACAATATGGAAGCTCTAGGCCCAAATCCACCACCACACGTGAAAGGGTCCATGAGGTAAGTACTTTAGCTCAACTGGAGGATAAAATTAACAAACTTACTTCTCTTGTGTCCCAGGGATCACATGGACAAGTCATGGTGTGTGGAGTTTGTTCTATGCAAGGGCATGCGTCTAACCAATGCCCTCAACTCATGGAGGAAGGAGGACAAGAAGGTGTCAACGCCATAGGTTTCCAACAAGGGTACCAACGTCCTAGGAATGATCCATATTCGAATACTTACAATCCTGGATGGAGGGATCACCCTAATTTTCGTTGGAAGGACAATGAGAACGTTCAAAGTGCACCTCAAGGCTTCCAACCACGTCCTCAAGGCTTTTATCAAAAGCCTCAACCTCCTAACCCTACTCCTTTCAATTCAAATTTTAATTCAAATGCTTCTTCTTCTTCTTCTAATGATGAATTAATCCGAACTCTAACTAAGTCTACTCAAGCTTTAATTGCAGGTCAAACTCATCATGGGAATCAAATCAATGCTATATCTACGGATGTGAATGAGATGAAGAAGCAAATGAGTCAAGTTGTGGAGTTTATGGGTAAGTTTCATGAGCAAGGTAAGCTACCAAGTGGTACCATCCCAAATCCTCACTTTGAGCAAGCCAAAGTCGTCACTACAAGGAGTGGTAAGACCCTTGTAGATCCTCCAACGCCTCCCAAAAAGATCTCAACGTCCATTTTAGAGGAGGAGGATGACCCTGCAACGTCTAAGGCTCATGTGACACCTCCTACTGCAGAACCGAAACCTAAAGGACAAGTTTCTAACTCTTTCAATTCGGTTATTACTAATCCATCTTCTTCTCCTTTGCCTTTCCCAAGCAGATATGCTAAGTCCAAGAAGGATGAAGCCGAAAAGGCCATCTTGGAAACTTTTAAGAAAGTGCAAATCAACATTCCTCTCCTTGAGGCCATTAAGCAAATTCCTAAGTATGCCAAATTTTTGAAGGAACTTTGCACCACAAGGAGACAGAACCATGAGAAAGAAGTGGTGAAGGTAAGTGAGAATGTCTCAGCTGTGCTTCAACGCAAAATGCCTGAAAAGTGTAAGGATCCAGGGAGTTTTTCTATCTGGTGTCGCTTTTGGGAGCGACCAATTTAACCCTGAAATGTCATTAGTAGTACGTAATAAGTAGGGATCGTTCTATTCCGGGGATTGAGGGTACACCTGTCATTTTCAAACAATTAAACAATTAAAATTAAAACAAAGTATAATATTCACAAGGGTATTCACAATTATACACACTATTTACGAAATTAAGGGGGGATTTTGTTTTTGGTTTTCTTTTGCTGAAAATAAATACTAAGTTAACTAAATAATTAAAATGCAAAAACATAGAAATACAAATGGAATGTAAGAACAAAGATTAAAATCGAAACTCATGATAAAAATTGATTCAAGTTCATCATTGTTCATCATAGTCATGCAAGAGGAGTTGATCATGTGAAACGTTCAAAAGCAAACAATCTCCCATATTTTACTTTCAATGCTAATTAACCTAAGCGAAAGCACCTAGATTAATCCTATCAAACATGCAATCAAACCCTAGAAAGCTAGTCAATCATGTCATGTTTAACGCATTAAGCACCTAGAAAGGCTATCAACTCAAATGTGCAACTTAGTATGAAAAAGTTCACCTAATTGCAATCTTCTTTGATTAAATTCGGTTTTTGTACAAAACCTTTACTACTTATCGATTCAAGAACACAAAACCAAAAAGTTGATCCATGTTCTAAAATTCGTAGCAACATTCACATAAAAACCCTAAATGTTTCGAACCATTCAAGATTATCATACAAAAGATTTCTATCATGCAAATTTAATCAAACACTTACACAAAAGCAACCATAAATCACAATATATGAATCTGAAAATTAACAATTAATCATAAAATTTCAGAAAACAACACTTGTTCATACATATGTGTCAACTAAGGCAAAACCAACGAAAATACAAAGCAAAGGTACAAGGAGAATCGGATTACACCGTGATGAAGATGAGATGAATGAAGTGATGAATGGTCTCTTGAATTTCGAAAGCAATCTTCAAGGATGGTGATGGATGATGCGCACGGCTTGTCTTCTTCTTCCTTGGCCTTGCTTGCACTTCGTGGTTGCCCTAGAGGATGGAGATGAACACGGCTAGGCTAGAGAGAGTTTTCTGAATTTTCTTCAAAGTGTAAAACGTAAAAGTGGGAACTAGGAACTCCTTGACGTTGAGAAAGGGGAAGAATATATAGGAGCACGGCCTCCTAGGTCTCCATGCCGTCAAAAACCCTAGAAAAGCTCACGGCTATTGCTTGCTTTGTCCACATATTTTCCTCCAATGAATTCTTGCCACATAAGCCCTATGAAGTGGTGCAACCAATCACAAAATTCCAATATTAATTCCCTAAATAATTCTTGCCGAAATATGTAGATAATTTCTGATTTTATACACCAATTTCGGCAACAATATATTTAGAGAATAAAGGGGGATGAACCTAGACTCCTTTGAGAGCTTTTTGTGTTCAACACATATTCTCTTTCCTTTAAAAGCTCCCTAAGAAATTTCCACGAAATCTCTTTATTTTTCTGATTTTTCCTCACGGCAAAAACCCTAATTTCTCTCTTCATTATCTCTTGGCCGAATTCCCTAGGGTTTGCACGGCATTCTGATAGGAGCATTTTTATGCGACGTTTTAATAATTATTTCCTCATATTTTTCTTAGTTATTTCCTTTATTTAATCATTTTTAATTTAGTTTTTATTTTATAGGTACATTGAAATAAATGGAGAAGAAATGAGTTGAAATGAAGAAATGGAGTTTTCCTGGTCCGACTAGGAATCCCAGTCAACGCAGGAATCCTGATGAGGCTAGGAAACCTGAAGGCATTAGGAGACCACATGATGACGTGGAATTAAATCTGATTTTTGCATGGGAAATCATGGAGTTAATGTCAAAAATCAAGAGTTGATCAAGGATAATGATGCCATGGAGAGATTTAAGGGAGAAAAAGTCCAAAACAAGTCCAGATTCATTCCTATTTTCACTCAAGAGTATTTTGGCCGAAAATTAAGAGGTAAATCAGATTAAATCTTGGGAAAATCAGCAATAATATATTTGGAAAGATTATGGGATTTATTTTGGAGGCTTCTGATTGGCTGGATGACTCAACAGAGCTGACATGGCATTCTGTGATTGGTCGAAGCTGTGTGGCATGATTGGATAGTTATTTGAGGAGATAAATCAGAAAATAATCATGCAATTAATTCAAAAATAATCTCCCTAAATCAAGGTGTTAAATTGGAGGTTTCTTATTGGTTGGATGACATAGCAGAGCTGACGTGGCGTTCTCTGATTGGCTAATGCTGTGTGGATCAATCTTGAAGACTTGGAGACTAAGTTGTCATCCTCCTATAAATAGGAGCATTCTCTACACAATTCTACACACCAACACACCATCAAACAGAAGAACAACACCACACACCTTAGAAAAATTCAGAAAATTCTCTCCATCCTCTAAAGCAAGCCACGGAGTTCAAGCAAGGCCGAAGGGAGAAGAAGGAGCCGTGACATATTCCTCCACCATCCACCATTGAAGACTTGCTTTCAAGCTTCAAGGATTCCAACGAAAATCATCCATTCTCATCTTCCATCCACGGTGTAATTCGACCTCTACTTTGTAAACCTTGTTTTGAATTTCGTTGGTTTTGCTTTAGTTGACATTCATGATTGAACAAAGTTATTATTTCTGGAATTTTATATGATTGAATGAAATTTTCAGATTCTATTATTGTAATTCGAGAGTTGCTTATGTGAGTTTGTTTAATTAAATTTGCTTTATAGATATCTTTTGTATTTTAATCTTAGGTGGTTCGAAACACTTAGGGTTTTGATATAATTGGTGCTAGGTTTAAGAACATGAAATCGACTTTTCGTTTTGTGTAAACTTGAATCAAAGTAGTAAAGGTTTTGGACAAAGATCGAATTTAATTAAAGAGAATTGCAATTAGGTGGACGTTTCCATACTAAGTTGTACACTTGAGTTGATAGCCTTTCTCTATGTGTAATGCATTAAACATGACATGATTGACTAGCTTTCTAGGGTTTGATTGCATGTTTGATAGGATTAATCTAGGTGCTTTCGCTTAGGTTAATTAGCATTGAAAAGTAAAAAATGGGAATTCATTTGCTTTCGAATGTTTCACATGATCAACTCCTTTCTCATGACTTAGATGAACAATATTAGGGTTTGAGTCAATTTTAATCATATGTTTTGATTTTGATCTTTGTTCTCTCATTCCATTCGTATTTTTATGTTTTTGCATTTTAATTGTTTTGTTAATTTAGTTTTATTTTCGAAAAACCAAAAACAAAATCCCCCCTTTTTGTGTACAATGTTTATAGTTGTGAATATCTTTGTGAATCTTATACTTTGTTTTAATTTTAATTGTTTAATTGTTTGACAATGACAGGTGTACCCTCAATCCCCGGAATAGAACGATCCCTACTTACTTTTACTACTAATGACATTTCAGGGTTAAATTATGCGCTTGCTTTTTAAGCGCATCAATTTTTGGCGCCGTTGCCGGGGATTGAAAAATCACTTGTTAAATATGTGAATAATTGTTTTGTTTATTTTGTGATCGGAAAAAAAAAAATCTCTTGTTAATTGTTTGTAATTCTCTTAATTGTTAGTTAATTAGTTAATTAATTACTTAGGTTGTTTTTTATATTGTTGAACACGAATTTTAATTGTAAGTTGTAAATTGAATGGAATAGGTGAAGTCTCTTTTGTTAATATTGGCCTAAACCCCTTATTGGTACCTAGTTCAGGTCCCTTAAGGTTGAGGGCGACCTTTATTAACACTTGTTGAACTGTCTTCACACTTATGAACTTTTTCATCTTAGTAAGTATAGCCTATGTGGAATGGTGTCTAGGAAGGGGACAACGTTCATGACGGGTTTTTGAATCCAGAAGTGCTTACAAATGGGCCTAAACCACTATGTGGGAGTAGCTCATGCCAAAATGGATTTTTCCTCTCGTGTTCGTCCTCCCCCACCTGGCCATTTCAGTAAGGTTGCCCAAAGGATGTAGGAGGGACTTTGTGTCTAGGCGACTATACTTGGGCCGCACGTCCACTTGATTTACCGCTTGGAATTAGATTCGATATCACCAATATTTATGACAAAAGAAAATGTAACAAAATGTTGTGATACACTAAGGTAAAAAAAAAACATTTGTGTAAATATTTTTCATGTTTTTTTTTACTCACTTGTGTTAACTTGTGTCTTTTGTACAATTTACTTGCTAATTACTTGTATTTTGCATAGTTACTGATTTGTATATTTTGTATTTCTTTGTTAATTATAGTCACTAACTTTATTTAATGGAGGTACCGTCTGGCTGAAAGACGTTAAACTCAAGCGCTGCTTGGGAGGCAACCCAATTCAGAAGCAGCTGTGAAGGAGTCTACAAACACAGATTTGCTTTCCCTTTCCCTATTTCTTTTTAATTTTTATCTTTTGTTTTTATTTTTTTTAATTTTTTTCGTAAATGCCTTCTATCTATGCTTATTTGTGTTCATTGCATGCTTATGATTGATTACATTGAGGACAATGCAATATTTAAGTGTGGGGGAAGGGATTTATACTTTTATTTTGAGTCATATATATTGAAAAATACAAAAAAAAAAAAAAAAAAATTTGAAAATGTCAAAAAAAAAAATAAATAAATAAATGTCAAAAAAAAAAATTTATTTTTGTTTTTTGTTTTTGAGTCTTAGGATGCCCTTTCAACTGTCTAGGATGATTCTATATCTCTGAAATCATGATTAAAAGAGGATCACAAAATTGAGATGATTTCTAAAATGGTATTCTTGGGTTAATTGAGATATATGAAAAATGTATGCATGAGTAGTGGATATGGATTTCGTGACCTTGGTACAGAATATGAGCATGTTAAGATGAGTTTTGATTCATAAAAGCCCATGTGAGATAATTGAGCCCATGTCCCTTTTTCTTGGAGTGATAATTAAAAAGAATATATTCTTAATTTCTTGGCGATGTTTTGATGATCTCATTATTCTTTCATTTGATTGACTGCTTGCCATAGATTAAGTTTGATGGACTAGAGAATGCTAGAATTCGCTCTTGTGCTTGTTGAGACTTTTATCAATACATGTCCCTGATTCTGGAAAGGACAGAGGCACCCTAGGAATTACCACCATTGCCATATAAGCCTGTGTCCCCTTTTGTGCCCGTCGTGGGACTCCCCTAGATAAACCCCTTTGAGCCTACATTAAGCCTTTTCTTTCATCACCCTTAAAATCCTTAACCCTGAACCTTAGTATAGCTACACTCCTACCCTTTGTTCTAAAAACTTAGTGGAGCTATCTTTTGGGGACTTTACTTAAGGATTTGGCATTGAGAATGAAGATTGAGAAGAGGTGAAAGTTCAAGTGTGGGGGTAGACTTGTCCATAAAAAAAAATGTATGTGAAAGCCGTGAAAAAGAAATAAAAAAAAAAAAAAAAAAAAAAAAAAATTTGTACACGGTTAGAAAGAAAGAAAAAAAAATGTTTATAGATTTTAGTCCCCCATACTTGGTGAGTTTGGAGTTTACTTTGAATTGAAGGCCCATTACAGAAAAATTTGGCCTTTGTCCAATTCACTAGAGTTCAAAGGAAGTTTAGAGTGAAGTTATGGCCCAAAATGAAGACATTTGGCCTCTTTACATTACCTCTATGGGATGGGACGTTTTGATATATCTTGGTGGATTTCTAGAAGTCTCTACAGTTACATGAGCTCTGCTAGGTTTTTAGGACACTTTGTTAAAATCCTTACCTTTCATTTCTTAAAACCTTGAGCCTTAGCCCCATTACAACCTTTGAGAAGACCTTCTTGATCCTTAAGATGGGACAGCCTTTGATGTGGAGATGAGTTACAAGAGTTGAACATATGGCTAGGGTCTATCTGTGCAAGTAGTTGATATCTTTCATGAGATCTTTTGAAAAAAAAAAATTATTATATTCACAAAGTGCTTTTCGTTTCTTATATATGTGAGCTATTTGATTGCCTCAAAATATTTTCTCTCACATATAATTGAGTGATTATAAGCTTTTAAGCATTGCCTTGAATTCTGAGAGAAGAAAGAGTGGATATACCTTGTGAGGATATGAATCATACTTGTCTGAAGCATGCTGAGCTCCACCCCATCACCATTGTTACAACCAAGTCCTCCTTGTGTATGTGTGGATTATATGTTTTAATTAACTCTCAAATGCTTAAACATTGATTCTTGGTTGAGTGCTAATCTTGATGTTGTGAAAGTAAGAGATTTCTGAGACAAAATGTTGAAAGGCAATAGAGTCCTTGTATGTCGTAACGTTTTTGTATTTTGTTTCTTTAAGTTTTCGTTGAGTCTAAGTTTGTGTCTTTATTTTGATTTTGCTAAGGGACTAGCAAAAGCTAAGTGTGGGGGAATTTGATAGGAGCATTTTTATGCGACGTTTTAATAATTATTTCCTCATATTTTTCTTAGTTATTTCCTTTATTTAATCATTTTTAATTTAGTTTTTATTTTATAGGTACATTGAAATAAATGGAGAAGAAATGAGTTGAAATGAAGAAATGGAGTTTTCCTGGTCCGACTAGGAATCCCAGTCAACGCAGGAATCCTGATGAGGCTAGGAAACCTGAAGGCATTAGGAGACCACATGATGACGTGGAATTAAATCTGATTTTTGCATGGGAAATCATGGAGTTAATGTCAAAAATCAAGAGTTGATCAAGGATAATGATGCCATGGAGAGATTTAAGGGAGAAAAAGTCCAAAACAAGTCCAGATTCATTCCTATTTTCACTCAAGAGTATTTTGGCCGAAAATTAAGAGGTAAATCAGATTAAATCTTGGGAAAATCAGCAATAATATATTTGGAAAGATTATGGGATTTATTTTGGAGGCTTCTGATTGGCTGGATGACTCAACAGAGCTGACATGGCATTCTGTGATTGGTCGAAGCTGTGTGGCATGATTGGATAGTTATTTGAGGAGATAAATCAGAAAATAATCATGCAATTAATTCAAAAATAATCTCCCTAAATCAAGGTGTTAAATTGGAGGTTTCTTATTGGTTGGATGACATAGCAGAGCTGACGTGGCGTTCTCTGATTGGCTAATGCTGTGTGGATCAATCTTGAAGACTTGGAGACTAAGTTGTCATCCTCCTATAAATAGGAGCATTCTCTACACAATTCTACACACCAACACACCATCAAACAGAAGAACAACACCACACACCTTAGAAAAATTCAGAAAATTCTCTCCATCCTCTAAAGCAAGCCACGGAGTTCAAGCAAGGCCGAAGGGAGAAGAAGGAGCCGTGACATATTCCTCCACCATCCACCATTGAAGACTTGCTTTCAAGCTTCAAGGATTCCAACGAAAATCATCCATTCTCATCTTCCATCCACGGTGTAATTCGACCTCTACTTTGTAAACCTTGTTTTGAATTTCGTTGGTTTTGCTTTAGTTGACATTCATGATTGAACAAAGTTATTATTTCTGGAATTTTATATGATTGAATGAAATTTTCAGATTCTATTATTGTAATTCGAGAGTTGCTTATGTGAGTTTGTTTAATTAAATTTGCTTTATAGATATCTTTTGTATTTTAATCTTAGGTGGTTCGAAACACTTAGGGTTTTGATATAATTGGTGCTAGGTTTAAGAACATGAAATCGACTTTTCGTTTTGTGTAAACTTGAATCAAAGTAGTAAAGGTTTTGGACAAAGATCGAATTTAATTAAAGAGAATTGCAATTAGGTGGACGTTTCCATACTAAGTTGTACACTTGAGTTGATAGCCTTTCTCTATGTGTAATGCATTAAACATGACATGATTGACTAGCTTTCTAGGGTTTGATTGCATGTTTGATAGGATTAATCTAGGTGCTTTCGCTTAGGTTAATTAGCATTGAAAAGTAAAAAATGGGAATTCATTTGCTTTCGAATGTTTCACATGATCAACTCCTTTCTCATGACTTAGATGAACAATATTAGGGTTTGAGTCAATTTTAATCATATGTTTTGATTTTGATCTTTGTTCTCTCATTCCATTCGTATTTTATGTTTTTGCATTTTAATTGTTTTGTTAATTTAGTTTTATTTTCGAAAAACCAAAAACAAAATCCCCCTTTTTGTGTACAATGTTTATAGTTGTGAATATCTTTGTGAATCTTATACTTTGTTTTAATTTTAATTGTTTAATTGTTTGACAATGACAGGTGTACCCTCAATCCCCGGAATAGAACGATCCCTACTTACTTTTACTACTAATGACATTTCACATTCCCTTGTTTTCCTCTTGGCTTGGACGGCTAGGAGTCTTCTAGGGTTTATCTCTTGATTTATTTCCATAAAAATAGCCCTAGAAAATCTCCCTAGAAAATCTCCTTTGATAATTCTGATTTTCCACGTCATTTTCCTTGTTTCTCTCTTCATTTTGGACGGCAAACATCTCTAGGGTTTCTTCATTGCGTCACAAACCCTAGTTGCATGGGCTTTTGTGGGCCTTTGATCCAATTTGCCGAAAATCCAATGAGTCTTGAGAGTTCTTGGGCTTTGTTGCTTCAACTTCAAGCCTTGTCACCTTCCAACGTCATAACACTTCATTTTTCCATTTCTTTTTCATGATAACGTTGGAAACTTCATAGGTAAGCTTTCCTCCTTTTCGCAGGGTTTCCTGGTTGGACCAGGAAAACTTCTTTTCTTCATTTCTGCTCATTTCTGTGGCTCATTGTTCTTCATCTTTGCTCCCCTTGACTTTCGCAAGCTCCTCTTTCCATTTGTGAGTTCATTTCCACTTTTTAGCTCGGAGGTCCTGAAAATAGAAACTAATAAGAAAAATAGAAACTTTCCTAAAATGAAAAATGGCAACTTTCCTAAACTGAAAATGGGAAACTTTCTAAAAATGAAAAATAGAAACTACCGAAAATGGAAACTTACTAAAAATGATAAATAGAAACTACAAAAATAGAAACTTTCTACAAATAGGAACTTTCCCAATCAAAGAATGGAAACTTTCCTAAACAGAGTTTTATTAAGGAAATAACGCAGAAAATGTAGGGAAATGCAGTTAAAACGTCGCATTAAAATGCTCCTATCAAATTCCCCCACACTTAGCTTTTGCTAGTCCCTTAGCAAAATCATACTAAGACACACACTAAAACTCAACGAAACTTAAAGACTTGACACGAACAGACTCTATAGCCCTTCAACTTTTTGTCTCAGCTATCTCTTACTTTCACAACACCAAGATTAGCACTTCACTAAGAATAAATGTTTAGGCATTCGAGAGTTAATTGAAACACATAATCTTCACATACACAAGTAGGACTTGGTTGTAACAATGGTGATGGGTTCTGTTAAGCAAGTTTCAGACAAGTTTGATTCAATCCTCACAGGGCATATCCACTCTTTCTTCTCTCATAATTCAAGGCAATGCTTAAAAGCTTATACACTCAAGTATATGTGAAAGATAACAAGTATATCACATAATGTAAGAAACGAAAGCACATGTATAATTTTCTTTAAAGATCTCATGAAGGATACCAACTACTTGCACAGATGGACCCAAGCCATAGGTTCAACTCTTGTAACTCATCTCCACATCAAGGGCTGTCCCATCTTAAGGATCAAGAAGGTCTTCTTAAGGTTGTAATGGGGCCAAGGCTCAAGGTTTTAAGAAATGAAGGGTAAGGATTTATCAAAGTGTCCTAAAAACCTAGCAGAGCACATGTAAATGTAGAGACCACAAGAAATCCACCAATGCATTGCAAAAACGTCACTTCCCCTAGAGGTAACATAAAAGGGGCCTAATATCTTCATGTTGGGCCCAATCTTCATTGTAAACTTCCCCTGAACTATAGTGAATGGACAAAGGCCAAATTTTTCTTTAGTAGGCCTTCATTTCAAAGTAAACTCCAAAATCACTAAGTATGGGGGACTAAAATCCATAAATATTTCTTTCTTTTCTTTCTAGCCGTACACAAATTTTTTTTCTTTTCATTTTTCACGGCTTTCACATATTTTTTTCTTTATGGACAAGTCTACCCCCACACTTGAACTTTCACCTCTTCTCAATTTTCATCCTTAGCACCAAACCCATGTAGTATGTCTCAAAAGATAGCTCCACTAAGTTCTTAGAACAAAGGGTAGGGTTGTAACTATACTAAGCTTCATGGTAAAGGATTTTAGGGTGATGAACGAAAAGGCTTAATGTAGGCTCAAAGGGGCTTATCTAGGGGAGTCCCACGACGGGCACAAATGGGGACACAAGTTTATATGGCACTGGTGGTAATTCCTAGGGTGCCTCTATCCCTTCCAGAATCAGGGCCATGTATTGATATAACGTCTCAACAAGCACAAGAGTGAATTCTAGCATTCTCTAGTCCATCAAACTTAATCTATGGCAAGTAGTCAATCAAGATGAAAGAATAATGAGATCATCAAAACATCGCCAAGAAATTAAGAATATATTTTTCATTTATCACTCCAAGAAAAAGGGACATGGCTCAATTATCTCATATGGCTTTTATGAATCAAAACTCATCTTAACATGCTCATATTCTGTACCAAAGTTCACGAATTCCATATCCACTACAAGGCTCACATTTTTCATATATCTCAATTAACCAAAGAATACCATGTTTAAATCATCTCAATTTTGTGATCCTCTTTTAGTCATGATTTCAGAGATATAGAATCATCCTAGACAGTTGAAAGGGCATCCTAAGACTCAAAACAAAAACAAAACCAACGAAAATTTTTAAATTTTTGACATTTTTCAATTTTTTTTTTGTATTTTTCAATATATATGACTCAAGATAAAAGTGTAAATCCCTTCCCCCACACTTAAATATTGCATTGTCCTCAATGTAATCAAGAATAAGCATGCAATTAAACGCTTAAGCATATAGGGTAGAGAATTACGAAAATGACTACCAAAAACAAAGAAAAATTGGAGAAGTAAAAGGGAGAGATAAAACAAATCTGCGTTGATGACTCCTCCACAGCTACTTCTGAATTGGGTTGCCTCCCAAGCAGCGCTTAATGTTTATAGTCTTTCAGCCTAGACTTGTACCTCCATTTAATCCTCAGGGTTTGGAACGTTTTGGAGGGGTACATCCTCCACTTCATGTTCCACAAAGGCCTCATAGTAAGGCTTCAAGCGATGGCCATTCACTTTGAACTCGTTGCCTGTTTGTTCACTCTTTATCTGCACAGCTCCATGAGGAAACACATGAGTGATAACAAAAGGCCCAATCCAACGAGAACGAAGTTTACCTGGGAAGAGTTTGAGACGAGAATGGAAGAGAAGAACTTTTTGTCCCACAACAAAAGTCTTCCTTCGAATCATTTTATCATGGAATGCCTTAGTCTTGTCCTTGTAGATCTTAGCACTCTCGAAGGCATCATTCCTAATCTCCTCTAACTCTTGCAATTGCAACTTCCTATGAAGCCCAGCTGCATCAATATCCATGTTGAACTGCTTCACAGCCCACCAAGCTCTATGCTCTAACTCCACAGGTAAATGGCAAGGTTTGCCATAGACTATTCGATATGGGGACATACCTATGGGAGTTTTGTATGCAGTTCTGTAGGCCCACAGAGCATCTTCTAGACGCAAGGACCAGTCCTTCCTGTTGGGGTTCACAGTCTTCTCCAATATCCCCTTGATCTGGCGATTAGAGACCTCCGCCTGCCCACTAGTTTGGGGGTGATAAGGTGTAGAAACCTTATGTGTCACATCATATCTCTTCAAAAGAGCCTCAATCGTCCTATTGCAAAAATGGGATCCACCATCACTAATGAGAACTCTAGGCATTCCAAACCTGCTAAAGATGTTAGACTTGATAAAATCTGCAACAACCTTAGAGTCATTAGTTCTAGTGGCCTTTGCTTCCACCCATTTGGAAACATAGTCCACTGCAAGTAAGATATATATAAACCCAAAAGATGATGGGAAAGGTCCCATGAAATCTATACCCCAGACATCAAAGATTTCAACAGTTATGATATTAGTCAAGGGCATTTGATCTCTAGGACCTAGGTTTCCTGTTCTTTGGCATCTATCACAAGTTAAACAATAGGCATGTGCATCCCTAAACAATGTTGGCCAATAGAACCCAGACTCTAACACTTTTAATGCAGTTTTCTTTGACCCAAAGTGACCCCCACATGCTTTAGAGTGGCAAAACGAAAGTATAGCATTATGTTCATGTTCAGGCACACATCTTCTAATCAATTGATCAGAACAATATTTCCACAGATAAGGTTCATCCCAAACATATTGCTTAACAGTTTTCTTAAGCCTATCTCTATGAGCACGTGACATGGTATCAGGAATCTTCCTAGACACAATATAGTTCACAATATCTGCATACCATGGTTCACTTACCTGAAGTCCAAAGAGTTGCTCATCTGGAAATGTCTCCACCAGAGGGAGATGATCTTCTGCATGCACCAAGCGACTCAAGTGGTGATGCGCTCAAAGCGAGCGCATAATTTAACCCTGAAATGTCATTAGTAGTATAAAGTAAATAGGGATCGTTCTATTCCGGGGATTGAGGGTACACCTGTCATTGTCAAACAGTTAAACAATTAAAATTACAACAAAGTATAATATTCACAAAGATTTTCACAAGTATAAACATTATTTACTAAAAAAAAGGGGGATTTTGTTTTTGGGTTTTTCGAAAATTAATTAAGTAAACAAACGAATTAAAATGCAAAACATAAAAACACAAATGGAATGAGAGAACAAAGATCAAAATCGAAACATATGATTAAAATTGATTCAAACCCTAATATTGTTCATCTAAGTCATGAGAAAGGAGTTGATCATGTGAAACGTTAAAAGCAAACAATTTCCCATTTTTTACTTTTCAATGCTAATTAATCTAAGTGAAAGCACCTAGATTAATCCTATCAAACATGCAATCAAACCCTAGAAAGCTAGTCAATCATGTCATGTTTAACGCATTACACATAGAGAAAGGCTATCAACTCAAGTGTACAACTTAGTATGGAAAAGTCCACCTAATTGCAATCCTCGTTAATTAAATTCGATCTTTGTACAAAACCTTTACTACTTTGATTCAAGTTTACACAAAACGAAAAGTCGATTTCATGTTCTTAAACCTAGCACCAATTATATCAAAACCCTAAGTGTTTGCAACCACATAAGATTAAAATACAAAAGTTATCTATAACGCAAATTTAATTAAACAAACCCACATAAGCAACTCTCGAATCACAATAATATGAATCTGAAAATTCTCAATTAATCATAAAATTCCAGAAATTAATATTTGTTCAAACACATATGTCAACTAGTTCATAACCAACGAAATTCAAAGCAAAGGTTACAAAGGAGAATCAGATTACACCGTGAGATGGGGATGGTGATGAACGATTGATGTGGTGGTCTCTTGAATCTCGAAAGCAAGCTTCAAGGTTGGAGATGGATGATGGATGCTCACGGCTATGCTTCTTCTCCCTTGGCCTTGCTTGAACTCGTGGAGATGACTAGAGGATGGAGAAACTCACGGCTATGCTAAGAAGATTTTCTGATTTTTTTCTAAAGTGTAAATTGTATGGGGGAGAGGACCCTTCTCAATGTCAAAGAGGTGGGTATATATAGGAGCACGACTAGGGTTCACAAAACAATCAGAATTTTCCACATAGCTTCAACCAATGATAATTCGCCAAGTAAGCTTGTGATGTGGTCCAACCAATCATAGAATGCCAAGTAAGCTTTGTGATGTGTTCCAACCAATCATAATTCTCTAAAATACCTCCCTAATATTTAATTGCTGAATTTCCTTGAAATTATTCTGATTTTCTTCATGAATTTCGGCCAACATTCCTTTAGGGAATTTAGGGATGAATCTGGACGCCTTTTGAGCTTTTCCTTGGTGCACACATATTTTCCTTCCATAAATATCTCCCTTGAATCTCTCTTGGCGTCATCTCCTTGATTATTTCTGATTTTCACGTTGGCAATCACACCAAATTATTCCTCCAACAATATTTCTTTCCATAAAAGTCTCCCAAGAAAATCTCTCCTTGAAATCCTCAATCAATCATCTTCAATTCCCACGTTGTCACCTTGTTTTTCCTTAAGTATTACACGGCAAATTTAATCCCCAAGGAAAATATATTTTCCTTTTTTTTTAAAAAACTCTTCCTTGATTCTCTCCTTGCCATGTCATCTTCATGAAACTTCTCGTTCCATTTATGAACTCAATTCTGCTTATTTATTCCAAAAACCTGAAAATAGAAGCTTTCTAAAATAAGAAATGGAAACTTTCTTAAACTAAAATGGAAACTTTCTAAAAATGGAAAATAGAAACTACAAAACGGAAACTTTCTACAATTAGGAACTTTCCCATTCGAAGAATGGAAACTTTCCTAAACAGAGTTTTATTAAGGAAATAACGCAGAAAATATAGGGAAATAACAGTTAAAATGTCGCATTAAAATGCTCCTATCAAATTCCCCCACACTTAGCTTTTGCTAGTCCCTTAGCAAAATCACACAAAGACTCAACTAAGATTTAAAGACTCGACACAAACAATGACTCTATTGCCCTTCAACTTTTTGTCTCAGCAATCTCTTACTTTCATAACACCAAGATTAGCACTCAACCAAGAATCAATGTTTAAGCATTCGAGAGTTAATTGAAACACATAATCTTCACATACACAAGTAGGACTTGGTTGTAACAATGGTGATGGGTTATGTTAAGCATGTTTCAGACAAGTATGATTCATATCCTCACCAGGTATATCCACTCTTTCTTCTCTCAGATCATGGCAATGCTTAAAAGCTTATACACTTAAGTATATGTGAAAGATAGCAAGTACATCACATATCATATGAAATGAAAGCACATGTATATATTTTTCTAAGATCTCATGAAAGATACCAACTACTTGCACAGATGGACCCAAGCCATAGGTTCAACTCTTGTAACTCATCTCCACAGATCAAAGGCTGTCCCATCTTAAGGATCAAGAAGGTCTTCTCAAAGGTTGTAATTGGGCCATGGCTCAAGGTTTTAAGAAATGAAAGGTAAGGAATTTAACAAAGTGTCCAAAAAACCTAGCAGAGCTCATGTAGATGTAGAGACTTCTAGAAATCCACCAAGGCATAGCAAAACGTCATGTCCTTCCTAGGGGTAAAATAAAAGGGCCTAATGTCTTCATGTTGGGCTCAACCTTCATTCTAAACTTCCCTTGAACTCTTGTGAATTGGACAAAGGCCAAATTTTTCACTAGTGGGTCTTCAATTCAAAACAATCTCCAAACTCACCAAGTATGGGGGACTAAAATCCATATATATATTTTTCTTTTCTTTTCTAGCCGTACACATTTTTTTCCTTCTTTTTTTCATTTTTTTTTCGGCTTTCACATTTTTTGTTTTCTTCCATGGACAAGTCTACCCCCACACTTGAACTTTCACCTCTTCTCAATCTTCATTTTCAATGCCAAATCCTCAAGTAAAGTCCCAAAAGATAGCTCCACTAAGTTTTTAGAACAAAGGGTAGGAGTGTAGCTATACTAAGGTTCAGGGTTAAGGATTTTTGTTGTCGCTTTTATCGAGCGACCAATTTAACCCTGAAATGTCATTAGTAGTATAAAGTAAATAGGGATCGTTCTATTCCGGGGATTGAGGGTACACCTGTCATTATCAAACAATTAAACAATTAAAATTAAAACAAAGTATAATATTTACAAAAATAAAACAAAATATATACATATTTACGAAAAAGGGGGGATTTTTGATTTTGGTTTTCTATTTTCGAAAATAAAAGCTAACTAAATAATTAAAAACGCAAAAACATAAAAATATAAATGGAATGTAAGAACAAAGATCAAAGTCGAAACTCATGATTAAAATTGATTCAAGTTCATCATTGTTCATCATAGTCATGCAAGAGGAGTTGATCATGTGAAACGTTCAAAAGCAAACAATTTCCCATATTTTACTTTCAATGCTAATTAACCTAAGCGAAAGCACCTAGATTAATTCTATCAAACATGCAATCAAGCCCTAGAAAGCTAGTCAATCATGTCATGTTTAACGCAATAAACACCTAGAAAGGCTATCAACTCAAATGTGCAACTTAGTATGAAAAAGTCCACCTAATTGCAATCTTCTTTGATTAAATTCGGTTTTTGTACAAAACCTTTACTACTTATCGATTCAAGAACACAAAACCAAAAAGTTGATTCATGTTCTCAAATTCGTAGCAACAATCACATAAGAACCCTAAATGTTTCGAACCATTCAAGATAATCATACAAAAGATTTCTATCATGCAAATTTAATCAAACACTCACACAAAAGCAACCATAAATCGCAATATATGAATCTGAAAATTAACAATTCATCATAAAATTTCAGAAAACAATACTTGTTCATACATATGTGTCAACTAAGGCAAAACCAACGAAAATACAAAGCAAAGGTACAAGGAGAATCGGATTACACCGTGATGAAGATGAGATGAATGAAGTGATGATGTGGTCTCTTGAATTTCGAAAGCAATCTTCAAGGTGGAGGGTGGATGGTGTGCACGGCTTGTCTTCTTCTTCCTTGGCCTTGCTTGAACTTCGTGGTTGCCCTAGAGGATGGAGAAGAACACGGCTAAGCTAGAGAGAGTTTCTGATTTTTTTCTCAAAGTATAAACGTAAAAGAATGGAACTTGGGAACCCTTGACGTTGAGAGAAGAGAGGAATATATAGGGGACGGCTTCTAGGTCTTCAATCCGTCCACAACCCTAGCAAAGCTCACGGCAATCTCTTGCTTCCTCCACATAATTTTCTCCAATGATTTCGTGCCACATAAGCCCTATGAGGTGGTGCAACCAATCACAAAATTCCAATATAAATTCCCTAAATAATCTTGCCGAAATATATATAGATATTTTCTGATTTCCTTCACCAATTTCGGCAACAATATACTTAGAGAATAAAGGGGGACGAACCTAGACTCCTTTGAGAGCTTTTGTGTTCAACACATATTCTCTTTCCTTTAAAAGCTCCCTAAGAAATCTCCACGAAATCTCTTTATTTTTTTCTGATTTTTCCTCACGGCAAAACCCTAGTTTTTCTCTTCATTATCTTTTGCCGAATTCCCTAGGGTTTGCACGGCATCCCCTTGTTTTCCTCTTGGCTTGGACGGCTAGGTCTTCTAGGGTTTTATCTCTTGATTTATTTCCATAAAAATAACCCTAGAAAATCTCCTTTTAATTTCTGATTTTCTTGGACGCCACCTCCTTGTTTCTCTCTTGCAAATTCACGGCAACAACAACCTTAAGGGTTAGGGTTTGCGTCACAAACCCTAATGTCATGGGCTTTGATGGGCCTTTATCCAATTTGCCGAAAATCCAAAGAGTTCTTGGGCCTCGTTGCTTTATCTTCAAGCCTTCTCATTTTCCAACGCAAAACACAATATTCTTCCATTTCTTTTCATGGTTGCGTTGGAAACTTGCTAGGGAAGCCTTCCTCCATTTTGTAGGATTTCCTGGTTGGACTAGGAAAGCTTGTTTCTTCATTTCTGCTCAAATGTGTGGGCCATTTTCTCTCATGTTCGTTCGTCTTGATGTTCGCAAGCTCCTCTTTCCATTCGTGCGTTCATTTCCACTTTCTAGCTCGGAGGTCCTGAAAATAGAAACTATACTTAAAATAGAAACTTTCTAAAAAATGAAAATAGAAACTTACTAAAAATGAAAAATAGAAACTTTCCAGAAATGAGAAATGAAAAATGAGAAATGAGAAATGAGAAATGAGAAATGAAAAATGAAGACAAAAATGGAAACTTTCTACAATAAGGAACTTTCCCAATCAAAGAATGGAAACTTTCCCAAACAGGGATTTTTCAAGGAAATGGCGCAGAAAAGTGTAGGGAAATGCAGTTAAAACGTCGCATTAAAATGCTCCTATCAAATTCCCCCACACTTAGCTTTTGCTAGTCCCTTAGCAAAATCAAACTAAGACACACACTAAGACTCAACGAAAATTTAAAGACTTGACAAAAACAATGACTCTATTGCCCTTCAACTATTTGTCTCAGCAATCTCTTACTTTCATAACACCAAGATTAGCACTTAACCAAAATTCAATGTTAGGCATTCGAGAGTTAATTAAAACACATAACTTACATATACACAAGTAGGACTTGGTTGAAACAATGGTGATGGTTTCTGTTAAGCATGTTTCAAACAAGTATGATTCAACTCCTCACAAGTTATATCCACTCTTTCTTCTCTCAGATCATGGCAATGCTTAAAAGCTTATACACTCAAGTATATGTGAAAGATAGCAAGTATATCACATAATTCAAGAAACGAAAGCACATGTATAATTTTCTTTAAAGATCTCATGAAGGATACCAACTACTTGCACAGATGGACCCAAGCCATAGGTTCAACTCTTGTAACTCATCTCCACATCAAAGGCTGTCCCATCTTAAGGATCAAGAAGGTCTTATCAAGGGTTGTAATGGGGCTAGGGCTTAAGGTTTAAGGAAATGAAAGGTAAGGATTTATCAAAGTGTCCTAAAAACCTAGCAGAGCATATGTAGATGTAGAGACCTCAAGAAATCCACCAAGGTATTGCAAAAACGTCACTTTCCCTAGAGGTAACATAAAAGGGGCCTAATGTCTTCATGTTGGGCCCAATCTTCATTGTAAACTTCCCTTGAACTATAGTGAATGGACAAAGGCCAAATTTTTCTGTAGTGGGCCTTCAGTTCAACGTAAACTCCAAAATCACCAAGTATGGGGGACTAAAATCCATAAACATTTTCTTTCTTTTCTTTTTAGCCGTATACATTTTTTTTTTTTTTTTTCTTTTTCTCGGCTTTTTCATATATTTTTCTTTTATGGACAAGTCTACCCCCACACTTTAACTTTCACCTCTTCTCAATTTTCATCCTTAGCACCAAACCCACGAAGTATGTCTCAAAAGATAGCTCCACTAAGTTCTTAGAACAAAGGGTAGGGTTTTAACTATACTAAGCTTCATGGTTAAGGGTTTTAAGGGTGATGAATGAAAAGGCTCAATGTAGGCTCAAAGGGGCTTATCTAGGGGAGTCCCACGACGGGCACAATTAGGGACACAGGTTTATTTGGCAATGGTGGAAATTCCTAGGGTACCTCTATCCCTTCCAGAATCAGGGCCATGTATTGACAAACGTCTCAACAAGCACAAGAGTGAATTCTAGCATTCTCTAGTCCATCAAACTTAATCTATGGCAAGCAATCAATCAAATGAAGAATAATGAGATCATCAAAATATCGCCAAGAAAATAAGAATATATTTTTCATTTCACTCCAAGAAAAAGGGACATGGCTCAATTATCTCACATGGGCTTATATGAATCAAAACTCATCCTAACATGCTCATATTCTGTACCAAAGTTTCGAATCCATATCCACTACAAGGCACACATTTTTCATATATCTCAATTAACCAAAGAATACCATGTTTAAAAATCATCTCAATCTTGTGATCCTCTTTTAGTCATGATTTAGAGATATAGAATCATCCTAGACAGTTGAAAGGGCATCCTAAGACTCAAACCAAAAACAAAAGCAACGAAAATTTTTAAATTTTTGACATTTTTCAATTTTTTGTATTTTTCAATATATGACTCAAGATAAAAGTGTAAATCCCTTCCCCCACACTTAAATATTGCATTGTCCTCAATGTAATCAATAAAAAGCATGCAATGGAACACTTAAGCATATAGGGATGAAATTTACGAAAATGACTACCAACATAAAGAA
This sequence comes from Rosa chinensis, assembly GCF_002994745.2. NCBI lineage: Eukaryota > Viridiplantae > Streptophyta > Magnoliopsida > Rosales > Rosaceae > Rosa > Rosa chinensis. The sequence continues at coordinate 40,858,889 of NC_037094.1, read as the reverse complement.
AAATTGGAGAAGTAAAAGGGAGAGATAAAACAAATCTGCGTTGATGACTCCTCCACAGCTACTTCAGAATTGGGTTGCCTCCCAAGCAGCGCTTAATGTTTATAGTCTTTCAGCCTAGACTTGTACCTCCATTTAATCCTCAGGGTTTGGAACGTTTTGGAGGGGTACATCCTCCACTTCATGTTCCACAAATGCCTCATAGTAAGGCTTCAAGCGATGGCCATTCACTTTGAACTCGTTGCTTGTATGTTCACTCTTTATCTGCACAGCTCCATGAGGAAACACATGAGTGATAACAAAAGGTCCAATCCAACGAGAACGAAGCTTACCTGGGAAGAGTTTGAGACGAGAATGGAAGAGAAGAACTTTTTGACCCACAACAAAAGTCTTTCTTCGAATCATTTTGTCATGGAATGCCTTAGTCTTATCCTTGTAAATTTTAGCACTTTCAAAGGCATCATTCCTTATCTCCTCTAACTCTTGCAATTGCAACTTCCTATGAAGCCCAGCTGCATCCATATCCATGTTGAACTGCTTCACAGCCCACCAAGCTTTGTGCTCCAACTCCACAGGTAAATGGCATGGTTTCCATAGACAATTCGATATGGTGACATACCTATGGGAGTTTTGTATGCAGTTCTGTAGGCCCACAAAGCATCCTCTAGACGCAAGGACCAGTCCTTCCTGTTGGGGTTCACAGTCTTCTCCAATATCCCCTTAATCTGACGATTAGAGACCTCAGCCTGCCCACTAGTTTGTGGGTGATAAGGTGTAGAAACCTTATGTGTGACATCATATCTCTTCAAGAGAGCCTCAATCGTCCGATTGCAAAAATGGGATCCTCCATCACTAATGAGAACTCTAGGCATTCCAAACCTGCTAAAGATGTTAGACTTGATAAAATCTGCAACAACCTTAGAGTCATTAGTTCTAGTGGCCTTTGCTTCCACCCATTTGGAAACATAGTCCACTGCAAGTAAGATATAGAGAAACCCAAAAGATGAAGGGAAGGTCCCATGAAATCTATACCCCAGACATCAAATATTTCAACAGTTATTATATTGGACAATGGCATTTGATTCTAGGACCTAGATTTCCTGTTCTTTGGCACTTATCACAAGTTAAACAATAGGCATGTGCATCCCTAAATAATGTTGGCCAATAGAACCCAGACTCTAGCACCTTAAACGCAGTCTTCTTAGACCCAAAGTGTCCCCCACATGCTTTAGAGTGGCAAAAAGAAAGTATAGCATTATGTTCATGTTCAGGCACACATCTCCTAATCAATTGATCAGAGCAATACTTCCACAAATAAGGTTCATCCCAAACATATTGCTTAACAGTTTTCTTAAGCCTATCCCTATGAGCACGTGACATGGTATCAGGAATCTTTCTAGACACAATATAATTCACAATGTCTGCATACCATGGTTCACTTACCTGAAGTCCAAAGAGTTGCTCGTCTGGAAATGTCTCCACCAGAGGGAGATATCTTCTGCATGCACTAAGCGACTCAAGTGGTCAGCTACCACGTTTCACTACCCTTCTTGTCCTTGATTTCCACGTCGAATTCTTGCAAGAGTAGGATCCATCTGATGAGCCTTGGTTTCGCCTCCTTCTTGGTCATCAAGTATTTCAAAGCTGCATGGTCAGTAAAGATAGTAACTTTGGTACCAAGTAAATAGGAGCGAAACTTCTCAAGGGCAAAGACAACTGCAAGGAGCTCTTTCTCTGTGGTGGAGTAGTTCATTTGTGCATCATTGAGAGTCCTTGAGGCGTAGTAGATGGCATAGGGCAGCTTTTCCTTCCTTTGTCCCAAAACGGCTCCAACTGCGTAGTCAGAGGCATCACACATTAACTCAAAGGGCAAGGACCAGTCTGGAGGTAACATGATGGGGGCAGATGTCAACAACTCCTTAAGCTTGTCAAAAGCTTCTTGACACTCCTTGTCAAAGTGAAAGGGCACATCCTTCTGGAGTAGTTGACATAAGGGTCTCGAAATTTTGGAGAAGTCCTTGATGAACCTCCTGTAAAAACCTGCATGACCAAGGAAAGAACGAATCTCTCTCACAGAAGTGGGAGAGGGTAAGTGACGCACAATATCAACCTTGGCTTTATCAACCTCTATACCCCTAGCAGATACAATATGTCCTAGAACTATTCCTTGTTTAACCATAAAATGGCATTTTTCCCAGTTTAAGACAAGGTTAGTTTCCATGCAACGTTTCAGAATTATCTCCAGATTATTAAGACAATCATCAAAATTCTTTCCAAAAACTGAAAAGTCATCCATGAATACCTCTATGATTTTCTCAATATAATCTGAAAAGATACTTACCATACACCTCTGAAAGGTACCTGGAGCGTTGCAAAGTCCGAAGGCATACGTCTATAGGCAAACGTTCCAAAGGGGCAAGTGAAGGTTGTCTTCTCTTGATCTTCATTTGCAATTGCAATCTGGTTGTAACCAGAGTATCCATCCAGGAAGCAGTAGTAGTCATGTCCAGCTAGGCGCTCAAGCATCTGGTCAATGAATGGCAGAGGAAAGTGGTCTTTCCTTGTGTTGCGTTGAGCCTCCTATAGTCAATGCAACTCTGTGGCCTGTACTGTCCTTTGGGGCACCAGTTCGTTATCAGCATTCTTACCACAGTGATCCCAGACTTCTTGGGCACGACCTGAACTGGAGAGACCCACTTGGAGTCAGAAATAGGGTAGATTACCCCACAATCAAGGAGTTTGATAACCTCCTTCTTCACTACTTCCATCATTGGAGGGTTGAGACGACGTTGAGCCTCTCTAGTGGGTTTAGACCCCTCCTCTAGAAGTATCTGTGGACGCAAGTTGTAGGGCTGATTCCCTTGATATCCGCCAATGTCCATCCTATGGCGGTCTTGTGTTGCTTCAACATTTCCACCAACTTCTCTTCTTGTGGAGTGTTAGTGCAGAGGACACAATCACTGGCAAGGTTTCCTTGTCCCCTAAGTAGACATACTTCAAATGGTCTGGAAGAGGTTTTAGCTCAAGTTCTGGGGCCTGGACCACTGAAGGTAAGTCTTGTTAGTGGATAACTGAATGGACAATGGAGAAACAGACTTACCTATAAAGGGTGATGCCTCAAGGAAGGAGACGTTTTCAATGATTTTTCCTCACAAGTGTCTTTCAACTTGTCCTCTGAGATGGTGACGCCTTCCTTTGTATAGCCTACCCCACTCTCAAGGGTAGTGACTAGGGTATCCTCATGCATAACATCAAACATTTTCTGCGCAAGTTCATCCAAAATGTCAGCAGAAAAACAATCATTAACCTCTAGGGATACCTCATGGCTTCAAAGATGTTAAAGCCAATAATGTCACCATCGAACTCCATTGTAAGAGAGCCTTCATACACATCAATCTTCGTCCTAGCTGTCCTTAAGAAAGGACGTCCCAAAAGCAATGGAGTGGAACTTACAGGGGAGTCCTCCATTTCCAATACATAAAAATCAGCTGGGAAGATAAGATGGTTAACCTGTACAAGCACATCCTCCAACAAACCTCTAGGGTATGCATTGGATCTGTCAGCTAACTGAATGATAACATTGTCAGATTTAAGTTCCCCTAGACCTAGGGTTTCATAAACAGAGTAGGGCATAACATTAACAGATGCACCTAGGTCTAGCATGGCATTCTTAAATCTAGAGTTACCAATAGTACAAGGAATGGTAAAGCTTCCAGGATCCTTACACTTTGGAGGGATCTTCCTCTGAATTAGGGCAGAGACATTCTCACTTACCTTTACCACCTCCTTTCACGGTTTACTCTCCTAGTAGTGCAAAGCTCTTTGAGGAACTTGGCATACTTAGGGACTTGCTTGATGGCCTCTAGGAGGGGTAGGTTTACTTGCACCTTCTTGAAAGTTTCCAAGATAGCTTGGTCACTTTCATCCTTCTTAGATTGGGCAAACCTGCGTGGGAAGGGCATGCAAGAAGAAGAAGGGTTAGCAATAACCGAATTTGATAAGTTAGAATTATTAGCTTTGATTTCCGGTTTTGCCTTTAAAGATGAGGATGCCTTGGTCTCTTCTTTGACGTTGCAGGGTCCTTCTCAATACCCAACTTGGTGGGTTCTTGGTCTTCCTCAATTTCTATGCTCATTTGGACCTTCTTGGGTTGCTTGGGTGGATCCACAAATGGTCTCCCACTCCTCGTAGTCACAACTGATGCATTCTCCACATTACCCTTAGGGTTAGGTATTGTGCCACTAGGAAGCTTCCCAGTCTCATGAATCTTGCTCATGAAGTCCACAACTTGGCCCATCTGTTTCTTAAGATCTGCAATATCCTTAGTGTGGGTCTGTTGTCCTTGAATCAAAGCTTGAGTAGAGTTTGTCAAGGCCTGAGTGGAACTAGTCAAGGCTTCCAACGTTTTGTCATAGTGAGACATTGAAGGTCCTGAGTTCTGTTGAGGGGAGGCATGTAGGGCCTTTGAAAAGATGATCCTTGGAATGAAGGCCCTTGAGGACGTTGGAAGTTCCCACCAAGAGGATTCTGAACGTTATCATTGTTGGTCCACTTGAAGTTGGGATGGTCCCTCCATCCTGGGTTGTACGTATTGGAGTAAGGATCATGTCTAGGACGTTGAGGTCCTCCTTGGTATCCTCCTTGATATCCTCCAATAGCATTTGCAGATTCCCATCCTCCATTCTCATTAAGTTGAGGGCACTGATCTGTAACATGCCCTTGCATAGAGCATACCCCACAAGCTATTGTTGCACTTGGTCCCTTGGAACTTACCACTTGATTCATGAGTAGAGTAAGCTTATTCAGTTGGTCCTCAATTGCAGTATTCTTGCTCATCTCATGCACCCTACGAGTAGAGTGTCCTACTCCCTCATATTGTTGGGAGTTCAAAGCACGATTAGCTATAAGCTCCTTCCCAACTGTAGGGGACTTATCCACAAAAGCTCCCCAGCTGCAGCATCCAACATTTGCCTTTCCAAGGGTAAGAGTCCTTCATAAAACATGTGAGTAGGGTCTCATCCTTCATCTGATGTTGAGGGCATTGTGCAAGTAGGAATTGAACCTCTCATAGTAGGCAGCATAGGACTCATCATGAGCTTGCTCTATTCCACTAAGCTTCTTTCTAAGTGTGATGACCTTAGAAGCTGGGAAGTATTTCTCCAAGAAGCCTTTCTCATTGTCTCCCATGAAGTGATACGTCCTGCAGGAAGCTCATATAGCCAATCTTGGCTCTGTCAGCTAAGGAGAATGGAAATGCTCTCATCTTCAGAAGATTCTCATCTGCCCCTTGTGGTTGCATGTTTGCACAAACAGATTGAAATTCTCGAACATGCTTGTTAGCGTCCTCCATATTAAGTCCATGGAAGATAGGGAGCTTGTGCAACAAACCACTCTTTAGCTCAAACTCTGCTTGTCTTCCAGCTGCAGGGGGAGGGTATACTATGCCTGTAGGGGGTCCTCCTTCAACAGTTGCAGTGGAAAGTTCCCTAATAGATGCCATTCTCTCTTCTTCGACTTCTTCAGGTGGTGGTGAAGGTGGTGGTGTAGAGTTGGACGAAATCACAGGTGAAGGTGAACGTGAAGGAGGAGATGGACTTGGTGTAGGTGATGTAGACTCCTCAGAACAGTAGGTCCTCTTCCCTTGTTCGTTAAAGATGTACCCTCTGTGTGTCGAAGGGGAAGGGCTTGTCTGCTCAAGAAGTGAAGGACCCTTCAAGCGAGCGAGCCTTGCTTCAATTTCCTTTAGTGTAGAGGATCTAAAAGGCTCGGTCATTCATAGGAATCCTGAACATCATCAAAATTCAAAGAAGTTAGCAAAGTATAAAGTGAGTTAATTACAAATTAGTGATTTATACATCAACCTTACTATTCACGAGTCACTATTCACAAGTTACTATTCACGACTTTACTATTTATGATTTATACAAGTATAAAGAGAAGTACAAATTACAACTATCCACAATCTTTTCACAAATAAACCACAAAAGAAATTTATACAAGTATAAAATGTACAAAGCAACACAGTTTACAAGTGGAGGTTATGTTCAAGTATCTTATTATCTTTACAAAATAAAGTTAATATCTCAATTGATTACAAGTTGTAAGTCGAGCCCAATAGAAACCACTACCATTGGTGAGATACGATCTAGGGATAGTCGCCTAGACATAAGTCACTTTCCTTTGTTTCAGAAGGCTAGATGGCCAGATTAAGAGGTAAGTGAGAGGGAGGACTCATTTTGGTGACACTACGGAGGCTACTCCCTCATTGAGGTTTACGCCCCTATTGGCTACTCCCACATTGTGGTTTACGCACGGTCTATAGTATCTCTGAGATCCAATTTGAACCCATCACCCAGGGTCTCAACCTAAGACACCACCTATATGCCCTTACTCAGCTTGAAAAGAACTCATGTGTTAGACAGTTCTCCAAATGTTAATAAAAGCCGCCCTCAACTTCAAAGACCTAAGAAAGGCACTAATGAAGGGTTAAGGCCAATATTAACAAAAGGGCCCTTATCTACTCATACGATTTTACACACTTATAATAATCAAGAATTTAACAATATTTACAATTAATTCTTTACATTTCTTTGTTTAACAAGATTAGCACAATTTACACAAAACTTTCACACAAACAAACAAAACGTCACTATTCACATCAAATTATCTTCTTCTTTTTTTTTTTTTTTTTTTTTTTTTTTTTTTTTTTTTTATTTATTTATTTTTTTTTATGATTCACGAAATTAAGTGCAAAACTTTACATTCTTTTCTTTACAATTCTTTACAACACTTAGGTACGGGAACAGGGAGTCTCGATGTGCAATGGGACTGAAACAGCTACCCGTTTCAAGACTATGTTTAATCCAATATACCTTAGTGAATCACAACATTTTCTTTTGTTATAAATACCATTGATTTCGAATTAAATTCCAAGCGGTAAATCAAGAGGACGTGCGGCCCAAGTATAGTCGTCTAGACACAAAGTCCCTCCTACATCCTTTGGGCAACCTTACTGAAATGGCCAGGTAGGGGAGGGCGAACACAAGAGGTAGGATCCATTTTGGCATAGGCTACTTCCACATTGTGGTTTACGCCCATTTGCATGCACTTCTGAATCCAAGAACCCGTTATGAACGTTGTCCCCTTTCCTAGACACCACCCACATAGGCTATACTTACTTGGATGAAAAAGGTCCTAAGTGTGAAGACAGTTCAATGAATGTTAATAAAGGCCGCCCTCAACCTTAAGGGACCTGAACTAGGTACCAATAAGGGGTTTAGGCCAATATTAATAAACACGACTTCACCTATTCCTTCTTTAATTTACAACTTACAATTAAAATTCGTATTCAACAATAAAAATAACAACCTAAGTAATTAATCTACTAATTTTCGACAATTACAAAATAATTAACAAGTAAATGTTTTTTTTTTTTTTTTTTTTTTTTTTTTTTTTTTTTTTTTTTCGAACACACATATAAACAAAACAAATATTCACAATATGACAAATGATTTTTCAATCCCCGGCAACGGCGCCAAAAATTGATGTCGCTTTTGTCGAGCGACCAATTTAACCCTGAAATGTCATTAGTAGTATAAAGTAAATAGGGATCGTTCTATTCCGGGGATTGAGGGTACACCTGTCATTGTCAAACAATTAAACAATTAAAATTAAAACAAAGTATAATATTTACAAAATATAGACATATTTACGAAAAGGGGGAGTTTTTGGTTTTTGGTTTTAATTTCCGAAAATAAAATCTAAGTTACCTAAATAATTAAAATGCAAAAACATAAAAATACAAATGGAATGCAAGAACAAAGATCAAAGTCGAAACTCATGATTAAAATTAATTCAAGTTCATCATTGTTCATCATAGTCATGCAAGAGGAGTTGATCATGTGAAACGTTCAAAAGCAAACAATTTCCCATATTTTACTTTCAATGCTAATTTACCTAAGTGAAAGCACCTAGATTAATTCTATCAAACATGCAATCAAGCCCTAGAAAGCTAGTCAATCATGTCATGTTTAACGCAATAAACACCTAGAAAGGCTATCAACTCAAATGTGCAACTTAGTATGAAAAAGTCCACCTAATTGCAATCTTCTTTGATTAAATTCGGTTTTTGTACAAAACCTTTACTACTTATCGATTCAAGAACACAAAACCAAAAAGTTGATTCATGTTCTCAAATTCGTAGCAACATTCACATAAAACCCTAAATGTTTCGAACCATTCAAGATAATCATACAAAAGATTTCTATCATGCAAATTTAATCAAACACTCACACAAAAGCTACCATAAATCGCAATATATGAATCTGAAAATTAACAATTCATCATAAAATTTCAGAAAACAATACTTGTTCATACATATGTGTCAACTAAGGCAAAACCAACGAAAATACAAAGCAAAGGTACAAGGAGAATCGGATTACACCGTGATGAAGATGAGATGAATGAAGTGATGATGTGGTCTCTTGAATTTCGAAAGCAATCTTCAAGGTGGAGGGTGGATGGTGTGCACGGCTTGTCTTCTTCTTCCTTGGCCTTGCTTGCACTTCGTGGTTGCCCTAGAGGATGGAGAAGAACACGGCTAGGCTAGAGAGATTTCTGAATTATTTTCTCAAAGTATAAACGCAAAAGTATGGAATTTTCGGACCCCTTGACGTTGAGAGAAGAGAGGAATATATAGGGGACGGCTTCTAGGTGTTCAATCCGTCCACAACCCTAGCAAAGCTCACGGCAATCTCTTGCTTCCTCCACCTAATTTTCTCCAATGATTTCGTGCCACATAAGCCCTATGAGGTGGTGCAACCAATCACAAAATTCCAATATAAATTCCCTAAATAATCTTGCCGAAATATATATAGATATTTTCTGATTTCCTTCACCAATTTCGGCAACAATATACTTAGAGAATAAAGGGGGACGAACCTAGACTCCTTTGAGAGCTTTTTGTGTTCAACACATATTCTCTTTCCTTTAAAAGCTCCCTAAGAAATCTCCACGAAATCTCTTTATTTTTTTCTGATTTTTCCTCACGGCAAAACCCTAGTTTTTCTCTTCATTATCTTTTGCCGAATTCCCTAGGGTTTGCACGGCATCCCCTTGTTTTCCTCTTGGCTTGGACGGCTAGGTCTTCTAGGGTTTTATCTCTTGATTTATTTCCATAAAAATAACCCTAGAAAATCTCCTTTTAATTTCTGATTTTCTTGGACGCCACCTCCTTGTTTCTCTCTTGCAAATTCACGGCAACAACAACCTTAAGGGTTAGGGTTTGCGTCACAAACCCTAATGTCATGGGCTTTGATGGGCCTTTATCCAATTTGCCGAAAATCCAAAGAGTTCTTGGGCCTCGTTGCTTCATCTTCAAGCCTTCTCATTTTCCAACGCAAAACACAATATTTTTCCATTTCTTTTTCATGGTTGCGTTGGAAACTTGCTAGGGAAGCCTTCCTCCATTTTGTAGGATTTCCTGGTTGGACTAGGAAAGCTTGTTTCTTCATTTCTGCTCAAATGTGTGGGCCATTTTCTCTCATGTTCGTTCGTCTTGATGTTCGCAAGCTCCTCTTTCCATTCGTGCGTTCATTTCCACTTTCTAGCTCGGAGGTCCTGAAAATAGAAACTATACTTAAAATAGAAACTTTCTAAAAAATAAAATAGAAACTTACTAAAAATGAAAAATAGAAATTTTCCAGAAATGAGAAATGAAAAAAATGAGAAATGAGAAATGAGAAATGAGAAATGAAAAATGAAGACAAAAATGGAAACTTTCTACAATAAGGAACTTTCCCAATCAAAGAATGGAAACTTTCCCAAACAGGGATTTTTCAAGGAAATGGCGCAGAAAAGTGTAGGGAAATGCAGTTAAAACGTCGCATTAAAATGCTCCTATCACACATGATTTTTCCATTTCTTTTTCATGGTTGCGTTGGAAACTTGCTAGGGAAACCTTCCTCCATTTTGCAGGATTTCCTGGATGGATTAGGAAAGCTTATTTCTTCATTTCTGCTCATTTCTGTGGCCCGATTTCTCTCATATTCGTTCGTCTTGATGTTCGCAAGCTCCTCTTTCCATTCGTGCGTTCATTTCCACTTTTTAGCTCGGAGGTCCTGAAAATAGAAACTAGTATGAAAAATAGAAACTTTTGAAAAATAGAAGCTTTCTAAAAATGAAAAATGGAAACTTACTAAAAGTGAGAAATAGAAACTTTCCTAAACTGAAAATGGAAACTTGCCAGAAATGAGAAATGAAAACTACAAAAATGGAAACTTTCTACAATAAGGAACTTTCCCAATCAAAGAATGGAAACTTTCCAAAACAAGGATTTTTCAAGGAAATGGCGCAAGAAATGTAGGGAAATGCAGTTAAAACGTCGCATTAAAATGCTCCTATCAAATTCCCCCACACTTAGCTTTTGCTAGTCCTTAGCAAAATCACACTAAGACACAACGAAAATTAAAGACTTGACACAAAACAGACTCTATAGCCCTTCAACTTTTTGTCTTAACAATCTCTTACTTTCACAACACCAAGATTAGCACTTCACCAAGAATAAATGTTTAGGCATTCGAGAGTTAATTTAAACACATAATCTTCACATACACAAGTAGGACTTGGTTGTAACAATGGTGATGGGCTCTGTTAAGCATGTTTCAAACAAGTTTGATTCAAATCCTCACAAGGTATATCCACTCTTTCTTCTCTCAGAATTCAAGGCAATGCTTAAAAGCTTGTACACTCAAGTATATGTGAAAGATAGCAAGTATATCACATAATTCAAGAAACGAAAGCACATGTATAATTTTCTTTAAAGATCTCATGAAGGATACCAACTACTTGCACAAATGGACCCAAGCCATAGGTTCAACTCTTGTAACTCATCTCCACATCAAGGGCTGTCCCATTTTAAGGATCAAGAAGGTCTTCTCAAGGGTTGTAATGGGGCTAAGGCTCAAGGTTTAAAGAAATGAAAGGTAAGGATTTATCAAAGTGTCCTAAAAACCTAGCAGAGCACATGTAGATGTAGAGACCTCAAGAAATCCACCAAGGCATTGCAAAAACGTCACTTTCCCTAGGGGTGATCATAAAAGGGCCTAATGTCTTCATGTTGGGCCCAATCTTCAATGTAAACTTCCCTTGAACTCTAGTGAAATGGACAAAGACCAAATTTTTCTATAATAGGCCTTCATTTCAAAGCAGACTCCAAAATCTCTAAGTATGGGGGACTAAAATCCATAAATATTTCTTTTTTTCTTTTCTAGCCGTACACAATTTTTCTTTTTATTTTTCACGGCTTCCACATATTTTTTCTTTATGGACAAGTCTACCCCCACACTTGAACTTTCACCTCTTCTCAATTTTTCATCCTTAGCACCAAACCCACGTAGTATGTCTCAAAAAATTGCTTCACTAAGTTCTTAGAACAAAGGGTAGGGTTGTAACTATACTAAGCTTCATGGTTAAGGGTTTTAAGGGTGATGAATGAAAAGGCTTAATGTAGGCTCAAAAGGGTTTATCTAGGGGAGTCCCACGACGGGCACAATTGGGGACACAAGTTCATTTGGCAATGGTGGTAATTCCTAGGTTGGCTCTATCCCTTCCAGAATCAGGGCCATGTATTGATATAACGTCTCAACAAGCACAAGAGCGAATTCTAGCATTCTCTAGTCCATCAAACTTAATCTATGGCAAGTAGTCAATCAAATGAAAGAATAATGAGATCATCCAACATCGCCAAGAAAATAAGAATATATTTTTCATTTCACTCCAAGAAAAAGGGACATGGCCTCAATTATCTCACATGGGTTTATATGAATCAAAACTCATCTTAACATGCTCATATTCTGTACCAAAGTTTCATAATCCATATCCACTACAAGGCACATATTTTTCATATATCTCAATTAACCAAAGAATACCATGTTTAAAAATCATCTTAATCTTGTGATCCTCTTTTAGTCATGATTTCAGAGATATAGAATCATCCTAGACAGTTGAAAGGGCATCCTAAGACTCAAAACAAAAACAAAAGCAACGAAAATTTTTAAATTTTTGACATTTTTCACTTTTTTTTTGTATTTTTCAATATATGACTCATGATAAAAGTGTAAATCCCTTCCCCCACACTTAAATATTGCATTGTCCTCAATGTAATCAAGAATAAGCATGCAATGAAACACTTAAGCATAGAAGGATGGAATTTACGAAAATAACTACTATTAAAATAAAACAATTCGAGAAGTGAAAGGGAGAGATACAACAAATCTGCGTTGACGACTCCTCCACAGCTACTTCTGAATTGGGTTGCCTCCCAAGCAGCGCTTAATGTTTATAGTCTTTCAGCCTAGACTTGTACCTCCATTTAATCCTCAGGGTTTGGAACGTTTTGGAGGGGTACAGCCTCCACTTCATGTTCCACAAATGCCTCATAGTAAGGCTTCAGGCAATGGCCATTCACTTTGAACTCGTTACCTGTTTGTTCACTCTTTATCTGCACAGCTCCATGAGAAAACACATTAGTGATAACAAAAGGCCCAATCCAACGAGAACGAAGTTTACCTGGGAAGAGTTTGAGACGAGAATGGAAGAGAAGAACTTTTTGGCCCACAACAAAAGTCTTCCTTCGAATCATTTTATCATGGAATGCCTTAGTCTTATCCTTGTAAATCTTAGCACTTTCGAAGGCATCATTCCTAATCTCCTCTAACTCTTGCAATTGCAACTTCCTATGAAGCCCAGCTTCATCAATATCCATGTTGAACTGCTTCACAGCCCACCAAGCTCTATGCTCCAACTCCACAGGTAAATGGCAAGGTTTGCCATAGACTATTCGATATGGTGAAATACCTATGGGAGTTTTGTATGCAGTTCTGTAGGCCCACAGAGCATCCTCTAGACGCAAGGACCAGTCCTTCCTGTTGGGGTTCACAGTCTTGATGTCGCTTTTGGGAAGCGACCAATTTAACCCTGAAATGTCATTAGTAGTATAAAGTAAATAGGTATCGTTCTATTCCGGGGATTGAGGGTACACCTGTCATTGTCAAACAATTAAACAATTAAAATTAAAACAAAGTATATTATTTACACAATATAGACATATTTACGAAAAAGGGGGAAATATTTTTGATTTTGGGTTTCGAAAATTAAACTAAGTTAAGAAAATAATTAAAATGCAAAAACATAAAAATATAAATGGGATGCAAGAACAAAGATCAAACCGAAATATATAATTAAAATAAACTCAAATTCATCATTGTTCATCATAGTCATGCAAGAGGAGTTGATCATGTGAAACGTTCATAAGCAAACAATTTCCCATATTTTACTTTCAATGCTAATTAACCTAAGTGAAAGCACCTAGATTAGTCCTATCAAACATGCAATCAAACCCTAGAAAGCTAGTCAATCATGTCATGTTTAATGCATTAAGCACCTAGAAAGGCTATCAACTCAAATGTGTAACTTAGTATGGAAAAGTCCACCTAATTGCAATCTTCTTTGATTAAATTCGGTTTTTGTACAAAACCTTTACTACTTATTGATTCAAGAACACAAAACTGATAGGAGCATTTTAATGCGACGTTTTACTTGCTTTTTCCTACATTTCTTGCGTTATTTCCTTAGTAAAACCCTGTTTAGGAAAGTTTTCATTCTTTCATTGGGAAAGTTCCTATTTGTAGAAAGTTTCTATTTTGTAGTTTCTATTTTTCATTTTTAGGAAGTTTCCATTTTCAGTTTAGGAAAGTTGCCATTTTTCATTTTAGGAAAGTTTCTATTTTCTTATTAGTTTCTATTTTCAGGACTTCCGAGCTAAAAAGTATAAATGAACTCACAAATGGAGAGAGAAGCTAGCCAACGTTGGAGGGAGACAAGATGAAGTACAAAGGGAAGCACAAATGAGCAGAAATGAAGAAATGAAGCTTTCCTGGTCCAACTAGGAAACCCTGTCCAGAAAAGGAAAGCTTGCCAAAACAAGACTCTTAAGCCAACCAAGAATGGAGATCGAATTAATGAAGTGACATGGCATGAGAGAAGCTTCTTGAAGACTCTAGATGATGACATGGCATAAAGGTGGCGCATGGAGGCCCAAAAACTCTCAAGAATGAAGTGGATTTCGGCAATTGGATTAAAGGCCCATAAAAGCCCATGGAATTAGGGTTTGTGACGTAAAGAGTAAACCCTAGGGAGTTGTTGCCGTAAAATCCTAAGAGATAAACAAGGAAGTTGGCGTGAAAATCAGAAATTAAAAGAAGATTTCGGTGGAGATTTTCTAGGGCTATTTTTATGGAAAGAAAATATTCTTGGAGGAGTAATTTTATGTGTTTGCCGTGCAAAGGGAGAGAGATAAAGAGGTAATCAACGTGAAAATCAAGAAACCCTAGGGTGATTGACGCCAAGAGAAATTCAAGGGAGAAATAAAAGGAAAGAGAAAAAGGTGGAGACCAAGAAAAGCTCAAAAGAAGTCTAGATACATTCCTATATTCCCTAAAGGAATTTTGGCCGAATTTAAAGTATAAAATCAGAATATTATCAAGGGAATTTCGGCCAAGATTATTAGGGAATTAAATGGAATTTTGTGATTGGTTGAACCACCTCATAGGGCTGATTTGGCAAGATATTATTGGAGGAAATTATGTGGAATTTTCAGATTAATTCCATGAGTTTTACACGGCTTGGAGAGCAAGGAGGCCGTCCCCTATATATTCTCCCCTTTTCTCAACGTCAAGGCGCCCCTCCTTTGTGTTTTACACTTTAGAAAAAAATCAGAAAATCTCTCTAGCATAGCCGTGAGTTCCTCCACCCTCTAGAGCAAGCCACGAGTTCAAGCAAGGCCAAGGGAGAAGAAGAATTGCCGTGAGCATCATCCTCCATCACCATCCTTGAAGCTTGCTTTCGAGATTCAAGAGACCACCACATCAATTGTTCATCACCATCTCCATCTCACGGTGTAATCCGATTCTCCTTTGTAACCTTTGCTTTGATTTCGTTGGTTTTGTTCTAGTTGACATATATGTATGAACAAATATTAATTTCTGGAATTTTTATGATTAATTGAGAATTTTCAGATTCATATTATTGTTCTTCAAGAGTTGCTTATGTGGGTTTGTTTAATTAAATTTGCGTTATAGATATCCTTTGTGTATTAATCTTATTTGGGTCGACACTTATAGGATTTATGCATGATTGTTGCTAGGTTTAAGAACATGAAATCGACTTTTCGTTTTGTGTAAACTTGAATCAAAGTAGTAAAGGTTTTGTACAAAGATCGAATTTAATTAACGAGGATTGCAATTAGGTGGACTTTTCCATACTAAGTTGTACACTTGAGTTGATAGCCTTTCTCTATGCGTAATGCGTTAAACATGACATGATTGACTAGCTTTCTAGGGTTTGATTGCATGTTTGATAGGATTAATCTAGGTGCTTTCGCTTAGGTTAATTAGCATTGAAAAGTAAAATATGGGAAATTGTTTGCTTTCGAACGTTTCACATGATCAACTCCTTTCTCATGACTTAGATGAACAATATTAGGGTTTGAATCAATTTTAATCAAAAGTTTCGGTTTTGATCTTTGTTCTCTCATTCCATCTTTGTATTTATGTTTTTGCATTTTAATTCTTTTGTTTACTTAGTTTTATTTTCGAAAAAACCCAAAAACAAAATCTCCCCCCTTTTCGTAAATAATGTTTATATTTTGTTATATCTTTGTTAATATTATACTTTGTTTTAATTTTAATTGTTTAATTGTTTGACAATGACAGGTGTACCCTCAATCCCCGGAATAGAACGATCCCTACTTACTTTTACTACTAATGACATTTCAGGGTTAAATTATGCGCTTGCTTTTATAGCTGCATCAAAAACCAAAAAGTTGATCCATGTTCTCAAATTCATAGCAACATTCACATAAAAACCCTAAATGTTTCGAACCATTCAAGATTATCATACAAAAGATTTCTATCATGCAAATTTAATCAAACACTCACACAAAAGCAACCATAAATCACAATATATGAATCTGAAAATTAACAATTAATCATAAAATTTCAGAAATCAATATTTGTTCAAACAATTGTGTCAACTAAGGCATAACCAACGAAAATTACAAAGCAAAGGTTACAAGGAGAATCGGATTACACCGTGATGAAGATGAGATGAATGAAGTGATGAATGGTCTCTTGAATTTCGAAAGCAATCTTCAAGGATGGTGATGGATGGTGTGCACGGCTTGTCTTCTTCTTCCTTGGCCTTGCTTGAACTTCGTGGTTGCCCTAGAGGATGGAGATGAACACGGCTAGGCTAGAGAGAGTTTTCTGATTTTTTTCTTCAAAGTGTAAACGCAAAAGTGGGAACTCCTTGACGTTGGAAGAAGAGGAGAATATATAGGGGACGGCCTTCTTGCTTTCCAAGCCGTGTGAACCCTAAGAATCCTCACGGCAATTGCTTGGTCACTCCATATAATTTCCTCCAATGGTCGCATGCCACATAAGCCCTATGAGGTGGTCCAACCAATCACAAAATTCCATTTAATTCCCTAATATCTTTGGCCGAAATTCCCTTGATAATATTCTGATTTTATACTTTAAATTCGGCCAAAACTCCTTTAGGTAATATAGGAATGTATCTAGACTTCTTTTGAGCTTTTCTAGGTCTCCACCTTTTTCTCTTTCCTTTTATTTCTCCCTTGAATATCTCCTTGCCGAATTCTCTAGGGTTTCTTCTTTAATTCACGGCAATTCCTTCTTTTCCTCTTGGAATTCCACGGCAATAATATCTCTAGGGTTTATCTCCAAGTATTTTCTTTCCATAAAAATAGCCCTAGAAAATCTCCCTAGAAAATCTCTTCTTATTTTCTGATTTTTAACGCCAACTTCCTTGTTTCTCTCTTGCTTTGGACGGCAAATTCTCCCCTAGGGTTTATTCATGCGTCATAAACCCTACTTGCATGGGCTTAATGGGCCTTTGATCCATTTGCCGAAAATCCACTGCATTCTTGAGAGTTCTTGGGCCCTGTTGCTTCAACTTCAAGCCTTGTCACCTTCCAACGTCATAACACTTCATTTTTCCATTTCTTTTTCATGATAACGTTGGAAACTTCATAGGTAAGCTTTCCTCCTTTTCGCAGGGTTTCCTGGTTGGACCAGGAAAACTTCTTTTCTTCATTTCTGCTCATTTCTGTGGCCCATTGTTCTTCATTTTTACTCCCCTTGACTTTCGCAAGCTCCTCTTTCCATTTGCGAGTTCATTTCCACTTTTTAGCTCGGAGGTCCTGAAAATAGAAACTAATCAGAAAAATAGAAACTTTCCTAAAATGAAAAATGGCAACTTTCTTAAACTGAAAATGGGAAACTTTCTAAAAAAATGAAAAATAGAAACTACCGAAAATGGAAACTTACTAAAAATGATAAATAGAAACTACAAAAATAGAAACTTTCTACAAATAGGAACTTTCCCAATCAAAGAATGGAAACTTTCCTAAACAGAGTTTTATTAAGGAAATAACGCAGAAAGTACAGGGAAATGCAGTTAAAACGTCGCATTAAAATGCTCCTATCAAATTCCCCCACACTTAGCTTTTGCTAGTCCCTTAGCAAAATCACACTAAGACTTAACGAAAATTTAAAGACTCTACAAAAACAATGACTCTATTGCCCTTCAACTATTTGTCTCAGCAATCTCTTACTTTCACAACACCAAGATTAGCACTCAACCAAGATTCAATGTTTAAGCATTCGAGAGTTAATTAAAACACATAATTTACACATACACAAGTAGGACTTGGTTGGAACAATGGTGATGGTTTCTGTTAAGCATGCTTCAAACAAGTATGATTCAAATCCTCACAAGTTATGTCCCTCTTTCTTCTCTCAGAATTCAAGGCAATGCTTAAAAGCTTATACACTCAAGTATATGTGAAAGATAGCAAGTATATCACATAATTCAAGAAACGAAAGCACATGTATAAATTTCTTTTAAAGGTCTCATGAAGGATACCAACTACTTGCACAGATGGACCCAAGCCATAGGTTCAACTCTTGTAACTCATCTCCACATCAAGGGCTGTCCCATCTTAAGGATCAAGAAGGTCTTTTCAAGGGTTGTAGTGGGTTAAGGCTCAAGGTTTAAAGAAATGAAAGGTAAGGATTTATCAAAGTGTCCTAAAAACCTAGCAGAGCATATGTAGATGTAGAGACCTCAAGAAATCCACCAAGGCATTGCAAAAACGTCACTTTCCCTAGAGGTAACATAAAAGGGGCCTAATGTCTTCATGTTGGGCCCAATCTTCATTGTAAACTTCCCTTGAACTCTAGTGAAATGGACAAAGGCCAAATTTTTCTGTAGTGGGCCTTCAGTTCAAAGTAAACTCCAAAATCACTAAGTATGGGGGACTAAAATCCATAAATATTTCTTTCTTTTCTTTCTAGCCGTACACAATTTTTTTCTTTTCATTTTTTTTCACGGCTTTCACATATTTTTTTCTTTATGGACAAGTCTACCCCCACACTTGAACTTTCACCTCTTCTCAATTTTCATCCTTAGCACCAAACCCACGTAGTATGTCTCAAAAGATAGCTCCACTAAGTTCTTAGAACAAAGGGTAGGGTTGTAACTATACTAAGCTTCATGGTTAAGGGTTTTAAGGGTGATGAATGAAAAGGCTTGATGTAGGCTCAAAGGGGCTTATCTAGGGGAGTCCCACGACGGGCACAATTGGGGACACAAGTTCATTTGGCAATGGTGGTAATTCCTAGGTTGCCTCTATCCCTTCCAGAATCAGGGCCATGTATTGATATACGTCTCAACAAGCACAAGAGCGAATTCTAGCATTCTCTAGTCCATCAAACTTAATCTATGGCAAGTAGTCAATCAAGATGAAAGAATAATGAGATCATCAAAACATCGCCAAGAAAATAAGAATATATATTTCATTTTCACTCCAAGAAAAAGGGACATGGCTCAATTATCTCACATGGGCTTTATGAATCAAAACTTATCTTAACATGCTCATATTCTGTACCAAAGTTTCGAAATCCATATCCACTACAAGGCACATATTTTTCATATATCTCAATTAACCAAAGAATACCATGTTTAAGTCATCTCAATTTTGTGATCCTCTTTTAGTCATGATTTCAGAGATATAGAATCATCCTAGACAGTTAAAAGGGCATCCTAAGACTCAAAAACAAGAACAAAAGCAACGAAAATTTTTAAATTTTTGACATTTTTCATTTTTTTGTATTTTTCAATATATGACTCAAGATAAAAGTGTAAATCTCTTCCCCCACACTTAAATATTGCATTGTCCTCAATGTAATCAATTAAAAGCATGCAATGAAACACTTAAGCATATAGGGATGAAATTTACGAAAATAATACTAAATTCAAAAAGCAAAAACGAAAAATAAAAGATAAGGATAAAGAAAGCAAATCTGATTTGCATGGGTTGCCTCCCAAGTAGCGCTTGGTTTTAACGTCTTCTCAGCCTAGACGTGGTTTCCTCTTCTCCTCAGTTGGTGGAACCTTCAAAGCTTCCCTTTGGGTTTTGAATTGTGTTGCTCGGAAGCTTACCACTCTCATGAAACTTGGTCATGAAGTCCACCACTTGTCCCATTTGCTTCTTGAGCTCTGCAATATCCTTGGCATTGGTCTGTTGTCCTTGAAGCAAAGTCGGTGTGGCATTAGTCAATGCCTGAGTAGAATTAGTCAATGCCTCTATCGTCTTATCATAGTGAGAATTGGGATTCCCTACATTGTGTTGAGGAGGCATGTAAGGTCTTTGATAAGGAGGTCCTTGAGGACGTTGGAAACTGCCACCAAGAGGGTTCTGAACATTTTCATTGTTGGTCCACTTGAAGTTGGGGTGGTCCCTCCATCCAGGGTTATAGGTATTCGAATATGGATCATACCTTGGACGTGGGGACCCCCTTGGTTCCCTTGATAGCCTCCTATAGCATTCACAGATTCCCAACCACCATTCTCACTCAGTTGAGGACATTGATCCGTAGGATGTCCTTGAGTAAAGCATACCCCACAAGCAGAGGGTCCTCCATGGCCTTGAGTAGTCGCCACCTTGTTCACAAGAAGGGTGAGTTTGCTCAATTGATCCGCAATGGCAGGACTAGTGCTCACCTCATTTACCCTACGAGTGGGTTGTCTCACACCCTCATACTGTTGGGAGTTTAGGGCACGATTAGCTATAAGTTCCCTCCCAACCGCAGGTGACTTATCCACAAAAGCTCCACCAGCTGCAGCATCCAACATTTGCCTTTCCAAGGGTAAGAGTCCTTCGTAGAAACATGTAAGTAGGGTCTCATCCTTCATCTGATGTTGAGGACACTGTGCAAGTAGGGAGTTGAACCTCTCATAGTACGCAGCATATGACTCATCATGGGCTTGCTCTATTCCACTAAGCTTCTTCCTAAGTGTGATGACCTTTGAAGCTGGGAAGTATTTCTCCAAGAAGGCCTTTCTCATTGTTTCCCATGATGTGATACGACCTGCAGGAAGCTCATATAGCCAATCCTTGGCTCTATCAGCTAGAGAGAATGGAAATGCTCTCATCTTAAGAAGGTTTTCATCCGCCCCTTGTGGTTGCATGTTTGCACAAACAGATTGGAATTCTCGTACGTGCTTGTTAGCATCCTCCATATTGAGGCCATGGAAGATAGGGAGCTTGTGCAACAATCCACTCTTAAGCTCGAACTCTGCCTGTCTTCCAGCTGCAGGGGCAGGGTATACTATGCCTGTAGGGGGTCCTCCTTCAACAGTTGCGGTGGAGAGTTCCCTAATAGATGCCATTCTCTCTTCTTCGACTTCTTCAGGTGGTGGTGAAGGTGGTGTAGAGTTGGACGAAACCACAGGTGAAGGTGAACGTGAAGGCAGAGATGGACTTGGTGTAGGTGATGTAGACTCCTCAGAACAGTAGGTCCTCTTCCCTTGCTCGTTAAATGTGTACTCTTTGTATGTTGAAGGAGAAGGGCTTGTGAACTCAAGGAGTGAAGGACCCTTCAAACGAGCGAGCCTTGCTTCAATTTCCTTTATTGTAGATGGTCTAAAAGGCTCGGTCATTCATAGGATTCCTGAACATTATCAGAATTCAAAGAAGTTAGCAAAGTATAAAGTAAACTAATTACAAATTAGCGATTTATACATCAACATTACTATTCACGAGTCACTATTCACGACTTTACTATTTATGATTTATACAAGTGTAAAATAGAGTATAAATTAAAAACTATCCACAATCTTTTCACAAATAAACCACGTAAGAAGTTTATACAAGTATAAAATGTACAAAACAACACAATTTACAAGTGGAGGTTATGTTCAAGTATCTTATAATCTTTACAAAATAAAGTTAATATTGCAATTGATTACAAGTTGAAAGTCGAGCCCAATAGAAACCACTACTATTGGTGAGATACGATCTAGGGATAGTCGCCTAGACATAAGTCACTTTCCTTTGTTTCAGAAGGCTAGATGGCCAGATTAAGAGGTAAGTGAGAGGGAGGACTCATTTTGGTGACACTACGGAGGCTACTCTCTCATTGAGGTTTAGGCCCCTATTGGCTACTCCCACATTGTGGTTTACGCACGGTCTATAGTGTCTCTGAGATCCAATTTGAACCCATCACCCAGGGTCTCAACCTAAGACACCACCTATATGCCCCTTACTCAGCTTGGAAAGAACTCATGTGTTAGACAGTTCTCCAAATGTTAATAAAAGCCGCCCACAACCTCATAAGACCTTAGAAAGGCACTAATGAAGGGTTAAGGCCAATATTAACAAAAGGGCCCTTATCTACTCATACGATTTTACACACTTATAACAATCAAGAATTTAACAATATTCACAATTAATTCTTTTAAATTTCTTTTGTATAACAAGATTAGACACATTGTAAACACAACTTTTACACAACAAAACGTCACACTTTGTACACTTCTTTTTTTTTTTTTTTCTTCTTCTTTTTTTTTTTTTTGGTACGAAAATACTTACAAAAATTTGTTTTTCTTCCTTTTCTTTACAATTATTTTCAACACTTAGGTACGGGAACAGGGAGTCTCGATGTGCAATGGGACTGAAACAGCTACCCTTTACAAGACTATGTTTAATCCAATATACCTTAGTGAATCACAATATTTTCATTTGTTATATATATCATTGATTTCAAATTCAATTCCAAGCGGTAAATCAAGAGGACGTGCGGCCCAAGTATAGTCGTCTAGACACCAAGTCCCTCCTACATCCTTTGGGCAACCTTACTGAAATGGCCAGGTAGGGGAGGGCGACCACGAGAGGTAGAATCCATTTTGGCATGAGCTACTCCCACAATGTGGTTTAGGCTCATTTGCATGCACTTCTAGATTCAAGAACCTGTCATGAGCGTTGTCCCCTTCCTAGACACCATCCCACATAGGCTATACTTACTTGGATGAAAAAGGTCCTAAGTGTGAAGACAGTTCAATGAATATTAATAAAGGCCGCCCTCAACCTTAAGGGACCTGGACTAGGTACCAATAAGGGGTTTAGGCCAATATTAATAAACACGACTTCACCTATTCCTTCTTTAATTTACAACTCACAATTAAAATTCGTATTCAATAATATAAATAACAACCTAAGTAATTAATTAACTAATTAACTAACAAATTATGAACAATTAACAAGTAAAAATTTTTTTTTTTTTTTTTTCGAACACAACATATAAACAAAACAAATATTCACATATTTAACAAGTGATTTTTCAATCCCCGGCAACGGCGCCAAAAATTGATGTCGCTTTTGGGAAGCGACCAATTTAACCCTGAAATGTCTTTAGTAGTATAAAGTAAATAGGGATCATTCTATTCCGGGGATTGAGGGTACACCTGTCATTGTCAAACAATTAAACAATTAAAATTAAAACAAAGTATATTATTTACACAATATAGACATATTTACGAAAAAGGGGGAAATATTTTTGATTTTGGGTTTCGAAAATTAAACTAAGTTAAGAAAATAATTAAAATGCAAAAACATAAAAATATAAATGGGATGCAAGAACAAAGATCAAACCGAAATATATAATTAAAATCAACTCAAATTCATCATTGTTCATCATAGTCATGCAAGAGGAGTTGATCATGTGAAACGTTCATAAGCAAACAATTTCCCATATTTTACTTTCAATGCTAATTAACCTAAGTGAAAGCACCTAGATTAGTCCTATCAAACATGTAATCAAACCCTAGAAAGCTAGTCAATCATGTCATGTTTAATGCATTAAGCACCTAGAAAGGCTATCAACTCAAATGTGCAACTTAGTATGGAAAAGTCCACCTAATTGCAATCTTCTTTGATTAAATTCGGTTTTTGTACAAAACCTTTACTACTTATTGATTCAAGAACACAAAACCAAAAAGTTGATCCATGTTCTCAAATTCATAGCAACATTCACATAAAAACCCTAAATGTTTCGAACCATTCAAGATTATCATACAAAAGATTTCTATCATGCAAATTTAATCAAACACTCACACAAAAGCAACCATAAATCACAATATATGAATCTGAAAATTAACAATTAATCATAAAATTTCAGAAATCAATATTTGTTCAAACAATTGTGTCAACTAAGGCATAACCAACGAAAATTACAAAGCAAAGGTTACAAGGAGAATCGGATTACACCGTGATGAAGATGAGATGAATGAAGTGATGAATGGTCTCTTGAATTTCGAAAGCAATCTTCAAGGATGGTGATGGATGGTGTGCACGGCTTGTCTTCTTCTTCCTTGGCCTTGCTTGAACTTCGTGGTTGCCCTAGAGGATGGAGATGAACATGGCTAGGCTAGAGAGAGTTTTCTGATTTTTTTCTTCAAAGTGTAAACGCAAAAGTGGGAACTCCTTGACGTTGGAAGAAGAGGAGAATATATAGGGGATGGCCTTCTTGCTTTCCAAGCCGTGTGAACCCTAAGAATCCTCACGGCAATTGCTTGGTCACTCCATATAATTTCCTCCAATGGTCGCATGCCACATAAGCCCTATGAGGTGGTCCAACCAATCACAAAATTCCATTTAATTCCCTAATATCTTTGGCCGAAATTCCCTTGATAATATTCTGATTTTATACTTTAAATTCGGCCAAAACTCCTTTAGGTAATATAGGAATGTATCTAGACTTCTTTTGAGCTTTTCTAGGTCTCCACCTTTTTCTCTTTCCTTTTATTTCTCCCTTGAATATCTCCTTGCCGAATTCTCTAGGGTTTCTTCTTTAATTCACGGCAATTCCTTCTTTTCCTCTTGGAATTCCACGGCAATAATATCTCTAGGGTTTATCTCCAAGTATTTTCTTTCCATAAAAATAGCCCTAGAAAATCTCCCTAGAAAATCTCTTCTTATTTTCTGATTTTTAACGCCAACTTCCTTGTTTCTCTCTTGCTTTGGACGGCAAATTCTCCCCCTAGGGTTTATTCATGCGTCATAAACCCTACTTGCATGGGCTTAATGGGCCTTTGATCCATTTGCCGAAAATCCACTTCATTCTTGAGAGTTCTTGGGCCCTGTTGCTTCAACTTCAAGCCTTGTCACCTTCCAACGTCATAACACTTCATTTTTCCATTTCTTTTCATGATAACGTTGGAAACTTCATAGGTAAGCTTTCCTCCTTTTCGCAGGGTTTCCTGGTTGGACCAGGAAAACTTCTTTTCTTCATTTCTGCTCATTTCTGTGGCCCATTGTTCTTCATTTTTACTCCCCTTGACTTTCGCAAGCTCCTCTTTCCATTTGCGAGTTCATTTCCACTTTTTAGCTCGGAGGTCCTGAAAATAGAAACTAATAAGAAAAATAGAAACTTTCCTAAAATGAAAAATGGCAACTTTCCTAAACTGAAAATGGGAAACTTTCTAAAAAAATGAAAAATAGAAACTACCGAAAATGGAAACTTACTAAAAATGATAAATAGAAACTACAAAAATAGAAACTTTCTACAAATAGGAACTTTCCCAATCAAAGAATGGAAACTTTCCTAAACAGAGTTTTATTAAGGAAATAACGCAGAAAGTACAGGGAAATGCAGTTAAAACGTCGCGTTAAAATGCTCCTATCAAGTCTTCTCCAAAATCCCCTTGATCTGACGATTAGAGACCTCAGCCTGCCCACTAGTTTGGGGGTGATAAGGTGTAGAAACCTTATGTGTCACATCATATCTCTTCAAAAGAGCCTCAATCGTCCGATTGCAAAAATGGGATCCACCATCACTAACGAGAACTCTAGGCATTCCAAACCTGCTAAAGATGTCAGACTTGATAAAATTTGCAACAACCTTAGAGTCATTAGTTCTAGTGGCCTTTGCTTCCACCCATTTGGAAACATAGTCCACTGCAAGTAAGATATAGAGAAACCCACAAGATGATGGGAAAGGTCCCATGAAATCTATACCCCAGACATCAAAGATTTCAACAGTTATGATATTAGTCAAGGGCATTTGATCTCTAGGACCTAGGTTTCCTGTTCTTTGGCACTTATCACAAGTTAAACAATAGGCATGTTCATCCCTAAACAATGTTGGCCAATAGAACCCAGATTCTAACACTTTTAATGCAGTTTTCTTTGACCCAAAGTGACCCCCACATGCTTTAGAGTGGCAAAACGAAAGTATAGCATTATGTTCATGTTCAGGCACACATCTTCTAATCAATTGATCAGAACAATATTTCCATAGATAAGGTTCATCCCAAACATATTGCTTAACAGTTTTCTTAAGCCTATCTCTATGAGCACGTGACATGGTATCAGGAATCTTTCTAGACACAATATAGTTCACAATATCTGCATACCATGGTTCACTTACCTGAAGTCCAAAGAGTTGCTCATCTGGAAATGTCTCCACCAGAGGGAGATGATCTTCTGCACGCACCAAGCGACTCAAGTGGTCAGCTACCACGTTTTCACTACCCTTCTTGTCCTTGATTTCCACGTCATATTCTTGCAAGAGTAGGATCCATCTGATGAGCCTTGGTTTCGCCTCCTTCTTGGTCATCAAGTATTTCAAGGCTGCATGGTCAGTAAAGATAGTAACTTTGGTACCAAGTAAGTAAGAGCGAAACTTCTCAAGGGCAAAGACAACTGCAAGGAGCTCTTTCTCTGTGGTTGAATAGTTCATCTGTGCATCATTGAGAGTCCTTGAGGCGTAGTAGATGGCATAGGGTAGCTTGTCCTTCCTTTGTCCCAAAACAGCTCCAACTGCATAGTCAGAGGCATCACACATCAACTCAAAGGGCAAGGACCAGTCTGGAGGTAACATGATGCGGGCAGATGTCAACAACTCCTTAAGCTTGTCAAAAGCTTCTTGACACTCCTTGTCAAAGTTAAATGGCACATCCTTCTGGAGTAGTTGACATAAGGGTCTCGAAATCTTGGAGAAGTCCTTGATGAACCTCCTGTAAAAACCTGCATGGCCAAGGAAAGAACGAATCTCTCTCACAGAAGTGGGAGAGGGTAAGTGAAGCACAATATCAACCTCTATACCCCTAGCAGAGACAATATGTCCTAGAACTATTCCTTGCTTAACCATAAAATGGCATTTTTCCCAATTAAGTACAAGGTTAGTTTCCATGCAACGTTTCAGAATTATCTCCAGATTACTAAGACAATCATCAAAATTCTTTCCAAAAACTGAAAAGTCATCCATGAATACCTCTATGATTTTCTCAATATAATCTGAAAAGATACTTACCATACATCTCTGAAAAGTGCCTGGAGCGTTGCAAAGTGATAGGAGCATTTTAATGCAACGTTTTAACTGTTATTTCCCTATATTTTCTGCGTTATTTCCTTAATAAAACTCTGTTTAGGAAAGTTTCCATTCTTCGAATGGGAAAGTTCCTAATTGTAGAAAGTTTCCATTTTGTAGTTTCTATTTTCCATTTTTAGAAAGTTTCCATTTTAGTTTAAGAAAGTTTCCATTTTAGTTTAAGAAAGTTTCCATTTCTTATTTTAGAAAGCTTCTATTTTCAGTTTTTGGAATAAATAAGCTGAATTGAGTTCATAAATGGAACGAGAAGCTTCATGAAGATGACATGGCAATGAGAGAATCAAGGAAGAGTTTTTTTTAAAAAAAAGGAAAATATATTTTCCGTGGGAATTAAATTTGCCGTGTAATACTTAAGGAAAAACAAGATGACAACGTGGGAATTGAAGATGATTGATTGAGGATTTCAAGGAGAGATTTTCTTGGGAGATTTTTATGGAAAGAAATATTGTTGGAGGAGTAAATTGGTGTGATTGCCAACATGAAAATCAGAAATAATCAAGGAGATGACGCAAAGAGAGATTCAAGGGAGATATTTATGGAAGGAAAATATGTGTGCACCAAGGAAAAGCTAAAAAGGCGTCTAGATTCATCCCTAAATTCCCTAAAGGAATGTTGGCCGAAATTCATGAAGAAAATCAGAATAATTTCAAGGAAATTCGGCAATTAAATATTAGGGAGGTATTTTAGAGAATTATGATTGGTTGGAACACATCACAAGGCTTACTTGGCATTCTATGATTGGTTGGACCACATCACAAGCTTACTTGGCGAATTATCATTGGTTGAAGCTATGTGGAAAATTCTGATTGCTTTGTGAACCCTAGCCATGCTCCTATATAAAACTCCCCCTTTCTCAACGTCAAGGGTTCCTCTCCCCCATACAATTTACACTTTAGAAAAAAATCAGAAAATCTTCTTAGCATAGCCGTGAGTTTCTCCATCCTCTAGTCATCTCCACGAGTTCAAGCAAGGCCAAGGGAGAAGAAGCATAGCCGTGAGCATCCATCATCCATCTCCAACCTTGAAGCTTGCTTTCGAGATTCAAGAGACCACCACATCAATCGTTCATCACCATCCCCATCTCACGGTGTAATCCGATTCTCCTTTGTAACCTTTGCTTTGAATTTCGTTGGTTATGAACTAGTTGACATATGTGTTTGAACAAATATTAATTTCTGGAATTTTTATGATTAATTGAGAATTTTCAGATTCATATTATTGTGATTCGAGAGTTGCTTATGTGGGTTTGTTTAATTAAATTTGCGTTATAGATAACTTTTGTATTTTAATCTTATGTGGTTGCAAACACTTAGGGTTTCGATATAATTGGTGCTAGGTTTAAGAACATGAAATCGACTTTTCGTTTTGTGTAAACTTGAATCAAAGTAGTAAAGGTTTTGTACAAAGATCGAATTTAATTAACGAGGATTGCAATTAGGTGGACTTTTCCATACTAAGTTGTACACTTGAGTTGATAGCCTTTCTCTATGTGTAATGCGTTAAACATGACATGATTGACTAGCTTTCTAGGGTTTGATTGCATGTTTGATAGGATTAATCTAGGTGCTTTCGCTTAGGTTAATTAGCATTGAAAAGTAAAAAATGGGAATTCATTTGCTTTCGAATGTTTCACATGATCAACTCCTTTCTCATGACTTAGATGAACAATATTAGGGTTTGAGTCAATTTTAATCATATGTTTCGATTTTGATCTTTGTTCTCTCATTCCATTCGTATTTTTATGTTTTTGCATTTTAATTGTTTTGTTAACTTAGTTTTATTTTCGAAAAACCAAAAACAAAATTCCCCCTTTAATTTCATGTAAAATGTATATAATTTGTTTATTTTTGTAAATATTATACTTTGTGTTTTTATTAACTCTTTAATTGTTTGACAATGACAGGTGTACCCTCAATCCCCGGAATAGAACGATCCCTATTTGCTTATACTACTAACGATATTTTCAGGGTTAAATTATGCGCTTGCTCTAGACCGCATCACAAAGTTCGAAGGGCATACGTCTATAAGCAAACGTTCCAAAGGGGCAAGTGAAGGTTGTCTTCACTTGATCTTCATTTGCAATTGCGATATGGTTGTAACCAGAGTATCCATCCAGGAAGCAGTAGTAGTCATGTCCAGCTAGGCGCTCAAGCATCTGATCAATGAATGGCAGAGGAAAGTGGTCTTTCCTTGTGGTTGCGTTGAGCCTCCTATAGTCAATGCATACTCTGTGGCCTGTGACTGTCCTTTGGGGCACCAGTTCGTTCTCAGCATTCTTCACCACAGTGATCCCAGATTTCTTGGGCACGACCTGAACTGGTGAGACCCACTTGGAGTTTGAAATGGGGTAGATAACCCCACAATCAAGGAGTTTGATAACCTCCTTCTTCACTACTTCCATCATTGGAGGGTTGAGACGACGTTGAGCCTCTCTAGTGGGTTTAGACCCCTCCTCTAGAAGTATCCTGTGGACGCAAGTTGTAGGGCTGATTCCCTTGATATCCGCCAATGTCCATCCTATGGCGGTCTTGTGTTGCTTCAGCATTTCCACCAACTTCTCTTCTTGTGAACTCGTCAGTGCAGAGGACACAATCACTGGTAAGGTCTCCTTGTCCCCTAGGTAGACATACTTCAAATGGTCTGGAAGAGGTTTTAGCTCAAGTTCTGGGGCCTGGACCACTGAAGGTAAAGTCTTGTTAACAGATAACTGAATGGACAAGGTAGAGATAGAATTACCTATATAAGGTGATGCCTCAAGGAAGGAGACGTTTTCAATGATTTTCTCCTCACAAGTGTCTTTCAACTTGTCCTCTGAGATGGTGACGCCACTTGTTGTATAACCTACTCCTTGTGCAAGTGTTGTGGCTAGGGCATCCTCATTCATGACATCAAACATTTTCTGTGCAAGATTATCCAGAATGTCAATAGAAAAACAATCACTTTCATCAAGAGGATACCTCATGGCTTCAAAAATGTTGAAGCCTATAACATCACCATCAAACTCCATTGTGAGGGAGTCTGCGTACACATCAATCTTCGTCCTAGCTGTCCTTAAGAAAGGACGTCCCAAAAGCAATGGAGTGGAACTTACAGGGGAGTCCTCCATTTCCAATACATAGAAATCAGCTGGGAAGATAAGATGGTTAACCTGTACAAGCACATCCTCCAACAAACCTCTAGGGTATGCATTGGATCTGTCAGCTAACTGAATGATAACATTGTCAGATTTAAGTTCCCCTAGACCTAGGGTTTCATAAACAGAGTAGGGCATAACATTAACAGATGCACCTAGGTCTAGCATGGCATTCTTAAATCTAGAGTTACCAATAGTACAAGGAATAGTAAAGCTTCCAGGATCCTTACACTTTGGAGGAATCTTCCTCTGAATCAAGGCAGAGACGTTCTCACTTACCTTTACCACCTCCTTTTCACGGTTTACCCTCCTAGTAGTGCAAAGCTCTTTGAGGAACTTGGCATACTTAGGGACTTGCTTGATGGCCTCTAGGAGGGGTAAGTTTACTTGCACCTTCTTGAAAGTTTCCAAGATAGCTTGGTCACTTTCATCCTTCTTAGATTGGGCGAACCTGCGTGGGAAGGGCATGCAAGAAGAAGAAGGGCTAGCAATAACCGAATTTGATAAGTTAGAATTACTACCTTTTACTTCCGGTTTTGCCTTTAATGGTGAGGACGCCTTGGTCTCTTCCTTGGACGTTGCAGGGTCCTTCTCAATACCCAACTTGGTGGGTTCTTGGTCTTCCTCAATCTCTATGCTCACTTGAGCCTTCTTGGGTTGCTTCGGTTGATCCACAAATGGTCTTCCACTCCTTGAAGTCACAACTGATGCATTCTCCACATTAGGGTTAGGTATTGTATTACTAGGGAGCTTGCCAGTTTCGTGGATCTTGCTCATGAAATCCACAACTTGACCCATTTGCTTCTTGAGCTCTGCAATGTCCTTGGTGTGGGTCTGTTGTCCTTGAATCAAAGCCTGTGTAGAGTTTGTCAAGGCTTGGGTAGAACTAGTCAAGGCCTCCAACGTTTTGTCATAGTGAGCCATTGAGGGTCCTGAATTCTGTGGAGGAGGTAGGTAAGGCCTTTGAAAAGATGATCCTTGGAATGAAGGCCCTTGTGGACGTTGGAAATTCCCTCCAAGAGGATTCTGAACGTTATCATTGTTGGTCCACTTGAAGTTGGGATGGTCCCTCCATCCTGGGTTGTAAGTATTGGAGTAAGGGTCATGTCTTGGACGTTGAGGTCCTCCTTGATATCCTCCAATAGCATTCGCAGATTTCCATCCTCCATTTTCATTGGGTTGGGGGCACTGATCTGTAACATGCCCTTGCATAGAGCATACCCCACAAGCTATTGTTGCACTCGGTCCCTTGGAACTTACCACTTGGTTCATGAGAAGAGTAAGCTTATTCAGTTGGTCTTCAATGGCAGTATTCTTGCTCACCTCATGTACCCTACGAGTAGAGTGTCCTATCCCCTCATATTGTTGGGAGTTTAGGGCACGATTAGCTATAAGCTCCTTCCCAACCGCAGGTGACTTATCCACAAAAGCTCCTCCAGCTGCAGCATCCAACATTTGCCTTTCCAAAGGTAAGAGTCCTTCGTAGAAACATGTAAGTAGGGTCTCATCCTTCATCTGATGTTGAGGACATTGTGCAAGTAAGGAGTTGAACCTCTCATAGTAGGCAGCATAGGACTCATCATGAGCTTGCTCTATTCCACTGAGCTTCTTTCTGAGTGTGATGACCTTAGAAGCTGGGAAGTATTTTTCCAAGAAGGCCTTTCTCATTGTTTCCCATGACGTGATACGTCCTGCAAGAAGTTCATATAGCCAATCCTTGGCTCTATCAGCTAGAGAGAATGGAAATGCTCTCATCTTAAGAAGGTTCTCATCTGCTCCTTGTGGTTGCATGTTTGCACAAACAGATTGGAATTCTCATACGTGCTTATTAGCATCCTCCATATTAAGTCCATGGAAGATAGGGAGCTTGTGCAACAATCCACTCTTAAGCTCAAACTCTGCCTGTCTTCCAGCTGCAGGGGCAGGGTATACTATGCCTGTAGGGGGTCCTCCTTCAACAGTTGCGGTGGAGAGTTCCCTAATAGATGCCATTCTCTCTTCCCTGACTTCTTCAGGTGGTGGTGAAGGTGGTGGTGTAGAGTTGGACGAAATCACAGGTGAAGGTGAACGTGAGGGAGGAGATGGACTCGGTGTAGGAGATGTAGACTCCTCAGAAAAATAAATCCGCTTCCCTTGCTCGTTAAATGTGTACTCTTTGTATGTTGAAGGGGAAGGGCTTGTGTACTCAAGAAGTGAAGGATTCTTCAAACGAGCGAGCC
Organism: Rosa chinensis; assembly: GCF_002994745.2. Taxonomy (NCBI): domain Eukaryota; kingdom Viridiplantae; phylum Streptophyta; class Magnoliopsida; order Rosales; family Rosaceae; genus Rosa; species Rosa chinensis. Next base: position 40,826,730 of record NC_037094.1, on the reverse strand, counting down.
TTGCTTCAATTTCCTTTATTGTGGAGGGTCTAAAAGGCTCGGTCATTCATAGGAATCCTGAACATCATCAAAATTCAAAGAAGTTAGCAAAGTATAAAGTGAGTTAATTACAAATTAGTGATTTATACATCAACTTTACAATTCACGAGTCACTATTCACAAGTTCCTATTCACGAATTTACTATTTATGATTTATACAAGAATAAAGAGAAGTATAAATTACAAAATAATCACAAACTTTACAACTATACCGCAAGAATGTTTATACAAGTATAAAATGTACAAAACAACACAATTTACAAGTGGAGGTTATGTTCAAGTGTATTATTATCTTTACAAATAAAGTTAATATCTCAGTTGATTACAAGTTGTAAGTTGAGCCCAATAGAAACCACTACTATTGGTGAGATACGATCTAGGGATAGTCGCCTAGACACAAGTCGCTTTCCTTTGTTTCAGAAGGCTAGATGGCCAGATTAAGAGATAAGTGAGAGGGAGGACTCATATTGGTGACACTACGGAGGCTACTCCCTCATTGAGGTTTAGGCCCCTATTGGCTACTCCCACATTGTGGTTTACGCACAGTCTATAGTATCTCTGAGATCCAATTTGAACCCATCACCCAGGGTCTCAACCTAAGGCACCACCTATATGCCCCTTACTCAGCTTGGAAAGAACTCATGTGTTAGACAGTTCTCCAAATGTTAATAAAAGCCGCCCTCAACTTCAAAAGACCTTAGAAAGGCACTAATGAAGGGTTAAGGCCAATATTAACAAAAGGGCCCTTATCTACTCATACGATTTTACACACTTATAACAATCAAGAATTTAACAATATTTACAATTAATTCTTTTCTTTTCTTTTGTTTAACAAGATTAGACACATTTTACAAAAACTTTCAAACAAGATTACAAACAAACGTCACAATTTTTTTTCTTTTTTTTTTGTTTTTTTTTTTTTGTTTTTTTTTTTTTTGTTTTTTGTTTTTGTTTTTTTTTTTTTCACGAAAATACTTACAAAAATTCTTATTCTTTCCTTTTCTTTACAATTATTCTCAACACTTAGGTACGGGAACAGGGAGTCTCGATGTGCAATGGGACTGAAACAGCTACCCTTTTCAAGACTATGTTTAATCCAATATACCTTAGTGAATCACAATATTTTCATTTGTTATGTATATCATCGATTTCGAATTAAATTCCAAGCGGTAAATCAAGAGGACGTGCGGCCCAAGTATATTCGTCTAGACACAAAGTCCCTCCTACATCCTTTGGGCAACCTTACTGAAATGGCCAGGTAGGGGAGGGCGACCACGAGAGGTAGAATCCATTTTGGCATGAGCTACTTCCACAATGTGGTTTAAGCTCATTTGCACGCACTTCTGGATTCAAGAACCTGTCATGAGCGTTGTCCCCTTCCTAGACACCATCCCACATAGGCTATACTTACTTGGAAGAAAAAGGTCCTAAGTGTGAAGACAGTTCAATGAATGTTAATAAAGACCGCCCTCAACCTTAAATGACCTGGACCAGGTACCAATAAGGGGTTTAGGTCAATATTAATAAACACGACTTCACCTATTCCTTCTTTAATTTACAACCTACAATTAAACTCGTGTTCAACAATAAAAATAACAACCTATGTAATTAATCTACTAATTTTCGACAATTACAAATTAATTAACAAGTAAATTTTTTTTTTTTTTTCGAACACAACATATAAACAAAACAAATATTCACATATTTAACAAGTGATTTTTCAATCCCCGGCAACGGCGCCAAAAATTGATGTCGCTTTAAGCAAGCGCATAATTTAACCCTGAAATGTCATTAGTAGTATATAATAAATAGGGATCGTTCTATTCCGGGGATTGAGGGTACACCTGTCAATGTAGGACAAACAAACAATTAAAATTAAAACAAAGTATAATATTCACAAAGGTATTTACAATTATAAACATTATTTACGAAAATAGGGGGGATTTTGTTTTTTATTTTGGTTTTCGAAAATTAAACTAAGTTAACTTAAATAATTAAAATGTGAAAACATAAAAACACAAATGGGATGTGAGTACAAGGATCAAAGTCGAAACTCATGATTAAAATTGATTCAAGTTCATCATTGTTCATCATAGTCATGCAAGAGGAGTTGATCATGTGAAATGTTAAAAGCAAACAATTCCCCATATTTTACTTTCAATGCTAATTAATCTACGTGAAAGCACATAGACTAATCCTATCAAACATGCATTCAAGCCCTAGAAAGCTAGTCAATCATACATGTTTAACGCAATAAGCACCTAGAAAGGCTATCAACTCAAATGTGCAACTTAGTATGAAAAAGTTCACCTAATTGCAATCTTCTTTGATTAAATTCGGTTTTTGCACAAAACCTTTACTACTTATTGATTCAAGAACACAAAACCAAAAAGTTGATCCATGTTCTCAAATTCATAGCAACAATCATGTAAAAACCCTAAATGTTTCGAACCATTCAAGATTATCATACAAAAGATTTCTACCATGCAAATTTAATCAAACACTCACACAAAAGCAACCATAAATCACAATATATGAATCTGAAAATTAACAATTACTCATAAAATTTCAGAAATCAATATTTGTTCAAACAATTGTGTCAACTAAGGCATAACCAACGAAAATTACAAAGCAAAGGTTACAAGGAGAATCGGATTACACCGTGATGAGGATGAGATGAATGAAGTGATGAATGGTCTCTTGAATTTCGAAAGCAATCTTCAAGGATGGTGATGGATGATGTGCACGGCTTGTCTTCTTCTTCCTTGGCCTTGCTTGAATTTCGTGGTTGCCCTAGAGGATGGAGATGAACACGGCTAGGCTAGAGAGAGTTTTCTGATTTTTTCTTCAAAGTGTAAAACGTAAAAATGGAGAGGAACTCCTTGACGTTGAGAAGAATGGAGAATATATAGGAGCACGGCCTCCTTGGTCTCCAAGCCGTCCTCTTTTCTGAATTTCTCACGGAATTAATGTAGTCATTCCACATACTTTCCTCCAATGCAAGCTTGCCACATAAGCCCTATGAGGTGGTGCAACCAATCACAAAATTCCAATATTAATTCCCTAAATAATCTTGCCGAAATTCCCTTGATATAATTTCTGATTTTTGTAGTTTAATTCGGCCAAACTTCCTTTAGGGAATTAAGGAATGTATCTAGACTTCTTTTGAGCTTTTCTTGGTCTCCACCTTTTTCTCTTTCCTTTATTTTCTCCCTTGAATATCTCCTTGCCGAATTCTCTAGGGTTTTCTTTTAATTCACACGGCAAATTCCTTCTTTTCCTCTTGGCTTGGACGGCAAAAGATATTCTAGGGTTTAACTCTTGATGAATTTCCATAAAAATAGCCCTAGAAAATCTCCCTAGAAAATCTCCTTTTAATTTCTGATTTTTGGGCGCCACTTCCTTGTTTCTCTCTTCATCTTGGACGGCAAAACTCCCCTAGGGTTTATTCATGCGTCAAAAACCCTAGTTGCATGGGCTTTTGTGGGCCTTTTATCCATTTGCCGAAAATCCACTTCATTCTTGAGAGTTCATGGGCCTCCATGCGTCACCTTTATGCCATGTCATCATCTAGAGTCTTCAAGAAGCTTCCCTTATGCCATGTACTTCATTAATTCGATCTCCACTCTTGGTTGACTCAAGAGTCTTGTTTTGGCAAGCTTTCCTTTTCTGGACAGGGTTTCCTGGTTGGACTAGGAAAACTTTTTTTCTTCATTTCTGCTCATTTCTGTGGCTCATTGTTTCTCATTTTTGCTCCCCTTGACTTTCGCAAGCTCCTCTTTCCATTTATGAGTTCATTTCCACTTTTTAGCTCCGAGGTCCTGAAAATAGAAACTAGTAAGAAAAATAGAAACTTTCCTAAAATGAAAAATGACAACTTTCCTAAACTGAAAATGGGAAACTTTCTAAAAGTGAGAAATAGAAACTACCGAAAATGGAAACTTACTAAAAATGATAAATAGAAACTACAAAAATAGAAACTTTCTACAAATAGGAACTTTCCCAATCGAAGAATGGAAACTTCCCTAAACAGAGTTTTACTAAGGAAATGACGCAAGAAATGTAGGAAAAAGCAAGTAAAACGTCGCATTAAAATGCTCCTATCAAGAAACTCACGGCAATAGCTTGCTTCCTCCACATAATTTCCTCCAATGATTTCTTGCCACATAAGCCCTATGAGGTGGTTCAACAATCACAAAATTCCAATATTAATTCCCTAAATAATTCTTGCCGAAATAAAGAGATAATTTCTGATTTTATGCTTCCAAATTCGGCCAAAACTCTTTAGGGAATGTAGGAATGTATCTAGACTTCTTTTGAGCTTTTCTTGGTCTCCACCTTTTTCTCTTTCCTTAAAAATCTCTAGGGAATATCTTTTGGCGTCATCTTGCTAGGGTTTCACGTTGCCTCCCTTGTTTTCCTCTTCATTCTTCATGGCAATCCTTCTAGGGTTTATTTCCAAGTATTTTCTTTCCATAAAAATAGCCCTAGAAAATCTCCCTAGAAAATCTCCACATATAATTCTGATTTTTGACGCCACCTTCTTGTTTATCTTTAGGATTTCACGGCAAAACATCTTTAGGGCTAGGGTTTGCGCCACAAACCCTAATTGTATGGGCTTTTGTGGGCCTTTGATCCATTTGCCGAAAATCCATAGAGTTCTTGGGCTTTGTTGCTTCATCTTCAAGCCTTCTCATTTTCCAACGCAAAGCACATTATTTTTCCATTTCTTTTTCATGGTTGCGTTGGAAACTTGCTAGGGAAACCTTCCTCCATTTTGCAGGATTTCCTGGATGGATTAGGAAAGCTTATTTCTTCATTTCTGCTCATTTCTGTGGCCCGATTTCTCTCATATTCGTTCGTCTTGATGTTCGCAAGCTCCTCTTTCCATTCGTGCGTTCATTTCCACTTTTTAGCTCGGAGGTCCTGAAAATAGAAACTAGTATGAAAAATAGAAACTTTTGAAAAATAGAAGCTTTCTAAAAATGAAAAATGGAAACTTACTAAAAGTGAGAAATAGAAACTTTCCTAAACTGAAAATGGAAACTTGCCAGAAATGAGAAATGAAAACTACAAAAATGGAAACTTTCTACAATAAGGAACTTTCCCAATCAAAGAATGGAAACTTTCCAAAACAAGGATTTTTCAAGGAAATGGCGCAAGAAATGTAGGGAAATGCAGTTAAAACGTCGCATTAAAATGCTCCTATCAAATTCCCCCACACTTAGCTTTTGCTAGTCCCTTAGCAAAATCACACTAAGACACAACGAAAATTAAAGACTTGACACAAAACAGACTCTATAGCCCTTCAACTTTTTGTCTCAGCAATCTCTTACTTTCACAACACCAAGATTAGCACTTCACCAAGAATAAATGTTTAGGCATTCGAGAGTTAATTTAAACACATAATCTTCACATACACAAGTAGGACTTGGTTGTAACAATGGTGATGGGCTCTGTTAAGCATGTTTCAAACAAGTTTGATTCAAATCCTCACAAGGTATATCCACTCTTTCTTCTCTCAGAATTCAAGGCAATGCTTAAAAGCTTGTACACTCAAGTATATGTGAAAGATAGCAAGTATATCACATAATTCAAGAAACGAAAGCACATGTATAATTTTCTTTAAAGATCTCATGAAGGATACCAACTACTTGCACAGATGGACCCAAGCCATAGGTTCAACTCTTGTAACTCATCTCCACATCAAGGGCTGTCCCATTTTAAGGATCAAGAAGGTCTTCTCAAGGGTTGTAATGGGGCTAAGGCTCAAGGTTTAAAGAAATGAAAGGTAAGGATTTATCAAAGTGTCCTAAAAACCTAGCAGAGCACATGTAGATGTAGAGACCTCAAGAAATCCACCAAGGCATTGCAAAAACGTCACTTTCCCTAGGGGTGATCATCAAAGGGCCTAATGTCTTCATGTTGGGCCCAATCTTCAATGTAAACTTCCCTTGAACTCTAGTGAAATGGACAAAGGCCAAATTTTTCTATAGTAGGCCTTCATTTCAAAGCAGACTCCAAAATCACTAAGTATGGGGGACTAAAATCCATAAATATTTCTTTTTTTCTTTTCTAGCCGTACACAATTTTTCTTTTTATTTTTCACGGCTTTCACATATTTTTTTCTTTATGGACAAGTCTACCCCCACACTTGAACTTTCACCTCTTCTCAATTTTCATCCTTAGCACCAAACCCACGTAGTATGTCTCAAAAAATTGCTCCACTAAGTTCTTAGAACAAAGGGTAGGGTTGTAACTATACTAAGCTTCATGGTTAAGGGTTTTAAGGGTGATGAATGAAAAGGCTTAATGTAGGCTCAAAAGGGTTTATCTAGGGGAGTACCACGACGGGCACAATTGGGGACACAAGTTCATTTGGCAATGGTGGTAATTCCTAGGTTGCCTCTATCCCTTCCAGAATCAGGGCCATGTATTGATATAACGTCTCAACAAGCACAAGAGCAAATTCTAGCATTCTCTAGTCCATCAAACTTAATCTATGGCAAGTAGTCAATCAAATGAAAGAATAATGAGATCATCAAACATCGCCAAGAAAATAAGAATATATTTTTCATTTCACTCCAAGAAAAAGGGACATGGGCTCAATTATCTCACATGGGTTTATATGAATCAAAACTCATCTTAACATGCTCATATTCTGTACCAAAGTTTCGAAATCCATATCCACTACAAGGCACATATTTTTCATATATCTCAATTAACCAAAGAATACCATTTTAAAGTCATCTCAATTTTGTGATCCTCTTTTAGTCATGATTTCAGAGATATACAATCATCCTAGACAGTTGAAAGGGCATCCTAAGACTCAAAACAAAAACAAAAGCAACGAAAATTTTTAAATTTTTGACATTTTTCACTTTTTTTGTATTTTTCAATATATGACTCAAGATAAAAGTGTAAATCCCTTCCCCCACACTTAAATATTGCATTGTCCTCAATATAATCAAGAATAAGCATGCAATGAAACACTTAAGCATAGAAGGATGGAATTTACGAAAATAACTACTATTAAAATAAAACAATTCGAGAAGTGAAAGGGAGAGATACAACAAATCTGCGTTGACAACTCCTCCACAGCTACTTCTGAATTGGGTTGCCTCCCAAGCAGCGCTTAATGTTTATAGTCTTTCAGCCTAGACTTGTACCTCCATTTAATCCTCAGGGTTTGGAACGTTTTGGAGGGGTACAGCCTCCACTTCATGTTCCACAAATGCCTCATAGTAAGGCTTCAGGCGATGGCCATTCACTTTGAACTCGTTACCTGTTTGTTCACTCTTTATCTGCACAGCTCCATGAGAAAACACATTAGTGATAACAAAAGGCCCAATCCAACGAGAACGAAGTTTACCTGGGAAGAGTTTGAGACGAGAATGGAAGAGAAGAACTTTTTGGCCCACAACAAAAGTCTTCCTTCGAATCATTTTATCATGGAATGCCTTAGTCTTATCCTTGTAAATCTTAGCACTTTCGAAGGCATCATTCCTAATCTCCTCTAACTCTTGCAATTGCAACTTCCTATGAAGCCCAGCTTCATCAATATCCATGTTGAACTGCTTCACAGCCCACCAAGCTCTATGCTCCAACTCCACAGGTAAATGGCAAGGTTTACCATAGACTATTCGATATGGTGAAATACCTATGGGAGTTTTGTATGCAGTTCTGTAGGCCCACAGAGCATCCTCTAGACGCAAGGACCAGTCCTTCCTGTTGGGGTTCACAGTCTTCTCCAATATCCCCTTGATCTGACGATTAGAGACCTCAGCCTGCCCACTAGTTTGGGGGTGATAAGGTGTAGAAACCTTATGTGTCACATCATATCTCTTCAAAAGAGCCTCAATCGTCCGATTGCAAAAGTGGGATCCACCATCACTAATGAGAACTCTAGGCATTCCAAACCTGCTAAAGATGTTAGACTTGATAAAATCTGCAACAACCTTAGAGTCATTAGTTCTAGTGGCCTTTGCTTCCACCCATTTGGAAACATAGTCCACTGCAAGTAAGATATAGAGAAACCCACAAGATGATGGGAAAGGTCCCATGAAATCTATACCCCAGACATCAAAGATTTCAACAGTTATGATATTAGTCAAGGGCATTTGATCTCTAGGACCTAGGTTTCCTGTTCTTTGGCACTTATCACAAGTTAAACAATAGGCATGTGCATCCCTAAACAATGTTGGCCAATAGAACTGATAGGAGCATTTTAATGCGATGTTTTAATAATTATTTCCTCATATTTTTCTTAGTTATTTCCTTTATTTAATCATTTTTAATTTAGTTTTTATTTTATAGGTACATTGAAATAAATGGAGAAGAACTGAGCTGAAATGAAGAAATGGAGTTTTCCTGGTCCGACTTGGAATCCCAGTCAACGCAGGAATCCTGATGAGGCTAGGAAACCTGAAGGCATTAGGAGACCACATGCTGACGTGGGAGATATTATGGGGAATTAAAGCAGATTTTGCCATGGGAAATCATGGAGTTAATGTCAAAAATCAAGAGAGGATCAAGGATAATGACGCCATGGAGAGATTTAAGGGAGAAAAAGTCCAAAACAAGTCCAGATTCATTCCTATTTTCACTCAAGAGTATTTTTGCCGAAAATTAAGAGAAAAATCAGATTAAATCTTGGGAAAATCAGCAATAATATATTTGGAAAGATTATGGATTTATTTTGGAGCTTTTTGATTGGTTGAGTGACATGGCAGAGCTGACATGGCATTCTGTGATTGGTCGAAGCTGTGTGGCATGATTGGATAGTTATTTGAGGAGATAAATCAGAAAATAATCATGCAATTAATTCAAAAATAATCTCCCTAAATCAAGGTGTTAAATTGGAGGTTTCTTATTGGTTGGATGACATAGCAGAGCTGACGTGGCGTTCTCTGATTGGCTAATGTTGTGTGGACCAATCTTGAAGACTTGGAGACTAAGTTGCCATCCTCCTATAAATAGGAGCATTCTTTACACAATTCAAAACACACCATCAAACAGAAGAACAACACCAACACAACAAACACCTCTTCATTCAGAAAATTCTCTCCATCCTCTAAAGCAAGCCACGGAGTTCAAGCAAGGCCGAAGGGAGAAGAAGGAGCCGTGACATAGTCCTCCACCATCCACCATTGAAGACTTGCTTTCAAGCTTCAAGGATCACAACTGATGTCGCTTTTGTTGAGCGACCAATTTAACCCTGAAACGTCATTAGTAGTATAAAGTAAATAGGGATCGTTCTATTCCGGGGATTGAGGGTACACCTGTCATTGTCAAACAATTAAACAATTAAAATTAAAACAAAGTATAATATTTACAAAAATATAACAAAATATATACATATTTACGAAAAAGGGGGGATTTTTGATTTTTGGTTTTCTAGTTTTAAACTAAGTTAAGAAAATAATTAAAATGCAAAAACATAAAAATATAAATGGGATGCAAGAACAAAGATCAAATTCGAAACTCATGATTAAAATTGATTCAAGTTCATCATTGTTCATCATAGTCATGCAAAAGGAGTTGATCATGTGAAACGTTCAAAAGCAAACAATTTCCCATATTTTACTTTCAATGCTAATTAACCTAAGCGAAAGCACCTAGAGTAATTCTATCAAACATGCAATCAAACCCTAGAAAGCTAGTCAATCATGTCATGTTTAATGCATTAAGCACCTAGAAAGGCTATCAACTCAAATGTGCAACTTAGTATGAAAAAGTCCACCTAATTGCAATCTTCTTTGATTAAACTCGGTTTATGTACAAAACCTTTACTACTTATCGATTCAAGAACACAAAACCAAAAAGTTGATCCATGTTCTCGAATTCGTAGCAACATTCACATAAAAACCCTAAATGTTTCGAACCATTCAAGATTATCATACAAAAGATTTCTATCATGCAAATTTAATCAAACACTCACACAAAAGCAACCATAATTCGCAATATATGAATCTGAAAATTAACAATTAATCATAAAATTTCAGAAAACAATATTTGTTCAAACAATTGTGTCAACTAAGGCATAACCAACGAAAATTACAAAGCAAAGGTTACAAGGAGAATCGGATTACACCGTGATGAAGATGAGATGAATGAAGTGATGAATGGACTCTTGAATTTCGAAAGCAATCTCCAAGGGTGGTGATGGATGGTGTGCACGGCTTGTCTTCTTCTTCCTTGGCCTTGCTTGAACTTCGTGGTTGCCCTAGAGGATGGAGATGAACACGGCTAGGCTAGGGAGAGTTTCTGATTTTTTTCTCAAAGTGTAAATGCAAAAGTGTGGACCTCCTTGACGTTGAGAGAAGAGAGGAATATATAGGGGACGGCCCCTAGGTCTCCATGCCGTCAAAAACCCTAGAAAAGCTCACGGCTATTGCTTGCTTTGTCCACATATTTTCCTCCAATGAATTCTTGCCACATAAGCCCTATGAAGTGGTGCAACCAATCACAAAATTCCAATATTAATTCCCTAAATAATTCTTGCCGAAATATGTAGATAATTTCTGATTTTATACACCAATTTCGGCAACAATATATTTAGAGAATAAAGGGGGATGAACCTAGACTCCTTTGAGAGCTTTTTGTGTTCAACACATATTCTCTTTCCTTTAAAAGCTCCCTAAGAAATCTCCACGAAATCTCTTTATTTTTCTGATTTTTCCTCACGGCAAAAACCCTAATTTCTCTCTTCATTATCTCTTGGCCGAATTCCCTAGGGTTTGCACGGCATTCCCTTGTTTTCCTCTTGGTTTGGACGGCTAGGAGTCTTCTAGGGTTTATCTCTTGATTTATTTCCATAAAAATAGCCCTAGAAAATCTCCCTAGAAAATCTCCTTTTAATTTCTGATTTTCCACGTCACCTCCTTGTTTCTCTCTTGCAAATTCAAGGCAAAACATCTTTAGGGCTAGGGTTTGCGTCACAAACCCTAGTTCCATGGGCTCTTGTGGGCTTTTATCCAATTAGCCGAAAATCCAATAAGTCTTGAGAGTTTTTGGGCCTCCATGCGTCACCTCTATGCCATGTCATCATCTAGAGTCTTCAAGAAGCTTCTCTCATGCCATGTCACTTAATTCGATCTCCATTCATGGTTGGCTCAAGAGTCTTGTTTTGGCAAGCTTTCCTTTTCTGCACAGGGTTTCCTGGTTGGACCAGGAAAACTTCTTTTCTTCATTTCTGCTCATTTGTGCTTCCCTTTGTACTTCATCTTGTCTCCCTCCAACGTTGGCTAGCTTCTCTCTCCATTTGTGAGCTTGTTTCAGCTCATTTGTGACAAGGACCTGAAAATAGAAACTGATAGGAGCAAAAAAGTGTGATAATATTAATGAGTATATGCTCCATTTTAGCCTTGTTTCTCCCTTAAGTTTCGTGTTTTGAGTCATCGAGTCATTTTAAGAGTCTTGTAGAGTGTTTGGCGTGAAATAAGCGGAAAAAGTAAAATTCATGAAAAATCCTAGCTGGATCAGGATTCCTCACTGTCGACTATTTTTGCGGTCTTTACATTTTATTTTCTCTAGAAAATTCTGATATTTTCCTGCTTGTTGTAGGAAACCTTGCCTGGTGGAACTCTTGGAAACATCAATGATGGAGTCATAAAATAAAGCATTAAGATATTTGACCAAGCAATGAAGAAGGGAAATAAAGGAGAAAAGATGTTTTCAGTTGAGGAATAAAAGAAAAAGATGTTTCAGCTGGAAAAATAAATAAGAGAAAGACGTTTCAGCTTGGAAATTAAAAGAATTGCCCCATTATGAGAGGAGTTAAGGCCATAAAGAAGACATTTCAGTTGGGAAAGCCAACCAATGCTCCCCTATAAATAGGCAACGTCCAGAACTGAATTTGCATCACTTCCCAGCCAAGATCATTCCCAGACTACCCAATTCACTCCTCAAACCTCCATATCTTACAAGACCGTGACCACCATCCATCCATCAATCTACAAAGCTCTAAGGCGCTGAGTCAAGGACGCTCCACCACCATAGCAGAGACGAGTTCATCACCGTGTTGCTAAGCCGCTGAGGAAAGCTTCAAAGTGTAACTATGACTCTACTTATAATTTTTGTTTCGGTTTTGTGTGTTTCAATTTGTGAGTTGTGTAATTGGAGACACGAAATTTTCAGAATATTTTTATTAATATTTTTGAGATTTTCAGTTTATTATTGAGTTAATTTTGAGAATTCTTTTATGATGCATGTTACAATATTGTGCCCTTTTATGTGTTTAGGTAATTTTCAGAGTTAGGTTCATAAGTTTTCATGCTAGAATAACGGTGAGAGTTCTTGTGTGTTTTCTTAATTTGCCAAGAGTGATTATTATTTGTTAAGGCGCTGAGTTAAACAAGTAGCAATTAGTTCTAAAAAGTGGTAAAAACTATGTTCAATGGTTAAACGATTCTGGAAATTACGTGTTAAATTCTATGTCTAATGGTTAATTTGCACGTGTGAGTTAATTCGAGGGTTAGATAATACTACTAGTTAAGAGAACTACGCTGAGTGTTTTCAAAATTTAGTAGTATTAGGCTTGGTAAGGACTTTTCCGATCCAAACCTACATTAGAACGAATCAGATAAATGGATTGATCCGCTGAGGCTTTTCATTTGGGCTCTTATCTAGGCATTTAAGGTGGGCACATTTTTGTAGCATGTTGAAATGAATTTTCTGTTTTTACACTTAGTAATTTCCGAGTGGTATTGGTCTAGGTTAGGGAAGTCGATCATTGTATATAGTTTTATTTGTTTTGTTTTTATTTTAAGTAGATTAGGAACCAAAATTCAAAACCCCCCATTTTATTCTTTTATTTGTTAATTGACCTTTTTGTGTAGGTGTACCCTACAATCCCCGGACTGAACGATCCCTGCTTATCCTATACTGACAACTACATTTTGCAGGGTTAAATTGTGAGGCTATTTCAGCCGCATCAATTTTTGGCGCCGTTGCCGGGGATTGTTAAAATCCCTTGCACTTAAAGTGTCATCGATTTTGCTGTATATAGAATGCATGCTAATTTTTGTACTACACTTGTGGAATGGTCACAAATTGCGATTTCGGTTAGGCCAAGCTTTAATTGTGATTTAGTTTAAGTTTTATGAGTGTTACAAAATTAAGCATGTCTTTTATCATTGTTGTACAATTTGTAGAAGTTGTTTTTTTAAGCATATTGTAAATTGTATGTGTTTCATTTAGATTAATTTACTTAATTGTTGTAAAATTGTATGTGGATATGAATTTAGCTAAATACTTAATTGTTGTAAGTGTGTAAAATCGTATGAGTAGACAAGGGCCCTTTTGTTAATATTGGCCTAAACCCTTCATTAGTACCTTACTCAGGTCTCTTGAGGTTGAGGGGGGCCTTTATTAGCACTTGGAGAACGGTCTAACACATTAGTTAATTTCCCAGCTGAGTAAGGGGCGCATACGGATGGTGTCTTAGGTTGAGACCCTGGGTGATGGGTTCAATTGGATCTCAGAGATACTATAGAATGAGCGTAAACCACTATGTGGGAGTAGCCGATAGGGGCCTAAACCTCAATGAGGGAGTAGCCTCCGTAGTATCACTAAAATGAGTCCTCCCTCTCACTTACCTCTTAATCTGGCCATTCGGCCTTCTGAAACAAAGGAAAGAGACTTATGTCTAGGCGACTATCCCTATATCGTATCTCACCAATAGTAGTGGTTTCTATTGGGCTCGACTTACAACTTGGAATCAATTGAGATATTAACTATGTTTACAATAAACTAAAAAAAAAAAAAAAAAAAAAAAAAACGTGTTGTGTGACATGCTTAAGGTATATTGAATCCTCTGTTCCAGTACCTATGTATGTAAAGTAACTTAGAAAGTAGGAAAGACATAATGTTTGTATTCCTAACCTTGTATATGTTACTAACACTTGATCTGGTGAGTCCTTTGTGGAGCACACATTGGAAGAGATACCCCTCCAGGAGGAACCCAAGGAATGAGCACGTGTGAACAAGGAGAAAAGTCCAGGCTGAAGGACTATAAATATTAAGCGCTGCGTGGGAGGCAACCCATTTCAACCGAAGCTGTGAAGGAGCCATCAACGAGAGTTTGAAATTTCTATCCCTTCACTTGCTTAGGTTGAATTGTACTTGTGTCTTTGTTTATTGTTTGTTTATTTTACCCTTCCCTTAAAAAAAAAAAAAAAAAAATTCTATGTTTTTTTTTTAGTGTCTTTTTTTTTGTTTTGTTTGTTTGAGTCTTAGGATGCCTCTAATGTCTAGGATGAACATGTCTCTGAATTCATGGCTGAAGGTTTTCACAATCGAAATAGGACTTAATTGAATTCTGTGGTTAATCGACATTGTAATGCTTGTATGAAGATTTGAGATAGGATTGTAACTTGGTTCATTAAGCATGCTAGGATTAAGTCTGATTCATTTGACCCTAAGTGAGCTGTTGAGCTAAAATACTTTCTTTTCGAGTGCTTATTGATAAATTCAAAATTTCGTGGCTGTATTTGCAAAACCTCATCATTCTTTGAAAATCCAATGATCATGTGCCATAGATTTTAATGGACTAGAGAGTACTAGAACTCGGCTGTTGTGACTGTCAAAACTTGTATGCCATAATATGCACTGATCCTGGATAGGATAGAAGGCATTAGGGTAACCACCATAGCCAAACAAGCATGTGTCCCCAACTGTGCCCGTCGTGGGACTCCTTAGAATGAACCCCTTTGAGCCTACGTTGAAAACCTTTGTTTCATCACCCTCACTACCCTACCATGAGCTTAGTACAGGATATCTCTACCCTTGTCTTAGGGACTTAGTAGAGCATGACATAGTATGTAGGGGTGACAATGAAAGACAAGTGTGGGGTGGGGAAAATCCAAGAAAAAAAAGAAAGAAAGAAAGAAAAGCGGCAAAAGAAAGAAAATTTTGCCGTAAAAATAAAAATGAAAAAGAAAGAAAGAAAAGCGGCAAAAGAGGAGGCAAATTGAAAAGAAAACTCTTGGGAAATTGTTGAACTGTGGTTTTGGACTTTCAAATTTGTAGAAGGCTCAAAGTTGAAAATTATGCCTTTGTCCATTCCCATGTTGGTTAGAGTGATGGTTTGGCCCAAAACAATGATATTTGGTCTGCAAAAATGATGACATAAGGTGGTCCTTATGTGCTCTGCTAGGTCCTTAGGATTTTTTTATCCTTAATCTTCATTTCGAGAACCCTAGCTTAGCCCCATTACAACCTGTTTTAAGTGCTAACTTGATCCTTGAGATGGGCAGTCTTTGGTTAGTGGAGTCAGGTACGCAGTCGAGCTTATGGTTTAGGTCCATTTGTGCACTTAGTCATTTCATGAGGTCTTTAAAAATTCTACACAAAATGCGTTTATTGATTAAATATGCAAGCTGTTTGTTGCCTTACAATTTATTCTCTTGCATATACTTGAGTGTGAAGCTTTTAAGCATAGCCATTTCTGAGAGAAAAATCGAGAGTATGCCTTGTGAGTTTGGATTGGACTTGTTCGAAACATGCTATCATTCACTCTATAACTTAAGTTCTCCATATCTTGCTTAGTCATATGAATGTCACAGGTTTATTAACCACGGAATTATCTATGCAATTTTGATTAAGTGTTTAACGTGAAAGCCATGAGTTTGGAGTCTCTGAGACAACAGTTAGGGGAAGTAGAGTCATTTACTTGTTTTTTGTCGAGTCGTTGTTTTGTTTTGTATTTTTATTTTGCTAAGGGACTAGCAAAAGCTAAGTGTGGGGTAGTTGATAGGAGCAAAAAAGTGTGATAATATTAATGAGTATATGCTCCATTTTAGCCTTGTTTCTCCCTTAAGTTTCGTGTTTTGAGTCATCGAGTCATTTTAAGAGTCTTGTAGAGTGTTTGGCGTGAAATAAGCGGAAAAAGTAAAATTCATGAAAAATCCTAGCTGGATCAGGATTCCTCACTGTCGACTATTTTTGCGGTCTTTACATTTTATTTTCTCTAGAAAATTCTGATATTTTCCTGCTTGTTGTAGGAAACCTTGCCTGGTGGAACTCTTGGAAACATCAATGATGGAGTCATAAAATAAAGCATTAAGATATTTGACCAAGCAATGAAGAAGGGAAATAAAGGAGAAAAGATGTTTTCAGTTGAGGAATAAAAGAAAAAGATGTTTCAGCTGGAAAAATAAATAAGAGAAAGACGTTTCAGCTTGGAAATTAAAAGAATTGCCCCATTATGAGAGGAGTTAAGGCCATAAAGAAGACATTTCAGTTGGGAAAGCCAACCAATGCTCCCCTATAAATAGGCAACGTCCAGAACTGAATTTGCATCACTTCCCAGCCAAGATCATTCCCAGACTACCCAATTCACTCCTCAAACCTCCATATCTTACAAGACCGTGACCACCATCCATCCATCAATCTACAAAGCTCTAAGGCGCTGAGTCAAGGACGCTCCACCACCATAGCAGAGACGAGTTCATCACCGTGTTGCTAAGCCGCTGAGGAAAGCTTCAAAGTGTAACTATGACTCTACTTATAATTTTTGTTTCGGTTTTGTGTGTTTCAATTTGTGAGTTGTGTAATTGGAGACACGAAATTTTCAGAATATTTTTATTAATATTTTTGAGATTTTCAGTTTATTATTGAGTTAATTTTGAGAATTCTTTTATGATGCATGTTACAATATTGTGCCCTTTTATGTGTTTAGGTAATTTTCAGAGTTAGGTTCATAAGTTTTCATGCTAGAATAACGGTGAGAGTTCTTGTGTGTTTTCTTAATTTGCCAAGAGTGATTATTATTTGTTAAGGCGCTGAGTTAAACAAGTAGCAATTAGTTCTAAAAAGTGGTAAAAACTATGTTCAATGGTTAAACGATTCTGGAAATTACGTGTTAAATTCTATGTCTAATGGTTAATTTGCACGTGTGAGTTGATTCGAGGGTTAGATAATACTACTAGTTAAGAGAACTACGCTGAGTGTTTTCAAAATTTAGTAGTATTAGGCTTGGTAAGGACTTTTCCGATCCAAACCTACATTAGAACGAATCAGATAAATGGATTGATCCGCTGAGGCTTTTCATTTGGGCTCTTATCTAGGCATTTAAGGTGGGCACATTTTTGTAGCATGTTGAAATGAATTTTCTGTTTTTACACTTAGTAATTTCCGAGTGGTATTGGTCTAGGTTAGGGAAGTCGATCATTGTATATAGTTTTATTTGTTTTGTTTTTATTTTAAGTAGATTAGGAACCAAAATTCAAAACCCCCCATTTTATTCTTTTATTTGTTAATTGACCTTTTTGTGTAGGTGTACCCTACAATCCCCGGACTGAACGATCCCTGCTTATCCTATACTGACAACTACATTTTGCAGGGTTAAATTGTGAGGCTATTTCAGCCGCATCAGAAACTAGTAAGAAAAATAGAAACTTTCCTAAAATGAAAATGGGAAACTTTCTAAAAATGAAAAATAGAAACTACTGAAAATGGAAACTTACTAAAAATAATAAATAGAAACTACAAAAATAGAAACTTTCTACAAATAGGAACTTTCCCAATCAAAGAATGGAAACTTTCCTAAACAGGGTTTTATTAAGGAAATAACGCAGAAAATGCAGGGAAAAACAAGTAAAACGTCGCATTAAAATGCTCCTATCAAATTCCCCCACACTTAGCTTTTGCTAGTCCCTTAGCAAAATCACACTAAGACTCAACGAAAATTTAAAGACTCTAAACATACAAAGACTCTATAGCCCTTCAACTTTTTGTCTCAGCAATCTCTTACTTTCACAACACCAAGATTAGCACTTTACCAAGAATAAATGTTTAGGCATTCGAGAGTTAATTAAAACACATAAGTTACATATACACAAGTAGGACTTGGTTGGAACAATGGTGATGGTTTCTGTTAAGCATGCTTCAAACAAGTATGATTCAAATCCTCACAAGTTATATCCACTCTTTCTTCTCTCAGATCATGGCAATGCTTAAAAGCTTATACACTCAAGTATATGTGAAAGATAGCAAGTATATCACATAATTCAAGAAACGAAAGCACATGTATAATTCTCTTTAAAGATCTCATGAAGGATACCAACTACTTGCACAGATGGACCCAAGCCATAGGTTCAACTCTTGTAACTCATCTCCACATCAAGGGCTGTCCCATCTTAAGGATCAAGAAGGTCTTCTTAAAGGTTGTAATGGGGCCAAGGCTCAAGGTTTTAAGAAATGAAGGGTAAGGATTTATCAAAGTGTCCTAAAAACCTAGCAGAGCACATGTAAATGTAGAGACCACAAGAAATCCACCAATGCATTGCAAAAACGTCACTTCCCCTAGAGGTAACATAAAAGGGGCCTAGTGTCTTCATGTTGGGCCCAATCTTCATTGTAAACTTCCCCTGAACTATAGTGAATGGACAAAGGTCAAATTTTTCTTTAATAGGCCTTCATTTCAAAGTAAACTCCAAAATCACTATGTATGGGGGACTAAAATCCATAAATATTTCTTTCTTTTCTTTTCTAGCCGTACATTTTTCTTTTCTTTTCATTTTTCACGGCTTTCACATATTTTTTTTTTCTTTATGGACAAGTCTACCCCCACACTTGAACTTTAACCTCTTCTCAATTTCCATCCTTAGCACCAAACCCATGTAGTATGTCTCAAAAGATAGCTCCACTAAGTTCTTAGAACAAAGGGTAGGGTTGTTACTATACTAAGCTTCATGGTTAAGGATTTTAGGGTGATGAACGAAAAGGCTTAATGTAGGCTCAAAGGGGCATATCTAGGGGAGTCCCACGACGGGCACGAATGGGGACACAAGTTTATTTGGCAATGGTGGTAATTCCTAGGTTGCCTCTATCCCTTCTAGAATCAGGGCCATGTATTGATATAACGTTTCAACAAGCACAAGAGCGAATTCTAGCATTCTCTAGTCCATCAAACTTAATCTATGGCAAGTAGTCAATCAAGATGAAAGAATAATGAGATCATCAAAACATCGCCAAGAAAATAAGAATATATATTTTCGATTCACTCCAAGAAAAAGGGACATGGCTCAATTATCTCACATGGGCTTTATGAATCAAAACTCATCTTAACATGCTCATATTCTGTACCAAAGTTTCGAAATCCATATCCACTACAAGGCACATATTTTTCATATATCTCAATTAACCAAAGAATACCATGTTTAAGTCATCTCAATTTTGTGATCCTCTTTTAGTCATGATTTCAGAGATATAGAATCATCCTAGACAGTTGAAAGGGCATCCTAAGACTCAAAACAAAAACAAAAGCAACGAAAATTTTTAAATTTTTGACATTTTTCACTTTTTTTTTTTGTATTTTTCAATATATGACTCAAGATAAAAGTGTAAATCCCTTCCCCCACACTTAAATATTGCATTGTCCTCAATGTAATCAAGAAAAAGCATGCAATGAAATACTTAAGCATTTAGGGATGGAATTTACGAAAATAACTATAAAACAAAGAAGAATTTGAGAAGTAAAAGGGAGAGAGAAAGCAAATCTGCGTTGACGACTCCTCCACAGCTACTTCAGAATTGGGTTGCCTCCCAAGCAGCGCTTAATGTTTATAGTCTTTCAGCCTAGACTTGTACCTCCTTTTAATCCTCAGGGTTTGGAACGTTTTGGAGGGGTACATCCTCCACTTCATGTTCCACAAATGCCTCATAGTAAGGCTTCAAGCGATGGCCATTCACTTTGAACTCGTTGCCTGTTTGTTCACTCTTTATCTGCACAGCTCCATGAGGAAACACATGAGTGATAACAAAAGGCCCAATCCAACGAGAACGAAGCTTACCTGGGAAGAGTTTGAGACGAGAATGGAAGAGAAGAACTTTTTGACCCACAACAAAAGTCTTCCTTCGAATCATTTTATCATGGAATGCCTTAGTCTTATCCATGTAAATCTTAGCACTTTCGAAGGCATCATTCCTAATCTCCTCTAACTCTTGCAATTGCAACTTCCTATGAAGCCCAGCTGCATCAATATCCATGTTGAACTGCTTCACAGCCCACCAAGCTCTATGCTCTAACTCCACAGGTAAATGGCAAGGTTTGCCATAGACAATTCGATATGGTGACATACCTATGGGAGTTTTGTATGCAGTTCTGTAGGCCCACAGAGCATCCTCTAGACGCAAGGACCAGTCCTTCCTGTTGGGGTTCACAGTCTTCTCCAATATCCCCTTGATCTGACGATTAGAGACCTCAGCTTGCCCACTAGTTTGGGGGTGATAAGGTGTAGAAACCTTATGTGTCACATCATATCTCTTCAAAAGAGCCTCAATCGTTCGATTGCAAAAATGGGATCCACCATCACTAATGAGAACTCTAGGCATTCCAAACCTGCTAAAGATGTTAGACTTGATAAAATCTGCAACAACCTTAGAGTCATTAGTTCTAGTGGCCTTTGCTTCCACCCATTTGGAAACATAGTCCACTGCAAGTAAGATATATATGAACCCAAAAGATGATGGGAAAGGTCCCATGAAATCTATACCCCAAACATCAAAGATTTCAACAGTTATGATATTAGTCAAGGGCATTTGATCTCTAAGGCCTAGGTTTCCTGTTCTTTGGCACTTATCACAAGTTAAACAATAGGCATGTGCATCCCTAAACAATGTTGGCCAATAGAACCCAGACTCTAGTACTTTTAATGCAGTTTTCTTTGACCCAAAGTGACCCCCACATGCTTTAGAGTGGCAAAACGAAAGTATAGCATTATGTTCATGTTCAGGCACACATCTTCTAATCAATTGATCAGAACAATATTTCCACAGATAAGGTTCATCCCAAACATATTGCTTAATAGTGTTCTTAAGCCTATCTCTATGAGCACGTGACATGGTATCAGGAATCTTTCTAGACACAATATAGTTCACAATATCTGCATACCATGGTTCACTTACCTGAAGTCCAAAGAGTTGCTCATCTGGAAATGTCTCTACCAGAGGGAGATGATCTTCTGCATGCACCAAGCGACTCAAGTGGTCAGCTACCACGTTCTCACTACCCTTCTTGTCCTTGATTTCCACGTCAAATTCTTGCAAGAGTAGGATCCATCTGATGAGCCTTGGTTTCGCCTCCTTCTTGGTCATCAAGTATTTCAAAGCTGCATGGTCAGTAAAGATAGTAACTTTGGTACCAAGTAAGTAAGAGCGAAACTTCTCAAGGGCAAAGACAACTGCAAGGAGCTCTTTCTCTGTGGTTGAATAGTTCATTTGTGCATCATTGAGGGTCCTTGAGGCGTAGTAGATGGCATAGGGTAGCTTGTCCTTCCTTTGCCCCAAAACAGCTCCAACTGCATAGTCAGAGGCATCACACATCAACTCAAAGGGCAAGGACCAGTCTAGAGGTAACATGATGGGGGCAGATGTCAACAACTCCTTAAGCTTGTCAAAAGCTTCTTGACACTCCTTGTCAAAGTGAAATGGCACATCCTTCTGGAGTAATTGACATAAGGGTCTCGAAATTTTGGAGAAGTCCTTGATGAACCTCCTGTAAAAACCTGCATGGCCAAGGAAAGAACGAATCTCTCTCACAGAAGTGGGAGAGGGTAAGTGACGCACAATATCAACCTTGGCTTTATCAACCTCTATACCCCTAGATGAGATAATATGTCCTAGAACTATTCCTTGCTTAACCATAAAATGGCATTTTTCCCAATTAAGTACAAGGTTAGTTTCCATGCAACGTTTCAAAATTATCTCCAGATTATTAAGACAATCATCAAAATTCTTTCCAAAAACTGAAAAGTCATCCATGAATACCTCTATGATTTTCTCAATATAATCTGAAAAGATACTTACCATACACCTTTGAAAGGTACCTGGAGCGTTGCAAAGTCTGAAGGGCATTCGTCTATAGGCAAACGTTCCAAAGGGGCAAGTGAAGGTTGTCTTCTCTTGATCTTCATTTGCAATTGCAATCTGGTTATAGCCTGAGTATCCATCCAAGAAGCAATAATAGTCATGTCCAGCTAGGCGCTCAAGCATCTGATCAATGAATGGCAGAGGAAAGTGGTCTTTCCTTGTAGTTGCGTTGAGCCTTCTATAGTCAATGCACACTCTGTGGCCTGTGACTGTCCTTTGGGGCACCAGTTCGTTATCAGCATTCTTGACCACAGTGATCCCAGACTTCTTGGGCACGACCTGAACTGGGGAGACCCACTTGGAGTCAGAAATAGGGTAGATTACCCCACAATCAAGGAGTTTGATAACCTCCTTCTTCACTACTTCCATCATTGGAGGGTTGAGACGACGTTGAGCCTCTCTAGTGGGTTTAGACCCCTCCTCTAGAAGTATTCTGTGGACACAAGTTGTAGGGCTGATTCCCTTGATATCCGCCAATGTCCATCCTATGGCGGTCTTGTGTTGCTTCAACATTTCCACCAACTTCTCTTCTTGTGGAGTCGTCAGTGCAGAGGACACAATCACTGGTAAGGTCTCCTTGTCCCCTAAGTAGACATACTTCAAATGGTCTGGAAGAGGTTTTAGCTCTAGTTCTGGGGCCTGGACCACTGAAGGTAAAGTCTTGTTAGTGGATAACTGAATGGACAAGGGAGAAACAGACTTACCTAGATAGGGAGATGCCTCAAGGAAGGAGACGTTTTCAATGATTTTCTCCTCACAAGTGTCTCTCAACTTGTCCTCTGGAATGGTGATTCCTTCCTTTGTATAGCCTACCCCACTCTCAAGGGTAGTGACTAAGGTATCCTCATGCATAATGTCAAACATTTTCTGCGCAAGTTCATCCAAAATATCAGTAGAAAAGCAATCATGAACCTCTAGGGGATACCTCATGGCTTCAAAAATGTTAAAGCCAATAATGTCACCATCGAACTCCATTGTAAGAGAACCTTCATACACATCAATCTTCGTCCTAGCTGTCCTTAAGAAAGGACGTCCCAAAAGCAATGGAGTTGAACTTACAGGGGAGTCCTCCATTTCCAACACATAGAAATCAGCTGGGAAGATAAGATGGTTAACCTGTACAAGCACATCCTCCAACAAACCTCTAGAGTATGCATTGGATCTGTCAGCTAATTGAATGATAACATTGTCAGATTTAAGTTCCCCTAGACCTAGGGTTTCATAAACAGAGTAGGGCATAACATTAACAGATGCACCTAGGTCTAGCATGGCATTCTTAAATCTAGAGTTACCAATAGTACAAGGAATAGTAAAGCTTCCAGGATCCTTACACTTTGGAGGAATCTTCCTCTGAATCAAGGCAGAGACGTTCTCACTTACCTTTACCACCTCCTTTTCACGGTTTACCCTCCTAGTAGTGCAAAGCTCTTTGAGGAACTTGGCATACTTAGGGACTTGCTTGATGGCCTCTAGGAGGGGTAAGTTTACTTGCCCCTTTTTGAAAGTTTCCAAGATAGCTTGGTCACTTTCATCCTTCTTAGATTGGGCGAACCTGCGTGGGAAGGGCATGCAAGAAGAAGAAGGGTTAGCAATAACCGAATTTGATAAGTTAGAGTTACTACCTTGAATTTCCGGTTTTGCCTTTGATGGTGAGGATGCCCTGGTCTCTTTCTTGGACGTTGCAGGGTCCTTCTCAAGTCCCAACTTGGTGGGGTCTTGGTCTTTCTCAATTTCTATGCTCACTTGGGCCTTCTTGGGTTGCTTTGGTTGATCCACAAATGGTCTTCCACTCCTTGTAGTAACAACTGATGCATTCTCCACATTAGGGTTAGGTATTGTGTTACTAGGGAGCTTGCCAGTTTCGTGGATCTTGCTCATGAAATCCACAACTTGACCCATTTGCTTCTTGAGCTCTGCAATGTCCTTGGTGTGGGTCTGTTGTCCTTGAATCAAAGCCTGTGTAGAGTTTGTCAAGGCTTGGGTAGAACTAGTCAAGGCCTCCAACGTTTTGTCATAGTGAGACATTGAAGGTCCTGAGTTCTGTTGAGGAGGAGGCATGTAAGGCCTTTGAAAAGATGACCCTTGGAATGAAGGCCCTTGTGGACGTTGGAAGTTCCCACCAAGAGGATTCTGAACGTTCTCATTGTTGGTCCACTTGAAGTTGGGATGGTCCCTCCATCCTGGGTTGTAAGTATTTGAATAAGGGTCATGCCTAGGACGTTGAGGTCCTCCTTGATATCCTCCTTGGTATCCTCCAATAGCATTAGCAGATTCCCATCCTCCATTTTCATTGAGTTGGGGGCACTGATCTGTAACATGCCCTTGCATAGAGCACACCCCACAAGCCATTGTTGCACTTGGTCCCTTGGAGCTTACCACTTGGTTCATGAGGAGAGTAAGCTTATTCAGTTGGTCTTCAATGGCAGTATTCTTGCTCACCTCATGCACCCTACGAGTAGAATGTCCTACCCCCTCATATTGTTGAGAGTTTAGGGCACGATTAGCTGTAAGCTCCTTCCCAACCGCAGGTGACTTATCCACAAAAGCTCCTCCACCTGCAGCATCAAGCATTTGCCTTTCCAAGGGTAAGAGTCCTTCATAGAAACATGTAAGTAGGGTCTCATCCTTCATCTGATGTTGAGGACACTGTGCAAGTAGGGAGTTGAACCTCTCATAGTACGCAGCATATGACTCATCATGGGCTTGCTCTATTCCACTAAGCTTCTTCCTAAGTGTGATGACCTTCGAAGCTGGGAAGTATTTCTCCAAGAAGGCCTTTCTCATTGTTTCCCATGATGTGATACGTCCTGCAGGAAGTTCATATAGCCAATCCTTGGCTCTATCAGCTAGAGAGAATGGAAATGCTCTCATCTTAAGAAGGTTTTCATCCGCCCCTTGTGGTTGCATGTTTGCACAAACAGATTGGAATTCTCGTACGTGCTTGTTAGCATCCTCCATATTGAGGCCATGGAAGATAGGGAGCTTGTGCAACAATCCACACTTAAGCTCGAACTCTGCCTGTCTTCCAGCTGCAGGGGCAGGGTATACTATGCCTGTAGGGGGTCCTCCTTCAACAGTTGCGGTGGAGAGTTCCCTAATAGATGCCATTCTCTCTTCTTCGACTTCTTCAGGTGGTGGTGAAGGTGGTGTAGAGTTGGACGAAACCACAGGTGAAGGTGAACGTGAAAGCGGAGATGGACTTGGTGTAGGTGATGTAGACTCCTCAGAACAGTAGGTCCTCTTCCCTTGCTCGTTAAATGTGTACTCTTTGTATGTTGAAGGAGAAGGGCTTGTGAACTCAAGGAGTGAAGGACCCTTCAAACGAGCGAGCCTTGCTTCAATTTCCTTTATTGTAGATGGTCTAAAAGGCTCGGTCATTCATAGGATTCCTGAACATTATCAGAATTCAAAGAAGTTAGCAAAGTATAAAGTAAACTAATTACAAATTAGCGATTTATACATCAACGTTACTATTCACGAGTCACTATTCACAAGTTCCTATTCACGACTTTACTATTTATGATTTATACAAGTATAAATAGAGTATAAATTAAAAACTATCCACAATCTTTTCACAAATAAACCACGTAAAAAGTTTAAACAAGTATAAAATGTACAAAACAACACAATTTACAAGTGGAGGTTATGTTCAAGTATCTTATTATCTTTACAAAATAAAGTTAATATCTCAATTGATTACAAGTTGTAAGTCGAGCCCAATAGAAACCACTACTATTGGTGAGATACGATCTAGGGATAGTCGCCTAGACATAAGTCGCTTTCCTTTGTTTCAGAAGGCTAGATGGCCAGATTAAGAGGTAAGTGAGAGGGAGGACTCATTTTGGTGACACTACGGAGGCTACTCCCTCATTGAGGTTTAGGCCCCTATTGGCTACTCCCACATTGTGGTTTACGCACAGTCTATAGTATCTCTGAGATCCAATTTGAACCCATCACCCAGGGTCTCAACCTAAGACACCACCTATATGCCCCTTACTCAGCTTGAAAAGAACTCATGTGTTAGACAGTTCTCCAAATGTTAATAAAAGCCGCCCTCAACTTCAAAAGACCTTAGAAAGGCACTAATGAAGGGTTAAGGCCAATATTAACAAAAGGGCCCTTATCTACTCATACGATTTTACATACTTATAACAATTAAGGACTTAACAATATTTACAATTAATACTTTTCTTTTGTTTACAAGATTAGACACATTTTACAAAAAAACTTTCAAACAAGACAACAAACAAACGTCACACAAATTTTTTTTTCCTTTTCTGTTTTTCTCTATTTTTTTTTTTTTTTTTTTTTTGTACGAAAATACTTACAAATCTTTCTATTTTTTTTTTTCTTCTTTTCTTTACAGTTATTTTCAACACTTAGGTACGGGAACAGGGAGTCTCGATGTGCAGTGGGACTGAAACAGCTACCCTTTTCAAGACTATGTTTAATCCAATATACCTTAGTGAATCACAATATTTTCATTTGTTATATATATCATTGATTTCGAATTAAATTCCAAGCGGTAAATCAAGAGGACGTGCGGCCCAAGTATAGTTGTCAAGACACTAAGTCCCTCCTACATCCTTTGGGCAACCTTACTGAAATGGCCAGGTAGGGGAGGGCGACCATGAGAGGTAGAATCCATTTTGGCATGAGCTACTCCCACATTGTGGTTTAGGCTCATTTGCACGCACTTCTGGATTCAAGAACCTGTCATGAGCGTTGTCCCCTTCCTTGACACCATCCCACATAGGCTATACTTACTTGGATGAAAAAGATCCTAAGTGTGAAGACAGTTCAATGAATGTTAATAAAGGCCGCCCTCAACCTTAAGGGACCTGGACTAGGTACCAATAAGGGGTTTAGGCCAATATTAATAAACACGACTTCACCTATTCCTTCTTTAATTTACAACTTACAATTAAAATTCTTATTCAATAATATAAATAACAACCTAAGTAATTAACTAACTAATTAACTAACAATTAAGAGAATTACAAACAATTAACAAGTAAAAAATTTTTTATTTTTTTTTTTTTCGGTCACAATATAAACAAACACATATATTCACATATTTAACAAGTGATTTTTCAATCCCCGACAACGGCGCCAAAAATTGATGTCGCTTTTGTTGAGCGACCAATTTAACCCTGAAATGTCATTAGTAGTATAAAGTAAATAGGGATCGTTCTATTCCGGGGATTGAGGGTACACCTGTCATTGTCAAACAATTATACAATTAAAATTAAAACAAAGTATAATATTTACAAAAATATAACAAAATATATACATATTTACGAAAAAGGGGGGATTTTTGATTTTTGGTTTTCTAGTTTTAAACTAAGTTAAGAAAATAATTAAAATGCAAAAACATAAAAATATAAATGGGATGCAAGAACAAAGATCAAATTCGAAACTCATGATTAAAATTGATTCAAGTTCATCATTGTTCATCATAGTCATGCAAGAGGAGTTGATCATGTGAAACGTTCAAAAGCAAACAATTTCCCATATTTTACTTTCAATGCTAATTAACCTAAGCGAAAGCACCTAGAGTAATTCTATCAAACATGCAATCAAACCCTAGAAAGCTAGTCAATCATGTCATGTTTAATGCATTAAGCACCTAGAAAGGCTATCAACTCAAATGTGCAACTTAGTATGAAAAAGTCCACCTAATTGCAATCTTCTTTGATTAAACTCGGTTTTTGTACAAAACCTTTACTACTTATCGATTCAAGAACACAAAACCAAAAAGTTGATCCATGTTCTCGAATTCGTAGCAACATTCACATAAAAACCCTAAATGTTTCGAACCATTCAAGATTATCATACAAAAGATTTCTATCATGCAAATTTAATCAAACACTCACACAAAAGCAACCATAATTCGCAATATATGAATCTGAAAATTAACAATTAATCATAAAATTTCAGAAAACAATATTTGTTCAAACAATTGTGTCAACTAAGGCATAACCAACGAAAATTACAAAGCAAAGGTTACAAGGAGAATCGGATTACACCGTGATGAAGATGAGATGAATGAAGTGATGAATGGACTCTTGAATTTCGAAAGCAATCTCCAAGGGTGGTGATGGATGGTGTGCACGGCTTGTCTTCTTCTTCCTTGGCCTTGCTTGAACTTCGTGGTTGCCCTAGAGGATGGAGATGAACACGGCTAGGCTAGGGAGAGTTTCTGATTTTTTTTCTCAAAGTGTAAATGCAAAAGTGTGGACCTCCTTGACGTTGAGAGAAGAGAGGAATATATAGGGGACGGCCCCTAGGTCTCCATGCCGTCAAAAACCCTAGAAAAGCTCACGGCTATTGCTTGCTTTGTCCACATATTTTCCTCCAATGAATTCTTGCCACATAAGCCCTATGAAGTGGTGCAACCAATCACAAAATTCCAATATTAATTCCCTAAATAATTCTTGCCGAAATATGTAGATAATTTCTGATTTTATACACCAATTTCGGCAACAATATATTTAGAGAATAAAGGGGGATGAACCTAGACTCCTTTGAGAGCTTTTTGTGTTCAACACATATTCTCTTTCCTTTAAAAGCTCCCTAAGAAATCTCCACGAAATCTCTTTATTTTTCTGATTTTTCCTCACGGCAAAAACCCTAATTTCTCTCTTCATTATCTCTTGGCCGAATTCCTGATAGGAGCAAAAAAGTGTGACGATATTATTAATTATGTGCCTCATTTTAGCCTTATTTCTCCCTTAAGTTTCGTGTTTTGAGTCATTGAGTCGTTTTCAGAGTCTTGTAGAGTGTTTGGAGTGAAATAGGCGAAAAAAGTAAAATTCATGAAAAATCCTAGCTGGATCAGGATTCCTAACTGTCAAATGTTTTTGCGGTCTTTAACATTTTAATTCCCTTTATTTTCTGTAGAAAATTCTGATATTCTCCTGCTTGTTGTAGGAAACCTCGCCTGGTGGAACTCTTGGAAACAGCAATGATGGAGTCATAAAATAAAGCATTAAGACAGTTGACCAAGCAATGAAGAAGGGAAATAAAGGAGAAAGACGTTTTCAGTTGGGGAATAAAGGAGAAAGACGTTTTCAGTTGAGGAATAAAAGAAAAAGATGTTTCAGCTGGAAAAATAAATAAGAGAAAGATGTTTCAGTTTGGAAATTAAAGGAATTGCCCCATTATGAGAGGAGTTAAGGCCATAAAGAAGACGTTTCAGTTGGGAAAGCCAACTAATGCTCCCCTATAAATAGGCAACGTCCAGAACTGAATTTGCATCACTTCCTAGCCAAGATCACTTCCCAGCCAAGATAATTCATTGCCTATCACTTCCCAGCCAAGATCATTCCAAGACTACCCAATTCACTCCTCAAACCTCCATATCTTACAAGACCGTGACACCATCCATCCATCAATCTACAAAGCTCTAAGGCGCTGAGTCAAGGACGCTCCACCACCATCGCAGAGACGAGTTCATCACCGTGTTGCTAAGCCGCTGAGGAAAGCTTCAAAGTGTAACTATGACTCTACTTATAATTTTTGTTGCGGTTTTGAGTGTTTCGATTTGTGAGTTGTGTAATTGGAGACATGAAATTTTCAGAATATTTTTATTAATATTTTTGAGATTTTCAGTTTATTATTGAGTTAATTTCGAGAATTCTTTTATGATGCATGTTACAATCTTGTGCCCTTTTACGTGTTTAGGTAATTTTCAGAGTTAGGTTAATAAGTTTGCATGCTAGAATAATGGTGAGAGTTCTTGTGTGTTTTCTTAATTTGCCAAGAGTAATTGTTATTTGTTAAGGCGCTGAGTTAAACAACTAGCAATTAGTTCTTAAAAGTGGTAAAAACTATGTTCAATGGTTAAACGATTCTGGAAATTACGTGTTAAATTCTATGTCTAATGGTTAATTTGCACGTGTGAGTTGATTCGAGGGTTAGATAATACTACTAGTTAAGAGAATTACGCTGAGTGTTTTCGAAAATTAGTAGTATTAGGCTTGGTAAGGACTTTTCCAATTCAAGCCTACATTAGAATGAATCAGATAAGTGGATTGATCCGCTGAGGCTTTTCATTTGAGCTCTTATCTAGGCATTAAAGATGGGCACATTTTTGTAGCATGTTGAAATGAATTTTCTGTTTTTACACTTAGTAATTTTCGAGTGGTATTGGTCTAGGTTAGGGAAGTCGATCATTGTATATAGTTTTATTTGTTTTGTTTTTATTTTAAGTAGATTAGAAACCAAATTCAAAACCCCCCATTTTATTCTTTTATTTGTTAATTGACCTTTTTGTGTAGGTGTACCCTACAATCCTCGGACTGAACGATCCCTGCTTATCCTATACTGACAACTACATTTTGCAGGGTTAAATTGTGAGGCTATTTCAGCCGCATCAATTCCCTAGGGTTTGCACGACATTCCCTTGTTTTCCTCTTGGCTTGGACGGCTAGGAGTCTTCTAGGGTTTATCTCTTGATTTATTTCCATAAAAATAGCCCTAGAAAATCTCCCTAGAAAATCTCCTTTTAATTTCTGATTTTCCACGTCACCTCCTTGTTTCTCTCTTGCAAATTCACGGCAAAACATCTTTAGGGCTAGGGTTTGCGTCACAAACCCTAGTTCCATGGGCTCTTGTGGGCTTTTATCCAATTAGCCGAAAATCCAATAAGTCTTGAGAGTTTTTGGGCCTCCATGCGTCACCTCTATGCCATGTCATCATCTAGAGTCTTCAAGAAGCTTCTCTCATGCCATGTCACTTAATTCGATCTCCATTCATGGTTGGCTCAAGAGTCTTGTTTTGGCAAGCTTTCCTTTTCTGGACAGGGTTTCCTGGTTGGACCAGGAAAACTTCTTTTCTTCATTTCTGCTCATTTGTGCTTCCCTTTGTACTTCATCTTGTCTCCCTCCAACGTTGGCTAGCTTCTCTCTCCATTTGTGAGCTCGTTTCAGCTCATTTGTGACAAGGACCTGAAAATAGAAACTAGTAAGAAAAATAGAAACTTTCCTAAAATGAAAATGGGAAACTTTCTAAAAATGAAAAATAGAAACTACTGAAAATGGAAACTTACTAAAAATAATAAATAGAAACTACAAAAATAGAAACTTTCTACAAATAGGAACTTTCCCAATCAAAGAATGGAAACTTTCCTAAACAGGGTTTTATTAAGGAAATAACGCAGAAAATGCAGGGAAAAACAAGTAAAACGTCGCATTAAAATGCTCCTATCAACAACGAAAATCATCCATCCTCATCTTCCATCCACGGTGTAATTCGACCTCTACTTTGTAACCTTTGTTTGAATTTCGTTGGTTTTGCTTTAGTTGACATTCATGATTGAACAAAGTTATTATTTCTGGAATTTTATATGATTGAATGAAATTTTCAGATTCTATTATTGTAATTCGAGAGTTGCTTATGTGAGTTTGTTTAATTAAATTTGCTTTATAGATATCTTTTGTATTTTAATCTTATGTGGTTCGAAACACTTAGGGTTTTGATATAAATGGTGCTAGATTTAAGAACATGAAATCAACTTTTTGTTTTGTGTAACTTGAATCGAAGTAGTAAAGGTTTTGGACAAAAACCGAATTTAATTAAAGAGGATTGCAATTAGGTGGACTTTTTCATACTAAGTTGCACACTTGAGTTGATAGCCTTTCTTTGTTCTTAATGCGTTAAACATGTCATGATTGACTAGCTTTCTAGGGCTTGATTACATGTTTGATAGGATTAATCTTTGTGCTTTCACTTAGGTTAATTTGCACTGAAAAGTAAAAAATGGGAAATTATTTGCTTTCGAATATTTCACAAAATCAACTCCTTTCTCATGACTTAGATGAACAATATTAGGGTTTAATCGAATTTGACCATAGTTTCGGTTTTGATCTTTGTTCTCTCATTCCATTCGTGTAATTATGTTTTTAGTTTTCTTAGTTTTCTTTACTTAGTTTATTTTCGGAAACCAAATCTTAAAATCCCCCCTTTAATTTCATAATTATGTATATACTTTATTTTATTTTTGTAAATAATATACTTTGTGTCTTTATTAATTGTTTAATTGTCCAATATTGACAGGTGTACCCTCAATCCCCGGAATAGAACGATCCCTATTTACTATATACTAACGATGACATTTCAGGGTTAAATTATGCGCTTGCTTTCAATTTTTGAAAAATTGATGCGGCCAAAATAGGACAAACAAACAATTAAAATTAAAACAAAGTATAATATTCACAAAGATATTCACAACTATAAACATTGTACACGAAAAGGGGGGATTTTGTTTTTGGTTTTTCGAAAATAAAACTAAGTTAACAAAACAATTAAAATGCAAAAACATAAAAATACAAATGGAATGAGAGAACAAAGATCAAAACGGAAACATATGATTAAAATTGACTCAAACCCTAATATTGTTCATCTAAGTCATGAGAAAGGAGTTGATCATGTGAAACATTCGAAAGCAAATGAATTCCCATTTTTTACTTTTCAATGCTAATTAACCTAAGCGAAAGCACCTAGATTAATCCTATCAAACATGCAATCAAACCCTAGAAAGCTAGTCAATCATGTCATGTTTAACGCATTACACATAGAGAAAGGCTATCAACCCAAGTGTACAACTTAGTATGGAAAAGTCCACCTAATTGCAATCCTCGTTAATTAAATTCGGTTTTTGTCCAAAACCTTTACTACTTCGATTCAAGTTACACAAAACAAAAAGTTGATTTCATGTTCTTAAACCTAGCACCATTCATATCAAAACCCTAAGTGTTTCGAACCACATAAGATTAAAATACAAAAGATATCTATAAAGCAAATTTAATTAAACAAACTCACATAAGCAACTCTCGAATTACAATATAAGAGTCGAAATTCTCATTTAATCATAAAAATTCCAGAAATAATAATTTTGTTCAATCATGAATGTCAACTAAAACAAAACCAACGAAATTCAAACAAAGGTTACAAAGTAGAGGTCGAATTACACCGTGGATGGAAGATGAGGATGGATGATTTTCGTTGTGATCCTTGAAGCTTGAAAGCAAGTCTTCAATGGTGGATGGTGGAGGAATAGGTCACGACTCCTTCTTCTCTTGCTTTGGCCTTGCTTGAAATCCGTGGCTTGCTTTAGAGGATGGAGAGAAGATGATAGAGGCTCACGGCAACAATATGTATTTTCTGATTTTTTCTAAAGTGTAAATTGTATGGGGGAGAGGAACCCTTCTCAATGTCAAAGAGGTGGGTATATATAGGAGCACGGCTAGGGTTCACAAAGCAATAAGAATTTTCCACATAGCTTCAACCAATGATAATTCGCCAAGTAAGCTTGTGATGTGGTCCAACCAATCATAGAATGCCAAGTAAGTTTTGTGATGTGTTCCAACCAATCATAATTCTCTAAAATACCTCCCTAATATTTAATTGCTGAATTTCCTTGAAATTATTCTGATTTTCTTCATGAATTTCTGCCAACATTCCTTTAGGGAATTTAGGGATGAATCTGGACGCCTTTTGAGCTTTTCCTTGGTGCACACATATTTTCCTTCCATAAATATCTCCCTTGAATCTCTCTTTGCGTCATCTCCTTGATTATTTCTGATTTTCACGTTGGCAATCACACCAATTTACTCCTCCAACAATATTTCTTTCCATAAAAATCTCCCAAGAAAATCTCCTTTGATTTATTCCACGTGAAATTCTCAATCAATCACCTTAATTCCCACGTTGTCACCTTGTTTTCCTCTGGGTATTTCACGGCAAATTTAATTCCCAAAGAAAATGAATTTTCCTTTTTTAAAAACTCTTCCTTGAATCTCTCCTTGCCATGTCATCTTCATGAAGCTTCTCTTTCCATTTATGAACTCAATTCAGCTTGTTTATTCCAGAAACCTGAAAATAGAAGCTTTCTAAAATAAGAAATGGAAACTTTCCTAAACTAAAATGGAAACTTTCTAAAAATGGAAAATAGAAACTATAAAACGGAAACTTTCTACAATTAGGAACTTTCCCAATCAAAGAATGGAAACTTCCCTAAACAGAGTTTTAATAAGGAAATAACGCAAGAAATGTAGGGAAATAACAGTTAAAACGTCGCATTAAAATGCTCCTATCAAGAACCCAGACTCTAACACTTTTAATGCAGTTTTCTTTGACCTGATACGTGCAAAAGCATTTGCCAATTTAAACCCTGAAAATGTCGAGCGTTAATATAGGATAAGCAGGGATCGTTCTAAACCGGGGATTGAGGGTGCTAACATGTGAGACAAAATTAAAGAAAAGAATATACACATTTACGAAATCAAAGATATAATATACAAGTTTCACACGAAATTAAAAACATATACAAGTTAAGTTAGAATTAAATTAGAAATCCATATACAACACAAATACAAACAAAAAATCCTAGTTAAACTCTAACTACACAAATTCATGTATAACACAAACACATATTACTATTCACGAAAACACTATTCACGGAATTAAAATATATTTTCAGATTATTTACTTAATTATTTACGATTTACATGCATACTAAAAACCTAAATCGATTTTATTTATTTACAAATATACAAGAACACAAAACATAAAAGAAGGGGGGTTTTAAAGATCAAAGTATAAATTTTCAGAAAACAATAAAAGAATAAAACGTTTTCTATACAAAGGTGGGAAAAGAAGAACTTTTGGAAAACAATTTATCAAGAACAATTCAAGATCAATCCATTCATGCATCCCTTAATCTTGTAATTACCATGGAACGATATCAACCAAGAAACAAAGTTACAAGCGCCCAATGTCCCTTATATGACTTCCCTTTACACAATTGAGTAGAACAAGTGCCTAAACAATATATTTCAAATGCAAGTATCACACAATCGAAGCGACTCATAATCTCATGCATTCAAATCATTAAGAGCAAGTGAAAGTTTAGTCAATAAACATGCAAATTCAAGTACTCAAAGCAAGTCTTTTCATTACATGCATAATCTGATTTCGACCTTTGTACAAAGCCTTTACTACCATATTGAATTAGGATCAACAAGCGTTCACCTAATTACTAGCTCCAATTACATGCAATCATCCTAAGTTGGCCACCAAAGAACAAGAACATGCAAAAGTTATCTATAAAACAAAACCAGATTATCAATCCATATTTCGGCAATTAATCAAGATCAAGAACACACAAACACATCAATCATAGAAAAGAACATCCAAATCGCATCCAAAAATCAGAAAGTTATCTCATGGTTTCGGTTTTACACATAAGGAAAACAAAACAGAAAATACAACTACAAAAACACTAAACCGTAAAGAAAACATAGGGAAGATGGTATGAACAACCCTTGACTACGTCCCAAGGTCCAAAGCAGATCCAAGGCAGCAACACAAGGTAGAATTCACGGCTAGGATGGAGGATGGCACGGCTAGGAACTTGTAGATGCAAAAACCTGAAACTCAAGAGCAAACCGGTGAGAAACGAAATTGTGGAGAATAAAGTGTCACCCCTGAACGTCTAATACACAAGGTATATATAGTAGAACGTCCCAAGGCACTCCCAATTCGTTTCTACTTGGTTTCTCTTAGTTCGTGTTGATTTAGGACTTCTTTGGCACAAAACAGATTTCCGGCAGGATTGATCTCAGTCCACTAAAACGGCCATAACTTCCTCTAGAAAATAGATATTGATGAACCGTAAAAAGCTATGGAAACTAGACATCCGTAGCTTTCCAACCATATAAAGATCATAATTTTCTGAGCTCTGAACGATTTTTGACACTCCGTTGAAGTTGACTGATCTGCACAGGCAGATTTCCGAATCTGTATTGAATTCGACTTTTTAGGCACAAGTTGAGTCCAATTCGGTTTTCCTTCACATCACATGCCTCTCACATGTCTTCCACGCCTATTCTGAAGTAGAAACGTCAAGAACCTTCAAGAACCCTCAAGAATCTCTCGAAATTCCAATCCTTACTCAACAAGAAATCCAAACTCCATATTGCTTTGTAATTCGAATCTCTTGTTGCTTCCTCCTCCATGTGCATGGCATATGACCTTCTTGAGACTTCTAGATGCTTCATGAACGTTCCATAGTTCTCCTAGTATGAGTAGAACTCCATATGCAAGTAGGTTTCCTAGTTGAATACAAACTTCTTTTCTGCGATTCTTCTACACTCTTCCGGAACCTTCTTGAGTAATCCTTATCCAACAGGGACTCCTTGTCACACTAGGATTCCTTATCTGAGTCGAATTGGGTCTCCTTGTCCAAGTAGAACTTCTAATTTCCGTGACTTAAGAGTTTGAATCCAAGTCAGCTTCTGATTCCTACTCCAACTAGGATTCCTTTTCCTAGTCAAACTGGGAGAACTTCCATTTCTTCATTTCTCTTCACTTTTGCGCCGCTTGTGCCTTCCTTAGTCATTTTCGGACCTTGAGACTCCATTTTACCTGTAAAACACTAACTAAGTTAAATTGATCGAGATAAAGGAAATAACTTAGCAAAATATAGGGTTTAAACATTATAAACGTCGCATTTTACGCTCCTATCAAATTCCCCCACACTTAACTTTTGCTAGTCCCTTAGCAAAATCAACATAACAAACCAAAAAGACTACAAAACAAAAACAAAGAAACTACGAAAATACTAAGTATGGCAACCGAAAATCAAAGACTCAAGACAAGCAAAACATTGACAAACACTTAGACAAAATTAAGACAAAAACGTCACAACAAAGACACAAACCATTGACACACAAATGACTTCTACGCCCTTTAACATATTGTCTCAGAAATCTCATACTTTCAAGTTACCAAGATTAGCACGTAACCAAGCATCACATCTTCAAGATATTCAAGAGCTAATTACAAAATATAATCCACATATAACCATGTAAGACTTGGGGGTAAACAATGGTGATGGGTTCTTTAACATATTTCAAACAAGTCATGATTCAAACCTCACATGGATATATCACTCTTTCTTCTCTTAGATTCAAAGCTCATGCTTAAAAGCTTAGCACTCAAGTATATGTGATGTCGCTTTTATCGAGCGACCAATTTAACCCTGAAATGTCATTAGTAGTATAAAGTAAATAGGGATCGTTCTATTCCGGGGATTGAGGGTACACCTGTCATTGTCAAACAATTAAACAATTAAAATTAAAACAAAGTATAATATTTACAAAATATAGACATATTTACGAAAAAGGGGGAGTTTTTGGTTTTTGGTTTTAATTTCCGAAAATAAAATCTAAGTTACCTAAATAATTAAAATGCAAAAACATAAAAATACAAATGGAAT
The DNA here is from genome assembly GCF_002994745.2 of Rosa chinensis. Lineage (NCBI taxonomy): Eukaryota > Viridiplantae > Streptophyta > Magnoliopsida > Rosales > Rosaceae > Rosa > Rosa chinensis. The sequence continues at coordinate 40,789,535 of NC_037094.1, read as the reverse complement.
GCAAGAACAAAGATCAAAGTCGAAACTCATGATTAAAATTAATTCAAGTTCATCATTGTTCATCATAGTCATGCAAGAGGAGTTGATCATGTGAAACGTTCAAAAGCAAACAATTTCCCATATTTTACTTTCAATGCTAATTAACCTAAGTGAAAGCACCTAGATTAATTCTATCAAACATGCAATCAAGCCCTAGAAAGCTAGTCAATCATGTCATGTTTAACGCAATAAACACCTAGAAAGGCTATCAACTCAAATGTGCAACTTAGTATGAAAAAGTCCACCTAATTGCAATCTTCTTTGATTAAATTCGGTTTTTGTACAAAACCTTTACTACTTATCGATTCAAGAACACAAAACCAAAAAGTTGATTCATGTTCTCAAATTCGTAGCAACATTCACATAAAAACCCTAAATGTTTCGAACCATTCAAGATAATCATACAAAAGATTTCTATCATGCAAATTTAATCAAACACTCACACAAAAGCAACCATAAATCGCAATATATGAATCTGAAAATTAACAATTCATCATAAAATTTCAGAAAACAATACTTGTTCATACATATGTGTCAACTAAGGCAAAACCAACGAAAATACAAAGCAAAGGTACAAGGAGAATCGGATTACACCGTGATGAAGATGAGATGAATGAAGTGATGATGTGGTCTCTTGAATTTCGAAAGCAATCTTCAAGGTGGAGGGTGGATGGTGTGCACGGCTTGTCTTATTCTTCCTTGGCCTTGCTTGCACTTCGTGGTTGCCCTAGAGGATGGAGAAGAACACGGCTAAGCTAGAGAGATTTCTGAATTATTTTCTCAAAGTATTAACGCAAAAGTGTGGAATTTTCGGAACCCTTGACGTTGAGAGAAGAGAGGAATATATAGGGGACGGCTTCTAGGTCTTCAATCCGTCCACAACCCTAGCAAAGCTCACGGCAATCTCTTGCTTCCTCCACATAATTTTCTCCAATGATTTCGTGCCACATAAGCCCTATGAGGTGGTGCAACCAATCACAAAATTCCAATATAAATTCCCTAAATAATCTTGCCGAAATATATATAGATATTTTCTGATTTCCTTCACCAATTTCGGCAACAATATACTTAGAGAATAAAGGGGGACGAACCTAGACTCCTTTGAGAGCTTTTTGTGTTCAACACATATTCTCTTTCCTTTAAAAGCTCCCTAAGAAATCTCCACGAAATCTCTTTATTTTTTTCTGATTTTTCCTCACGGCAAAACCCTAGTTTTTCTCTTCATTATCTTTTGCCGAATTCCCTAGGGTTTGCACGGCATCCCCTTGTTTTCCTCTTGGCTTGGACGGCTAGGTCTTCTAGGGTTTTATCTCTTGATTTATTTCCATAAAAATAACCCTAGAAAATCTCCTTTTAATTTCTGATTTTCTTGGACGCCACCTCCTTGTTTCTCTCTTGCAAATTCACGGCAACAACAACCTTAAGGGTTAGGGTTTGCGTCACAAACCCTAATGTCATGGGCTTTGATGGGCCTTTATCCAATTTGCCGAAAATCCAAAGAGTTCTTGGGCCTCGTTGCTTTATCTTCAAGCCTTCTCATTTTCCAACGCAAAACACAATATTTTTCCATTTCTTTTTCATGGTTGCGTTGGAAACTTGCTAGGGAAGCCTTCCTCCATTTTGTAGGATTTCCTGGTTGGACTAGGAAAGCTTGTTTCTTCATTTCTGCTCAAATGTGTGGGCCATTTTCTCTCATGTTCGTTCGTCTTGATGTTCGCAAGCTGATGTCGCTTTTATCGAGCGACCAATTTAACCCTGAAATGTCATTAGTAGTACGTAATAAATAGGGATCGTTCTATTCCGGGGATTGAGGGTACACCTGTCATTGTCAAACAATTAAACAATTAAAATTAAAACAAAGTATAATATTTACAAAATATAGACATATTTACGAAAAGGGGGGAGTTTTTGGTTTTTGGTTTTAATTTCCGAAAATAAAATCTAAGTTACCTAAATAATTAAAATGCAAAAACATAAAAATACAAATGGAATGTAAGAACAAAGATCAAAGTCGAAACTCATGATTAAAATTGATTCAAGTTCATCATTGTTCATCATAGTCATGCAAGAGGAGTTGATCATGTGAAACGTTCAAAAGCAAACAATTTCCCATATTTTACTTTCAATGCTAATTAACCTAAGCGAAAGCACCTAGATTAATCCTATCAAACATGCAATCAAACCCTAGAAAGCTAGTCAATCATGTCATGTTTAACGCATTAAGCACCTAGAAAGGCTATCAACTCAAATGTGCAACTTAGTATGAAAAAGTCCACCTAATTGCAATCTTCTTTGATTAAATTCGGTTTTTGTACAAAACCTTTACTACGTATCGATCCAAGAACACAAAACCAAAAAGTTGATTCATGTTCTTAAATTCGTAGCACCAATTATATCAAAACCCTAAGTGTTTGCAACCACATAAGATTAAAATACAAAAGTTATCTATCATGCAAATTTAATCAAACACTCACACAAAAGCAACCATAAATCGTAATATATGAATCTGAAAATTAACAATTCATCATAAAATTTCAGAAAACAATACTTGTTCATACATATGTGTCAACTAAGGCAAAACCAACGAAAATACAAAGCAAAGGTACAAGGAGAATCGGATTACACCGTGATGAAGATGAGATGAATGAAGTGATGATGTGGTCTCTTGAATTTCGAAAGCAATCTTCAAGGTGGAGGGTGGATGGTGTGCACGGCTTGTCTTCTTCTTCCTTGGCCTTGCTTGCACTTCGTGGTTGCCCTAGAGGATGGAGAGGAGCACGGCTAGTCTAAAGAGTTTTCTGAATTATTTTCTCAAAGTGTAAACTGATAGGAGCATTTTAATGCGACGTTTTAACTGCATTTCCCTGCACTTTTCTGCGCCATTTCCTTGAAAAATCCCTGTTTGGGAAAGTTTCCATTCTTTGATTGGGAAAGTTCCTTATTGTAGAAAGTTTCCATTTTTTGTCTTCATTTTTCATTTCTCATTTCTCATTTCTCATTTTTCATTTCTCATTTCTGGAAAGTTTCTATTTTTCATTTTTAGTAAGTTTCTATTTTCATTTTTAGAAAGTTTCTATTTTAAGTATAGTTTCTATTTTCAGGACCTCCGAGCTAGAAAGTGGAAATGAACGCATGAATGGAAAGAGGAGCTTGCGAACATCAAGACGAACGAACATGAGAGAAAATGGCCCACACATTTGAGCAGAAATGAAGAAACAAGCTTTCCTAGTCCAACCAGGAAATCCTACAAAATGGAGGAAGGCTTCCCTAGCAAGTTTCCAACGCAACCATGAAAAAGAAATGGAAAAATATTGTGTTTTGCGTTGGAAAATGAGAAGGCTTGAAGATGAAGCAACGAGGCCCAAGAACTCTTTGGATTTTCGGCAAATTGGATAAAGGCCCATCAAAGCCCATATATTTAGGGTTTATGACGCATGAATAAACCCTAGGGGAGTGTTGCCGTTCAAAGCAAGAGAAAAACAAGGAAAGTGGCGTGAAAATCAGAATTATGTGTGGAGATTTTCTAGGAAGATTCTCTAGGGCTATTTTTATGGAAAGAAAATACTTGGAGATAATCCCTAGAAGTTTTGCCGTGAAAAAGGAAGGGATAAACAAGGGAGGACGCCAAAACCCTAGGGTTTTGGACGGCAAAGATATTCCCTAGAGATTTTTAAGGAAAGAGAAAAAGGTGGAGACCAAGGAAAGATCAAAAGAAGTCTAGATACATTCCTACATTCCCTAAAGAGTTTTGGCCGAATTTGGAAGCATAAAATCAGAAATTATCTCTTTATTTCGGCAAGAATTATTTAGGGAATTAATATTGGAATTTTGTGATTGGTTGCACCACCTCATAGGGCTTATGTGGCAAGAATTCATTGGAGGAAATTATGTGGAGGAAGCAAGCACATGCCGTGAACATCTCTAGGGTTTTGGACGGCTTGGACACCTAGGGGCCGTCCCCTATATATTCCTACACTTTCTCAACGTCAAGGGTTCCGAAAATTCCATACTTTTGCGTTTACACTTTGAGAAAATAATTCAGAAATCTCTCTAGCCTAGCCGTGCTCCTCTCCATCCTCTAGGGCAACCACGAAGTTCAAGCAAGGCCAAGGAAGAAGAAGACAAGCCGTGCACACCATCCACCCTCCACCTTGAAGATTGCTTTCGAAATTCAAGAGACCACATCATCACTTCATTCATCTCATCTTCATCACGGTGTAATCCGATTCTCCTTGTACCTTTGCTTTGTATTTTCGTTGGTTTTGCCTTAGTTGACACATATGTATGAACAAGTATTGTTTTCTGAAATTTTATGATGAATTGTTAATTTTCAGATTCATATATTACGATTTATGGTTGCTTTTGTGTGAGTGTTTGATTAAATTTGCATGATAGAAATCTTTTGTATGATTATCTTGAATGGTTCGAAACATTTAGGGTTCTTATGTGATTGTTGCAACGAATTTGAGAACATGAATCAACTTTTTGGTTTTGTGTTCTTGAATCGATAAGTAGTAAAGGTTTTGTACAAAAACCGAATTTAATCAAAGAAGATTGCAATTAGGTGGACTTTTTCATACTAAGTTGCACATTTGAGTTGATAGCCTTTCTAGGTGTTTATTGCGTTAAACATGACATGATTGACTAGCTTTCTAGGGCTTGATTGCATGTTTGATAGAATTAATCTAGGTGCTTTCACTTAGGTTAATTAGCATTGAAAGTAAAATATGGGAAATTGTTTGCTTTTGAACGTTTCACATGATCAACTCCTCTTGCATGACTATGATGAACAATGATGAACTTGAATCAATTTTAATCATGAGTTTCGACTTTGATCTTTGTTCTTACATTCCATTTATATTTTTATGTTTTTGCGTTTTTAATTATTTAGTTAGCTTTTATTTTCGAAAATAGAAAACCAAAATCAAAAATCCCCCCTTTTTCGTAAATATGTATATATTTTGTTTTATTTTTGTAAATATTATACTTTGTTTTAATTTTAATTGTTTAATTGTTTGATAATGACAGGTGTACCCTCAATCCCCGGAATAGAACGATCCCTATTTACTTTATACTACTAATGACATTTCAGGGTTAAATTGGTCGCTCGATAAAAGCGACATCAATTTTTGGCGCCGTTGCCGGGGATTGAAAAATCATTTGTCACTTTGTGAATAATATTTGTTTTGTTTATATTGTGATCGAAAAAAGAAAAAAAAAAATTTTTACTTGTTAATTATTTTGTAAATTGTCGAAAATTAGTTAATTAATTACTTAGGTTGTTATTTATATTGTTGAATACGAATTTTAATTGTAGGTTGTAAATTAAAGAAGGAATAGGTGAAGTCGTGTTTATTAATATTGGCCTAAACCCCTTATTGGTACCTAGTTCAGGTCCCTTAAGGTTGAGGGCGGCCTTTATTAACATTCATTGAACTGTCTTCACACTTAGGACCTTTTTCATCCAAGTAAGTATAGCCTATGTGGGGTGGTGTCTAGGAAAGGGGACAACGCTCATGACTGGTTCTTGGATTCAGAAGTGCTTACAAATGGGCGTAAACCTCAATGAGGGAGTAGCCTATGCCAAAATGGATCCTACCTCTCGTGGTCGCCCTCCCCTACCTGGCCATTTCAGTAAGGTTGCCCAAAGGATGTAGGAGGGACTTTGTGTCTAGACGACTATACTTGGGCCGCACGTCCTCTTGATTTACCGCTTGGAATTTAATTCGAAATCAATGGTATTTATAACAAAAGAAAATGTTGTGATTCACTAAGGTATATTGGATTAAACATAGTCTTGAAAAGGGTAACTGTTTCAGTCCCATTGCACATCGAGACTCCCTGTTCCCGTACCTAAGTGTTGAAAATAATTGTAAAGAAAAGGAAAGAATAGAAGTAATTTTACTTAATTTCGTGAAAAAAAAAAAAAAGAAAAAAAAAAAAGAAGAAGATAATTAGATGTGAATAGTGACGTTTTGTTTGTTTGTGTGAAAGTTTTGTGTAAATGGTGTCTAATCTTGTTAAACAAAGGAAATGTAAAGAATTAATTATAAATATTGTTAAATTCTTGATTTATTATAAGTGTGTAAATTCGTATGAGTAGATAAGGGCCCTTTTGTTAATATTGGCCTTAACCCTTCATTAGTGCCTTTCTGAGGTCTTTTGAAGTTGAGGGCGGCTTTTATTAGCATTTGGAGAACTGTCTAACACATGAGTTCTTTTCAAGCTGAGTAAGGGGTATATAGGTGGTGTCTTAGGTTGAGACCCTGGGTGATGGGTTCAAATTGGATCTCAGAGATACTATAAACCGTGCGTAAACCACAATGTGGGAGTAGCCAATAGGGGCCTAAACCTCAATGAGGGAGTAGCCTCCGTAGTGTCACCAAAATGAGTCCTCCCTCTCACTTACCTCTTAATCTGGCCATCTAGCCTTCTGAAACAAAGGGAAGTGACTTATGTCTAGACGACTATCCCTAGATCGTATCTCACCAATAGTAGTGGTTTCTATTGGGCTCGACTTACAACTTGTAATCAATTGAGATATTAACTTTATTTTGTAAAGATAATAAGATACTTGAACATAACCTCTACTTGTAAATTGTGTTGTTTTGTACATTTTATATTCGTATAAACTTCTTACGTGGTTTATTTGTGAAAAGATTGTGGATAGTTTGTAATTTGTACTTCTCTTTATACTTGTATAAATCATAAATAGTAAAGTCGTGAATAGTGACTTGTGAATAGTGACTCGTGAATAGTAAGGTTGATGTATAAATCACTAATTTGTAATTAACTCACTTTATACTTTGCTAACTTCTTTGAATTTTGATGATGTTCAGGATTCCTATGAATGACCGAGCCTTTTAGATCCTCTACACTAAAGGAAATTGAAGCAAGGCTCGCTCGCTTGAAGGGTCCTTCACTTCTTGAGCAGACAAGCCCTTCCCCTTCAACACACAGAGGGTACATCTTTAACGAACAAGGGAAGAGGACCTACTGTTCTGAGGAGTCTACATCACCTACACCAAGTCCATCTCCTCCTTCACGTTCACCTTCACCTGTGATTTCGTCCAACTCTACACCACCACCTTCACCACCACCTGAAGAAGTCGAAGAAGAGAGAATGGCATCTATTAGGGAACTTTCCACTGCAACTGTTGAAGGAGGACCCCCTACAGGCATAGTATACCCTCCCCCTGCAGCTGGAAGACAAGCAGAGTTTGAGCTAAAGAGTGGTTTGTTGCACAAGCTCCCTATCTTCCATGGACTTAATATGGAGGACGCTAACAAGCATGTTCGAGAATTTCAATCTGTTTGTGCAAACATGCAACCACAAGGGGCAGATGAGAACCTTCTTAAGATGAGAGCATTTCCATTCTCTCTAGCTGATAGAGCCAAGGATTGGCTATATAAACTTCCTGCAGGACGTATCACTTCATGGGAGACAATGCGAAAGGCCTTCTTAGAGAAATACTTCCCAGCTTCTAAGGTCATCACACTCAGAAAGAAGCTCAGTGGAATAGAGCAAGCCCATGATGAGTCCTATGCTGCTTACTATGAGAGGTTCAATTCCTTACTTGCACAATGTCCTCAACATCAGATGAAGGATGAGACCCTACTCACATGTTTCTATGAAGGACTCTTACCCTTGGAAAGGCAAATGTTGGATGCTGCAGCTGGGGGAGCTTTTGTGGATAAGTCCCCTACAGTTGGGAAGGAGCTGATAGCTAATCGTGCCTTGAACTCTCAACAATATGAGGGGGTAGGACACTCTACTCGTAGGGTGCATGAGATGAGCAAGAATACTGCAATTGAGGACCAACTGAATAAGCTTACTCTACTCATGAACCAAGTGGTAAGTTCCAAGGGACCAAGTGCAACAATAGCTTGTGGGGTGTGCTCTATGCAAGGGCATGTTACAGATCAGTGCCCTCAACTTAATGAGAATGGAGGATGGGAATCTGCAAATGCTATTGGAGGATATCAAGGAGGATACCAAGGAGGACCTCAACGTCCTAGACATGATCCTTACTCCAATACGTACAACCCAGGATGGAGGGACCATCCCAACTTCAAGTGGACCAACAATGATAACATTCAGAATCCTCTTGGTGGGAACTTCCAACGTCCTCAAGGGCCTTCATTCCAAGGATCATCTTTTCAAAGGCCCTACATGCCTCCGCCTCAACAGAACTCAGGACCTTCAATGTCTCACTATGACAAAACGTTGGAAGCCTTGACTAGTTCCACCCAGGCCTTGACAAACTCTACTCAAGCTTTGATTCAAGGACAACAGACCCACACTAAGGATATTGCAGATCTTAAGAAACAGATGGGCCAAGTTGTGGACTTCATGAGCAAGATTCATGAGACTGGGAAGCTTCCTAGTGGCACAATACCTAACCCTAAAGGTAATGTGGAGAATGCATCAGTTGTGACTACGAGGAGTGGGAGACCATTTGTGGATCCACCCAAGCAACCCAAGAAGGTCCAAATGAGCATAGAGATTGAGGAAGACCAAGAACCCACCAAGTTGGGTATTGAGAAGGACCCTGCAACGTCAAAGGAAGAGACCAAGGCATCCTCATCTTTAAAGGCAAAACCGGAAATCAAAGGTAATAATTCTAACTTATCAAATTCGGTTATTGCTAACCCTTCTTCTTCTTGCATGCCCTTCCCACGCAGGTTTGCCCAATCTAAGAAGGATGAAAGTGACCAAGCTATCTTGGAAACTTTCAAGAAGGTGCAAGTAAACCTACCCCTCCTAGAGGCCATCAAGCAAGTCCCTAAGTATGCCAAGTTCCTCAAAGAGCTTTGCACTACTAGGAGAGTAAACCGTGAAAAGGAGGTGGTAAAGGTAAGTGAGAATGTCTCTGCCCTAATTCAGAGGAAGATCCCTCCAAAGTGTAAGGATCCTGGAAGCTTTACCATTCCTTGTACTATTGGTAACTCTAGATTTAAGAATGCCATGCTAGACCTAGGTGCATCTGTTAATGTTATGCCCTACTCTGTTTATGAAACCCTAGGTCTAGGGGAACTTAAATCTGACAACGTTATCATCCAGTTAGCTGACAGATCCAATGCATACCCTAGAGGTTTGTTGGAGGATGTGCTTGTACAGGTTAACCATCTTATCTTCCCAGCTGATTTTTATGTATTGGAAATGGAGGACTCCCCTGTAAGTTCCACTCCATTGCTTTTGGGACGTCCTTTCTTAAGGACAGCTAGGACGAAGATTGATGTGTATGAAGGCTCTCTTACAATGGAGTTCGATGGTGACATTATTGGCTTTAACATCTTTGAAGCCATGAGGTATCCCCTAGAGGTTAATGATTGTTTTTCTGCTGACATTTTGGATGAACTTGCGCAGAAAATGTTTGATGTTATGCATGAGGATACCCTAGTCACTACCCTTGAGAGTGGGGTAGGCTATACAAAGGAAGGCGTCACCATCTCAGAGGACAAGTTGAAAGACACTTGTGAGGATAAAATCATTGAAAACGTCTCCTTCCTTGAGGCATCACCCTTTATAGGTAAGTCTGTTTCTCCATTGTCCATTCAGTTATCCACTAACAAGACTTTACCTTCAGTGGTCCAGGCCCCAGAACTTGAGCTAAAACCTCTTCCAGACCATTTGAAGTATGTCTACTTAGGGGACAAGGAAACCTTGCCAGTGATTGTGTCCTCTGCACTAACAACTCCACAAGAAGAGAAGTTGGTGGAAATGTTGAAGCAACACAAGACCGCCATAGGATGGACATTGGCGGATATCAAGGGAATCAGCCCTACAACTTGCGTCCACAGGATACTTCTAGAGGAGGGGTCTAAACCCACTAGAGAGGCTCAACGTCGTCTCAACCCTCCAATGATGGAAGTAGTGAAGAAGGAGGTTATCAAACTCCTTGATTGTGGGGTAATCTACCCTATTTCTGACTCCAAGTGGGTCTCTCCAGTTCAGGTCGTGCCCAAGAAGTCTGGGATCACTGTGGTAAAGAATGCTGATAACGAACTGGTGCCCCAAAGGACAGTAACAGGCCACAGAGTGTGCATTGACTATAGGAGGCTCAACGCAACTACAAGGAAAGACCACTTTCCTCTGCCATTCATTGACCAGATGCTTGAGCGCCTAGCTGGACATGACTACTACTGCTTCCTGGATGGATACTCTGGTTACAACCAGATTGCAATTGCTAATGAAGATCAAGAGAAGACAACCTTCACTTGCCCCTTTGGAACGTTTGCCTATAGACGTATGCCCTTCGGACTTTGCAACGCTCCAGGTACCTTTCAGAGGTGTATGGTAAGTATCTTTTCAGATTATATTGAGAAAATCATAGAGGTATTCATGGATGACTTTTCAGTTTTTGGAAAGAATTTTGATGATAGTCTTAATAATCTGGAGATAATTCTGAAACGTTGCATTGAAACTAACCTTGTCTTAAACTGGGAAAAATGCCATTTTATGGTTAAACAAGGAATAGTTCTAGGACATATTGTCTCTGCTAGGGGTATAGAGGTTGATAAAGCCAAGGTTGATATTGTGCGTCACTTACCCTCTCCCACTTCTGTGAGAGAGATTCGTTCTTTCCTTGGTCATGCAGGTTTTTACAGGAGGTTCATCAAGGACTTCTCCAAAATTTCGAGACCCTTATGTGATAGGAGCAAAAAAGTGTGACGATATTATTAATTATGTGCCTCATTTTAGCCTTGTTTCTCCCTTAAGTTTAGTGTTTTGAGTCATCGAGTCATTTTAAGAGTCTTGTAGAGTGTTTGGAGTGAAATAGGCAGAAAACGCAAAATTCATGAAGAATCCTAGCTGGATCAGGATTCCTCACCGTCATGCAAATCTGTGGGCCTTAAGATAGAATTTATGGGAGTATTTTTCTGAAATTAAATTGTTTTAATTCTTTTTATTTTCTCTAAAAGAATTTAATTTTCTGCCCTTTATTAAATCAGGTTGACCAAGCAATGAAGAAGGGAAATAAAGCAGAAAAGACGTTTTCAGTTGAGGAATAAAAGAAAAAGATGTTTCAGCTGGAAAAATAAATAAGAGAAAGATGTTTCAACTTGGAAATTAAAGGAATTGCCCCATTATGAGAGGAGTTAAGGCCATAAAGAAGACGTTTCAGTTGGGAAAGCCAACCAATGCTCCCCTATAAATAGGCAACGTCCAGAACTGAATTTGCATCACTTCCCAGCCAAGATCACTTCCCAGCCAAGATCATTCCAAGACTACCCAATTCACTCCTCAAACCTCCATATCTTACAAGACCGTGACCACCATCCATCCATCAATCTACAAAGCTCTAAGGCGCTGAGTCAAGGACGCTCCACCACCATAGTAGAGACAAGTTCATCACCTTGTTGCTAAGCCGCTGAGGAAAGCTTCAAAGTGTAACTATGACTCTACTTATATTTTTTATTCCGGTTTTGTGTGTTTCAATTTGCGAGTTGTGTAATTGGAGACATGGAATTTTCAGAATATTTTTATTAATATTTTTGAGATTTTCAGTTTATTATTGAGTTAATTTCGAGAATTCTTTTATGATGCATGTTACAATCTTGTGCCCTTTTACGTGTTTAGGTAATTTTCAGAGTTAGGTTAATAAGTTTGCATGCTAGAATAATGGTGAGAGTTCTTGTGTGTTTGCTTAATTTGCCAAGAGTAATTGTTATTTGTTAAGGCGCTGAGTTAAACAAGTAGCAATTAGTTCTAAAAAGTGGTAAAAACTATGTTCAATGGTTAAACGATTCTGGAAATTACGTGTTAAATTCTATGTCTAATGGTTAATTTGCACGTGTGAGTTGATTCGAGGGTTAGATAATACTACTAGTTAAGAGAATTACGCTGAGTGTTTTCGAAAATTAGTAGTATTAGGCTTGGTAAGGACTTTTCCGATTCAAGCCTACATTAGAATGAATCAGATAAGTGGATTGATCCGCTGAGGCTTTTCATTTGAGCTCTTATCTAGGCATTTAAGGTGGGCACATTTTTGTAGCATGTTGAAATGAATTTCTGTTTTTACACTTAGTAATTTCCGAGTGGTATTGGTCTAGGTTAGGGAAGTCGATCATTGTATATAGTTTTATTTGTTTTGTTTTTATTTTAAGTAGATTAGAAACCAAATTCCAAAACCCCCATTTTATTTTTTTATTTGTTAATTGACCTTTTTGTGTAGGTGTACCCTACAATCCCCGGACTGAACGATCCCTGCTTATCCTATACTGACAACTACATTTTGCAGGGTTAAATTGTGAGGCTATTTCAGCCGAATCAATTTTTGGCGCCGTTGCCGGGGATTGTTAAAATCCCTTGCACTTAAAGTGTCATCGATTTTGTTGTATATAGAATGCATGCTAATTTTTGTACTACACTTGTGGAATGGTGACAAATTGCGATTTCGGTTAGGCCAAGCTTTAATTGTGATTTAGTTTAAGTTTTATGAGTGTTACAAAATTAAGCATGTCTTTTATCATTGTTGTACAATTTGTAGAAGATGTTTTTTTTTAACCATATTGTAAATTGAATGCGTTTCACTTAGATTTTTTTTTTTTTTTTTTTTTTTTTTTTTTTCAGTATATTGTAAATTGTAGAATGAGTTTTTTTTTTTAGTATGTTGTAAATTGTATGTGTTTCACTTAGATTAATATACTTAGGTTATGAATTTAGCTAAATACTTAATTGTTGTAAGTGTGTAAAATCGTATGAGTAGACAAGGGCCCTTTTGTTAATATTGGCCTAAACCCTTCATTAGTACCTTACTCAGGTCTCTTGAGGTTGAGGGCGGCCTTTATTAGCACTTGGAGAACGGTCTAACACATTAGTTAATTTCCCAGCTGAGTAAGGGGCGCATACGGATGGTGTCTTAGGTTGAGACCCTGGGTGATGGGTTCAATTGGATCTCAGAGATACTATAGAATGAGCCTAAACCACTATGTGGGAGTAGCCGATAGGGGCCTAAACCTCAATGAGGGAGTAGCCTCCGTAGTATCACTAAAATGAGTCCTCCCTCTCACTTACCTCTTAATCTGGCCATTCGGCCTTCTGAAACAAAGGAAAGAGACTTATGTCTGGGCGACTATCCCTATATCGTATCTCACCAATAGTAGTGGTTTCTATTGGGCTCGACTTATAACTTGGAATCAATTGAGATATTAACTATGTTTATAATAATTAAAAAAAAAAAAAAAATTGATGTGTGACCTGCTTAAGGTATATTGGATTAAACATGACTTTGTCGAGGGTAGCTGTTCTATAGTCCCATTGCACAAACGAGGTCCTCTGTTCCAGTACCTAAGTATGTAAATGTAAAAGTAACTTAGAAAGTTAAGGAAAGACATAATGTTTGTATTTCGAACCTTGTACATGTTACTAACACTTGATTTGGTCTTAAAGGTCCATGAATGTCCACTGTCTCTGATAAGACTAAGGAGCTCTTTGAAAAATTGGAACGTGCTAAGCAAAGGGCAGAACTCACTTTTTCAGACCGCCTTCCTCTAGAAAGGAGGGATTCTCAGGACTCTAGCTATTCAGGTTATAACTCCTCAACTAGATCAACCGAGGAGATCAACAAACCTGACCATTCTGAAGAAGGAGAAGAACAAGTCTTGGAAGAGGAAGAAGAGGAGGTCATTGAAGAGGAAGAAGAGGAAGAGCACGCCCGTGTTGAGCAAGTACAGGCACCAATGGCTGAGACTATTAGGCAACTGTCTAATCCTACAGGTGGGGGTGTTGCACCCTTATGCATTGCCTATCCAGAACCAGGAGAGGGGCTTAATGATGATTTTGAGTTAAAGAGTGGGTTTCTGCATCACCTACCCAAGTTTCATGGGATGAGTAGTGAAGACACCAACAAGCATCTCAAGGAGTTCGAGTTTGTCTGTGGGAGTATGTGCCCTAAAGGAGCTGATATCAATATCTTGAAGATGAAGGCATTTCCCTTTACTTTGGAGGACAAGGCCAAGACTTGGCTATTCGAGCTGCCTGCTGGGACTATCAACACTTGGGATAGGATGAAGGGCGAGTTCCTTACGAAGTACTTTCCTGCCTCAAAGGTCACTGTTTTGAGGAAGCAGATTAGTGGAATCACGCAAGGACATGAGGAGAATTTCTGCAATTATTGGGATAGATTTAAGAGCCTTGTAGCATCATGCCCTAACCATGGGATGAGTGAGGGGTCCCTCCTAACCTATTTTTATGAAGGACTCACCGCTAATGAGCGTGGTCTGTTAGATGCTGCTGCTGGAGGATCTTTTATGGATAAGACACCTGCTGATGCCAAGGTGCTACTTACTAATCGTGCACTAAACTATCAACAATATGAGGGGGTGCTTTCCTCTCAACGGAGGGTACATGAGGTGTCCACTAACTCTGCTCTTGAAGACAAGGTCAACAAGATGTCTACTCTGCTGTCTCAAGTCTTAAACGTTAATGGAGGAGGAGCAATGACTCAAGTGTGTGGGATGTGCTCGACTCAAGGGCACCCCACAGATAAATGTCCCCAGCTTGCCTCTCCAGAAGGATGGGAATCTGTTAATGCCCTAGGGTATCAAGGAGGTCAAGGAGGCCCGAGGTACAACCCTTACTCCAATACTTACAATCCTGGGCTCAGAGACCACCCCAACTTTCGTTGGGCCAACAATGATAACACCTTGAGACCACCTCAAGGCCCAGGTCAGAATTCTCAGCGCCCACCAGGTTTGTTTTTGAGGCCTCAGGTACCTCAAACTTTTGGTATTCCTAATTCTGTCCCTCCACCTCCTGTTTCTAATACTTTGAGTGCCCCTAATTATGATGAACTGTTGAAGTCCCTTGCTGCGGGGCAACAACAACTAAACACGGCTACTCAAGCTTTGGTTGTAGGACAGGCGACCCATTCAAAGGATATTGCAGAGCTCAAGAATCAAATGGGCCAAGTGGTGGATTTCATGGGACGGATTGCTGAAACAGGGAAACTTCCAAGCAACACAGTGCCTAACCCAAGGAATGAGCACGCCCAAGCCATCATCACTAGGAGTGGGCACGTACTAGTTGACCCTCCCAGAGCCCACAAGAAGGCCCAAGCAGCCCATAATGAAGAAGAAGACGTTGTGGAGGTGTCTAAGAAGGATGTTGAGAAGGACCCAGCTACATCAAGGGTGGAAGTTGACTTGCCCCAAGCTGAGACACCCAAAGGTACAATTCCTAACTCTACTGGTTTAGTTAAGACTAACCCAGTTGTTTCTATACCTTTCCCAAGCAGGTTTGCCAAGACAAAGAAAGATAAATCTGATCAAGAGATCTTGGAAATCTTCAAGAAGGTTCAAGTGAACATGCCCTTGATCGAGTGCATCAAACAGGTGCCTAAATACGCCAAGTTCTTGAAGGAGCTATGCACCACAAGGAGGCAGACAAGAGAGAAGGAGGTGGTGAAAATGAGCGAAACGGTATCAGCCGTTATCCAGAGGAAGCTACCCCCAAAGTTGAAGGACCCAGGGAGTTTTTCTGTTCCCTGTATCATTGGTGACACCAGGTTTGAAAATGTGATGTTAGACTTAGGGGCATCCATAAATGTTATGCCTTATAATTTGTATGTGTCCCTAGGTCTAGGCCCTCTTAAGAGGGATAATGTTGTCATTCAACTTGCTGATAGGTCTAACAAATACCCTCAAGGGTATGTTGAGGATGTTCTTGTGCAGGTAAACCATCTGATATTCCCTGCGGATTTCTACGTATTGGACATGGAGGAATCGGCCCTAAATACCACACCATTACTTTTAGGGCGTCCCTTTATGAGGACTGCAAGAACTAAAATCGACGTGTACAAAGGGACTCTCACCATGGAGTTTGATGGTGATGTTATACGCTTCAACATTCTTGAAGCCATGAGGTACCCTATTTCTGATTTGAAACCTTGCTTTGCTATTGATGTAGTTGATTCACTCGCGCAGGTTTTCTCTGAAGCAATGGTTGAGGATGAATTGGCTCTGACCCTGGAGGAGGGGGTTGGATATGATGCAAATGGGGAACCTATTCCCAAGGTTGAGTGGGACGCTGAGGAGCCTAGAGTGATCAAGACTGTGGCCTCACTGGAGGCTCAGCCTATAAAGAGGTCAATTTCCTATTTGTCAATTCCGGTTTCTACTAATAAAATGCTACCCTCTATTGTTCAGGCACCCAAGTTGGAATTGAAGGTACTCCCTGAGCATTTGAAGTACGCGTACCTAGGAGAAAAGGAGACCCTCCCAGTGATCATATCATCAATGCTGGAGGTAGAGCAAGAAAGAAAGTTGGTGAACGTGTTGAAGAAGCACAAGACCGCCATTGGTTGGACTCTGGCAGATATCAAGGGGATCAGCCCAACCACGTGTGTCCACCGGATCCTGTTAGAAGATGGCGCCAAGCCCACAAGAGAAGCCCAAAGACGTCTACATCCGCCCATGATGAAGGTGGTCCAAGACGAGGTGATCAAGTTGCTAGATTGTGGGGTGATCTACCCCATTTCTGATAGTAAGTGGGTCTCTCCAGTGCAAGTGGTGCCCAAGAAGTCTGGGGTGACAGTGGTGAAGAACGAGGATAATGAGCTAGTGCCCCAGAGATTAGTCACTGGTCATAGGGTATGTATCGACTATCGGAAGCTGAATGCCACAACGAGGAAGGATCATATGCCCTTGCCTTTTATTGACCAGATGTTGGAGCGCTTAGCGGGCCATTCCTACTATTGCTTCTTGGACGGATATAGTGGGTACAACCAGATCTGCATAGCCCACGAGGATCAGGAGAAGACGACTTTCACATGCCCCTTTGGGACCTTTGCTTATAGGCGCATGCCCTTTGGCTTATGCAACGCACCAGGTACTTTCCAAAGATGTATGCTTTCCATTTTCTCAGAATACATTGAAAATATTATTGAAGTCTTTATGGACGACTTTAGTGTCTTTGGTAAAGATTTTGATACTTGTTTAGAGAATCTAGGATTGATACTTGAGAGGTGTGTAGAAACTAACCTTGTGCTGAATTGGGAGAAGTGTCACTTCATGGTGACACAAGGAATAGTGTTAGGACACATAATATCTGATAGAGGCATTGAGGTAGATAAGGCTAAGGTTGATCTTGTACGTCACTTACCCTCCCCCACAACTGTGAGGGAGGTACGCTCTTTTCTTGGCCATGCAGGATTTTACAGGCGGTTCATCAAAGACTTCTCCAAGGTGGCGAGACCTATGTGTGCCCTATTGCAAAAGGACGTGCCCTTTGTGTTCAATGAGGATTGCAAGAAGGCGTTTGAAAAGCTCAAGGAGTTGTTGACCACGGCCCCCATCATATGCCCTCCGGATTGGAGTCTACCCTTCGAGCTTATGTGTGATGCATCGGACTATGCTGTTGGAGCTGTGTTGGGCCAGAGGAAGGATAAGAAGCCCTATGCTATTTACTATGCTTCTCGGACCCTCAACGACGCCCAGCTCAACTACTCCACCACTGAAAAAGAACTCTTGGCCGTAGTCTTTGCTTTAGATAAGTTTCGTTCTTATGTATTGCATTCTAAAGTAATTGTTTACTCTGACCATGCAGCCTTGAGATATCTGATGATTAAGAAGGAGGCCAAGCCCAGATTGATTCGATGGATCCTGTTGCTTCAGGAATTTGACCTAGAGATCAAGGACAAGAAGGGCAGCGAGAATGTGGTGGCGGACCATTTGAGCAGGATAATACATGAGGAGGACGTCCAGCCCCTACAGGAAACTTTCCCAGATGAGCAGCTCTTTGGGATAGAGGTTAGTGTGCCCTGGTATGCGGATATAGTTAACTATTTAGTCACTAGGACATTTCCTGACACACTTTCCAAAGCTAGTAAGGATAAATTGAAGAAAATGGCTAGGCACTTTATTTGGGATGAGCCCTATTTATGGAAACATTGTAGTGACCAAGTCATTAGGAGATGTGTCCCAGAGTCTGAGCATAGGTCAATTCTATCATTTTGCCATAGTGAGGCTTGTGGAGGCCACTTTGGGCCTCGTAAAACAGCCTTGAAGGTCTTAGATTGTGGATTTTATTGGCCCACTATCTTCAAGGATGCAAACTTGTTTTGTATTTCTTGTGATAGGTGCCAACGGACTGGTAATCTTGGCCCAAAAGATCAAATGCCCATGAGCCCAATAATAAATGTAGAAATTTTTGATGTTTGGGGCATTGACTTTATGGGCCCATTTCCCTCATCTAATGGTTGTTTATATATACTATTGGCTGTGGACTATGTATCAAAGTGGGTGGAAGCAAAAGCCACCCGGACTAACGATTCAAAAGTGGTTGCAGGTTTCTTGAAAACTAACATATTTTCCAGGTTTGGAGTGCCACGTGTGCTAATCAGTGATGGAGGTTCTCACTTTTGCAACCGTACAATCGAGGCTTTGCTGAAGAAGTATGGGGTAACCCATAAGGTGTCCACGCCCTACCACCCTCAGACCAGTGGCCAAGCAGAGGTATCCAACAGGGAGATCAAGAGGATACTCGAGAAGACAGTGGGCCCGACAAGGAAGGATTGGAGCCAGAGATTGGATGATGCGTTGTGGGCCTACAGAACGGCCTACAAGACGCCTATTGGGATGTCTCCCTTTAGGTTGGCCTACGGAAAGGCATGCCACCTTCCAGTGGAGCTAGAGCACAAGGCTTGGTGGGCTGTCCAGAAGTTCAACATGGATTATGATGAAGCGGGCCTACATAGGAAGCTACAGCTAAATGAGCTTGAGGAGATAAGGAATGAGGCCTACGATGCTTCATGGATCTACAAGGAGAAGACAAAGGCCTACCATGACAAAATGATTCGCGGAAAAAGCTTCCAAGTGGGCCAGAAAGTTCTGTTATTCCATTCCAGACTTAAGCTATTCCCGGGTAAACTACGTTCTCGTTGGGTTGGCCCATTTATAGTTTCAAATGTGTTTGCTCATGGTGCTGTAGAGATCAAGAGTGAGAAGACGGGGAAGGAGTTCAAGGTAAATGGGCATCGTCTCAAGCCCTACTATGAGTCCTTGGTGGGGCACACATTGGAAGAGATACCCCTCCAGGAGGCACCCCATGACGTGTGAACAAGGAGAAGAGTCCAGGCTGAAGGACTATAAATATTAAGCGCTGCATGGGAGGCAACCCATTTCAACCGAAGCTGTGAAGGAGCCATCAACGAGAGTTTGACATTTCTATCCCTTCACTTGCTTAGGTTGAATTGTACTTGGGTCTTTGTTTGTTTGTTTGTTTATTTTACCCTTCCCTTATTTTCGTAGCCCCCCATATTTAGGGTCTATATACCATACTTTTTGCCTACATTAAGACAATGTAGATTCTAAGTGTGGGGTGGGTTTACACCTTTATTTCAGTTAAAAAAAGAAAGAAAAAAAAAGAAGTTGGTTTTATAGAGTCTTTTTGTTTGTTTGAGTCTTAGGATGCCTCTAATGTCTAGGATGAACATGTCTCTGAATTCATGGCTGAAGGTTTTGACAATCAAAATAGGACTTAATTGAATTCTGTGGTTAATCGACGTTGTGATGCTTGTATGAAGATTTGAGATAGGATTGTAACTTGGTTCATTAAGCATGCTAGGATTAAGTCTGATTCATTTGACCCTAAGTGAGCTGTTGAGCTAAAATACTTTCTTTTTGAGTGCTTAATTGATAATTCTAGAATTTCATGGCTGTATTTGCAAAACCTCATCATTCTTTGAAATCCAATGATCATGTGCCATAGATTTTAATGGACTAGAGAGTACTAGAACTCGGCTGTTGTGACTGTCAAAACTTGTATGCCATAATATGCACTGATCCTGGATAGGATAGAAGGCATTAGGGTAACCACCATAGCCAAACAAGCATGTGTCCCCAACTGTGCCCGTCGTGGGACTCCTTAGAATGAACCCCTTTGAGCCTACGTTGAAAACCTTTGTTTCATCACCCTCACTACCCTACCATGAGCTTAGTACAGGATATCTCTACCCTTGTCTTAGGGACTTAGTAGAGCATGACATAGTATGTAGGGGTGACGATGAAAGACAAGTGTGGGGTGGGGAAAATCCAAGAAAAAAAGAAGAGAAAAAAAAAAATTTGCCGTAAAAAAAAATGAAAGAAAATGAAAATGAAAAAGAAAGAAAGAAAAGCGGCAAAATAGAAGAAAAATTGAAAAGAAAACTCTTGGGAAATTGTTGCAGTGTGGTTTTGGACTTTCAAATTTGTAGAAGGCTTAAAGTTGAAAATTATGCCTTTGTCCATTCCCATGTTGGTTAGAGTGAAGGTTTGGCCCAAAACAATGATATTTGGTCTACAAAAATGATGACATAAGGTGGTCCTTATGTGCTCTGCTAGGTCCTTAGGATTTTTGTATCCTTAATCTTCATTTCAAAAACCCTAGCTTAGCCCCATTACAACATGTTTTAAGTGCTTACTTGATCCTTGAGATGGGCAGTCTTTGGTTAGTGGAGTCAGGTACGTAGTCGAGCTTATGGTTTAGGTCCATTTGTGCACTTAGTCATTTCATGAGGTCTTTAATAATTCTACACAAAATGCGTTTCTTGATGAAATATACAAGCTGTTTGTTGCCTTACAATTTGTTCTCTTGCATATACTTGAGTGTGAAGCTTTTAAGCATAGCCATTTCTGAGAGAAAAATCGAGAGTATGCCCTGTGAGTTTGGATTGGACTTGTTCGAAACATGCTATCATTCACTGTATAACTTAAGTTCTCCATATCTTGCTTAGTCATATGAATGTCACATGTTTATTAACCATGGAATTATCTATGCGATTTTGATTAAGTGTTTAACGTGAAAGCCATGAGTTTGGAGTCTCTGAGACAACAGTTAGGAGCAATAGAGTCATTTACTGCTTTTCGTTGAGTCTTTGTTTTGTTTTGTATTTTTGTTTTGCTAAGGGACTAGCAAAAGCTAAGTGTGGGGTAGTTGATAGGAGCAAAAAAGTGTGACGATATTATTAATTATGTGCCTCATTTTAGCCTTGTTTCTCCCTTAAGTTTAGTGTTTTGAGTCATCGAGTCATTTTAAGAGTCTTGTAGAGTGTTTGGAGTGAAATAGGCAGAAAACGCAAAATTCATGAAGAATCCTAGCTGGATCAGGATTCCTCACCGTCATGCAAATCTGTGGGCCTTAAGATAGAATTTATGGGAGTATTTTTCTGAAATTAAATTGTTTTAATTCTTTTTATTTTCTCTAAAAGAATTTAATTTTCTGCCCTTTATTAAATCAGGTTGACCAAGCAATGAAGAAGGGAAATAAAGCAGAAAAGACGTTTTCAGTTGAGGAATAAAAGAAAAAGATGTTTCAGCTGGAAAAATAAATAAGAGAAAGATGTTTCAACTTGGAAATTAAAGGAATTGCCCCATTATGAGAGGAGTTAAGGCCATAAAGAAGACGTTTCAGTTGGGAAAGCCAACCAATGCTCCCCTATAAATAGGCAACGTCCAGAACTGAATTTGCATCACTTCCCAGCCAAGATCACTTCCCAGCCAAGATCATTCCAAGACTACCCAATTCACTCCTCAAACCTCCATATCTTACAAGACCGTGACCACCATCCATCCATCAATCTACAAAGCTCTAAGGCGCTGAGTCAAGGACGCTCCACCACCATAGTAGAGACAAGTTCATCACCTTGTTGCTAAGCCGCTGAGGAAAGCTTCAAAGTGTAACTATGACTCTACTTATATTTTTTATTCCGGTTTTGTGTGTTTCAATTTGCGAGTTGTGTAATTGGAGACATGGAATTTTCAGAATATTTTTATTAATATTTTTGAGATTTTCAGTTTATTATTGAGTTAATTTCGAGAATTCTTTTATGATGCATGTTACAATCTTGTGCCCTTTTACGTGTTTAGGTAATTTTCAGAGTTAGGTTAATAAGTTTGCATGCTAGAATAATGGTGAGAGTTCTTGTGTGTTTGCTTAATTTGCCAAGAGTAATTGTTATTTGTTAAGGCGCTGAGTTAAACAAGTAGCAATTAGTTCTAAAAAGTGGTAAAAACTATGTTCAATGGTTAAACGATTCTGGAAATTACGTGTTAAATTCTATGTCTAATGGTTAATTTGCACGTGTGAGTTGATTCGAGGGTTAGATAATACTACTAGTTAAGAGAATTACGCTGAGTGTTTTCGAAAATTAGTAGTATTAGGCTTGGTAAGGACTTTTCCGATTCAAGCCTACATTAGAATGAATCAGATAAGTGGATTGATCCGCTGAGGCTTTTCATTTGAGCTCTTATCTAGGCATTTAAGGTGGGCACATTTTTGTAGCATGTTGAAATGAATTTCTGTTTTTACACTTAGTAATTTCCGAGTGGTATTGGTCTAGGTTAGGGAAGTCGATCATTGTATATAGTTTTATTTGTTTTGTTTTTATTTTAAGTAGATTAGAAACCAAATTCCAAAACCCCCATTTTATTTTTTTATTTGTTAATTGACCTTTTTGTGTAGGTGTACCCTACAATCCCCGGACTGAACGATCCCTGCTTATCCTATACTGACAACTACATTTTGCAGGGTTAAATTGTGAGGCTATTTCAGCCTAATCATTATGTCAACTACTCCAGAAGGATGTGCCCTTCCACTTTGACAAGGAGTGTCAAGAAGCTTTTGACAAGCTTAAGGAGTTGTTGACATCTGCCCCCATCATGTTACCTCCAGACTGGTCCTTGCCCTTTGAATTAATGTGTGATGCCTCTGACTACGCAGTTGGAGCCGTTTTGGGACAAAGGAAGGAAAAGCTGCCCTATGCCATCTACTACGCCTCAAGGACTCTCAATGATGCACAAATGAATTACTCCACCACAGAGAAAGAGCTCCTTGCAGTTGTTTTTGCCCTTGAGAAGTTTCGTTCCTACTTACTTGGTACCAAGGTGATTATTTATACTGACCATGCAGCTTTGAAGTACTTGATGACCAAGAAGGAGGCGAAACCAAGGCTCATTAGATGGATCCTACTCTTGCAAGAGTTTGACGTTGAAATCAAGGACAAGAAGGGTAGTGAGAACGTGGTAGCTGACCACTTGAGTCGTTTGGTGCACGCAGAAGACCCTCTCCCTTTGGTGGAGACGTTTCCAGATGAACAACTCTTTGGAATCCAGGTAAGTGAACCATGGTATGCGGATATTGTGAATTACATTGTTTCTAGAAAGATTCCTGATACCATGTCACGTGCTCATAGGGATAGGCTTAGGAAAACTGTTAAGCAATATGTTTGGGATGAACCTTATTTGTGGAAGTATTGCTCTGATCAATTGATTAGGAGATGTGTGCCTGAACATGAACATAATGCTATACTTTCTTTTTGCCACTCTAAAGCATGTGGGGGTCACTTTGGGTCTAAGAAGACTGCGTTTAAGGTGCTAGAGTCTGGGTTCTATTGGCCAACATTATTTAGGGATGCACATGCCTATTGTTTAACTTGTGATAAGTGCCAAAGAACAGGAAATCTAGGTCCTAGAGATCAAATGCCATTGTCCAATATAATAACTGTTGAAATATTTGATGTCTGGGGTATAGATTTCATGGGACCTTTCCCTTCATCTTTTGGGTTTCTCTATATCTTACTTGCAGTGGACTATGTTTCCAAATGGGTGGAAGCAAAGGCCACTAGAACTAATGACTCTAAGGTTGTTGCAGATTTTATCAAGTCTAACATCTTTAGCAGGTTTGGAATGCCTAGAGTTCTCATTAGTGATGGAGGATCCCATTTTTGCAATCGGACGATTGAGGCTCTCTTGAAGAGATATGATGTCACACATAAGGTTTCTACACCTTATCACCCACAAACTAGTGGGCAGGCTGAGGTCTCTAATCGTCAGATTAAGGGGATATTGGAGAAGACTGTGAACCCCAACAGGAAGGACTGGTCCTTGCGTCTAGAGGATGCTTTGTGGGCCTACAGAACTGCATACAAAACTCCCATAGGTATGTCACCATATCGAATTGTCTATGGCAAACCATGCCATTTACCTGTGGAGTTGGAGCACAAAGCTTGGTGGGCTGTGAAGCAGTTCAACATGGATATGGATGCAGCTGGGCTTCATAGGAAGTTGCAATTGCAAGAGTTAGAGGAGATAAGGAATGATGCCTTTGAAAGTGCTAAAATTTACAAGGATAAGACTAAGGCATTCCATGACAAAATGATTCGAAGAAAGACTTTTGTTGTGGGTCAAAAAGTTCTTCTCTTCCATTCTCGTCTCAAACTCTTCCCAGGTAAGCTTCGTTCTCGTTGGATTGGACCTTTTGTTATCACTCATGTGTTTCCTCATGGAGCTGTGCAGATAAAGAGTGAACATACAAGCAACGAGTTCAAAGTGAATGGCCATCGCTTGAAGCCTTACTATGAGGCATTTGTGGAACATGAAGTGGAGGATGTACCCCTCCAAAACGTTCCAAACCCTGAGGATTAAATGGAGGTACAAGTCTAGGCTGAAAGACTATAAACATTAAGCGCTGCTTGGGAGGCAACCCAATTCTGAAGTAGCTGTGGAGGAGTCATCAACGCAGATTTGTTTTATCTCTCCCTTTTACTTCTCCAATTTTTCTTTATGTTGGTAGTCATTTTCGTAAATTTCATCCCTATATGCTTAAGTGTTCCATTGCATGCTTTTTATTGATTACATTGAGGACAATGCAATATTTAAGTGTGGGGGAAGGGATTTATACTTTTGTTTTGAGTCATATTTTGAGTCATATATATTGAAAAATACAAAAAATTGAAAAATGTCAAAAATTTAAAAAAATTTTCGTTGCTTTTGTTTTTGTTTTGAGTCTTAGGATGCCCTTTCAACTGTCTAGGATGATTCTATATCTCTGAAATCATGACTAAAAGAGGATCACAAGATTGAGATGATTTTTAAACATGGTATTCTTTGGTTAATTGAGATATATGAAAAATATGTGCCTTGTAGTGGATATGGATTTCGAAACTTTGGTACAGAAAATATGAGCATGTTAAGATAAGTTTTGATTCATAAAGCCCATGTGAGATATTTGAGCCATGTCCCTTTTTCTTGGAGTGAAAATGAAATATATATTCTTAATTTCTTGGCGATGTTTTGATGATCTCATTATTCTTTCATTTGATTGACTACTTGCCATAGATTAAGTTTGATGGACTAGAGAATGCTAGAATTCGCTCTTGTGCTTGTTGAGACGTATGTCAATACATGGCCCTGATTTTGGAAGGGATAGAGGCACCCTAGGAATTACCACCATTGCCATATAAACTTGTGTCCCCATTTGTGTCCGTCGTGGGACTCCCCTAGATAAGCCCCTTTGAGCCTACATTAAGCCTTTTCGTTCATCACCCTAAAATCCTTAACCATGAAGCTTAGTATAGTAACAACCCTACCCTTTGTTCTAAGAACTTAGTGGAGCTATCTTTTGAGACATACTACATGGGTTTGATGCTAAGGAGGAAAATTGAGAAGAGGTTAAAGTTCAAGTGTGGGGGTAGACTTGTCCATAAAGAAAAAAAAAAAATATGTGAAAGCCGTGAAAAATGAAAAGAAGAGAAAAAATGTACGGCTAGAAAAGAAAAGAAAGAAATATTTATGGATTTTAGTCCCCCATACTTAGTGATTTTGGAGTTTACTTTGAAATGAAGGCCTATTAAAGAAAAATTTGACCTTTGTCCATTCACTGTAGTTCAGGGGAAGTTTACAATGAAGATTGGGCCCAACATGAAGACACTAGGCCCCTTTTATGTTACCTCTAGGGGAAGTGACGTTTTTGCAATGCATTGGTGGATTTCTTGTGGTCTCTACATTTACATGTGCTCTGCTAGGTTTTTAGGACACTTTGATAAATCCTTACCCTTCATTTCTTAAAACCTTGAGCCTTAACCCATTACAACCCTTGAAAAGACCTTCTTGATCCTTAAGATGGGACAGCCCTTGATGTGGAGATGAGTTACCAGAGTTGAACCTATGGCTTGGGTCCATCTGTGCAAGTAGTTGGTATCCTTCATGAGATCTTTAAAGAAAATTATACATGTGCTTTCGTTTCTTGAATTATGTGATATACTTGCTATCTTTCACATATACTTGAGTGTATAAGCTTTTAAGCATTGCCATGATCTGAGAGAAGAAAGAGTGGATATAACTTGTGAGGAGTTGAATCATACTTGTTTGAAACATGCTTAACAGAAACCATCACCATTGTTTCAACCAAGTCCTACTTGTGTATATGTAAGTTATGTGTTTTAATTAACTCTCGAATGCCTAACATTGAATTTTGGTTAAGTGCTAATCTTGGTGTTATGAAAGTAAGAGATTGCTGAGACAAATAGTTGAAGGGCAATAGAGTCATTGTTTTTGTCAAGTCTTTAAATTTTCATTGAGTCTTAGTGTGTGTCTTAGTTTGATTTTGCTAAGGGACTAGCAAAAGCTAAGTGTGGGGGAATTTGATAGGAGCATTTTAATGCGACGTTTTAACTGCATTTCCCTGCACTTTTCTGCGCCATTTCCTTGAAAAATCCCTGTTTGGGAAAGTTTCCATTCTTTGATTGGGAAAGTTCCTTATTGTAGAAAGTTTCCATTTTTTGTCTTCATTTTTCATTTCTCATTTCTCATTTCTCATTTTTCATTTCTCATTTCTGGAAAGTTTCTATTTTTCATTTTTAGTAAGTTTCTATTTTCATTTTTTAGAAAGTTTCTATTTTAAGTATAGTTTCTATTTTCAGGACCTCCGAGCTAGAAAGTGGAAATGAACGCATGAATGGAAAGAGGAGCTTGCGAACATCAAGACGAACGAACATGAGAGAAAATGGCCCACACATTTGAGCAGAAATGAAGAAACAAGCTTTCCTAGTCCAACCAGGAAATCCTACAAAATGGAGGAAGGCTTCCCTAGCAAGTTTCCAACGCAACCATGAAAAAGAAATGGAAAAATATTGTGTTTTGCGTTGGAAAATGAGAAGGCTTGAAGATGAAGCAACGAGGCCCAAGAACTCTTTGGATTTTCGGCAAATTGGATAAAGGCCCATCAAAGCCCATATATTTAGGGTTTATGACGCATGAATAAACCCTAGGGGAGTGTTGCCGTTCAAAGCAAGAGAAAAACAAGGAAAGTGGCGTGAAAATCAGAATTATGTGTGGAGATTTTCTAGGAAGATTCTCTAGGGCTATTTTTATGGAAAGAAAATACTTGGAGATAATCCCTAGAAGTTTTGCCGTGAAAAAGGAAGAGATAAACAAGGGAGGACGCCAAAACCCTAGGGTTTTGGACGGCAAAGATATTCCCTAGAGATTTTTAAGGAAAGAGAAAAAGGTGGAGACCAAGGAAAGATCAAAAGAAGTCTAGATACATTCCTACATTCCCTAAAGAGTTTTGGCCGAATTTGGAAGCATAAAATCAGAAATTATCTCTTTATTTCGGCAAGAATTATTTAGGGAATTAATATTGGAATTTTGTGATTGGTTGCACCACCTCATAGGGCTTATGTGGCAAGAATTCATTGGAGGAAATTATGTGGAGGAAGCAAGCACATGCCGTGAACATCTCTAGGGTTTTGGACGGCTTGGACACCTAGGGGCCGTCCCCTATATATTCCTACACTTTCTCAACGTCAAGGGTTCCGAAAATTCCATACTTTTGCGTTTACACTTTGAGAAAATAATTCAGAAATCTCTCTAGCCTAGCCGTGCTCCTCTCCATCCTCTAGGGCAACCACGAAGTTCAAGCAAGGCCAAGGAAGAAGAAGACAAGCCGTGCACACCATCCACCCTCCACCTTGAAGATTGCTTTCGAAATTCAAGAGACCACATCATCACTTCATTCATCTCATCTTCATCACGGTGTAATCCGATTCTCCTTGTACCTTTGCTTTGTATTTTCGTTGGTTTTGCCTTAGTTGACACATATGTATGAACAAGTATTGTTTTCTGAAATTTTATGATGAATTGTTAATTTTCAGATTCATATATTACGATTTATGGTTGCTTTTGTGTGAGTGTTTGATTAAATTTGCATGATAGAAATCTTTTGTATGATTATCTTGAATGGTTCGAAACATTTAGGGTTCTTATGTGATTGTTGCTACGAATTTGAGAACATGAATCAACTTTTTGGTTTTGTGTTCTTGAATCGATAAGTAGTAAAGGTTTTGTACAAAAACCGAATTTAATCAAAGAAGATTGCAATTAGGTGGACTTTTTCATACTAAGTTGCACATTTGAGTTGATAGCCTTTCTAGGTGTTTATTGCGTTAAACATGACATGATTGACTAGCTTTCTAGGGCTTGATTGCATGTTTGATAGAATTAATCTAGGTGCTTTCACTTAGGTTAATTAGCATTGAAAGTAAAATATGGGAAATTGTTTGCTTTTGAACGTTTCACATGATCAACTCCTCTTGCATGACTATGATGAACAATGATGAACTTGAATCAATTTTAATCATGAGTTTCGACTTTGATCTTTGTTCTTACATTCCATTTATATTTTTATGTTTTTGCGTTTTTAATTATTTAGTTAGCTTTTATTTTCGAAAATAGAAAACCAAAATCAAAAATCCCCCCTTTTTCGTAAATATGTATATATTTTGTTTTATTTTTGTAAATATTATACTTTGTTTTAATTTTAATTGTTTAATTGTTTGATAATGACAGGTGTACCCTCAATCCCCGGAATAGAACGATCCCTATTTACTTTATACTACTAATGACATTTCAGGGTTAAATTGGTCGCTCGATAAAAGCGACATCATAAACGTAAAGAATGGAACTTGGAACTCCAAAACGTTGAGAAGAGGGGAGGTTATATAGGGGACGGCCAACTTGCTCTCCAAGCCGTGTAAACCTTATGGAATTAATCTGAAAATTCCACATAATTTCCTCCAATAATATCTTGCCAAATAAGCCCTATGAGGTGGTTCAACCAATCACAAAATTCCATTTAATTCCCTAAATAATCTTGCCGAAATTCCCTTGATATAATTCTGATTTTTGTAGTTCAATTCGGCCAAACTTCCTTTAGGGAATTAAGGAATGTATCTAGACTTCTTTTGAGCTTTTCTTGGTCTCCACCTTTTTCTCTTTCCTTTTATTTCTCCCTTGAATATCTCCTTGCCGAATTCTCTAGGGTTTTCTTTTAATTCACACGGCAACTTCCTTCTTTTCCTCTTGGCTTGGACGGCAAAAGATATTCTAGGGTTTATCTCTTGATGAATTTCCATAAAAATAGCCCTAGAAAATCTCCCTAGAAAATCTCCTTTTAATTTCTGATTTTCCACGTCATTTTCCTTGTTTCTCTCTTCATTTTGGACGGCAAACATCTCTAGGGTTTCTTCATTGCGTCACAAACCCTAATTGCATGGGCTTTGTGGGCTTTTGATCCATTTGCCGAAAATCCAACAAGTCTTGAGAGTTCTTGGGCCTCCATGCGCCACCTTTGTGCCATGTCATCATCTAGAGTCTTCAAGAAGCTTCTCTCATGCCATGTCACTTCATTAATTCGATCTCCATTCATGGTTGGCTCAAGAGTCTTGTTTTGGCAAGCTTTCCTTTTCTGGACAGGGTTTCCTGGTTGGACCAGGAAAGCTTCATTTCTTCATTTCTGCTCATTTGTGCTTCCCTTTGTACTTCATCTTGTCTCCCTCCAACGTTGGCTAGCTTCTCTCTCCATTTGTGAGCTCGTTTCAGCTCATTTGTGACAAGGACCTGAAAATAGAAACTAGTAAGAAAAATAGAAACTTTCCTAAAATGAAAAGTGGGAAACTTTCTAAAAATGAAAAATAGAAACTACTAAAAATGGAAACTTACTAAAAATGATAAATAAAAACTACAAAAATAGAAACTTTCTACAAATAGGAACTTTCCCAATCAAAGAATGGAAACTTTCCTAAACAGGGTTTTATTAAGGAAATAACGCAGAAAATGCAGGGAAAAGCAAGTAAAACGTCGCATTAAAATGCTCCTATCAAATTCCCCCACACTTAGCTTTTGCTAGTCCCTTAGCAAAATCACACTAAGACACACACTAAGACTCAACG
Source organism: Rosa chinensis (assembly GCF_002994745.2). Lineage (NCBI taxonomy): Eukaryota > Viridiplantae > Streptophyta > Magnoliopsida > Rosales > Rosaceae > Rosa > Rosa chinensis. The sequence goes on along the minus strand of NC_037094.1, from coordinate 40,759,506 downwards.
AAAATTAAAGACTTGACACGAAACAGACTCTATAGCCCTTCAACTTTTTGTCTCAGCAATCTCTTACTTTCACAACACCAAGATTAGCACTTCACCAAGAATAAATGTTTAGGCATTCGAGAGTTAATTAAAACACATAATCTTCACATACACAAGTAGGACTTGGTTGTAACAATGGTGATGGGTTCTGTTAAGCATGTTTCAGACAAGTATGATTCAATCCTCACAAGGCATATCCACTCTTTCTTCTCTCAGAATTCAAGGCAATGCTTAAAAGCTTATACACTCAAGTATATGTGAAAGATAGCAAGTATATCACATAATGTAAGAAACGAAAGCACATGTATAATTTTCTTTAAAGATCTCATGAAGGATACCAACTACTTGCACAGATGGACCCAAGCCATAGGTTCAACTCTTGTAACTCATCTCCACATCAAGGGCTGTCCCATCTTAAGGATCAAGAAGGTCTTTTCAAGGGTTGTAATGGGTTAAGGCTCAAGGTTTTAAGAAATGAAGGGTAAGGATTTATCAAAGTGTCCTAAAAACCTAGCAGAGCACATGTAAATGTAGAGACCACAAGAAATCCACCAATGCATTGCAAAAACGTCACTTCCCCTAGAGGTAACATAAAAGGGGCCTAGTGTCTTCATGTTGGGCCCAATCTTCATTGTAAACTTCCCCTGAACTACAGTGAATGGACAAAGGTCAAATTTTTCTTTAATAGGCCTTCATTTCAAAGTAAACTCCAAAATCACTAAGTATGGGGGACTAAAATCCATAAATATTTCTTTCTTTTCTTTTCTAGCCGTACATTTTTTCTCTTCTTTTCATTTTTCACGGCTTTCACATATTTTTTTTTTTCTTTATGGACAAGTCTACCCCCACACTTGAACTTTAACCTCTTCTCAATTTTCCTCCTTAGCATCAAACCCATGTAGTATGTCTCAAAAGATAGCTCCACTAAGTTCTTAGAACAAAGGGTAGGGTTGTTACTATACTAAGCTTCATGGTTAAGGATTTTAGGGTGATGAACGAAAAGGCTTAATGTAGGCTCAAAGGGGCTAATCTAGGGGAGTCCCACGACGGGCACAAATGGGGACACAAGTTTATATGGCAATGGTGGTAATTCCTAGGATGCCTCTATCCCTTCCAGAATCAGGGCCATGTATTGATATAACGTCTCAACAAGCACAAGAGTGAATTCTAGCATTCTCTAGTCCATCAAACTTAATCTATGGCAAGCAGTCAATCAAATGAAAGAATAATGAGATCATCAAAACATCGCCAAGAAAATAAGAATATATTTTTCATTTTACTCCAAGAAAAAGGGACATGGGCTCAATTATCTCACATGGGTTTTTATGAATCAAAACTCATCTTAACATGCTCATATTTTCTGTACCAAAGTTTCGAAATCCATATCCACTACACATGCATATATATCTCATATATCTCAATTAACCAAAGAATACCATTTTAAAATCATCTCAATTTTGTGATCCTCTTTTAATCATGATTTCAGAGATATAGAATCATCCTAGACAGTTGAAAGGGCATCCTAAGACTCAAAACAAAAACAAAAGCAACGAAAATTTTTTTTTAAATTTTTGACATTTTTCACTTTTTTTTGTATTTTTCAATATATGTGACTCAAAATATGACTCAAGATAAAAGTGTAAATCCCTTCCCCCACACTTAAATATTGCATTGTCCTCAATGTAATCAATTAAAAGCATGCAATGAAACAAGTAAGCATATAGGGATGGAATTTACGAAAATGACTACCAAAATAAGGAAAAATTGGAGAAGTAAAAGGGAGAGATAAAACAAATCTGCGTTGACGACTCCTCCACAGCTACTTCTGAATTGGGTTGCCTCCCAAGCAGCGCTTAATGTTTATAGTCTTTCAGCCTAGACTTGTACCTCCATTTAATCCTCAGGGTTGGGAACGTTTTGGAGGGGTACATCCTCCACTTCATGTTCCACAAATGCCTCATAGTAAGGCTTCAAGCGATGCCCATTCACTTTGAACTCATTACCTGTTTGTTCACTCTTTATCTGCACAGCTCCATGAGAAAATACATGAGTGATAACAAAAGGCCCAATCCAACGAGAACGAAGCTTACCTGGAAAGAGTTTGAGACGAGAATGGAAAAGAAGAACTTTTTGACCCACAACAAAAGTCTTCCTTCGAATCATTTTGTCATGGAATGCCTTAGTCTTGTCCTTGTAAATTTTAGCACTTTCGAAGGCATCATTCCTAATCTCCTCTAACTCTTGCAATTGCAACTTCCTATGAAGCCCAGCTGCATCAATATCCATGTTGAACTGCTTCACAGCCCACCAAGCTTTGTGCTCCAACTCCACAGGTAAATGGCATGGTTTGCCATAGACAATTCGATATGGTGACATACCTATGGGAGTTTTGTATGCAGTTCTGTAGGCCCACAAAGCATCCTCTAAACGCAAGGACCAGTCCTTCCTGTTAGGGTTCACAGTCTTCTCCAATATCCCCTTGATCTGACGGTTAGAGACCTCAGCCTGCCCACTAGTTTGTGGGTGATAAGGTGTAGAAACCTTATGTGTGACATCATATCTCTTCAAGAGAGCCTCAATCGTCCGATTGCAAAAATGGGATCCTCCATCACTAATGAGAACTCTGGGCATTCCAAACCTGCTAAAGATGTTAGACTTGATAAAATCTGCAACAACTTTAGAGTCATTAGTTCTAGTGGCCTTTGCTTCCACCCATTTGGAAACATAGTCCACTGCAAGTAAGATATAGAGAAACCCAAAAGATGAAGGGAAAGGTCCCATGAAATCTATACCCCAGACATCAAATATTTCAACAGTTATTATATTGGACAATGGCATTTGATCTCTAGGACCTAGATTTCCTGTTCTTTGGCACTTATCACAAGTTAAACAATAGGCATGTGCATCCCTAAATAATGTTGGCCAATAGAACCCAGACTCTAGCACCTTAAACGCAGTCTTCTTAGACCCAAAGTGACCCCCACATGCTTTAGAGTGGCAAAAAGAAAGTATAGCATTATGTTCATGTTCAGGCACACATCTCCTAATCAATTGATCAGAGCAATACTTCCACAAATAAGGTTCATCCCAAACATATTGCTTAACAGTTTTCCTAAGCCTATCCCTATGAGCACGTGACATGGTATCAGGAATCTTTCTAGACACAATATAATTCACAATGTCTGCATACCATGGTTCACTTACCTGAAGTCCAAAGAGTTGTTCATCTGGAAATGTCTCCACCAGAGGGAGATGGTCTTCTTCATGCACCAAGCGACTCAAATGATCAGCTACCACGTTTTCACTACCCTTCTTGTCCTTGATTTCCACATCAAACTCTTGCAAGAGTAGGATCCATCTGATAAGCCTTGGTTTCGCCTCCTTCTTGGTCATCAAGTATTTCAAAGCTGCATGGTCAGTAAAGATAGTAACTTTGGTACCAAGTAAGTAAGAGCGAAACTTCTCAAGGGCAAAGACAACTGCAAGGAGCTCTTTCTCTGTGGTGGAGTAATTCATTTGTGCATCATTGAGAGTCCTTGAGGCGTAGTAGATGGCATAGGGCAGCTTTTCCTTCCTTTGTCCCAAAACGGCTCCAACTGCGTAGTCAGAGGCATCACACATTAACTCAAAGGGCAAGGACCAGTCTGGAGGTAACATGATGGGGGCAGATGTCAACAACTCCTTAAGCTTGTCAAAAGCTTCTTGACACTCCTTGTCAAAGTGGAAGGGTACATCCTTCTGGAGTAGTTGACATAAGGGTCTCGAAATCTGAGAGAAGTCCTTGATGAACCTCCTGTAAAAACCTGCATGGCCAAGGAAAGAACGAATCTCTCTCACAGAAGTGGGAGAGGGTAAGTGACGCACAATATCAACCTTGGCTTTATCAACCTCTATACCCCTAGCAGAGACAATATGTCCTAGAACTATTCCTTGCTTAACCATAAAATGACATTTTTCCCAGTTTAAGACAAGGTTAGTTTCCATGCATCGTTTCAGAATTATTTCCAGATTATTAAGACAATCATCAAAATTCTTTCCAAAAACTGAAAAGTCATCCATGAATACCTCTATGATTTTCTCAATATAATCTGAAAAGATACTTACCATACATCTCTGAAACGTACCTGGAGCGTTGCAAAGTCCGAAGGGCATACGTCTATAGGCAAATGTTCCAAAGGGGCAAGTGAAGGTTGTCTTCTCTTGATCTTCATTTGCAATTGCAATCTGGTTGTAACCAGAATATCCATCCAGAAAACAATAGTAGTCATGTCCAGCTAGGCGCTCAAGCATCTGATCAATGAATGGTAGAGGAAAGTGGTCTTTCCTTGTAGTTGCGTTGAGCCTCCTATAGTCAATGCACACTCTGTGGCCTGTGACTGTCCTTTGGGGCACCAGTTCGTTATCAGCATTCTTTACCACAGTGATCCCAGACTTCTTGGGCACGACCTGAACTGGGGAGACCCACTTGGAGTCTGAAATAGGGTAGATCACCCCACAATCAAGGAGTTTGATAACCTCCTTCTTCACAACTTCCATCATTGGAGGGTTGAGACGACGTTGAGCCTCTCTAGTAGGTTTAGACCCCTCCTCCAGAAGTATCCTATGGACGCAAGTTGTAGGGCTGATTCCCTTGATGTCCGCCAATGTCCATCCTATGGCGGTCTTGTGTTGCTTCAACATGTCCACCAACTTCTCTTCTTGTGGAGTCGTTAGTGCAGAGGACACAATCACTGGTAAGGTCTCCTTGTCCCCTAAGTAGACATACTTCAAATGGTCTGGAAGAGGTTTTAGCTCAAGTTCTGGGGCCTGGACCACTGAAGGTAAAGTCTTGTTAGTGGATAACTGAATGGACAAGGGAGAAACAGACTTACCTATGAAGGGTGATGCCTCAAGGAAGGAGACGTTTTCAATGATTTTCTCCTCACAAGTGTCTTTCAACTTGTCCTCTGAGATGGTGATGCCTTCCTTTGTATAGCCTACCCCACTCTCAAGGGTAGTGACTAGGGTATCCTCATGCATAACATCAAACATTTTCTGCGCAAGTTCATCCAAAATGTCAGCAGAAAAACAATCATTAACCTCTAGGGGATACCTCATGGCTTCAAAGATGTTAAAGCCAATAATGTCACCATCGAACTCCATTGTAAGAGAGCCTTCATACACATCAATCTTCGTCCTAGCTGTCCTTAAGAAAGGACGTCCCAAAAGCAATGGAGTGGAACTTACAGGGGAGTCCTCCATTTCCAATACATAAAAATCAGCTGGGAAGATAAGATGGTTAACCTGTACAAGTACATCCTCCAACAAACCTCTAGGGTATGCATTGGATCTGTCAGCTAACTGAATGATAACATTGTCAGATTTAAGTTCCCCTAGACCTAGGGTTTCATAAACTGAATAGGGCATAACATTAACAGATGCACCTAGGTCTAGCATAGCATTCTTAAATCTAGAGTTACCAATAGTACACGGAATAGTAAAGCTTCCAGGATCCTTACACTTTGGAGGAATCTTTCTCTGAATCAGGGCAGAGACATTCTCACTTACCTTTACCACCTCCTTTTCACGGTTTACTCTCCTAGTAGTGCAAAGCTCTTTGAGGAACTTGGCATACTTAGGGACTTGCTTGATGGCCTCTAGGAGGGGTAGGTTTACTTGCACCTTCTTGAAAGTTTCCAAGATGGCTTGGTCACTTTCATCCTTCTTAGATTTGGCAAACCTGCGTGGGAAGGGCATGCAAGAAGAAGAAGGGTTAGCAATAACCGAATTCGATAGGTTAGAATTATTACCTTTGATTTCCGGTTTGGCCTTTAAAGATGAGGATGCCTTGGTCTCTTCCTTTGACGTTGCAGGGTCCTTCTCAACACCCAACTTGGTGGGCTCTTGGTCTTCCTCAATCTCTATGCTCATTTGGACCTTCTTGGGTTGCATGGGTGGATCCACCAATGGTCTTCCACTCCTCGTAGTCACAACTGATGCATTCTCCACATTACCCTTAAGGTTAGGTATTGTGCCACTAGGAAGCTTCCCAGTCTCATGAATCTTGCTCATGAAGTCCACAACTTGGCCCATCTGCTTCTTAAGATCTGCAATATCCTTAGTGTGGGTCTGTTGTCCTTGAATCAAAGCTTGAGTAGAGTTTGTCAAGGCTTGGGTGGAACTAGTCAAGGCTTCCAACGTTTTGTCATAGTGAGACATTGAAGGTCCTGAGTTCTGTTGAGGAGGAGGCATGTAGGGCCTTTGAAAAGATGATCCTTGGAATGAAGGCCCTTGAGGACGTTGGAAGTTCCCACCAAGAGGATTCTGAACGTTATCATTGTTGGTCCACTTGAAGTTGGGATGGTCCCTCCATCCTGGGTTATAAGTATTGGAGTAAGGGTCATGTCTAGGACGTTGAGGTCCTCCTTGATATCCTCCTTGATACCCTCCAATAGCATTTGCAGATTCCCATCCTCCATTCTCATTGAGTTGAGGGCACTGATCTGTAACATGCCCTTGCATAGAGCATACTCCACAAGCTATTGTTGCACTTGGTCCCTTGGAACTTACCACTTGATTCATGAGTAGAGTAAGCTTACTCAGTTGGTCTTCAATGGCAGTATTCTTGCTCATCTCATGCACCCTACGAATAGAGTGTCCTACCCCTCATATTGTTGGGAGTTCAAGGCACGATTAGCTATAAGCTCCTTCCCAACTGCAGGTGACTTATCCACGAAAGCTCCTCCAGCTGCAGCATCCAACATTTGCCTTTCCAAGGGTAAGAGTCCTTCATAGAAACATGTGAGTAGGGTCTCATCCTTCATCTGATGTTGAGGACATTGTGCAAGTAAGGAATTGAACCTCTCATAGTAAGCAGCATAGGACTCATCATGGGCTTGCTCTATTCCACTGAGCTTCTTTCTAAGTGTGATGACCTTAGAAGCTGGGAAGTATTTCTCCAAGAAGGCCTTTCTCATTGTTTCCCATGATGTGATACGTCCTGCAGGAAGTTCATATAGCCAATCCTTGGCTCTATCAGCTAGAGAGAATGGAAATGCTCTCATCTTCAGAAGATTCTCATCTGCCCCTTGTGGTTGCATGTTTGCACAAACAGATTGAAATTCTCTGACATGCTTGTTAGCATCCTCCATATTAAGGCCATGGAAGATAGGGAGCTTGTGCAACAGTCCACTCTTAAGCTCAAACTCTGCTTGTCTTCCAGCTGCAGGGGCAGGGTATACTATGCTTGTAGGAGGTCCTCCTTCAACAGTTGCGGTGGAGAGTTCCCTAATAGATGCCATTCTCTCTTCTTCGACTTCTTCAGGTGGTGGTGTAGAGTTGGACGAAATCACAGGTGAAGGTGAACGTGAAGGAGGAGATGGACTTGGTGTAGGTGATGTAGACTTCTCAGAAAAGTAAGTCCGCTTCCCTTGCTCGTTAAATGTGTACTCTTTGTATGTTGAAGGGGAAGGGCTTGTGTGCTCAAGAAGTGAAGGACCCTTCAAGCGAGCGAGCCTTGCTTCGATTTCCTTTAGTGTAGAGGATCTAAAAGGCTCGGTCATTCATAGGAATCCTGAACATTATCAGAATTCAAAGAAGTTAGCAAAGTATAAAGTAAACTAATTACAAATTAGTGGTTTATACATCAACTTCACTATTCACGAGTCACTATTCACAAGTTACTATTCACGACTTTACTATTTATGATTTATACAAGTATAAATAGAGTATAAATTACAAACTATCCACAATCTTTTCACAAATAAACCACGTAAGAAGTTTATACAAGTATAAAATGTACAAAACAACACAATTTACAAGTGGAGGTTATGTTCAAGTATCTTATTATCTTTACAAAATAAAGTTAATATCTCAATTGATTACAATTTGTAAGTCGAGCCCAATAGAAACCACTACTATTGGTGAGATACGATCTAGGGATAGTCGTCTAGACATAAGTCGCTTTCCTTTGTTTCAGAAGGCTAGATGGCCAGATTAAGAGGTAAGTGAGAGGGAGGACTCATTTTGGTGACACTACGGAGGCTACTCCCTCATTGAGGTTTAGGCCCCTATTGGCTACTCCCACATTGTGGTTTACGCACGGTCTATAGTATCTCTGAGATCCAATTTGAACCCATCACCCAGGGTCTCAACCTAAGACACCACCTATATGCCCCTTACTCAGCTTGAAAAGAACTCATGTGTTAGACAGTTCTCCAAATGCTAATAAAAGCCGCCCTCAACCTCATAAGACCTTAGAAAGGCACTAATGAAGGGTTAAGGCCAATATTAACAAAAGGGCCCTTATCTACTCATACGATTTTACACACTTATAACAATCAAGAATTTAACAATATTCACAATTAATTCTTTACATTTCCTTTGTTTAACAAGATTAGACACATTTTACACAAAACTTTCAAACAAGAACAAACAAACGTCACACTTTGTACAACTTTTTTTTTTTTTTTTTTTTTTTTTTTTTCGAACTTAAGTACAAATATTTCTATTCTTTCCTTTTCTTTACAATTATTTTCAACACTTAGGTACGGGAACAGGAAGTCTCGATGTGCAATGGGGCTGAAACAGCTACCCTTTTCAAGACTATGTTTAATCCAATATACCTTAGGTGCATCACAACATTTTCTTTTGTTATAAATACCATTGATTTCGAATTAAATTCCAAGCGGTAAATCAAGTGGACGTGCGGCCCAAGTATAATCGTCAAGACACTAAGTCTCTCCTACATCCTTTGGGCAACCTTACTGAAATGGCCAGGTAGGGGAGGACGAACACAAGAGGTAGGATCCATTTTGGCATAGGCTACTCCCTCATTGAGGTTTACGCCCATTTGTAAGCACTTCTGAATCCAAGAACCAGTCATGAGCGTTGTCCCCTTCCTAGACACCATCCCACATAGGCTATACTTACTTGGATATAAAAGGTCCTAAGTGTGAAGACAGTTCAATGAATGTTAATAAAAGCCGCCCTCAACCTTAAGGGACCTGGACTAGGTACCAATAAGGGGTTTAGGACAATATTAATAAACACGACTTCACCTATTCCTTCTTTAATTTACAACTCACAATTAAAATTCGTATTCAATAATATAAATAACAACCTAAGTAATTAATTAACTAATTAACTAATTAACTAACAAATTAAGAACAATTAACAAGTAAATATTTTATTTTTTTTCTTTTTCAAACACAACATATAAACAAAACAAATATTCACAATATAACAAATGATTTTTCAATCCCCGGCAACGGCGCCAAAAATTGATGTCGCTTTTATCGAGCGACCAATTTAACCCTGAAATGTCATTAGTAGTACGTAATAAATAGGGATCGTTCTATTCCGGGGATTGAGGGTACACCTGTCATTGTCAAACAATTAAACAATTAAAATTAAAACAAAGTATAATATTTACAAAATATAGACATATTTACGAAAAGGGGGAGTTTTTGGTTTTTGGTTTTAATTTCCGAAAATAAAATCTAAGTTACCTAAATAATTAAAATGCAAAAACATAAAAATACAAATGGAATGTAAGAACAAAGATCAAAGTCGAAACTCATGATTAAAATTGATTCAAGTTCATCATTGTTCATCATAGTCATGCAAGAGGAGTTGATCATGTGAAACGTTCAAAAGCAAACAATTTCCCATATTTTACTTTCAATGCTAATTAACCTAAGCGAAAGCACCTAGATTAATCCTATCAAACATGCAATCAAACCCTAGAAAGCTAGTCAATCATGTCATGTTTAACGCATTAAGCACCTAGAAAGGCTATCAACTCAAATGTGCAACTTAGTATGAAAAAGTCCACCTAATTGCAATCTTCTTTGATTAAATTCGGTTTTTGTACAAAACCTTTACTACGTATCGATCCAAGAACACAAAACCAAAAAGTTGATTCATGTTCTTAAATTCGTAGCACCAATTATATCAAAACCCTAAGTGTTTGCAACCACATAAGATTAAAATACAAAAGTTATCTATCATGCAAATTTAATCAAACACTCACACAAAAGCAACCATAAATCGTAATATATGAATCTGAAAATTAACAATTCATCATAAAATTTCAGAAAACAATACTTGTTCATACATATGTGTCAACTAAGGCAAAACCAACGAAAATACAAAGCAAAGGTACAAGGAGAATCGGATTACACCGTGATGAAGATGAGATGAATGAAGTGATGATGTGGTCTCTTGAATTTCGAAAGCAATCTTCAAGGTGGAGGGTGGATGGTGTGCACGGCTTGTCTTCTTCTTCCTTGGCCTTGCTTGCACTTCGTGGTTGCCCTAGAGGATGGAGAGGAGCACGGCTAGTCTAAAGAGTTTTCTGAATTATTTTCTCAAAGTGTAAACGTAAAGAATGGAACTTGGAACTCCAAAACGTTGAGAAGAGGGGAGGTTATATAGGGGACGGCCAACTTGCTCTCCAAGCCGTGTAAACCTTATGGAATTAATCTGAAAATTCCACATAATTTCCTCCAATAATATCTTGCCAAATAAGCCCTATGAGGTGGTTCAACCAATCACAAAATTCCATTTAATTCCCTAAATAATCTTGCCGAAATTCCCTTGATATAATTCTGATTTTTGTAGTTCAATTCGGCCAAACTTCCTTTAGGGAATTAAGGAATGTATCTAGACTTCTTTTGAGCTTTTCTTGGTCTCCACCTTTTTCTCTTTCCTTTTATTTCTCCCTTGAATATCTCCTTGCCGAATTCTCTAGGGTTTTCTTTTAATTCACACGGCAACTTCCTTCTTTTCCTCTTGGCTTGGACGGCAAAAGATATTCTAGGGTTTATCTCTTGATGAATTTCCATAAAAATAGCCCTAGAAAATCTCCCTAGAAAATCTCCTTTTAATTTCTGATTTTCCACGTCATTTTCCTTGTTTCTCTCTTCATTTTGGACGGCAAACATCTCTAGGGTTTCTTCATTGCGTCACAAACCCTAATTGCATGGGCTTTGTGGGCTTTTGATCCATTTGCCGAAAATCCAACAAGTCTTGAGAGTTCTTGGGCCTCCATGCGCCACCTTTGTGCCATGTCATCATCTAGAGTCTTCAAGAAGCTTCTCTCATGCCATGTCACTTCATTAATTCGATCTCCATTCATGGTTGGCTCAAGAGTCTTGTTTTGGCAAGCTTTCCTTTTCTGGACAGGGTTTCCTGGTTGGACCAGGAAAGCTTCATTTCTTCATTTCTGCTCATTTGTGCTTCCCTTTGTACTTCATCTTGTCTCCCTCCAACGTTGGCTAGCTTCTCTCTCCATTTGTGAGCTCGTTTCAGCTCATTTGTGACAAGGACCTGAAAATAGAAACTAGTAAGAAAAATAGAAACTTTCCTAAAATGAAAAGTGGGAAACTTTCTAAAAATGAAAAATAGAAACTACTAAAAATGGAAACTTACTAAAAATGATAAATAAAAACTACAAAAATAGAAACTTTCTACAAATAGGAACTTTCCCAATCAAAGAATGGAAACTTTCCTAAACAGGGTTTTATTAAGGAAATAACGCAGAAAATGCAGGGAAAAGCAAGTAAAACGTCGCATTAAAATGCTCCTATCACAAGCTCCTCTTTCCATTCGTGCGTTCATTTCCACTTTCTAGCTCGGAGGTCCTGAAAATAGAAACTATACTTAAAATAGAAACTTTCTAAAAAAATGAAAATAGAAACTTACTAAAAATGAAAAATAGAAACTTTCCAGAAATGAGAAATGAAAAATGAGAAATGAGAAATGAGAAATGAAAAATGAAAAATGAAGACAAAAATGGAAACTTTCTACAATAAGGAACTTTCCCAATCAAAGAATGGAAACTTTCCCAAACAGGGATTTTTCAAGGAAATGGCGCAGAAAAGTGTAGGGAAATGCAGTTAAAACGTCGCATTAAAATGCTCCTATCAAATTCCCCCACACTTAGCTTTTGCTAGTCCCTTAGCAAAATCAAACTAAGACACACACTAAGACTCAACGAAAATTTAAAGACTTGACAAAAACAATGACTCTATTGCCCTTCAACTATTTGTCTCAGCAATCTCTTACTTTCATAACACCAAGATTAGCACTTAACCAAAATTCAATGTTAGGCATTCGAGAGTTAATTAAAACACATAACTCACATATACACAAGTGGGACTTGGTTGAAACAATGGTGATGGTTTCTGTTAAGCATGTTTCAAACAAGTTTGATTCAAATCTCACAAGTTATATCCACTCTTTCTTCACTCAGATCATGACAATGCTTAAAAGCTTATACACTCAAGTATATGTGAAAGATAGCAAGTATATCACATAATGTAAGAAACGAAAGCACATGTATAAATTTTTCTTTTAAAGATCTCATGAAAGATATCAACTACTTGCACAGATGGACCCAAGCCATAGGTTCAACTCTTGTAACTCATCTCCACATCAAAGGCTGTCCCATCTTAAGGATCAAGAAGGTCTTATCAAGGGTTGTAATGGGGCTAGGGCTTAAGGTTTAAGGAAATGAAAGGTAAGGATTTATCAAAGTGTCCTAAAAACCTAGCAGAGCATATGTAGATGTAGAGACCTCAAGAAATCCACCAAGGTATTGCAAAAACGTCACTTTCCCTAGAGGTAACATAAAAGGGGCCTAATGTCTTCATGTTGGGCCCAATCTTCATTGTAAACTTCCCTTGAACTATAGTGAATGGACAAAGGCCAAATTTTTCTGTAGTGGGCCTTCAGTTCAACGTAAACTCCAAAATCACCAAGTATGGGGGACTAAAATCCATAAACATTTTTCTTTCTTTTCTTTTTAGCCGTATACATTTTTTTTTTTTTTTTTTTTTTCTTTTTCTCGGCTTTTTCATATATTTTTCTTTTATGGACAAGTCTACCCCCACACTTTAACTTTCACCTCTTCTCAATTTTCATCCTTAGTGATAAGAGCACAAAGTGTGACATTTTTAATATGTATTTTCCCTCATTTGGCTAAGTTATTCTCTTAAAATTAATAATTATAATAAAGTTTATGTTTTTAGTTACTTCAAGGTTGGAAAGGGTGAAAACAAGTGAAAAAGAGCAGAAATGAGCATAAATTAATGACAAGTCATTTATGAAACTTTCCTCTTTCATTTTAGGAAATATTTCCTATTTTGTTTTAGGAAACTTTCTTCATTTGAACTTTTCTATTTCTGATTTTTGTACTCTAATGAGAGTCCATCCCATTAGAAACTCTTGAGTGATGAAATCAAGAAAAATTGAAGGATTAATCAGGAAGAATTTGAGGAGATAAAATGGATTGTTTTTAATCAATATTTATTCCTAATTATCTGATTTCTTATTGATTATAAACTCTAATTAAATTCTGATTTTTCTTGATTGTAGGAGTTTATTGTGTGCACAATTCTTGGAAGAAATTAGTGCAAATCAAAGGAGAAGAATAAGGGATGTATCTGGTCGCTATTCAAGGCATATACAATGAGCCATTAAGGGGAAAAGAAATCAGAAAATTCATGACTTTGTCAAGAGAAAATCAAGCAAATTTGGAGGAGAAATCACCTCAAGATGATTGGCCATGATTACATCACAAGAGATGAGAATTCCACTATAAATAGCAGCCATTCTCTACTCCAAAATCATCACTTCCTGACCAAGATCACTTCCTAGTTTATCAGTTCCTAGTTAAAAATTATTCCATAGCTCTGCCCAATTCACTTCTCAAACCTCCATCACCTACAAGATCGTGACCACCATCCTTCCATCATTCCAAGAAGTTCTTAGGCGCTAAGTCAAATACAATCCACCACCATAGCGGAGACGAGTTCATCACCTTGTTGCCAAGCCGCTAAGGAAAGCTTCAAAGTGTAACTATGACTCTACTTACAATCTTTCTTTCGGTTTTGTTTGTTTGGATTTGTGAGTTGTGTAATTGGAGACATGAGATTTTCAGAATATTTTTATTAATATTTTTGAGATTTTCAGTTTATTATTAAGTTAATTTTGAGAATTCTTTGATGATGCATATTACAATCTTGTGCCCTTTTATGTGTTTAGGTAATTTTCAGAGTTAGATTGATAAGTTTGCATGCTAGAATAAAGGTGAGAGTTCTTGTGTGTTTGCTTCATTTGCCAAGAGTAATTGTTATCTGTTAAGGCGCTAAGTTAAACAAGTAGCAATTAGTTCTAAAAAGTGGTAAAAATCATGTTTCAATGGTTAAACGATTCTGGAAATTACGTGTTAAATTCTATGTGTAATGGTTAATTTGCACGTGTGAGTTGATTCGAGGGTTAGATAATACTACTAGTTAAGAGAATTACGCTAAGTGTTTTCGAAAATTAGTAGTATTGGGCTTGGTAAGGACTTTTCTGATCCAAGCCCACATTAGAACGAATTAGATAAATGGATTGATCCGCTAAGGCTTTTCATTTGGACTCTTATCTAGGCATTTAAGATGGGCACGTTTTTGTAGCATGTTGAAAAGGATTTTCTGTTTTTGCACTTAGTAATTTTCGAGTGGTAGTGGTATAGGTTACGGAAGTCGATCATTGTAGATAATTTTATTTGTTTTGTTTTTATTTTAAGTAGATTAGAACCAAATCTCAAAACCCCCATTTTATTCTTTTATTTGTTTATTGACCTTTAGTGTAAGTGTACCCTACAATCCCCGGACTGAACGATCCCTGCTTATCCTATACTGACAACTACATTTTGCAGGGTTAAATTGTGAGGCTATTTCAGCCGCATCAATTTTTGGCGCCGTTGCCGGGGATTGTTAAAATCTCTAACGCTTAAAGTGTCATTAATTTTTTATCTATATAGAATGCATGCTAAATTTTTGTACTACATTTGTGGAATGGTGACAAATTGCGATTTATGCTAGGCCAAGCTATAATTGTGATTTAGTTTAAGTTTTATGAGTGTTACCAAATTAAGCTTGTATTTTATAATTGTTGTGCAATTTGTAGAGGTTTTATTTTTCAGCATGTTGTAAATTATATGTGTTTCACTTAGATTAAGCATGATGTAAATTGTAATTAATATACTTAGGTTGTTTTGAATTTCATTAAATATTTAATTGTTGTAAGTGTGTAAAAATAAAAAAATAAAGAAAATTAACTCAAAAAAAAAAAAAAAAAAAAAAAAAAATTGTTGTGTGAGCAAGGAGAAGAGTCCAGGCTGAAGGACTATAAATATTAAGCGCTGCATGGGAGGAAACCCATTTCAACCAAAGCTGTGGAGGAGCCATCAACGAGAGTTTGACATTTCTATCCCTTCACTTGTTTAGGTTGAATTGTACTTGTGTCTTTTATTTTCGTTTTTGCTTTTTTGTTTTCGTATTTATTATCGTAAATTCCATTCCTATATGCTTAATTGTTCCATTGCATGCTTATGATTGATTACATAGAGGACAATGCAATATTTAAGTGTGAGGGAAGAGATTTATACTTTTGTCTTGAGTCATATATATTGAAAATACAAAAAAATTGAAAAATGTCAAAAATTAAAAAAAAATTTTGTTGCTTTTATTTATTGAGTCAAAATTATTTTTGGGTGAAATAATTTCTTCATCGTAGGCGCATCTGATGGGATGTGATGTCTAAGGTCTAGTTTGGATTCGAGAAGTGCTGACAAAGGGTCTCGTCCCCTGTCAAACAAGTGAGCTGAGCTCCGCCAAAATCGGTCCCTTCTTCACCTGGTCATGTCCCAAAGGAGTTACCGAAAGGAGAAAGGAAATAACCCTAGTCCAAAACCTTTTTGGGGTCAGTCTTAGTCCTTTGTTTTTAATTTTGAGTTTTAGGATGCCCTTAACTGTCTAGGATGATTCAATATCTCTGAAATTATGGCTAAAAGAGGATCACAATATTGAGATGATTTTAAATGGTATTCCTTGGTTAATTGAGATAAATGAAAAATATATGCATGAGTAGTGGATATGGATTTCGTAACCTTGGTACAGAATATGAGCATGTTAAGATGAGTTTTGATTCATAAAAGCCCATGTGAGATATTTGAGCCATGTCCCTTTTTCTTGGAGGAATGAAAGAATATATTCTTATTTTCTTGGCGATGTTTTGATGATCTCATTATTCTTCATTTGATTGATTGCTTGCCATAGATTAAGTTTGATGGACTAGAGAATGCTAGAATTCACTCTTGTGCTTGTTGAGACTTTTATCAATACATGTCCCTGATTCTGGAAAGGATAGAGGCATCATAGGAACCACCACCCTAGACAAATTAACTTGTGTCCATATTTGTGCCCGTCGTGGGACCCCCTTAGATAAACCACTTTGAGCCTACATTGAGCCTTTTCTTTCATCACCCTTAAATTCCTTAACCCTTAACCTTAGTATAGTTACAATCCTACCCTTTATTCTAAGAAGAATTTAGTAGAGCTATCTTTTGAGACTTACTACATGGATTCGATGGCAAGGATGAAGATTGAGAAGAGGTGAAAGTTCAAGTGTGGGGGTAGACTTGTCCATAAGAAAAAAAATGTGGAAGCCTTGAAAAAGAAATGAAAGAAAAAAAAAATGTGTATGGCTAAGAAAAGAAAAACAAAGAAAAAAAAATATATATGCATATGGATTTTAGTCCCCCATACTTGGTGAATTTGGAGATTGTTTTGACTTGAAGGCCCATTACATAAAAATTTGGTCTTTGTCCAGTTCACGAGGGTTCAAGTGGATTTCTAGAAGTCTCTCTACATCAAAATGAGCTCTACTAGGTTTTTAGGATACTTTGACATTCCTTAACCTTTGTTTCTTAAAACCTTGAACCTAAAACCCTAAGCCCCATTTACACCCTTTAAAGTCCTTTTTGATCCTTAAGATGTGACAGCCTTTGATCTGTGGAGATGAGTTATAAGAGTTGAACCTATGGCTTGGGTCCATCCGTGCAAGTAGTTGATATCTTTCATGAGATCTTGAAAAAAAAAATTATATTCACAAAGTGCTTTTCATTTCTTATATATGTGAGCTATTTGATTGCCTCAAAATATTTTCTCTCACATATAATTTGAGTGATTATAAGCTTTTAAGCATTGCCCTGTTCTGAGAGAAGAAAGAGTGGATATACCTTGTGAGGATATGAATCATACTTGTCTGAAACATGTTGAGCTCCACCCATCACCATTGTTACAACCAAGTCCTACTGATTTATATGTGGATTATATGCTTCAATTAACTCTCGAATATCTAAATATTGATTCTTGATTAAGTGCTAATTTTGATGCCATGAGAGTAAGGATTTATGAGACAAATGTGAAGGGCAATTTAGTCTTTGTGTGTCATTTGTGTAGAGTCTGGTAGTAAATTGTTTATTTTGATTGAGTGTTTTGTTTTGATTTTGCTAAGGGACTAGCAAAAGTTAAGTGTGGGGGTATTTGATAAGAGCACAAAGTGTGACATTTTTAATATGTATTTTCCCTCATTTGGCTAAGTTATTCTCTTAAAATTAATAATTATAATAAAGTTTATGTTTTTAGTTACTTCAAGGTTGGAAAGGGTGAAAACAAGTGAAAAAGAGCAGAAATGAGCATAAATTAATGACAAGTCATTTATGAAACTTTCCTCTTTCATTTTAGGAAATATTTCCTATTTTGTTTTAGGAAACTTTCTTCATTTGAACTTTTCTATTTCTGATTTTTGTACTCTAATGAGAGTCCATCCCATTAGAAACTCTTGAGTGATGAAATCAAGAAAAATTGAAGGATTAATCAGGAAGAATTTGAGGAGATAAAATGGATTGTTTTTAATCAATATTTATTCCTAATTATCTGATTTCTTATTGATTATAAACTCTAATTAAATTCTGATTTTTCTTGATTGTAGGAGTTTATTGTGTGCACAATTCTTGGAAGAAATTAGTGCAAATCAAAGGAGAAGAATAAGGGATGTATCTGGTCGCTATTCAAGGCATATACAATGAGCCATTAAGGGGAAAAGAAATCAGAAAATTCATGACTTTGTCAAGAGAAAATCAAGCAAATTTGGAGGAGAAATCACCTCAAGATGATTGGCCATGATTACATCACAAGAGATGAGAATTCCACTATAAATAGCAGCCATTCTCTACTCCAAAATCATCACTTCCTGACCAAGATCACTTCCTAGTTTATCAGTTCCTAGTTAAAAATTATTCCATAGCTCTGCCCAATTCACTTCTCAAACCTCCATCACCTACAAGATCGTGACCACCATCCTTCCATCATTCCCAGAAGTTCTTAGGCGCTAAGTCAAATACAATCCACCACCATAGCGGAGACGAGTTCATCACCTTGTTGCCAAGCCGCTAAGGAAAGCTTCAAAGTGTAACTATGACTCTACTTACAATCTTTCTTTCGGTTTTGTTTGTTTGGATTTGTGAGTTGTGTAATTGGAGACATGAGATTTTCAGAATATTTTTATTAATATTTTTGAGATTTTCAGTTTATTATTAAGTTAATTTTGAGAATTCTTTGATGATGCATATTACAATCTTGTGCCCTTTTATGTGTTTAGGTAATTTTCAGAGTTAGATTGATAAGTTTGCATGCTAGAATAAAGGTGAGAGTTCTTGTGTGTTTGCTTCATTTGCCAAGAGTAATTGTTATCTGTTAAGGCGCTAAGTTAAACAAGTAGCAATTAGTTCTAAAAAGTGGTAAAAATCATGTTTCAATGGTTAAACGATTCTGGAAATTACGTGTTAAATTCTATGTGTAATGGTTAATTTGCACGTGTGAGTTGATTCGAGGGTTAGATAATACTACTAGTTAAGAGAATTACGCTAAGTGTTTTCGAAAATTAGTAGTATTGGGCTTGGTAAGGACTTTTCTGATCCAAGCCCACATTAGAACGAATTAGATAAATGGATTGATCCGCTAAGGCTTTTCATTTGGACTCTTATCTAGGCATTTAAGATGGGCACGTTTTTGTAGCATGTTGAAAAGGATTTTCTGTTTTTGCACTTAGTAATTTTCGAGTGGTAGTGGTATAGGTTACGGAAGTCGATCATTGTAGATAATTTTATTTGTTTTGTTTTTATTTTAAGTAGATTAGAACCAAATCTCAAAACCCCCATTTTATTCTTTTATTTGTTTATTGACCTTTAGTGTAAGTGTACCCTACAATCCCCGGACTGAACGATCCCTGCTTATCCTATACTGACAACTACATTTTGCAGGGTTAAATTGTGAGGCTATTTCAGCCGCATCACTTAGCACCAAACCCACGAAGTATGTCTCAAAAGATAGCTCCACTAAGTTCTTAGAACAAAGGGTAGGGTTTCAACTATACTAAGCTTCATGGTTAAGGGTTTTAAGGGTGATGAATGAAAAGGCTCAATGTAGGCTCAAAGGGGCTTATCTAGGGGAGTCCCACGACGGGCACAATTAGGGACACAGGTTTATTTGGCAATGGTGGAAATTCCTAGGGTGCCTCTATCCCTTCCAGAATCAGGGCCATGTATTGACAAACGTCTCAACAAGCACAAGAGTGAATTCTAGCATTCTCTAGTCCATCAAACTTAATCTATGGCAAGCAATCAATCAAATGAAGAATAATGAGATCATCAAAATATCGCCAAGAAAATAAGAATATATTTTTCATTTCACTCCAAGAAAAAGGGACATGGCTCAATTATCTCACATGGGCTTATATGAATCAAAACTCATCCTAACATGCTCATATTCTGTACCAAAGTTTTCGAATCCATATCCACTACAAGGCACACATTTTTCATATATCTCAATTAACCAAAGAATACCATGTTTAAAAATCATCTCAATCTTGTGATCCTCTTTTAGTCATGATTTTAGAGATATAGAATCATCCTAGACAGTTGAAAGGGCATCCTAAGACTCAAAACAAAAACAAAAGCAACGAAAATTTTTAAATTTTTGACATTTTTCAATTTTTTGTATTTTTCAATATATGACTCAAGATAAAAGTGTAAATCCCTTCCCCCACACTTAAATATTGCATTGTCCTCAATGTAATCAATAAAAAGCATGCAATGGAACACTTAAGCATATAGGGATGAAATTTACGAAAATGACTACCAACATAAAGAAAAATTGGAGAAGTAAAAGGGAGAGATAAAACAAATCTGCGTTGATGACTCCTCCACAGCTACTTCAGAATTGGGTTGCCTCCCAAGCAGCGCTTAATGTTTATAGTCTTTCAGCCTAGACTTGTACCTCCATTTAATCCTCAGGGTTTGGAACGTTTTGGAGGGGTACATCCTCCACTTCATGTTCCACAAATGCCTCATAGTAAGGCTTCAAGCGATGGCCATTCACTTTGAACTCGTTGCTTGTATGTTCACTCTTTATCTGCACAGCTCCATGAGGAAACACATGAGTGATAACAAAAGGTCCAATCCAACGAGAACGAAGCTTACCTGGGAAGAGTTTGAGACGAGAATGGAAGAGAAGAACTTTTTGACCCACAACAAAAGTCTTTCTTCGAATCATTTTGTCATGGAATGCCTTAGTCTTATCCTTGTAAATTTTAGCACTTTCAAAGGCATCATTCCTTATCTCCTCTAACTCTTGCAATTGCAACTTCCTATGAAGCCCAGCTGCATCCATATCCATGTTGAACTGCTTCACAGCCCACCAAGCTTTGTGCTCCAACTCCACAGGTAAATGGCATGGTTTGCCATAGACAATTCGATATGGTGACATACCTATGGGAGTTTTGTATGCAGTTCTGTAGGCCCACAAAGCATCCTCTAGACGCAAGGACCAGTCCTTCCTGTTAGGGTTCACAGTCTTCTCCAATATCCCCTTGATCTGACGGTTAGAGACCTCAGCCTGCCCACTAGTTTGTGGGTGATAAGGTGTAGAAACCTTATGTGTGACATCATATCTCTTCAAGAGAGCCTCAATCGTCCGATTGCAAAAATGGGATCCTCCATCACTAATGAGAACTCTAGGCATTCCAAACCTGCTAAAGATGTTAGACTTGATAAAATCTGCAACAACCTTAGAGTCATTAGTTCTAGTGGCCTTTGCTTCCACCCATTTGGAAACATAGTCCACTGCAAGTAAGATATAGAGAAACCCAAAAGATGAAGGGAAAGGTCCCATGAAATCTATACCCCAGACATCAAATATTTCAACAGTTATTATATTGGACAATGGCATTTGATCTCTAGGACCTAGATTTCCCGTTCTTTGGCACTTATCACAAGTTAAACAATAGGCATGTGCATCCCTAAATAATGTTGGCCAATAGAACCCAGACTCTAGCACCTTAAACGCAGTCTTCTTAGACCCAAAGTGTCCCCCACATGCTTTAGAGTGGCAAAAAGAAAGTATAGCATTATGTTCATGTTCAGGCACACATCTCCTAATCAATTGATCAGAGCAATACTTCCACAAATAAGGTTCATCCCAAACATATTGCTTAACAGTTTTCCTAAGCCTATCCCTATGAGCACGTGACATGGTATCAGGAATCTTTCTAGACACAATATAATTCACAATGTCTGCATACCATGGTTCACTTACCTGGATTCCAAAGAGTTGTTCATCTGGAAACGTCTCCACCAGAGGGAGACGGTCTTCTGCGTGCACTAAGCGACTCAAGTGGTCAGCTACCACGTTCTCACTACCCTTCTTGTCCTTGATTTCCACGTCGAATTCTTGCAAGAGTAGGATCTATCTGATGAGCCTTGGTTTCGCCTCCTTCTTGGTCATCAAGTATTTCAAAGCTGCATGGTCAGTAAAGATAGTAACTTTGGTACCAAGTAAATAAGAGCGAAACTTCTCAAGGGCAAAGACAACTGCAAGGAGCTCTTTCTCTGTGGTGGAGTAGTTCATTTGTGCACCATTGAGAGTCCTTGAGGCATAGTAGATGGCATAGGGTAGCTTTTCCTTCCTTTGTCCCAAAACGGCTCCAACTGCGTAGTCAGAGGCATCACACATTAACTCAAAGGGCAAGGACCAGTCTGGAGGTAACATGATGGGGGCAGATGTCAACAACTCCTTAAGCTTGTCAAAAGCTTCTTGACACTCCTTGTCAAAGTGAAAGGGCACATCCTTCTGGAGTAGTTGACATAAGGGTCTCGAAATTTTGGAGAAGTCCTTGATGAACCTCCTGTAAAAACCTGCATGACCAAGGAAAGAACGAATCTCTCTCACAGAAGTGGGAGAGGGTAAGTGACGCACAATATCAACCTTGGCTTTATCAACCTCTATACCCCTAGCAGAGACAATATGTCCTAGAACTATTCCTTGTTTAACCATAAAATGGCATTTTTCCCAGTTTAAGACAAGGTTAGTTTCCATGCAACGTTTCAGAATTATCTCCAGATTATTAAGACAATCATCAAAATTCTTTCCAAAAACTGAAAAGTCATCCATGAATACCTCTATGATTTTCTCAATATAATCTGAAAAGATACTTACCATACACCTCTGAAAGGTACCTGGAGCGTTGCAAAGTCCGAAGGGCATACGTCTATAGGCAAACGTTCCAAAGGGGCAAGTGAAGGTTGTCTTCTCTTGATCTTCATTTGCAATTGCAATCTGGTTGTAACCAGAATATCCATCCAGAAAACAATAGTAGTCATGTCCAGCTGATAGGAGCATTTTAATGCGACGTTTTAACTGCATTTCCCTGCACTTTTCTGCGCCATTTCCTTGAAAAATCCCTGTTTGGGAAAGTTTCCATTCTTTGATTGGGAAAGTTCCTTATTGTAGAAAGTTTCCATTTTTTGTCTTCATTTTTCATTTCTCATTTCTCATTTCTCATTTTTCATTTCTCATTTCTGGAAAGTTTCTATTTTTCATTTTTAGTAAGTTTCTATTTTCATTTTTTAGAAAGTTTCTATTTTAAGTATAGTTTCTATTTTCAGGACCTCCGAGCTAGAAAGTGGAAATGAACGCATGAATGGAAAGAGGAGCTTGCGAACATCAAGACGAACGAACATGAGAGAAAATGGCCCACACATTTGAGCAGAAATGAAGAAACAAGCTTTCCTAGTCCAACCAGGAAATCCTACAAAATGGAGGAAGGCTTCCCTAGCAAGTTTCCAACGCAACCATGAAAAGAAATGGAAAAATATTGTGTTTTGCGTTGGAAAATGAGAAGGCTTGAAGATGAAGCAACGAGGCCCAAGAACTCTTTGGATTTTCGGCAAATTGGATAAAGGCCCATCAAAGCCCATATATTTAGGGTTTATGACGCATGAATAAACCCTAGGGGAGTGTTGCCGTTCAAAGCAAGAGAAAAACAAGGAAAGTGGCGTGAAAATCAGAATTATGTGTGGAGATTTTCTAGGAAGATTCTCTAGGGCTATTTTTATGGAAAGAAAATACTTGGAGATAATCCCTAGAAGTTTTGCCGTGAAAAAGGAAGAGATAAACAAGGGAGGACGCCAAAACCCTAGGGTTTTGGACGGCAAAGATATTCCCTAGAGATTTTTAAGGAAAGAGAAAAAGGTGGAGACCAAGGAAAGATCAAAAGAAGTCTAGATACATTCCTACATTCCCTAAAGAGTTTTGGCCGAATTTGGAAGCATAAAATCAGAAATTATCTCTTTATTTCGGCAAGAATTATTTAGGGAATTAATATTGGAATTTTGTGATTGGTTGCACCACCTCATAGGGCTTATGTGGCAAGAATTCATTGGAGGAAATTATGTGGAGGAAGCAAGCACATGCCGTGAACATCTCTAGGGTTTTGGACGGCTTGGACACCTAGGGGCCGTCCCCTATATATTCCTACACTTTCTCAACGTCAAGGGTTCCGAAAATTCCATACTTTTGCGTTTACACTTTGAGAAAATAATTCAGAAATCTCTCTAGCCTAGCCGTGCTCCTCTCCATCCTCTAGGGCAACCACGAAGTTCAAGCAAGGCCAAGGAAGAAGAAGACAAGCCGTGCACACCATCCACCCTCCACCTTGAAGATTGCTTTCGAAATTCAAGAGACCACATCATCACTTCATTCATCTCATCTTCATCACGGTGTAATCCGATTCTCCTTGTACCTTTGCTTTGTATTTTCGTTGGTTTTGCCTTAGTTGACACATATGTATGAACAAGTATTGTTTTCTGAAATTTTATGATGAATTGTTAATTTTCAGATTCATATATTACGATTTATGGTTGCTTTTGTGTGAGTGTTTGATTAAATTTGCATGATAGAAATCTTTTGTATGATTATCTTGAATGGTTCGAAACATTTAGGGTTCTTATGTGATTGTTGCTACGAATTTGAGAACATGAATCAACTTTTTGGTTTTGTGTTCTTGAATCGATAAGTAGTAAAGGTTTTGTACAAAAACCGAATTTAATCAAAGAAGATTGCAATTAGGTGGACTTTTTCATACTAAGTTGCACATTTGAGTTGATAGCCTTTCTAGGTGTTTATTGCGTTAAACATGACATGATTGACTAGCTTTCTAGGGCTTGATTGCATGTTTGATAGAATTAATCTAGGTGCTTTCACTTAGGTTAATTAGCATTGAAAGTAAAATATGGGAAATTGTTTGCTTTTGAACGTTTCACATGATCAACTCCTCTTGCATGACTATGATGAACAATGATGAACTTGAATCAATTTTAATCATGAGTTTCGACTTTGATCTTTGTTCTTACATTCCATTTATATTTTTATGTTTTTGCGTTTTTAATTATTTAGTTAGCTTTTATTTTCGAAAATAGAAAACCAAAATCAAAAATCCCCCCTTTTTCGTAAATATGTATATATTTTGTTTTATTTTTGTAAATATTATACTTTGTTTTAATTTTAATTGTTTAATTGTTTGATAATGACAGGTGTACCCTCAATCCCCGGAATAGAACGATCCCTATTTACTTTATACTACTAATGACATTTCAGGGTTAAATTGGTCGCTCGATAAAAGCGACATCAATTTTTGGCGCCGTTGCCGGGGATTGAAAAATCATTTGTCACTTTGTGAATAATATTTGTTTTGTTTATATTGTGATCGAAAAAAGAAAAAAAAAAAATTTTTACTTGTTAATTATTTTGTAAATTGTCGAAAATTAGTTAATTAATTACTTAGGTTGTTATTTATATTGTTGAATACGAATTTTAATTGTAGGTTGTAAATTAAAGAAGGAATAGGTGAAGTCGTGTTTATTAATATTGGCCTAAACCCCTTATTGGTACCTAGTTCAGGTCCCTTAAGGTTGAGGGCGGCCTTTATTAACATTCATTGAACTGTCTTCACACTTAGGACCTTTTTCATCCAAGTAAGTATAGCCTATGTGGGGTGGTGTCTAGGAAAGGGGACAACGCTCATGACTGGTTCTTGGATTCAGAAGTGCTTACAAATGGGCGTAAACCTCAATGAGGGAGTAGCCTATGCCAAAATGGATCCTACCTCTCGTGGTCGCCCTCCCCTACCTGGCCATTTCAGTAAGGTTGCCCAAAGGATGTAGGAGGGACTTTGTGTCTAGACGACTATACTTGGGCCGCACGTCCTCTTGATTTACCGCTTGGAATTTAATTCGAAATCAATGGTATTTATAACAAAAGAAAATGTTGTGATTCACTAAGGTATATTGGATTAAACATAGTCTTGAAAAGGGTAACTGTTTCAGTCCCATTGCACATCGAGACTCCCTGTTCCCGTACCTAAGTGTTGAAAATAATTGTAAAGAAAAGGAAAGAATAGAAGTAATTTTACTTAATTTCGTGAAAAAAAAAAAAAAGAAAAAAAAAAAAGAAGAAGATAATTAGATGTGAATAGTGACGTTTTGTTTGTTTGTGTGAAAGTTTTGTGTAAATGGTGTCTAATCTTGTTAAACAAAGGAAATGTAAAGAATTAATTATAAATATTGTTAAATTCTTGATTTATTATAAGTGTGTAAATTCGTATGAGTAGATAAGGGCCCTTTTGTTAATATTGGCCTTAACCCTTCATTAGTGCCTTTCTGAGGTCTTTTGAAGTTGAGGGCGGCTTTTATTAGCATTTGGAGAACTGTCTAACACATGAGTTCTTTTCAAGCTGAGTAAGGGGTATATAGGTGGTGTCTTAGGTTGAGACCCTGGGTGATGGGTTCAAATTGGATCTCAGAGATACTATAAACCGTGCGTAAACCACAATGTGGGAGTAGCCAATAGGGGCCTAAACCTCAATGAGGGAGTAGCCTCCGTAGTGTCACCAAAATGAGTCCTCCCTCTCACTTACCTCTTAATCTGGCCATCTAGCCTTCTGAAACAAAGGGAAGTGACTTATGTCTAGACGACTATCCCTAGATCGTATCTCACCAATAGTAGTGGTTTCTATTGGGCTCGACTTACAACTTGTAATCAATTGAGATATTAACTTTATTTTGTAAAGATAATAAGATACTTGAACATAACCTCTACTTGTAAATTGTGTTGTTTTGTACATTTTATATTCGTATAAACTTCTTACGTGGTTTATTTGTGAAAAGATTGTGGATAGTTTGTAATTTGTACTTCTCTTTATACTTGTATAAATCATAAATAGTAAAGTCGTGAATAGTAACTTGTGAATAGTGACTCGTGAATAGTAAGGTTGATGTATAAATCACTAATTTGTAATTAACTCACTTTATACTTTGCTAACTTCTTTGAATTTTGATGATGTTCAGGATTCCTATGAATGACCGAGCCTTTTAGATCCTCTACACTAAAGGAAATTGAAGCAAGGCTCGCTCGCTTGAAGGGTCCTTCACTTCTTGAGCAGACAAGCCCTTCCCCTTCAACACACAGAGGGTACATCTTTAACGAACAAGGGAAGAGGACCTACTGTTCTGAGGAGTCTACATCACCTACACCAAGTCCATCTCCTCCTTCACGTTCACCTTCACCTGTGATTTCGTCCAACTCTACACCACCACCTTCACCACCACCTGAAGAAGTCGAAGAAGAGAGAATGGCATCTATTAGGGAACTTTCCACTGCAACTGTTGAAGGAGGACCCCTTACAGGCATAGTATACCCTCCCCCTGCAGCTGGAAGACAAGCAGAGTTTGAGCTAAAGAGTGGTTTGTTGCACAAGCTCCCTATCTTCCATGGACTTAATATGGAGGACGCTAACAAGCATGTTCGAGAATTTCAATCTGTTTGTGCAAACATGCAACCACAAGGGGCAGATGAGAACCTTCTTAAGATGAGAGCATTTCCATTCTCTCTAGCTGATAGAGCCAAGGATTGGCTATATGAACTTCCTGCAGGACGTATCACTTCATGGGAGACAATGCGAAAGGCCTTCTTAGAGAAATACTTCCCAGCTTCTAAGGTCATCACACTCAGAAAGAAGCTCAGTGGAATAGAGCAAGCCCATGATGAGTCCTATGCTGCTTACTATGAGAGGTTCAATTCCTTACTTGCACAATGTCCTCAACATCAGATGAAGGATGAGACCCTACTCACATGTTTCTATGAAGGACTCTTACCCTTGGAAAGGCAAATGTTGGATGCTGCAGCTGGGGGAGCTTTTGTGGATAAGTCCCCTACAGTTGGGAAGGAGCTGATAGCTAATCGTGCCTTGAACTCTCAACAATATGAGGGGGTAGGACACTCTACTCGTAGGGTGCATGAGATGAGCAAGAATACTGCAATTGAGGACCAACTGAATAAGCTTACTCTACTCATGAACCAAGTGGTAAGTTCCAAGGGACCAAGTGCAACAATAGCTTGTGGGGTGTGCTCTATGCAAGGGCATGTTACAGATCAGTGCCCTCAACTTAATGAGAATGGAGGATGGGAATCTGCAAATGCTATTGGAGGATATCAAGGAGGATACCAAGGAGGACCTCAACGTCCTAGACATGATCCTTACTCCAATACGTACAACCCAGGATGGAGGGACCATCCCAACTTCAAGTGGACCAACAATGATAACATTCAGAATCCTCTTGGTGGGAACTTCCAACGTCCTCAAGGGCCTTCATTCCAAGGATCATCTTTTCAAAGGCCCTACATGCCTCCACCTCAACAGAACTCAGGACCTTCAATGTCTCACTATGACAAAACGTTGGAAGCCTTGACTAGTTCCACCCAGGCCTTGACAAACTCTACTCAAGCTTTGATTCAAGGACAACAGACCCACACTAAGGATATTGCAGATCTTAAGAAACAGATGGGCCAAGTTGTGGACTTCATGAGCAAGATTCATGAGACTGGGAAGCTTCCTAGTGGCACAATACCTAACCCTAAAGGTAATGTGGAGAATGCATCAGTTGTGACTACGAGGAGTGGGAGACCATTTGTGGATCCACCCAAGCAACCCAAGAAGGTCCAAATGAGCATAGAGATTGAGGAAGACCAAGAACCCACCAAGTTGGGTATTGAGAAGGACCCTGCAACGTCAAAGGAAGAGACCAAGGCATCCTCATCTTTAAAGGCAAAACCGGAAATCAAAGGTAATAATTCTAACTTATCAAATTCGGTTATTGCTAACCCTTCTTCTTCTTGCATGCCCTTCCCACGCAGGTTTGCCCAATCTAAGAAGGATGAAAGTGACCAAGCTATCTTGGAAACTTTCAAGAAGGTGCAAGTAAACCTACCCCTCCTAGAGGCCATCAAGCAAGTCCCTAAGTATGCCAAGTTCCTCAAAGAGCTTTGCACTACTAGGAGAGTAAACCGTGAAAAGGAGGTGGTAAAGGTAAGTGAGAATGTCTCTGCCCTAATTCAGAGGAAGATCCCTCCAAAGTGTAAGGATCCTGGAAGCTTTACCATTCCTTGTACTATTGGTAACTCTAGATTTAAGAATGCCATGCTAGACCTAGGTGCATCTGTTAATGTTATGCCCTACTCTGTTTATGAAACCCTAGGTCTAGGGGAACTTAAATCTGACAACGTTATCATCCAGTTAGCTGACAGATCCAATGCATACCCTAGAGGTTTGTTGGAGGATGTGCTTGTACAGGTTAACCATCTTATCTTCCCAGCTGATTTTTATGTATTGGAAATGGAGGACTCCCCTGTAAGTTCCACTCCATTGCTTTTGGGACGTCCTTTCTTAAGGACAGCTAGGACGAAGATTGATGTGTATGAAGGCTCTCTTACAATGGAGTTCGATGGTGACATTATTGGCTTTAACATCTTTGAAGCCATGAGGTATCCCCTAGAGGTTAATGATTGTTTTTCTGCTGACATTTTGGATGAACTTGCGCAGAAAATGTTTGATGTTATGCATGAGGATACCCTAGTCACTACCCTTGAGAGTGGGGTAGGCTATACAAAGGAAGGCGTCACCATCTCAGAGGACAAGTTGAAAGACACTTGTGAGGATAAAATCATTGAAAACGTCTCCTTCCTTGAGGCATCACCCTTTATAGGTAAGTCTGTTTCTCCATTGTCCATTCAGTTATCCACTAACAAGACTTTACCTTCAGTGGTCCAGGCCCCAGAACTTGAGCTAAAACCTCTTCCAGACCATTTGAAGTATGTCTACTTAGGGGACAAGGAAACCTTGCCAGTGATTGTGTCCTCTGCACTAACAACTCCACAAGAAGAGAAGTTGGTGGAAATGTTGAAGCAACACAAGACCGCCATAGGATGGACATTGGCGGATATCAAGGGAATCAGCCCTACAACTTGCGTCCACAGGATACTTCTAGAGGAGGGGTCTAAACCCACTAGAGAGGCTCAACGTCGTCTCAACCCTCCAATGATGGAAGCAGTGAAGAAGGAGGTTATCAAACTCCTTGATTGTGGGGTAATCTACCCTATTTCTGACTCCAAGTGGGTCTCTCCAGTTCAGGTCGTGCCCAAGAAGTCTGGGATCACTGTGGTAAAGAATGCTGATAACGAACTGGTGCCCCAAAGGACAGTAACAGGCCACAGAGTGTGCATTGACTATAGGAGGCTCAACGCAACTACAAGGAAAGACCACTTTCCTCTGCCATTCATTGACCAGATGCTTGAGCGCCTAGCTGGACATGACTACTACTGCTTCCTGGATGGATACTCTGGTTACAACCAGATTGCAATTGCTAATGAAGATCAAGAGAAGACAACCTTCACTTGCCCCTTTGGAACGTTTGCCTATAGACGTATGCCCTTCGGACTTTGCAACGCTCCAGGTACCTTTCAGAGGTGTATGGTAAGTATCTTTTCAGATTATATTGAGAAAATCATAGAGGTATTCATGGATGACTTTTCAGTTTTTGGAAAGAATTTTGATGATTGTCTTAATAATCTGGAGATAATTCTGAAACGTTGCATTGAAACTAACCTTGTCTTAAACTGGGAAAAATGCCATTTTATGGTTAAACAAGGAATAGTTCTAGGACATATTGTCTCTGCTAGGGGTATAGAGGTTGATAAAGCCAAGGTTGATATTGTGCGTCACTTACCCTCTCCCACTTCTGTGAGAGAGATTCGTTCTTTCCTTGGTCATGCAGGTTTTTACAGGAGGTTCATCAAGGACTTCTCCAAAATTTCGAGACCCTTATGTCAACTACTCCAGAAGGATGTGCCCTTCCACTTTGACAAGGAGTGTCAAGAAGCTTTTGACAAGCTTAAGGAGTTGTTGACATCTGCCCCCATCATGTTACCTCCAGACTGGTCCTTGCCCTTTGAATTAATGTGTGATGCCTCTGACTACGCAGTTGGAGCCGTTTTGGGACAAAGGAAGGAAAAGCTGCCCTATGCCATCTACTACGCCTCAAGGACTCTCAATGATGCACAAATGAATTACTCCACCACAGAGAAAGAGCTCCTTGCAGTTGTTTTTGCCCTTGAGAAGTTTCGTTCCTACTTACTTGGTACCAAGGTGATTATTTATACTGACCATGCAGCTTTGAAGTACTTGATGACCAAGAAGGAGGCGAAACCAAGGCTCATTAGATGGATCCTACTCTTGCAAGAGTTTGACGTTGAAATCAAGGACAAGAAGGGTAGTGAGAACGTGGTAGCTGACCACTTGAGTCGTTTGGTGCACGCAGAAGACCCTCTCCCTTTGGTGGAGACGTTTCCAGATGAACAACTCTTTGGAATCCAGGTAAGTGAACCATGGTATGCGGATATTGTGAATTACATTGTTTCTAGAAAGATTCCTGATACCATGTCACGTGCTCATAGGGATAGGCTTAGGAAAACTGTTAAGCAATATGTTTGGGATGAACCTTATTTGTGGAAGTATTGCTCTGATCAATTGATTAGGAGATGTGTGCCTGAACATGAACATAATGCTATACTTTCTTTTGCCACTCTAAAGCATGTGGGGGTCACTTTGGGTCTAAGAAGACTGCGTTTAAGGTGCTAGAGTCTGGGTTCTATTGGCCAACATTATTTAGGGATGCACATGCCTATTGTTTAACTTGTGATAAGTGCCAAAGAACAGGAAATCTAGGTCCTAGAGATCAAATGCCATTGTCCAATATAATAACTGTTGAAATATTTGATGTCTGGGGTATAGATTTCATGGGACCTTTCCCTTCATCTTTTGGGTTTCTCTATATCTTACTTGCAGTGGACTATGTTTCCAAATGGGTGGAAGCAAAGGCCACTAGAACTAATGACTCTAAGGTTGTTGCAGATTTTATCAAGTCTAACATCTTTAGCAGGTTTGGAATGCCTAGAGTTCTCATTAGTGATGGAGGATCCCATTTTTGCAATCGGACGATTGAGGCTCTCTTGAAGAGATATGATGTCACACATAAGGTTTCTACACCTTATCACCCACAAACTAGTGGGCAGGCTGAGGTCTCTAATCGTCAGATTAAGGGGATATTGGAGAAGACTGTGAACCCCAACAGGAAGGACTGGTCCTTGCGTCTAGAGGATGCTTTGTGGGCCTACAGAACTGCATACAAAACTCCCATAGGTATGTCACCATATCGAATTGTCTATGGCAAACCATGCCATTTACCTGTGGAGTTGGAGCACAAAGCTTGGTGGGCTGTGAAGCAGTTCAACATGGATATGGATGCAGCTGGGCTTCATAGGAAGTTGCAATTGCAAGAGTTAGAGGAGATAAGGAATGATGCCTTTGAAAGTGCTAAAATTTACAAGGATAAGACTAAGGCATTCCATGACAAAATGATTCGAAGAAAGACTTTTGTTGTGGGTCAAAAAGTTCTTCTCTTCCATTCTCGTCTCAAACTCTTCCCAGGTAAGCTTCGTTCTCGTTGGATTGGACCTTTTGTTATCACTCATGTGTTTCCTCATGGAGCTGTGCAGATAAAGAGTGAACATACAAGCAACGAGTTCAAAGTGAATGGCCATCGCTTGAAGCCTTACTATGAGGCATTTGTGGAACATGAAGTGGAGGATGTACCCCTCCAAAACGTTCCAAACCCTGAGGATTAAATGGAGGTACAAGTCTAGGCTGAAAGACTATAAACATTAAGCGCTGCTTGGGAGGCAACCCAATTCTGAAGTAGCTGTGGAGGAGTCATCAACGCAGATTTGTTTTATCTCTCCCTTTTACTTCTCCAATTTTTCTTTATGTTGGTAGTCATTTTCGTAAATTTCATCCCTATATGCTTAAGTGTTCCATTGCATGCTTTTTATTGATTACATTGAGGACAATGCAATATTTAAGTGTGGGGGAAGGGATTTATACTTTTGTTTTGAGTCATATTTTGAGTCATATATATTGAAAAATACAAAAAATTGAAAAATGTCAAAAATTTAAAAAAATTTTCGTTGCTTTTGTTTTTGTTTTGAGTCTTAGGATGCCCTTTCAACTGTCTAGGATGATTCTATATCTCTGAAATCATGACTAAAAGAGGATCACAAGATTGAGATGATTTTTAAACATGGTATTCTTTGGTTAATTGAGATATATGAAAAATATGTGCCTTGTAGTGGATATGGATTTCGAAACTTTGGTACAGAAAATATGAGCATGTTAAGATAAGTTTTGATTCATAAAGCCCATGTGAGATATTTGAGCCATGTCCCTTTTTCTTGGAGTGAAAATGAAATATATATTCTTAATTTCTTGGCGATGTTTTGATGATCTCATTATTCTTTCATTTGATTGACTACTTGCCATAGATTAAGTTTGATGGACTAGAGAATGCTAGAATTCGCTCTTGTGCTTGTTGAGACGTATGTCAATACATGGCCCTGATTTTGGAAGGGATAGAGGCACCCTAGGAATTACCACCATTGCCATATAAACTTGTGTCCCCATTTGTGTCCGTCGTGGGACTCCCCTAGATAAGCCCCTTTGAGCCTACATTAAGCCTTTTCGTTCATCACCCTAAAATCCTTAACCATGAAGCTTAGTATAGTAACAACCCTACCCTTTGTTCTAAGAACTTAGTGGAGCTATCTTTTGAGACATACTACATGGGTTTGATGCTAAGGAGGAAAATTGAGAAGAGGTTAAAGTTCAAGTGTGGGGGTAGACTTGTCCATAAAGAAAAAAAAAAAAATATGTGAAAGCCGTGAAAAATGAAAAGAAGAGAAAAAATGTACGGCTAGAAAAGAAAAGAAAGAAATATTTATGGATTTTAGTCCCCCATACTTAGTGATTTTGGAGTTTACTTTGAAATGAAGGCCTATTAAAGAAAAATTTGACCTTTGTCCATTCACTGTAGTTCAGGGGAAGTTTACAATGAAGATTGGGCCCAACATGAAGACACTAGGCCCCTTTTATGTTACCTCTAGGGGAAGTGACGTTTTTGCAATGCATTGGTGGATTTCTTGTGGTCTCTACATTTACATGTGCTCTGCTAGGTTTTTAGGACACTTTGATAAATCCTTACCCTTCATTTCTTAAAACCTTGAGCCTTAACCCATTACAACCCTTGAAAAGACCTTCTTGATCCTTAAGATGGGACAGCCCTTGATGTGGAGATGAGTTACCAGAGTTGAACCTATGGCTTGGGTCCATCTGTGCAAGTAGTTGGTATCCTTCATGAGATCTTTAAAGAAAATTATACATGTGCTTTCGTTTCTTGAATTATGTGATATACTTGCTATCTTTCACATATACTTGAGTGTATAAGCTTTTAAGCATTGCCATGATCTGAGAGAAGAAAGAGTGGATATAACTTGTGAGGAGTTGAATCATACTTGTTTGAAACATGCTTAACAGAAACCATCACCATTGTTTCAACCAAGTCCTACTTGTGTATATGTAAGTTATGTGTTTTAATTAACTCTCGAATGCCTAACATTGAATTTTGGTTAAGTGCTAATCTTGGTGTTATGAAAGTAAGAGATTGCTGAGACAAATAGTTGAAGGGCAATAGAGTCATTGTTTTTGTCAAGTCTTTAAATTTTCATTGAGTCTTAGTGTGTGTCTTAGTTTGATTTTGCTAAGGGACTAGCAAAAGCTAAGTGTGGGGGAATTTGATAGAAGCATTTTAATGCGACGTTTTAACTGCATTTCCCTGCACTTTTCTGCGCCATTTCCTTGAAAAATCCCTGTTTGGGAAAGTTTCCATTCTTTGATTGGGAAAGTTCCTTATTGTAGAAAGTTTCCATTTTTTGTCTTCATTTTTCATTTCTCATTTCTCATTTCTCATTTTTCATTTCTCATTTCTGGAAAGTTTCTATTTTTCATTTTTAGTAAGTTTCTATTTTCATTTTTTAGAAAGTTTCTATTTTAAGTATAGTTTCTATTTTCAGGACCTCCGAGCTAGAAAGTGGAAATGAACGCATGAATGGAAAGAGGAGCTTGCGAACATCAAGACGAACGAACATGAGAGAAAATGGCCCACACATTTGAGCAGAAATGAAGAAACAAGCTTTCCTAGTCCAACCAGGAAATCCTACAAAATGGAGGAAGGCTTCCCTAGCAAGTTTCCAACGCAACCATGAAAAAGAAATGGAAAAATATTGTGTTTTGCGTTGGAAAATGAGAAGGCTTGAAGATGAAGCAACGAGGCCCAAGAACTCTTTGGATTTTCGGCAAATTGGATAAAGGCCCATCAAAGCCCATATATTTAGGGTTTATGACGCATGAATAAACCCTAGGGAGTGTTGCCGTTCAAAGCAAGAGAAAAACAAGGAAAGTGGCGTGAAAATCAGAATTATGTGTGGAGATTTTCTAGGAAGATTCTCTAGGGCTATTTTTATGGAAAGAAAATACTTGGAGATAATCCCTAGAAGTTTTGCCGTGAAAAAGGAAGAGATAAACAAGGGAGGACGCCAAAACCCTAGGGTTTTGGACGGCAAAGATATTCCCTAGAGATTTTTAAGGAAAGAGAAAAAGGTGGAGACCAAGGAAAGATCAAAAGAAGTCTAGATACATTCCTACATTCCCTAAAGAGTTTTGGCCGAATTTGGAAGCATAAAATCAGAAATTATCTCTTTATTTCGGCAAGAATTATTTAGGGAATTAATATTGGAATTTTGTGATTGGTTGCACCACCTCATAGGGCTTATGTGGCAAGAATTCATTGGAGGAAATTATGTGGAGGAAGCAAGCACATGCCGTGAACATCTCTAGGGTTTTGGACGGCTTGGACACCTAGGGGCCGTCCCCTATATATTCCTACACTTTCTCAACGTCAAGGGTTCCGAAAATTCCATACTTTTGCGTTTACACTTTGAGAAAATAATTCAGAAATCTCTCTAGCCTAGCCGTGCTCCTCTCCATCCTCTAGGGCAACCACGAAGTTCAAGCAAGGCCAAGGAAGAAGAAGACAAGCCGTGCACACCATCCACCCTCCACCTTGAAGATTGCTTTCGAAATTCAAGAGACCACATCATCACTTCATTCATCTCATCTTCATCACGGTGTAATCCGATTCTCCTTGTACCTTTGCTTTGTATTTTCGTTGGTTTTGCCTTAGTTGACACATATGTATGAACAAGTATTGTTTTCTGAAATTTTATGATGAATTGTTAATTTTCAGATTCATATATTACGATTTATGGTTGCTTTTGTGTGAGTGTTTGATTAAATTTGCATGATAGAAATCTTTTGTATGATTATCTTGAATGGTTCGAAACATTTAGGGTTCTTATGTGATTGTTGCTACGAATTTGAGAACATGAATCAACTTTTTGGTTTTGTGTTCTTGAATCGATAAGTAGTAAAGGTTTTGTACAAAAACCGAATTTAATCAAAGAAGATTGCAATTAGGTGGACTTTTTCATACTAAGTTGCACATTTGAGTTGATAGCCTTTCTAGGTGTTTATTGCGTTAAACATGACATGATTGACTAGCTTTCTAGGGCTTGATTGCATGTTTGATAGAATTAATCTAGGTGCTTTCACTTAGGTTAATTAGCATTGAAAGTAAAATATGGGAAATTGTTTGCTTTTGAACGTTTCACATGATCAACTCCTCTTGCATGACTATGATGAACAATGATGAACTTGAATCAATTTTAATCATGAGTTTCGACTTTGATCTTTGTTCTTACATTCCATTTATATTTTTATGTTTTTGCGTTTTTAATTATTTAGTTAGCTTTTATTTTCGAAAATAGAAAACCAAAATCAAAAATCCCCCCTTTTTCGTAAATATGTATATATTTTGTTTTATTTTTGTAAATATTATACTTTGTTTTAATTTTAATTGTTTAATTGTTTGATAATGACAGGTGTACCCTCAATCCCCGGAATAGAACGATCCCTATTTACTTTATACTACTAATGACATTTCAGGGTTAAATTGGTCGCTCGATAAAAGCGACATCACCAGCTAGGCGCTCAAGCATCTGATCAATGAATGGCAGAGGAAAGTGGTCTTTCCTTGTAGTTGCGTTGAGCCTCCTATAGTCAATGCACACTCTGTGGCCTGTGACTGTCCTTTGGGGCACCAGTTCGTTATCAGCATTCTTTACCACAGTGATCCCAGACTTCTTGGGCACGACCTGAACTGGGGAGACCCACTTGGAGTCTGAAATAGGGTAGATCACCCCACAATCAAGGAGTTTGATAACCTCCTTCTTCACTACTTCCATCATTGGAGGGTTGAGACGACGTTGAGCCTCTCTAGTGGGTTTAGACCCCTCCTCTAGAAGTATCCTGTGGACGCAAGTTGTAGGGCTGATTCCCTTGATATCCGCCAATGTCCATCCTATGGCGGTCTTGTGTTGCTTCAACATTTCCACCAACTTCTCTTCTTGTGGAGTTGTTAGTGCAGAGGACACAATCACTGGCAAGGTTTCCTTGTCCCCTAAGTAGACATACTTCAAATGGTCTGGAAGAGGTTTTAGCTCAAGTTCTGGGGCCTGGACCACTGAAGGTAATGTCTTGTTAGTGGATAACTGAATGGACAAAGGAGAAACAGACTTACCTATAAAGGGTGATGCCTCAAGGAAGGAGACGTTTTCAATGATTTTCTCCTCACAAGTGTCTTTCAACTTGTCCTCTGAGATGGTGACGCCTTCCTTTGTATAGCCTACCCCACTCTCAAGGGTAGTGACTAGGGTATCCTCATGCATAACATCAAACATTTTCTGCGCAAGTTCATCCAAAATGTCAGCAGAAAAACAATCATTAACCTCTAGGGGATACCTCATGGCTTCAAAGATGTTAAAGCCAATAATGTCACCATCGAACTCCATTGTAAGAGAGCCTTCATACACATCAATCTTCGTCCTAGCTGTCCTTAAGAAAGGACGTCCCAAAAGCAATGGAGTGGAACTTACAGGGGAGTCCTCCATTTCCAATACATAAAAATCAGCTGGGAAGATAAGATGGTTAACCTGTACAAGCACATCCTCCAACAAACCTCTAGGGTATGCATTGGATCTGTCAGCTAACTGAATGATAACATTGTCAGATTTAAGTTCCCCTAGACCTAGGGTTTCATAAACAGAGTAGGGCATAACATTAACAGATGCACCTAGGTCTAGCATGGCATTCTTAAATCTAGAGTTACCAATAGTACAAGGAATGGTAAAGCTTCCAGGATCCTTACACTTTGGAGGGATCTTCCTCTGAATTAGGGCAGAGACATTCTCACTTACCTTTACCACCTCCTTTTCACGGTTTACTCTCCTAGTAGTGCAAAGCTCTTTGAGGAACTTGGCATACTTAGGGACTTGCTTGATGGCCTCTAGGAGGGGTAGGTTTACTTGCACCTTCTTGAAAGTTTCCAAGATAGCTTGGTCACTTTCATCCTTCTTAGATTGGGCAAACCTGCGTGGGAAGGGCATGCAAGAAGAAGAAGGGTTAGCAATAACCGAATTTGATAAGTTAGAATTATTACCTTTGATTTCCGGTTTTGCCTTTAAAGATGAGGATGCCTTGGTCTCTTCCTTTGACGTTGCAGGGTCCTTCTCAATACCCAACTTGGTGGGTTCTTGGTCTTCCTCAATTTCTATGCTCATTTGGACCTTCTTGGGTTGCTTGGGTGGATCCACAAATGGTCTCCCACTCCTCGTAGTCACAACTGATGCATTCTCCACATTACCCTTAGGGTTAGGTATTGTGCCACTAGGAAGCTTCCCAGTCTCATGAATCTTGCTCATGAAGTCCACAACTTGGCCCATCTGTTTCTTAAGATCTGCAATATCCTTAGTGTGGGTCTGTTGTCCTTGAATCAAAGCTTGAGTAGAGTTTGTCAAGGCCTGGGTGGAACTAGTCAAGGCTTCCAACGTTTTGTCATAGTGAGACATTGAAGGTCCTGAGTTCTGTTGAGGAGGGGGCATGTAGGGCCTTTGAAAAGATGATCCTTGGAATGAAGGCCCTTGAGGACGTTGGAAGTTCCCACCAAGAGGATTCTGAACGTTATCATTGTTAGTCCACTTGAAGTTGGGATGGTCCCTCCATCCTGGGTTGTACGTATTGGAGTAAGGGTCATGTCTAGGACGTTGAGGTCCTCCTTGGTATCCTCCTTGATATCCTCCAATAGCATTTGCAGATTCCCATCCTCCATTCTCATTAAGTTGAGGGCACTGATCTGTAACATGCCCTTGCATAGAGCATACCCCACAAGCTATTGTTGCACTTGGTCCCTTGGAACTTACCACTTGGTTCATGAGTAGAGTAAGCTTATTCAGTTGGTCCTCAATTGCAGTATTCTTGCTCATCTCATGCACCCTACGAGTAGAGTGTCCTACCCCCTCATATTGTTGAGAGTTCAAGGCACGATTAGCTATCAGCTCCTTCCCAACTGTAGGGGACTTATCCACAAAAGCTCCTCCAGCTGCAGCATCCAACATTTGCCTTTCCAAGGGTAAGAGTCCTTCATAGAAACATGTGAGTAGGGTCTCATCCTTCATCTGATGTTGAGGACATTGTGCAAGTAAGGAATTGAACCTCTCATAGTAAGCAGCATAGGACTCATCATGGGCTTGCTCTATTCCACTGAGCTTCTTTCTAAGTGTGATGACCTTAGAAGCTGGGAAGTATTTCTCCAAGAAGGCCTTTCTCATTGTCTCCCATGAAGTGATACGTCCTGCAGGAAGTTCATATAGCCAATCCTTGGCTCTATCAGCTAGAGAGAATGGAAATGCTCTCATCTTAAGAAGGTTCTCATCTGCCCCTTGTGGTTGCATGTTTGCACAAACAGATTGAAATTCTCGAACATGCTTGTTAGCGTCCTCCATATTAAGTCCATGGAAGATAGGGAGCTTGTGCAACAAACCACTCTTTAGCTCAAACTCTGCTTGTCTTCCAGCTGCAGGGGGAGGGTATACTATGCCTGTAGGGGGTCCTCCTTCAACAGTTGCAGTGGAAAGTTCCCTAATAGATGCCATTCTCTCTTTTTCGACTTCTTCAGGTGGTGGTGAAGGTGGTGGTGTAGAGTTGGACGAAATCACAGGTGAAGGTGAACGTGAAGGAGGAGATGGACTTGGTGTAGGTGATGTAGACTCCTCAGAACAGTAGGTCCTCTTCCCTTGTTCGTTAAAGATGTACCCTCTGTGTGTCGAAGGGGAAGGGCTTGTCTGCTCAAGAAGTGAAGGACCCTTCAAGCGAGCGAGCCTTGCTTCAATTTCCTTTAGTGTAGAGGATCTAAAAGGCTCGGTCATTCATAGGAATCCTGAACATCATCAAAATTCAAAGAAGTTAGCAAAGTATAAAGTGAGTTAATTACAAATTAGTGATTTATACATCAACCTTACTATTCACGAGTCACTATTCACAAGTTACTATTCACGACTTTACTATTTATGATTTATACAAGTATAAAGAGAAGTATAAATTACAAACTATCCACAATCTTTTCACAAATAAACCACAAAAGAAATTTATACAAGTATAAAATGTACAAAACAACACAATTTACAAGTGGAGGTTATGTTCAAGTATCTTATTATCTTTACAAAATAAAGTTAATATCTCAATTGATTACAAGTTGTAAGTCGAGCCCAATAGAAACCACTACTATTGGTGAGATACGATCTAGGGATAGTCGCCTAGACATAAGTCACTTCCCTTTGTTTCAGAAGGCTAGATGGCCAGATTAAGAGGTAAGTGAGAGGGAGGACTCATTTTGGTGACACTACGGAGGCTACTCCCTCATTGAGGTTTAGGCCCCTATTGGCTACTCCCACATTGTGGTTTACGCACGGTCTATAGTATCTCTGAGATCCAATTTGAACCCATCACCCAGGGTCTCAACCTAAGACACCACCTATATGCCCCTTACTCAGCTTGGAAAGGACTCATGTGTTAGACAGTTCTCCAAATGCTAATAAAAGCCGCCCTCAACCTCATAAGACCTTAGAAAGGCACTAATGAAGGGTTAAGGCCAATATTAACAAAAGGGCCCTTATCTACTCATACGATTTTACACACTTATAATAAATCAAGAATGTAACAATATTTATAATTAATTCTTTACATTTCCTTTGTTTAACAAGATTAGACACCACTTACACAAAACTTTCACACAAACAAACAAAACGTCACTATTCACATCTAATTATCTTCCTTTTTTTTTTTTTTTTATTTTTTTTTTTTTTTTATTATTATGAAGTACAATGATTTACATTCTTTCTTTTTCTTCACAATTATTTTCAACACTTAGGTACGGGAACAGGGAGTCTCGATGTGCAATGGGACTTAAACAGCTACCCTTTTCAAGACTATGTTTAATCCAATATACCTTAGGTGCATCACAACATTTTCTTTTGTTATAAATACCATTGATTTCGAATTAAATTCCAAGCGGTAAATCAAGTGGACGTGCGGCCCAAGTATAATCGTCAAGACACTAAGTCCCTTCTACATCCTTTGGGCAACCTTACTGACATGGCCAGGTAGGGGAGGACGAACACAAGAGGTAGGATCCATTTTGGCATAGGCTACTCCCTCATTGAGGTTTACGCCCATTTGTAAGCACTTCTGAATCCAAGAACCAGTCATGAGCGTTGTCCCCTTCCTAGACACCATCCCACATAGGCTATACTTACTTGGATATAAAAGGTCCTAAGTGTGAAGACAGTTCAATGAATGTTAATAAAGGCCGCCCTCAACCTTAAGGGACCTGAACTAGGTACCAATAAGGGGTTTAGGCCAATATTAATAAACACGACTTCACCTATTCCTTCTTTAATTTACAACCTACAATTAAAATTCGTATTCAACAATATAAATAACAACCTAAGTAAGTAACTAAATTTCGACAATTACAAAATAATTAACAAATAAATTTTTTTTTTTTTTTTTTTTTCGGTCACAATATACAAAACAAATATTCACAATATGACAAATGATTTTTCAATCCCCGGCAACGGCGCCAAAAATTGATGTCGCTTTTATCGAGCGACCAATTTAACCCTGAAATGTCATTAGTAGTATAAAGTAAATAGGGATCGTTCTATTCCGGGGATTGAGGGTACACCTGTCATTGTCAAACAATTAAACAATTAAAATTAAAACAAAGTATAATATTTACAAAATATAGACATATTTACGAAAAAGGGGGAGTTTTTGGTTTTTGGTTTTAATTTCCGAAAATAAAATCTAAGTTACCTAAATAATTAAAATGCAAAAACATAAAAATACAAATGGAATGCAAGAACAAAGATCAAAGTCGAAACTCATGATTAAAATTAATTCAAGTTCATCATTGTTCATCATAGTCATGCAAGAGGAGTTGATCATGTGAAACGTTCAAAAGCAAACAATTTCCCATATTTTACTTTCAATGCTAATTAACCTAAGTGAAAGCACCTAGATTAATTCTATCAAACATGCAATCAAGCCCTAGAAAGCTAGTCAATCATGTCATGTTTAACGCAATAAACACCTAGAAAGGCTATCAACTCAAATGTGCAACTTAGTATGAAAAAGTCCACCTAATTGCAATCTTCTTTGATTAAATTCGGTTTTTGTACAAAACCTTTACTACTTATCGATTCAAGAACACAAAACCAAAAAGTTGATTCATGTTCTCAAATTCGTAGCAACATTCACATAAAAACCCTAAATGTTTCGAACCATTCAAGATAATCATACAAAAGATTTCTATCATGCAAATTTAATCAAACACTCACACAAAAGCAACCATAAATCGCAATATATGAATCTGAAAATTAACAATTCATCATAAAATTTCAGAAAACAATACTTGTTCATACATATGTGTCAACTAAGGCAAAACCAACGAAAATACAAAGCAAAGGTACAAGGAGAATCGGATTACACCGTGATGAAGATGAGATGAATGAAGTGATGATGTGGTCTCTTGAATTTCGAAAGCAATCTTCAAGGTGGAGGGTGGATGGTGTGCACGGCTTGTCTTATTCTTCCTTGGCCTTGCTTGCACTTCGTGGTTGCCCTAGAGGATGGAGAAGAACACGGCTAAGCTAGAGAGATTTCTGAATTATTTTCTCAAAGTATTAACGCAAAAGTGTGGAATTTTCGGAACCCTTGACGTTGAGAGAAGAGAGGAATATATAGGGGACGGCTTCTAGGTCTTCAATCCGTCCACAACCCTAGCAAAGCTCACGGCAATCTCTTGCTTCCTCCACATAATTTTCTCCAATGATTTCGTGCCACATAAGCCCTATGAGGTGGTGCAACCAATCACAAAATTCCAATATAAATTCCCTAAATAATCTTGCCGAAATATATATAGATATTTTCTGATTTCCTTCACCAATTTCGGCAACAATATACTTAGAGAATAAAGGGGACGAACCTAGACTCCTTTGAGAGCTTTTTGTGTTCAACACATATTCTCTTTCCTTTAAAAGCTCCCTAAGAAATCTCCACGAAATCTCTTTATTTTTTCTGATTTTTCCTCACGGCAAAACCCTAGTTTTTCTCTTCATTATCTTTTGCCGAATTCCCTAGGGTTTGCACGGCATCCCCTTGTTTTCCTCTTGGCTTGGACGGCTAGGTCTTCTAGGGTTTTATCTCTTGATTTATTTCCATAAAAATAACCCTAGAAAATCTCCTTTTAATTTCTGATTTTCTTGGACGCCACCTCCTTGTTTCTCTCTTGCAAATTCACGGCAACAACAACCTTAAGGGTTAGGGTTTGCGTCACAAACCCTAATGTCATGGGCTTTGATGGGCCTTTATCCAATTTGCCGAAAATCCAAAGAGTTCTTGGGCCTCGTTGCTTTATCTTCAAGCCTTCTCATTTTCCAACGCAAAACACAATATTTTTCCATTTCTTTTTCATGGTTGCGTTGGAAACTTGCTAGGGAAGCCTTCCTCCATTTTGTAGGATTTCCTGGTTGGACTAGGAAAGCTTGTTTCTTCATTTCTGCTCAAATGTGTGGGCCATTTTCTCTCATGTTCGTTCGTCTTGATGTTCGCAAGCTCCTCTTTCCATTCGTGCGTTCATTTCCACTTTCTAGCTCGGAGGTCCTGAAAATAGAAACTATACTTAAAATAGAAACTTTCTAAAAAAATGAAAATAGAAACTTACTAAAAATGAAAAATAGAAACTTTCCAGAAATGAGAAATGAAAAATGAGAAATGAGAAATGAGAAATGAAAAATGAAAAATGAAGACAAAAATGGAAACTTTCTACAATAAGGAACTTTCCCAATCAAAGAATGGAAACTTTCCCAAACAGGGATTTTTCAAGGAAATGGCGCAGAAAAGTGTAGGGAAATGCAGTTAAAACGTCGCATTAAAATGCTCCTATCAAATTCCCCCACACTTAGCTTTTGCTAGTCCCTTAGCAAAATCAAACTAAGACACACACTAAGACTCAACGAAAATTTAAAGACTTGACAAAAACAATGACTCTATTGCCCTTCAACTATTTGTCTCAGCAATCTCTTACTTTCATAACACCAAGATTAGCACTTAACCAAAATTCAATGTTAGGCATTCGAGAGTTAATTAAAACACATAACTCACATATACACAAGTGGGACTTGGTTGAAACAATGGTGATGGTTTCTGTTAAGCATGTTTCAAACAAGTTTGATTCAAATCTCACAAGTTATATCCACTCTTTCTTCACTCAGATCATGGCAATGCTTAAAAGCTTATACACTCAAGTATATGTGAAAGATAGCAAGTATATCACATAATGTAAGAAACGAAAGCACATGTATAAATTTTCTTTTAAAGATCTCATGAAAGATATCAACTACTTGCACAGATGGACCCAAGCCATAGGTTCAACTCTTGTAACTCATCTCCACATCAAAGGCTGTCCCATCTTAAGGATCAAGAAGGTCTTATCAAGGGTTGTAATGGGGCTAGGGCTTAAGGTTTAAGGAAATGAAAGGTAAGGATT
This sequence comes from Rosa chinensis, assembly GCF_002994745.2. Lineage (NCBI taxonomy): Eukaryota > Viridiplantae > Streptophyta > Magnoliopsida > Rosales > Rosaceae > Rosa > Rosa chinensis. The sequence continues at coordinate 40,714,973 of NC_037094.1, read as the reverse complement.
TATCAAAGTGTCCTAAAAACCTAGCAGAGCATATGTAGATGTAGAGACCTCAAGAAATCCACCAAGGTATTGCAAAAACGTCACTTTCCCTAGAGGTAACATAAAAGGGGCCTAATGTCTTCATGTTGGGCCCAATCTTCATTGTAAACTTCCCTTGAACTATAGTGAATGGACAAAGGCCAAATTTTTCTGTAGTGGGCCTTCAGTTCAACGTAAACTCCAAAATCACCAAGTATGGGGGACTAAAATCCATAAACATTTTTCTTTCTTTTCTTTTTAGCCGTATACATTTTTTTCTTTTTTTCTTTTTTTTCTCTTTTTCTCGGCTTTTTCATATATTTTTCTTTTATGGACAAGTCTACCCCCACACTTTAACTTTCACCTCTTCTCAATTTTCATCCTTAGCACCAAACCCACGAAGTATGTCTCAAAAGATAGCTCCACTAAGTTCTTAGAACAAAGGGTAGGGTTTCAACTATACTAAGCTTCATGGTTAAGGGTTTTAAGGGTGATGAATGAAAAGGCTCAATGTAGGCTCAAAGGGGCTTATCTAGGGGAGTCCCACGACGGGCACAATTAGGGACACAGGTTTATTTGGCAATGGTGGAAATTCCTAGGGTGCCTCTATCCCTTCCAGAATCAGGGCCATGTATTGACAAACGTCTCAACAAGCACAAGAGTGAATTCTAGCATTCTGTAGTCCATCAAACTTAATCTATGGCAAGCAATCAATCAAATGAAGAATAATGAGATCATCAAAATATCGCCAAGAAAATAAGAATATATTTTTCATTTCACTCCAAGAAAAAGGGACATGGCTCAATTATCTCACATGGGCTTATATGAATCAAAACTCATCCTAACATGCTCATATTCTGTACCAAAGTTTTCGAATCCATATCCACTACAAGGCACACATTTTTCATATATCTCAATTAACCAAAGAATACCATGTTTAAAAATCATCTCAATCTTGTGATCCTCTTTTAGTCATGATTTTAGAGATATAGAATCATCCTAGACAGTTGAAAGGGCATCCTAAGACTCAAAACAAAAACAAAAGCAACGAAAATTTTTAAATTTTTGACATTTTTCAATTTTTTTGTATTTTTCAATATATGACTCAAGATAAAAGTGTAAATCCCTTCCCCCACACTTAAATATTGCATTGTCCTCAATGTAATCAATAAAAAGCATGCAATGGAACACTTAAGCATATAGGGATGAAATTTACGAAAATGACTACCAACATAAAGAAAAATTGGAGAAGTAAAAGGGAGAGATAAAACAAATCTGCGTTGATGACTCCTCCACAGCTACTTCAGAATTGGGTTGCCTCCCAAGCAGCGCTTAATGTTTATAGTCTTTCAGCCTAGACTTGTACCTCCATTTAATCCTCAGGGTTTGGAACGTTTTGGAGGGGTACATCCTCCACTTCATGTTCCACAAATGCCTCATAGTAAGGCTTCAAGCGATGACCATTCACTTTGAACTCGTTGCTTGTATGTTCACTCTTTATCTGCACAGCTCCATGAGGAAACACATGAGTGATAACAAAAGGTCCAATCCAACGAGAACGAAGCTTACCTGGGAAGAGTTTGAGACGAGAATGGAAGAGAAGAACTTTTTGACCCACAACAAAAGTCTTTCTTCGAATCATTTTGTCATGGAATGCCTTAGTCTTATCCTTGTAAATTTTAGCACTTTCAAAGGCATCATTCCTTATCTCCTCTAACTCTTGCAATTGCAACTTCCTATGAAGCCCAGCTGCATCCATATCCATGTTGAACTGCTTCACAGCCCACCAAGCTTTGTGCTCCAACTCCACAGGTAAATGGCATGGTTTGCCATAGACAATTCGATATGGTGACATACCTATGGGAGTTTTGTATGCAGTTCTGTAGGCCCACAAAGCATCCTCTAGACGCAAGGACCAGTCCTTCCTGTTAGGGTTCACAGTCTTCTCCAATATCCCCTTGATCTGACGGTTAGAGACCTCAGCCTGCCCACTAGTTTGTGGGTGATAAGGTGTAGAAACCTTATGTGTGACATCATATCTCTTCAAGAGAGCCTCAATCGTCCGATTGCAAAAATGGGATCCTCCATCACTAATGAGAACTCTAGGCATTCCAAACCTGCTAAAGATGTTAGACTTGATAAAATCTGCAACAACCTTAGAGTCATTAGTTCTAGTGGCCTTTGCTTCCACCCATTTGGAAACATAGTCCACTGCAAGTAAGATATAGAGAAACCCAAAAGATGAAGGGAAAGGTCCCATGAAATCTATACCCCAGACATCAAATATTTCAACAGTTATTATATTGGACAATGGCATTTGATCTCTAGGACCTAGATTTCCCGTTCTTTGGCACTTATCACAAGTTAAACAATAGGCATGTGCATCCCTAAATAATGTTGGCCAATAGAACCCAGACTCTAGCACCTTAAACGCAGTCTTCTTAGACCCAAAGTGTCCCCCACATGCTTTAGAGTGGCAAAAAGAAAGTATAGCATTATGTTCATGTTCAGGCACACATCTCCTAATCAATTGATCAGAGCAATACTTCCACAAATAAGGTTCATCCCAAACATATTGCTTAACAGTTTTCCTAAGCCTATCCCTATGAGCACGTGACATGGTATCAGGAATCTTTCTAGACACAATATAATTCACAATGTCTGCATACCATGGTTCACTTACCTGGATTCCAAAGAGTTGTTCATCTGGAAACGTCTCCACCAGAGGGAGACGGTCTTCTGCGTGCACTAAGCGACTCAAGTGGTCAGCTACCACGTTCTCACTACCCTTCTTGTCCTTGATTTCCACGTCGAATTCTTGCAAGAGTAGGATCCATCTGATGAGCCTTGGTTTCGCCTCCTTCTTGGTCATCAAGTATTTCAAAGCTGCATGGTCAGTAAAGATAGTAACTTTGGTACCAAGTAAATAAGAGCGAAACTTCTCAAGGGCAAAGACAACTGCAAGGAGCTCTTTCTCTGTGGTGGAGTAGTTCATTTGTGCATCATTGAGAGTCCTTGAGGCATAGTAGATGGCATAGGGTAGCTTTTCCTTCCTTTGTCCCAAAACGGCTCCAACTGCGTAGTCAGAGGCATCACACATTAACTCAAAGGGCAAGGACCAGTCTGGAGGTAACATGATGGGGGCAGATGTCAACAACTCCTTAAGCTTGTCAAAAGCTTCTTGACACTCCTTGTCAAAGTGAAAGGGCACATCCTTCTGGAGTAGTTGACATAAGGGTCTCGAAATTTTGGAGAAGTCCTTGATGAACCTCCTGTAAAAACCTGCATGACCAAGGAAAGAACGAATCTCTCTCACAGAAGTGGGAGAGGGTAAGTGACGCACAATATCAACCTTGGCTTTATCAACCTCTATACCCCTAGCAGAGGCGCCAAAAATTGATGTCGCTTTTATCGAGCGACCAATTTAACCCTGAAATGTCATTAGTAGTATAAAGTAAATAGGGATCGTTCTATTCCGGGGATTGAGGGTACACCTGTCATTGTCAAACAATTAAACAATTAAAATTAAAACAAAGTATAATATTTACAAAATATAGACATATTTACGAAAAAGGGGGAGTTTTTGGTTTTTGGTTTTAATTTCCGAAAATAAAATCTAAGTTACCTAAATAATTAAAATGCAAAAACATAAAAATACAAATGGAATGCAAGAACAAAGATCAAAGTCGAAACTCATGATTAAAATTAATTCAAGTTCATCATTGTTCATCATAGTCATGCAAGAGGAGTTGATCATGTGAAACGTTCAAAAGCAAACAATTTCCCATATTTTACTTTCAATGCTAATTAACCTAAGTGAAAGCACCTAGATTAATTCTATCAAACATGCAATCAAGCCCTAGAAAGCTAGTCAATCATGTCATGTTTAACGCAATAAACACCTAGAAAGGCTATCAACTCAAATGTGCAACTTAGTATGAAAAAGTCCACCTAATTGCAATCTTCTTTGATTAAATTCGGTTTTTGTACAAAACCTTTACTACTTATCGATTCAAGAACACAAAACCAAAAAGTTGATTCATGTTCTCAAATTCGTAGCAACATTCACATAAAAACCCTAAATGTTTCGAACCATTCAAGATAATCATACAAAAGATTTCTATCATGCAAATTTAATCAAACACTCACACAAAAGCAACCATAAATCGCAATATATGAATCTGAAAATTAACAATTCATCATAAAATTTCAGAAAACAATACTTGTTCATACATATGTGTCAACTAAGGCAAAACCAACGAAAATACAAAGCAAAGGTACAAGGAGAATCGGATTACACCGTGATGAAGATGAGATGAATGAAGTGATGATGTGGTCTCTTGAATTTCGAAAGCAATCTTCAAGGTGGAGGGTGGATGGTGTGCACGGCTTGTCTTATTCTTCCTTGGCCTTGCTTGCACTTCGTGGTTGCCCTAGAGGATGGAGAAGAACACGGCTAAGCTAGAGAGATTTCTGAATTATTTTCTCAAAGTATTAACGCAAAAGTGTGGAATTTTCGGAACCCTTGACGTTGAGAGAAGAGAGGAATATATAGGGGACGGCTTCTAGGTCTTCAATCCGTCCACAACCCTAGCAAAGCTCACGGCAATCTCTTGCTTCCTCCACATAATTTTCTCCAATGATTTCGTGCCACATAAGCCCTATGAGGTGGTGCAACCAATCACAAAATTCCAATATAAATTCCCTAAATAATCTTGCCGAAATATATATAGATATTTTCTGATTTCCTTCACCAATTTCGGCAACAATATACTTAGAGAATAAAGGGGGACGAACCTAGACTCCTTTGAGAGCTTTTTGTGTTCAACACATATTCTCTTTCCTTTAAAAGCTCCCTAAGAAATCTCCACGAAATCTCTTTATTTTTTCTGATTTTTCCTCACGGCAAAACCCTAGTTTTTCTCTTCATTATCTTTTGCCGAATTCCCTAGGGTTTGCACGGCATCCCCTTGTTTTCCTCTTGGCTTGGACGGCTAGGTCTTCTAGGGTTTTATCTCTTGATTTATTTCCATAAAAATAACCCTAGAAAATCTCCTTTTAATTTCTGATTTTCTTGGACGCCACCTCCTTGTTTCTCTCTTGCAAATTCACGGCAACAACAACCTTAAGGGTTAGGGTTTGCGTCACAAACCCTAATGTCATGGGCTTTGATGGGCCTTTATCCAATTTGCCGAAAATCCAAAGAGTTCTTGGGCCTCGTTGCTTTATCTTCAAGCCTTCTCATTTTCCAACGCAAAACACAATATTTTTCCATTTCTTTTTCATGGTTGCGTTGGAAACTTGCTAGGGAAGCCTTCCTCCATTTTGTAGGATTTCCTGGTTGGACTAGGAAAGCTTGTTTCTTCATTTCTGCTCAAATGTGTGGGCCATTTTCTCTCATGTTCGTTCGTCTTGATGTTCGCAAGCTCCTCTTTCCATTCGTGCGTTCATTTCCACTTTCTAGCTCGGAGGTCCTGAAAATAGAAACTATACTTAAAATAGAAACTTTCTAAAAAAATGAAAATAGAAACTTACTAAAAATGAAAAATAGAAACTTTCCAGAAATGAGAAATGAAAAATGAGAAATGAGAAATGAGAAATGAAAAATGAAAAATGAAGACAAAAATGGAAACTTTCTACAATAAGGAACTTTCCCAATCAAAGAATGGAAACTTTCCCAAACAGAGATTTTTCAAGGAAATGGCGCAGAAAAGTGTAGGGAAATGCAGTTAAAACGTCGCATTAAAATGCTCCTATCAATATGTGAAAGATTAACAAGTGTATCACATATTAGAAATGAAAGCACACATATATTATTCTTTTAAAGATCTCATGAAAGATATCAACTACTTGCACAGATGAACCCAAACCATAAGTTCAACAGTTATAACTCATCTCCACAGATCAAAGGCTGTCCCATCTTAAGGATCAAAGAGGTCTTACAATTTAAGGTTGTAATGGGGCCAAGGCTTAAGGTTAAAAGAAACGAAGGGATAGGAAAATCACAAAGTATCCTAAAAACCTAGTAGAGCACTTGTAGATGTAGAGAGACCATATTTCGAATCCACCAAAGCATGTAGAAGCCAAGTATCCTTCAAAGGCTTATAAAAGGCCAAGTGTCATCATGTTGGGTCCAAACTTCATTCTAATCTTCTCTTGAACAAGCGTGAATAGGACAAAGACCAAATTTTTCAACAATGGGCCTTCACTTCAAAGCAAACTCCAAATCCACTAAGTATAGGGGACTAAAATCCATAAACATAAACAATAATACACTTTTTTTTTTCTTTTGCCGTAATATTCTTTTTCTTTCTTTTTTTTTACGATTTCATTCTTTTTTTTCGGCAATACATACAATATTTCTCTTATAGACAAGTCTACCCCCACACTTCTTCATGTCTTCAAAAGTCTTCCTTGACGCCAAAACTCCAAGCAAAGTCTCAAAAATATGCTCCACTAAGTCTTTAGAACAAAGGGTAAGGATATAACAATACTAGGGTTAAGGGTTAAGGAAGGAATTTTGAGGGTGATGAAAGAAAAGGCTCAATGTAGGCTCAAAATGGTTAAACTAGGGGAGTCCCACGACGGGCACAAATAGGGACACAGGCTATATTTGGCTATGGTGGTAAAAATCCTAAGTTGCCTTTATCCTTTCCAGAATCAGGGACATGTATTGATAAAAGTTTCAACAAGCACGAAAGTGAATTCTAGCATTCTCTAGTCCATCAAACTTAATCTATAGCAAGTAATCAATCAAGATGAAAGAATAATGAGATCAACAAAATCATCGCCAAGAAAATAAGAGTATAATTCATTTTTTCATTAATCACTCAACAAAGAAAGGGCACATGGCTCAAATTCTCACAAGGGTTTATTATGAATCACAACTTATCTTCCACATGTTCATATTCTGTACCAAGGTTACGCATACACCATATCTACTACACATTCATATGCTTTTCATAAATCATAATTAACCAAAGAATATCATCAAACATTATCTCAATCTTGTGATCCTCTTTTAGCCTTAATTTCAGAGATATAAGCTCATCCTAGACAGTTAAAAGGGCATCCTAAGACTCGATCACAAAACAAAACAAAAACAAATTTTTTTTTTTTTTTGAACAGTGACGAATTTTTTTATTATTATTAAAGTGACGAAAATATTTATATATATTTTTTTCTGATATTTTCCAATTTTTTTATTTTTGTATTATTTTTTTTTTTAGACCACAAAAACTAGCTATCTAAAAACAAAGTGAAACATTAAACCTTTCCCCCACACTTAAATCATGCATTGTCCTCAATGTATAAACAAGTATAAAGCATACAAAGCATCAATCAAGCATGGCATTAGAGTTAACGCAAAGAAACCCTAAAACAAAGAAAAATTATGAAAATAAAAGAGAAGGAAGAGTTCAAGAAAGCAAATCTGCATTGATGACTCCTCCACAGCTACGGTTGAAATGGGTTGCCTCCCATGCAGCGCTTAATGTTTAAAGTCTTTCAGCCTAGACTTGCACCTCCATTTATTCCAATATATACACACAACAAAACGTCACAAATATGGATATATACAAGACTAACAAAATTTTATGTATATATATACAAGTTTTACAATTTTTAAGTAGTTAACTCCAATAAGGAGTCGGGAATCAAGATATAGGCATACGGCCCAAATATTCTAGTTTTAATACAAGTCTCCCTTCCCTTTATCTTTTGGTTACTCTTTTCACACAGAGCCAGGTAGTAGAGGAACGATTTTGGCGGAGCTCAGCTCACTTGATTAGCAGGGGACGAGACCCTTTGCTAGCACTTCTCATATCCAATCAACCTAGGGGGGAATATTTTTGATTTTGGTTTTCGAAAATTAAACTAAGTTAAGAAAATAATTAAAATGCAAAAACATAAAAATACAAATGGGATGCAAGAACAAAGATCAAACCGAAATATATAATTAAAATCAATTCAAATTCATCATTGTTCATCATAGTCATGCAAGAGGAGTTGATCATGTGAAACGTTCAAAAGCAAACAATTTCCCATATTTTACTTTCAATGCTAATTAACCTAAGTGAAAGCACCTAGATTACTCCTATCAAACATGCAATCAAACCCTAGAAAGCTAGTCAATCATGTCATGTTTAATGCACTAAGCACCTAGAAAGGCTATCAACTCAAATGTGCAACTTAGTATGGAAAAGTCCACCTAATTGCAATCTTCTTTGCTTAAATTCGGTTTTTGTACAAAACCTTTACTACTTATTGATTCAAGAACACAAAACCAAAAAGTTGATCCATGTTCTCAAATTCGTAGCAACATTCACATAAAAACCCTAAATGTTTCGAACCATTCAAGATTATCATACAAAAGATTTCTATCATGCAAATTCAATCAAACACTCACACAAAAGCAACCATAAATCGCAATATATGAATCTGAAAATTAACAATTAATCATAAAATTTCAGAAATCAATATTTGTTCAAACAATTGTGTCAACTAAGGCATAGCCAATCGAAAATTACAAAGCAAAGGTTACAAGGAGAATCGGATTACACCGTGATGAAGATGAGGTGAATGAAGTGATGAATGGTCTCTTGAATTTCGAAAGCAATCTTCAAGGATGGTGATGGATGATGTGCACGGCTTGTCTTCTTCTTCCTTGGCCTTGCTTGAACTTCGTGGTTGCCCTAGAGGATGGAGATGAACACGGCTAGGCTAGAGAGAGTTTTCTGATTTTTTTCTTCAAAGTGTAAAACGTAAAAAATGGAACCCCTGACGTTGAGAATGTGTGAGAATATATAGGGGACGGCCCCTAGGTCTCCAAGCCGTGGAAAAATCCTAGAGAAACTCACGGCAATAGCTTGCTTCCTCCACATAATTTCCTCCAATGATTTCTTGCCACATAAGCCCTATGAGGTGGTTCAACCAATCACAAAATTCCAATATTAATTCCCTAAATAATTCTTGCCGAAATAAAGAGATAATTTCTGATTTTATGCTTCCAAATTCGGCCAAAACTCTTTAGGGAATGTAGGAATGTATCTAGACTTCTTTTGAGCTTTTCTTGGTCTCCACCTTTTTCTCTTTCCTTAAAAATCTCTAGGGAATATCTTTTGGCGTCATCTTGCTAGGGTTTCACGTTGCCTCCCTTGTTTTCCTCTTCATTCTCCACGGCAATCCTTCTAGGGTTTATTTCCAAGTATTTTCTTTCCATAAAAATAGCCCTAGAAAATCTCCCTAGAAAATCTCCACATATAATTCTGATTTTTGACGCCACCTTCTTGTTTATCTTTAGGATTTCACGGCAAAACATCTTTAGGGCTAGGGTTTGCGTCACAAACCCTAATTGTATGGGCTTTTGTGGGCCTTTGATCCATTTGCCGAAAATCCATAGAGTTCTTGGGCTTTGTTGCTTCATCTTCAAGCCTTCTCATTTTCCAACGCAAAGCACATTATTTTTCCATTTCTTTTTCATGGTTGCATTGGAAACTTGCTAGGGAAGCCTTCCTCCATTTTGCAGGATTTCCTGGTTGGACTAGGAAAGCTTATTTCTTCATTTCTGCTCATTTCTGTGGCCCGATTTCTCTCATATTCGTTCGTCTTGATGTTCGCAAGCTCCTCTTTCCATTCGTGCGTTCATTTCCACTTTTTAGCTCGGAGGTCCTGAAAATAGAAACTAGTATGAAAAATAGAAACTTTTGAAAAATAGAAGCTTTCTAAAAAGGAAAAATGGAAACTTACTAAAAGTGAGAAATAGAAACTTTCCTAAACTGAAAATGGAAACTTGCCAGAAATGAGAAATGAAAACTACAAAAATGGAAACTTTCTACAATAAGGAACTTTCCCAATCAAAGAATGGAAACTTTCCAAAACAAGGATTTTTCAAGGAAATGGCGCAAGAAATGTAGGGAAATGCAGTTAAAACGTCGCATTAAAATGCTCCTATCAAATTCCCCCACACTTAGCTTTTGCTAGTCCCTTAGCAAAATCACACTAAGACACAACGAAAATTAAAGACTTGACACAAAACAGACTCTATAGCCCTTCAACTTTTTGTCTCAGCAATCTCTTACTTTCACAACACCAAGATTGCTACTTCACCAAGAATAAATGTTTAGGCATTCGAGAGTTAATTTAAACACATAATCTTCACATACACAAGTAGGACTTGGTTGTAACAATGGTGATGGGCTCTGTTAAGCATGTTTCAAACAAGTTTGATTCAAATCCTCACAAGGTATATCCACTCTTTCTTCTCTCAGAATTCAAGGCAATGCTTAAAAGCTTGTACACTCAAGTATATGTGAAAGATAGCAAGTATATCACATAATTCAAGAAACGAAAGCACATGTATAATTTTCTTTAAAGATCTCATGAAGGATACCAACTACTTGCACAGATGGACCCAAGCCATAGGTTCAACTCTTGTAACTCATCTCCACATCAAGGGCTGTCCCATCTTAAGGATCAAGAAGGTCTTCTCAAGGGTTGTAATGGGGCTAAGGCTCAAGGTTTAAAGAAATGAAAGGTAAGGATTTATCAAAGTGTCCTAAAAACCTAGCAGAGCACATGTAGATGTAGAGACCTCAAGAAATCCACCAAGGCATTGCAAAAAAGTCACTTTCCCTAGGGGTGATCATCAAAGGGCCTAATGTCTTCATGTTGGGCCCAATCTTCAATGTAAACTTCCCTTGAACTCTAGTGAAATGGACAAAGGCCAAATTTTTCTATAGTAGGCCTTCATTTCAAAGCAGACTCCAAAATCACTAAGTATGGGGGACTAAAATCCATAAATTTTTCTTTTTTCTTTTCTAGCCGTACACAATTTTTCTTTTTATTTTTCACGGCTTTCACATATTTTTTTCTTTATGGACAAGTCTACCCCCACACTTGAACTTTCACCTCTTCTCAATTTTCATCCTTAGCACCAAACCCACGTAGTATGTCTCAAAAAATTGCTCCACTAAGTTCTTAGAACAAAGGGTAGGGTTGTAACTATACTAAGCTTCATGGTTAAGGGTTTTAAGGGTGATGAATGAAAAGGCTTAATGTAGGCTCAAAAGGGTTTATCTAGGGGAGTCCCACGACGGGCACAATTGGGGACACAAGTTCATTTGGCAATGGTGGTAATTCCTAAGTTGCCTCTATCCCTTCCAGAATCAGGGCCATGTATTGATATAACGTCTCAACAAGCACAAGAGCGAATTCTAGCATTCTCTAGTCCATCAAACTTAATCTATGGCAAGTAGTCAATCAAATGAAAGAATAATGAGATCATCAAACATCGCCAAGAAAATAAGAATATATTTTTCATTTCACTCCAAGAAAAAGGGACATGGGCTCAATTATCTCACATGGGTTTATATGAATCAAAACTCATCTTAACATGCTCATATTCTGTACCAAAGTTTCGAAATCCATATCCACTACAAGGCACATATTTTTCATATATCTCAATTAACCAAAGAATACCATTTTAAAGTCATCTCAATTTTGTGATCCTCTTTTAGTCATGATTTCAGAGATATAGAATCATTCTAGACAGTTGAAAGGGCATCCTAAGACTCAAAACAAAAACAAAAGCAACGAAAATTTTTAAATTTTTGACATTTTTCAGTTTTTTTGTATTTTTCAATATGACTCAAGATAAAAGTGTAAATCCCTTCCCCCACACTTAAATATTGCATTGTCCTCAATGTAATCAAGAATAAGCATGCAATGAAACACTTAAGCATAGAAGGATGGAATTTACGAAAATAACTACTATTAAAATAAAACAATTCGAGAAGTGAAAGGGAGAGATACAACAAATCTGCGTTGACGACTCCTCCACAGCTACTTCTGAATTGGGTTGCCTCCCAAGCAGCGCTTAATGTTTATAGTCTTTCAGCCTAGACTTGTACCTCCATTTAATCCTCAGGGTTTGGAACGTTTTGGAGGGGTACAGCCTCCACTTCATGTTCCACAAATGCCTCATAGTAAGGCTTCAGGCGATGGCCATTCACTTTGAACTCGTTACCTGTTTGTTCACTCTTTATCTGCACAGCTCCATGAGAAAACACATTAGTGATAACAAAAGGCCCAATCCAACGAGAACGAAGTTTACCTGGGAAGAGTTTGAGACGAGAATGGAAGAGAAGAACTTTTTGGCCCACAACAAAAGTCTTCCTTCGAATCATTTTATCATGGAATGCCTTAGTCTTATCCTTGTAAATCTTAGCACTTTCGAAGGCATCATTCCTAATCTCCTCTAACTCTTGCAATTGCAACTTCCTATGAAGCCCAGCTTCATCAATATCCATGTTGAACTGCTTCACAGCCCACCAAGCTCTATGCTCCAACTCCACAGGTAAATGGCAAGGTTTGCCATAGACTATTCGATATGGTGACATACCTATGGGAGTTTTGTATGCAGTTCTGTAGGCCCACAGAGCATCCTCTAGACGCAAGGACCAGTCCTTCCTGTTGGGGTTCACAGTCTTCTCCAATATCCCCTTGATCTGACGATTAGAGACCTCAGCCTGCCCACTAGTTTGGGGGTGATAAGGTGTAGAAACCTTATGTGTCACATCATATCTCTTCAAAAGAGCCTCAATCGTCCGATTGCAAAAGTGGGATCCACCATCACTAATGAGAACTCTAGGCATTCCAAACCTGCTAAAGATGTTAGACTTGATAAAATCTGCAACAACCTTGGAGTCATTAGTTCTAGTGGCCTTTGCTTCCACCCATTTGGAAACATAGTCCACTGCAAGTAAGATATAGAGAAACCCACAAGATGATGGGAAAGGTCCCATGAAATCTATACCCCAGACATCAAAGATTTCAACAGTTATGATATTAGTCAAGGGCATTTGATCTCTAGGACCTAGGTTTCCTGTTCTTTGGCACTTATCACAAGTTAAACAATAGGCATGTGCATCCCTAAACAATGTTGGCCAATAGAACCCAGACTCTAACACTCTTAATGCAGTTTTCTTTGACCCAAAGTGACCCCCACATGCTTTAGAGTGGCAAAACGAAAGTATAGCATTATGTTCATGTTCAGGCACACATCTTCTAATCAATTGATCAGAACAATATTTCCATAGATAAGGTTCATCCCAAACATATTGCTTAACAGTTTTCTTAAGCCTATCTCTATGAGCACGTGACATGGTATCAGGAATCTTCCTAGACACAATATAGTTCACAATATCTGCATACCATGGTTCACTTACCTGAAGTCCAAAGAGTTGCTCATCTGGAAATGTCTCCACCAGAGGGAGATGATCTTCTGCATGCACCAAGCGACTCAAGTGGTCAGCTACCACGTTTTCACTACCCTTCTTGTCCTTGATTTCCACGTCAAATTCTTGCAAGAGTAGGATCCATCTGATGAGCCTTGGTTTCGCCTCCTTCTTGGTCATCAAGTATTTCAAAGCTGCATGGTCAGTAAAGATAGTAACTTGATGCGGCTGAAATAGCCTCACAATTTAACCCTGCAAAATGTAGTTGTCAGTATAGGATAAGCAGGGATCGTTCAGTCCGGGGATTGTAGGGTACACCTACACAAAAAGGTCAATTAACAAATAAAAGAATAAAATGTGGGGTTTTGAAAGTTGGTTTCTAATCTACTTAAAATAAAAACAAAACAAATAAAACTATATACAATGATCGACTTCCCTAACCTAGACCAATACCACTCGGAAATTACTAAGTGTAAAAACAGAAAATTCATTTCAACATGCTACAAAAATGTGCCCATCTTAAATGCCTAGATAAGAGCCTAAATGAAAAGCCTCAGCGGATCAATCCACTTATCTGATTCATTCTAATGTAGCCTTGGATTGGAAAAGTCCTTACCAAGCCTAATACTACTAATTTTCGAATCAACTCACACGTGTAAATTAACCATTAGACATAGAATTTAACACGTAATTTCCAGAATCGTTTAACCATTGAACATAGTTTTTACCACTTTTTAGAACTAATTGCTACTTGTTTAACTCAGCGTCTTAACAAATAACAATTACTCTTGGCAAATTAAGCAAACACACAAGAACTCTCACCGTTATTCTAGCATGCAAACTTATTAACCTAACTCTGAAAATTACCTAAACACGTAAAATGGCACAAGATTGTAACATGCATCATAAAAGAATTCTCGAAATTAACTCAATAATAAACTGAAAATCTCAAAAATATTAATAAAAATATTATGAAAATTTCATGTCTCCAATTACACAACTCGCAAATTGAAACAAACAAAACCGAAACAAAAATTATAAGTAGAGTCATAGTTACACTTTGAAGCTTTCCTCAGCGGCTTAGCAACAAGGTGATGAACTTGTCTCTACTATGGTGGTGGAGCGTCCTTGACTCAGCGCCTTAGAGCTTTGTAGATTGATGGATGGATGGTGTCACGGTCTTGTAGGAGATGAAGGTTTGAGGAGTGAATTGGGCAGTCTTGGAATGGTTTTTGGCCAGGAAGTGATAGGCAATGAATTATCTTGGTCAAGAAGTGATCTTGGCTGGGAAGTGATCTTGGCTGGGAAGTGATGCAAATTCAGTTCTGGACGTTGCCTATTTATAGGGGAGCATTGGTTGGCTTTCCCAACTGAAACGTCTTCTTTATGGCCTTAACTCCTCTCATAATGGGGCAATTCCTTTAATTTCCAAGCCGAAACATCTTTCTCTTATTTATTTTTCCAGCTGAAACATCTTTTTCTTTTATTCCCCAACTGAAAACGTCTTTTCTCCTTTATTCCCCAACTGAAAACGTCTTTCTCTTATTTATTTTCCAGCGGAAACATCTTTTTCTTTTATTCCTCAACTGAAAACATCTTTTCTCCTTTATTTCCCTTCTTCATTGCTTGGTCAAATATCTTAATGCTTTATTTTATGACTCCATCATTGCTGTTTCCAAGAGTTCAACCAGGCAACGTTTCCTACAACAAGCAGGAGAATATCAGAATTTTCTAGAGAAAATAAAGAGAAATTAAAATGTAAAGACCGCAAAAATAGTTGACAGTTAGGAATCCTGATCCAGCTAGGATTTTTCATGAATTTTACTTTTTCCGCCTATTTCACTCCAAACACTCAACAAGACTTTCAAAATGACTTAATGACTCAAAACACTAAACTAAGGGAGAAATAAGGCTAAAATGAGGCACATAATTAATAATATCGTCACACTTTTTTGCTCCTATCAACTACCCCACACTTAGCTTTTGCTAGTCCCTTAGCAAAACAAAAATACAAAACAAAACAACGACTCAACAAAAAGCAAGTAAATGACTCTATTGCTCCTAACTGTTGTCTCAGAGACTCCAAACTCATGGCTTTCACGTTAAACACTTAATCAAAATCGCATATATAATTCCATGGTTAATAAACATGTGACACTCATATGACTATGTAAGATGTGGAGAACTTAAGTTATACATTGAATGATAGCATGTTTCGAACAAGTCCAATCCAAACTCACAAGGCATACTCTCGATTTTTCTCTCAGAAATGGCTATGTTTAAAAGCTTCACTCTCAAGTATATGCAAGAGAATAAATTGTAAGGCAACAAACAGCTTGCATATTTCATCAATAAACGCATTTTGTGAAGAATTTTTAAAGACCTCATGAAATGACTAAGTGCACAAATGGACCTAAACCATAAGCTCGACTGCGTACCTGACTCCACTGACCAAAGACTGCCCATCTCAAGGATCAAGTTAGCACTTAAAACAGGTTGTAATGGGGCTAAGCTAGGGTTTTTGAAATGAAGATTAAGGATACAAAAATCCTAAGGACCTAGCAGAGCATATATGGACCACCTTATGTCATCATTTTTGCAGACCAAATATCATTGTTTTGGGCCAAACCTTCACTCTAACCAACATGGGAATGGACAAAGGCATAATTTTCAACTTTGAGCCTTCTACAAATTTGAAAGTCCAAAACCACACTTCAAAAATTTCCCAACAGTTTTCTTTTCAATTTTTCTTCTATTTTGCCGCTTTTCTTTCTTTCTTTTTCATTTTTTTTACGGCAAATTTTTTTTTCTTTCTCTTCTTTTTTTCTTGGATTTTCCCCACCCCACACTTGTCTTTCATCGTCACCCCTACATACTATGTCATGCTCTACTAAGTCCCTAAGACAAGGGTAGAGATATCCTGTACTAAGCTCATGGTAGGGTAGTGAGGGTGATGAAACAAAGGTTTTCAACGTAGGCTCAAAGGGGTTCATTCTAAGGAGTCCCACGACGGGCACAGTTGGGGACACATGCTTGTTTGGCTATGGTGGTTACCCTAATGCCTTCTATCCTATCCAGGATCAGTGCATATTATGGCATACAAGTTTTGACAGTCACAACAGCCGAGTTCTAGTACTCTCTAGTCCATTAAAATCTATGGCACATGATCATTGGATTTCCAAAGAATGATGAGGTTTTGCAAATACAGCCATGAAATTTTGAATTTATCAATAAGCACTCGAAAAGAAAGTATTTTAGCTCAACAGCTCACTTAGGGTAAAATGAATCAGACTTAATCCTAGCATGCTTAATGAACCAAGTTACAATCCTATCTCAAATCTTCATACAAGGATCACAACGTCGAATAACCACAGAATTCAATTAAGTCCTATTTTGATTGTCAAAACCTTCAGCCATGAATTCAGAGACATGTTCATCCTAGACATTAGAGGCATCCTAAGACTCAAACACACAAAAAGACTCTATAAAACCAACTTCTTCTTTTTTTTTTTTTTTTTTTTTTAACTGAAATAAAGGTGTAAACCCACCCCACACTTAGAATCTACATTGTCTTAATGTAGGCAAAAAGTATGGTATATAGACCCTAAATATGGGGGGCTACGAAAATAAGGGAAGGGTAAAATAAACAAACAAACAAACAAAGACCCAAGTACAATTCAACCTAAGCAAGTGAAGGGATAGAAATGTCAAACTCTCGTTGATGGCTCCTTCACAGGTTCGGTTGAAATGGGTTGCCTCCCATGCAGCGCTTAATATTTATAGTCCTTCAGCCTGGACTTTTCTCCTTGTTCACACGTGCTCATTCCTTGGGTCAAGTGTTAGTAACATATACAAGGTTAGGAATACAAACATTATGCCTTTCCTACTTTCTAAGTTACTTTTACATTTACATACTTAGGTACTGGAACAGAGGACCTCATTTGTGCAATGGGACTATAGAACAGCAACCCTCGACAAGGTCATGTTTAATCCAATATACCTTAAGCATGTCACACAACATTTTTTTAGTTTGTTATAAACATAGTTAATAACTCAATTGATTCCAAGTTGTAAGTCGAGCCCAATAGAAACCACTACTATTGGTGAGATACGATATAGGGATAGTCGCCCAGACATAAGTCTCTTTCCTTTGTTTCAGAAGGCCGAATGGCCAGATTAAGAGGTAAGTGAGAGGGAGGACTCATTTTGGTGATACTACGGAGGCTACTCCCTCATTGAGGTTTAGGCCCCTATCGGCTACTCCCACATAGTGGTTTAGGCTCATTCTATAGTATCTCTGAGATCCAATTGAACCTATCACCCAGGGTCTCAACCTTAGACACCATCCGTATGCCCCTTACTCAGCTGGGAAATTAACTTATGTGTTAGACCGTTCTCCAAGTGCTAATAAAGGCCGCCCTCAACCTCAAGAGACCTTAGCAAGGTACTAATGAAGGGTTTAGGCCAATATTAACAAAAGGGCCCTTGTCTACTCATACGATTTTACACACTTACAACAATTAAGTATTTAGCTGAATTCATATCCACATACAATTTTACAACAATTAAGTAAATTAATCTAAATGAAACACATACAATTTACAATATGCTTAAAAAAAACAACTTCTACAAATTGTACAACAATGATAAAAGACATGCTTAATTTTGTAACACTCATAAAACTTAAACTAAATCACAATTAAAGCTTGGCCTAACCGAAATCGCAATTTGTCACCATTCCACAAGTGTAGTACAAAAATTACCATGCATTTTATATACAACAAAATCGATGACACTTTAAGTGCAAGGGATTTTAACAATCCCCGGCAACGGCGCCAAAAATTGATGCGGCTGAAATAGCCTCACAATTTAACCCTGCAAAATGTAGTTGTCAGTATAGGATAAGCAGGGATCGTTCAGTCCGGGGATTGTAGGGTACACCTACACAAAAAGGTCAATTAACAAATAAAAGAATAAAATGTGGGGTTTTGAAAGTTGGTTTCTAATCTACTTAAAATAAAAACAAAACAAATAAAACTATATACAATGATCGACTTCCCTAACCTAGACCAATACCACTCGGAAATTACTAAGTGTAAAAACAGAAAATTCATTTCAACATGCTACAAAAATGTGCCCATCTTAAATGCCTAGATAAGAGCCTAAATGAAAAGCCTCAGCGGATCAATCCACTTATCTGATTCATTCTAATGTAGCCTTGGATTGGAAAAGTCCTTACCAAGCCTAATACTACTAATTTTCGAATCAACTCACACGTGTAAATTAACCATTAGACATAGAATTTAACACGTAATTTCCAGAATCGTTTAACCATTGAACATAGTTTTTACCACTTTTTAGAACTAATTGCTACTTGTTTAACTCAGCGTCTTAACAAATAACAATTACTCTTGGCAAATTAAGCAAACACACAAGAACTCTCACCGTTATTCTAGCATGCAAACTTATTAACCTAACTCTGAAAATTACCTAAACACGTAAAATGGCACAAGATTGTAACATGCATCATAAAAGAATTCTCGAAATTAACTCAATAATAAACTGAAAATCTCAAAAATATTAATAAAAATATTATGAAAATTTCATGTCTCCAATTACACAACTCGCAAATTGAAACAAACAAAACCGAAACAAAAATTATAAGTAGAGTCATAGTTACACTTTGAAGCTTTCCTCAGCGGCTTAGCAACAAGGTGATGAACTTGTCTCTACTATGGTGGTGGAGCGTCCTTGACTCAGCGCCTTAGAGCTTTGTAGATTGATGGATGGATGGTGTCACGGTCTTGTAGGAGATGAAGGTTTGAGGAGTGAATTGGGCAGTCTTGGAATGGTTTTTGGCCAGGAAGTGATAGGCAATGAATTATCTTGGTCAAGAAGTGATCTTGGCTGGGAAGTGATCTTGGCTGGGAAGTGATGCAAATTCAGTTCTGGACGTTGCCTATTTATAGGGGAGCATTGGTTGGCTTTCCCAACTGAAACGTCTTCTTTATGGCCTTAACTCCTCTCATAATGGGGCAATTCCTTTAATTTCCAAGCCGAAACATCTTTCTCTTATTTATTTTTCCAGCTGAAACATCTTTTTCTTTTATTCCCCAACTGAAAACGTATTTTCTCCTTTATTCCCCAACTGAAAACGTCTTTCTCTTATTTATTTTCCAGCGGAAACATCTTTTTCTTTTATTCCTCAACTGAAAACATCTTTTCTCCTTTATTTCCCTTCTTCATTGCTTGGTCAAATATCTTAATGCTTTATTTTATGACTCCATCATTGCTGTTTCCAAGAGTTCAACCAGGCAACGTTTCCTACAACAAGCAGGAGAATATCAGAATTTTCTAGAGAAAATAAAGAGAAATTAAAATGTAAAGACCGCAAAAATAGTTGACAGTTAGGAATCCTGATCCAGCTAGGATTTTTCATGAATTTTACTTTTTCCGCCTATTTCACTCCAAACACTCAACAAGACTTTCAAAATGACTTAATGACTCAAAACACTAAACTAAGGGAGAAATAAGGCTAAAATGAGGCACATAATTAATAATATCGTCACACTTTTTTGCTCCTATCATAACTTTGGTACCAAGTAAGTAAGAGCGAAACTTCTCAAGGGCAAAGACAACTGCAAGGAGCTCTTTCTCTGTGGTTGAATAGTTCATTTGTGCATCATTGAGAGTCCTTGAGGCGTAGTAGATGGCATAGGGTAGCTTGTCCTTCCTTTGCCCCAAAACAGCTCCAACTGCATAGTCAGAGGCATCACACATCAACTCAAAGGGCAAGGATCAGTCTGGAGGTAACATGATGGGGGCAGATGTCAACAACTCCTTAAGCTTGTCAAAAGCTTCTTGACACTCCTTGTCAAAGTGAAATGGCACATCCTTCTGGAGTAGTTGACATAAGGGTCTCGAAATTTTGGAGAAGTCCTTGATGAACCTCCTGTAAAAACCTGCATGGCCAAGGAAAGAACGAATCTCTCTCACAGAAGTGGGAGAGGGTAAGTGACGCACAATATCAACCTTGGCTTTATCAACCTCTATACCCCTAGCAGAGACAATATGTCCTAGAACTATTCCTTGTTTAACCATAAAATGGCATTTTTCCCAGTTTAAGACAAGGTTAGTTTCCATGCAACGTTTCAGAATTATCTCCAGATTACTAAGATAATCATCAAAATTCTTTCCAAAAACTGAAAAGTCATCCATGAATACCTCTATGATTTTCTCAATATAATCTGAAAAGATACTTACCATACATCTCTGAAAAGTGCCTGGAGCGTTGCAAAGTCCGAAGGGCATACGTCTATAAGCAAACGTTCCAAAGGGGCAAGTGAAGGTTGTCTTCTCTTGATCTTCATTTGCAATTGCGATCTGGTTGTAACCAGAGTATCCATCCAAGAAGCAGTAGTAGTCATGTCCAGCTAGGCGCTCAAGCATCTGATCAATGAATGGCAGAGGAAAGTGGTCTTTCCTTGTGGTTGCGTTGAACCTCCTATAGTCAATGCATACTCTGTGGCCTGTGACTGTCCTTTGGGGCACCAGTTCGTTCTCAGCATTCTTCACCACAGTGATCCCAGATTTCTTGGGCACGACCTGAACTGGTGAGACCCACTTGGAGTCTGAAATGGGGTAGATAACCCCACAATCAAGGAGTTTGATAACCTCCTTCTTCACTACTTCCATCATTGGAGGGTTGAGACGACGTTGAGCCTCTCTAGTGGGTTTAGACCCCTCCTCTAGAAGTATCCTGTGGACGCAAGTTGTAAGGCTGATTCCCTTGATATCCGCCAATGTCCATCCTATGGCGGTCTTGTGTTGCTTCAGCATTTCCACCAACTTCTCTTCTTGTGAACTTGTCAGTGCAGAGGACACAATCACTGGTAAGGTCTCCTTGTCCCCTAGGTAGACATACTTCAAATGGTCTGGAAGAGGTTTTAGCTCAAGTTCTGGGGCCTGGACCACTAAAGGTAAAGTCTTGTTAACAGATAACTGAATGGACAAGGGAGAGATAGACTTACCTATATAAGGTGATGCCTCAAGGAAGGAGACGTTTTCAATGATTTTCTCCTCACAAGTGTCTTTCAACTTGTCCTCTGAGATGGTGACGCCACTTGTTGTATAACCTACTCCTTGTGCAAGTGTTGTGGCTAGGGCATCCTCATTCATGACATCAAACATTTTCTGTGCAAGATTATCCAGAATGTCAATAGAAAAACAATCACTTTCATCAAGAGGATACCTCATGGCTTCAAAAATGTTGAAGCCTATAACATCACCATCAAACTCCATTGTGAGGGAGCCTGCGTACACATCAATCGTCGTCCTAGCTGTCCTTAAGAAAGGACTGGTGCGCCTGAAAGCAAGCGCATAATTTAACCCTGAAATGTCATTAGTAGTACGTAATAAATAGGGATCGTTCTATTCCGGGGATTGAGGGTACACCTGTCATTGTCAAACAATTAAACAATTAAAATTAAAACAAAGTATAATATTCACAAAGATATTCACAACTATAAACATTGTACACGAAAAGGGGGGATTTTGTTTTTGGTTTTTTGAAAATAAAACTAAGTTAACAAAACAATTAAAATGCAAAAACATAAAAATACGAATGGAATGAGAGAACAAAGATCAAAATCGAAACATATGATTAAAATTGACTCAAACCCTAATATTGTTCATCTAAGTCATGAGAAAGGAGTTGATCATGTGAAACATTCGAAAGCAAATGAATTCCCATTTTTTACTTTTAAATGCTAATTAACCTAAGCGAAAGCACCTAGATTAATCCTATCAAACATGCAATCAAACCCTAGAAAGCTAGTCAATCATGTCATGTTTAACGCATTACACATAGAGAAAGTCTATCAACTCAAGTGTACAACTTAGTATGGAAAAGTCCACCTAATTGCAATCCTCGTTAATTAAATTCGATCTTTGTACAAAACCTTTACTACTTTGATTCAAGTTTACACAAAACGAAAAGTCGATTTCATGTTCTTAAACCTAGCACCAATTATATCGAAACCCTAAGTGTTTGCAACCACATAAGATTAAAATACAAAAGTTATCTATAACGCAAATTTAATTAAACAAACCCACATAAGCAACTCTCGAATCACAATAATATGAATCTGAAAATTCTCAATTAATCATAAAAATTCCAGAAATTAATATTTGTTCAAACACATATGTCAACTAGTTCATAACCAACGAAATTCAAAGCAAAGGTTACAAAGGAGAATCGGATTACACCGTGAGATGGAGATGGTGATGAACGATTGATGTAGTGGTCTCTTGAATCTCGAAAGCAAGCTTCAAGGATGGTAGTGGATGATGATGCTCACGGCAATTCTTCTTCTCCCTTGGCCTTGCTTGAACTCGTGGAGATGACTAGAGGATGGAGAAACTCACGGTTATGCTAAGAAGATTTTCTGATTTTTTTCTAAAGTGTAAATTGTATGGGGGAGAGGACCTTTTGACGTTGAGAAAGGGGGAGTTTTATATAGGAGCATGGCTAGGGTTCACAAAGCAATCAGAATTTTCCACATAGCTTCAACTAATGATAATTCGCCAAGTAAGCTTGTGATGTGGTCCAACCAATCATAGAATGCCAAGTAAGCCTTGTGATGTGTTCCAACCAATCATAATTCTCTAAAATACCTCCCTAATATTTAATTGCCGAATTTCCTTGAAATTATTATGATTTTCTTCATGAATTTCGGCCAACATTCCTTTAGGGAATTTAGGGATGAATCTAGACGCCTTTTTAGCTTTTCCTTGGTGCACACATATTTTCCTTCCATAAATATCTCCCTTGAATCTCTCTTGGCGTCATCTCCTTGATTATTTCTGATTTTCACGTTGGCAATCACACCAAATTATTCCTCCAACAATATTTCTTTCCATAAAAGTCTCCCAAGAAAATCTCTCCTTGAAATCCTCAATCAATCATCTTCAATTCCCACGTTGTCACCTTGTTTTTCCTTAAGTATTACACGGCAAATTTAATCCCCAAGGAAAATATATTTTCCTTTTTTTAAAAAAAACTCTTCCTTGATTCTCTCCTTGCCATGGCATCTTCATGAAACTTCTCGTTCCATTTATGAACTCAATTCTGCTTATTTATTCCAAAAACCTGAAAATAGAAGCTTTCTAAAATAAGAAATGGAAACTTTCTTAAACTAAAATGGAAACTTTCTTAAACTAAAATGGAAACTTTCTAAAAATGGAAAATAGAAACTACAAAACGGAAACTTTCTACAATTAGGAACTTTCCCAATCAAAGAATGGAAACTTTCCTAAACAGAGTTTTATTAAGGAAATAACGCAGAAAATATAGGGAAATAACAGTTAAAACGTCGCATTAAAATGCTCCTATCAAGGACGTCCCAAAAGCAATGGAGTGGAACTTACAGGGGAGTCCTCCATTTCCAATACATAGAAATCAGCTGGGAAGATAAGATGGTTAACCTGTACAAGCACATCCTCCAACAAACCTCTAGGGTATGCATTGGATCTGTCAGCTAACTGAATGATAACATTGTCAGATTTAAGTTCCCCTAGACCTAGGGTTTCATAAACAGAGTAGGGCATAACATTAACAGATGCACCTAGGTCTAGCATGGCATTCTTAAATCTAGAGTTACCAATAGTACAAGGAATAGTAAAGCTTCCAGGATCCTTACACTTTGGAGGAATCTTCCTCTGAATCAAGGCAGAGACGTTCTCACTTACCTTTACCACCTCCTTTTCACGGTTTACCCTCCTAGTAGTGCAAAGCTCTTTGAGGAACTTGGCATACTTAGGGACTTGCTTGATGGCCTCTAGGAGGGGTAAGTTTACTTGCACCTTCTTGAAAGTTTCCAAGATAGCTTGGTCACTTTCATCCTTCTTAGATTGGGCGAACCTGCGTGGGAAGGGCATGCAAGAAGAAGAAGGGTTAGCAATAACCGAATTTGATAAGTTAGAATTACTACCTTTTACTTCCGGTTTTGCCTTTAATGGTGAGGACGCCTTGGTCTCTTCCTTGGATGTTGCAGGGTCCTTCTCAATACCCAACTTGGTGGGTTCTTGGTCTTCCTCAATCTCTATGCTCACTTGAGCCTTCTTGGGTTGCTTCGGTTGATCCACAAATGGTCTTCCACTCCTTGTAGTCACAACTGATGCATTCTCCACATTAGGGTTAGGTATTGTATTACTAGGGAGCTTGCCAGTTTCGTGGATCTTGCTCATGAAATCCACAACTTGACCCATTTGCTTCTTGAGCTCTGCAATGTCCTTGGTGTGGGTCTGTGATGCGGCTGAAATAGCCTCACAATTTAACCCTGCAAAATGTAGTTGTCAGTATAGGATAAGCAGGGATCGTTCAGTCCGGGGATTGTAGGGTACACCTACACAAAAAGGTCAATTAACAAATAAAAGAATAAAATGGGGGTTTTGGAATTTGGTTTCTAATCTACTAAAAATAAAAACAAAGCAAATAAAACTATATACAATGATCGACTTCCCTAACCTAGACCAATACCACTCAGAAATTACTAAGTGTAAAAACAGAAAATTCATTTCAACATGCTACAAAAATGTGCCCACCTTAAATGCCTAGATAAGAGCTCAAATGAAAAGCCTCAGCGGATCAATCCACTTATCTGATTCATTCTAATGTAGGCTTGAATCGGAAAAGTCCTTACCAAGCCTAATACTACTAATTTTCGAAAACACTCAGCGTAATTCTCTTAACTAGTAGTATTATCTAACCCTCGAATCAACTCACACGTGCAAATTAACCATTAGACATAGAATTTAACACGTAATTTCCAGAATCGTTTAACCATTGAACATAGTTTTTACCACTTTTTAGAACTAATTGCTACTTGTTTAACTCAGCGTCTTAACAAATAACAATTACTCTTGGCAAATTAAGCAAACACACAAAAACTCTCACCGTTATTCTAGCATGCAAACTTATGAACCTAACTCTGAAAATTACCAAAACACATAAAAGGGCACAAGATTGTAACATGCATCATAAAAGAATTCTCAAAATTAACTCAATAATAAACTGAAAATCTCAAAAATATTAATAAAAATATTCTGAAAATCTCACGTCTCCGATTACACAACTCGCAAATTGAAACACACAAAACCGGAATAAAAAATATAAGTAGAGTCATAGTTACACTTTGAAGCTTTCCTCAGCGGCTTAGCAACAAGGTGATGAACTTGTCTCTGCTATGGTGGTGGAGAGTCCTTGACTCAGCGCCTTAGAGCTTTGTAGATTGATGGATGGATGGAGGTCACGGTCTTGTAAGATATGGAGGTTTGAGGAGTGAATTGGGTAGTCTTGGAATGATCTTGGCTGGGAAGTGATAGGCAATGAATTATCTTGGCTGGGAAGTGATAGGCAATGAATTATCTTAGCTGGGAAGTGATCTTGGCTGGGAAGTGATGCAAATTCAGTTCTGGACGTTGCCTATTTATAGGGGAGCATTGGTTGGCTTTCCCAACTGAAACGTCTTCTTTATGGCCTTAACTCCTCTCATAATGGGGCAATTCCTTTAATTTCCAAGCTGAAACGTCTTTCTCTTATTTATTTTTCCAGCTGAAACATCTTTTTCTTTTATTCCTCAACTGAAAACGTCTTTCTCTTATTTATTCTCCAGCTGAAACGTCTTTCTCTTTTATTCCTCAACTGAAAACATCTTTTCTCCTTTATTTCCCTTCTTCATTGCTTGGTCAAATATCTTAATGCTTTATTTTATGACTCCATCATTGCTGTTTCCAAGAGTTCAACCAGGCAACGTTTCCTACAACAAGCAAGAGAATATCAGAATTTTCTAGAGAAAATAAAGGGAAATTAAAATGTAAAGACCGCAAAAATAGTTGACAGTTAGGAATCCTGATCCAGCTAGGATTTTTCATGAATTTTACTTTTTCCGCCTATTTCACTCCAAACACTCAACAAGACTTTCAAAATGACTTAATGACTCAAAACACTAAACTAAGGGAGAAATAAGGCTAAAATGAGGCACATAATTAATAATATTGTCACACTTTTTTGCTCCTATCAACTACCCCACACTTAGCTTTTGCTAGTCCCTTAGCAAAACAAAAATACAAAACAAAACAGAGACTCAACGAAAAGCAAGTAAATGACTCTATTGCTCCTAACTGTTGTCTCAGAGACTCCAAACTCATGGCTTTCACGTTAAACACTTAATCAAAATCGCATAGATAATTCCATGGTTAATAAACATGTGACATTCATATGACTAAGCAAGATATGGAGAACTTAAGTTATACAGTGAATGATAGCATGTTTCGAACAAGTCCAATCCAAACTCACAGGGCATACTCTCGATTTTTCTCTCAGAAATGGCTATGCTTAAAAGCTTCACACTCAAGTATATGCAAGAGAACAAATTGTAAGGCAACAAACAGCTTGCATATTTCATCAAGAAACGCATTTTGTGTAGAATTTTTAAAGACCTCATGAAATGACTAAGTGCACAAATGGACCTAAACCATAAGCTCGACTGCGTACCTGACTCCACTAACCAAAGACTGCCCATCTCAAGGATCAAGTTAGCACTTAAAACAGGTTGTAATGGGGCTAAGCTAGGGTTCTCGAAATGAAGATTAAGGATACAAAAATCCTAAGGACCTAGCAGAGCATATAAGGACCACCTTATGTCATCATTTTTGTAGACCAAATATCATTGTTTTGGGCCAAACCTTCACTCTAACCAACATGGGAATGGACAAAGGCATAATTTTCAACTTTGAGCCTTCTACAAATTTGAAAGTCCAAAACCACACTTCAACAATTTCCCAAAAGTTTTCTTTTCAATTTTTCTTCTATTTTGCCGCTTTTCTTTCTTTCTTTTTCATTTTCATTTTCTTTCATTTTTTTTTACGGCAAATTTTTTTTCTCTTCTTTTTTCTTGGATTTTCCCTACCCCACACTTGTCTTTCATCGTCACCCCTACATACTATGTCATGCTCTACTAAGTCCCTAAGACAAGGGTAGAGATATCCTGTACTAAGCTCATGGTAGGGTAGTGAGGGTGATGAAACAAAGGTTTTCAACGTAGGCTCAAAGGGGTTCATTCTAAGGAGTCCCACGACGGGCACAGTTGGGGACACATGCTTGCTTGGCTATGGTGGTTACCCTAATGCCTTCTATCCTATCCAGGATCAGTGCATATTATGGCATACAAGTTTTGACAGTCACAACAGCCGAGTTCTAGTACTCTCTAGTCCATTAAAATCTATGGCACATGATCATTGGATTTTCAAAGAATGATGAGGTTTTGCAAATACAGCCATGAAATTTTGAATTTATCAATAAGCACTCGAAAAGAAAGTATTTTAGCTCAACAGCTCACTTAGGGTAAAATGAATCAGACTTAATCCTAGCATGCTTAATGAACCAAGTTACAATCCTATCTCAAATCTTCATACAAGCATTACAATGTCGATTAACCACAGAATTCAATTAAGTCCTATTTCGATTGTGAAAACCTTCAGCCATGAATTCAGAGACATGTTCATCCTAGACGTTAGGGGCATCCTAAGACTCAAACAAACAAAAAGACTGTAAAACCAACAAATTTTTTTTTTAAATTTTATTTAAAAAAAAAAACTAAAATAAAGGTGTAAACCCACCCCACACTTAGAATCTACATTGTCCTCAATGTAGGCAAGAAATATGGTATATAGACCCTAAATATGGGGGGCTACGAAAATAAGGGAAATGTAAAATAAACAAACAAACAAAGACACAAGTACAATTCAACCTAAGCAAGTGAAGGGATAGAAATGTCAAACTCTCGTTGATGGCTCCTCCACAGCTTCGTTTGAAATGGGTTGCCTCCCATGTAGCGCTTAATATTTATAGTCCTTCAGCCTGGACTCTTCTCCTTGTTCACACGTGCTCATTCCTTGGGTGCCTCCTAGAGAGGTATCTCTTCCAATGTGTGCTCCACAAAGGACTCACCAGATCAAGTGTCAGTAACATATACAAGGTTAGGAATACAAACATTATGTCATTCCTACTTTCTAAGTTATTTTTACATTTACATACTTAGGTACTGGAACAGAGGACCTTGTTTGTGCAATGGGACTATATAACAACTATCCTCGATAAGGTCATGTTTAATCCAATATACCTTAAGCAGGTAACACATCATTTTTTATTTATTATAAACATAGTTAATATCTCAATTGATTCCAAGTTGTAAGTCGAGCCCAATAGAAACCACTACTATTGTTGAGATACGATATAGGGATAGTCGCCTAGACATAAGTCTCTTTCCTTTGTTTCAGAAGGCCGAATGGCCAGATTAAGAGGTAAGTGAGAGGGAGGACTCATTTTAGTGATACTACGGAGGCTACTCTGATGTCGCTTTTGGGAAGCGACCAATTTAACCCTGAAATGTCATTAGTAGTACGTAATAAATAGGGATCGTTCTATTCCGGGGATTGAGGGTACACCTGTCATTATCAAACAATTAAACAATTAAAATTAAAACAAAGTATAATATTTACAAAAATATAACAAAATATATACATATTTACGAAATTAGGGGGATTTTTTGATTTTGATTTTCGGAAATTAAACTAAGTAAAGAAAACAATTAAAATGCAAAACATAAAAATGCAAATGAAATGCACGAACAAAGATCAAATCGGAATTTATAATCAAGGTTAATTCAAGTTCATCATTGTTCATCATAGTCATGCAAGAGGAATTGATCATGTGAAACGTTCAAAAGCAAACAATTTCCCATATTTTACTTTCAATGCTAATTAACCTAAGTGAAAGCACCTAGATTAATTCTATCAAACATGCAATCAAACCCTAGAAAGCTAGTCAATCATGTCATGTTCAACGCATTAAGCATCTAGAAAGGCTATCAATTCAAATGTGCAGCTTAGTATGAAAAAGTTCACCTAATTGCAATCTCCTTTGATTAAATTTCGGTTTTTGTACAAAACCTTTACTACTTGTTGATTCAAGAACACAAAACCAAAAAGTTGATTCATGTTCTCAAATTCGTAGCAACACTCACATAAAAACCCTAAATGTTTCGAACCATTCAAGATTATCATACAAACGATTTCTATCATGCAAATTCAATCAAACACTTACACAAAAGCAACCATAAATCACAATATATGAATCTGAAAATTAACAATTAACCATAAAATTTCAGAAATCAATACTTGTTCATACATAAGTGTCAACTAAGGCAAACCAACGAAAATTACAAAGCAAAGGTACAAGGAGAATCGGATTACACCGTGATGAAGATGAGATGGATGAAGTGATGATGTGGTCTCTTGAATTTCGAAAGCAATCTTCAAGGTGGAGGGTGGATGGTATGCACGGCTTGTCTTCTTCTTCCTTGGCCTTGCTTGCACTTCGTGGTTGCCCTAGAGGATGGAGAGGAACACGGCTAGGCTAGGGAGAGTTTCTGATTTTTTTCTCAAAGTGTAAATGCAAAAGTGGAACTAGGAACTCTTGACGTTGAGAGAAGAGATGAATATATAGGAGCACGGCTTCCTTTGTTCTCCAAGCCGTGTAACCCTAGTAATCTCACGGCACAATGACATAACTCCACATAATTTCCTCCAATGCTTGCTTGCCACATAAGCCCTATGAGGTGGTGCAACCAATCACAAAATTCTCTTTTAATTCCCTAGAAATATTGCCGAAATTCCTTGAGATAATTTCTGATTTTCTTGTTTAATTTCGGCAAACTTCCTTTAGGAATTCTAGGAATGAATCTAGACTCCTTTTTAGCCGTTTCTTGGTTTCCACCTTTTCTCTTTCCTTAAAACTCTCTAGGAAATCTTTTTGCCGAAATCTCTTTGTTTACTTCTTGATTCACACGGCAATTCTCTCTCCTTCCTTGTATTTCTCACGGCAATCCCTAGCTTCTCTCTCTCTTTAAACGGCAAAGGCTCAAGATAACTCTTCCAAGAATATCTCATTCCAAGAAAATCTCCCTAGAAAATCTCCACCAAAATATTCTTATTATTTTCTGATTTTCCACGTCATCTTCCTTGTTTCTCTCTAGGATTTCACGGCAACAACAACTTTAGTGCTAGGGTTTGCGTCACAAACCCTAATGTCATGGGCTTTGATGGGCCTTTATCCAATTTGCCGAAAATCCAACAAGTCTTGAGAGTTTTTGGGCCTCCATGCATCACCTCTATGCCATGTCATCATCTAGAGTCTTCAAGAAGCTTCTCTCATGCCATGTCACTTTATTAATTCGATCTCCATTCATGGTTGGCTCAAGAGTCTTGTTTTGGCAAGCTTTCCTTTTCTGGACCGGGTTTCCTGGTTGGACTAGGAAAACTTCTTTTCTTCATTTCTGCTCATTTGTGCTTCCCTTTGTACTTCATCTTGTCTCCCTCCAACGTTGGCTATCTTCTCTCTCCATTTGTGAGCTCATTTCAGCTCATTTGTGACAAGGACCTGAAAATAGAAACTTTCCTAAAATGAAAAATGGCAACTTTCCTAAACTGAAAATGGGAAACTTTCTAAAAATGAAAAATAGAAACTACTGAAAATGGAAACTTACTAAAAATGATAAATAGAAACTACAAAAATAGAAACTTTCTACAAATAGGAACTTTCCCAATCAAAGAATGGAAACTTTCCTAAACAGGGTTTTATTAAGGAAATAACGCAGAAAATGCAGGGAAAAGCAAGTAAAACGTCGCATTAAAATGCTCCTATCAAATTCCCCCACACTTAGCTTTTGCTAGTCCCTTAGCAAAATCACACTAAGACACACACTAAGACTCAACGAAAATTTAAAGACTTGACACAAAACAGACTCTATTGCCCTTTAACTATTTGTCTCAGCAATCTCTTACTTTCACAACACCAAGATTAGCACTTAACCAAGATTCAATGTTTAAGCATTCGAGAGTTAATTGAAACACATAATTTACACAAACACAAGTAGGACTTGGTTGTAACAATGGTGATGGGTTCTGTTAAGCATGTTTCAGACAAGTATGATCCAAATCCTCACAAGGTATATCCACTCTTTCTTCTCTCAGAATTCAAGGCAATGCTTAAAAGCTTATACACTCAAGTTTATGCGAAAGATACAAGTATATCACATAATGTAAGAAATGAAAGCACATGTATAATTTTCTTTAAAGATCTCATGAAGGATACCAACTACTTGCACAGATGGACCCAAGCCATAGGTTCAACTCTTTGATGTCGCTCTTGGGAAGCGACCAATTTAACCCTGAAATGTCATTAGTCGTATAAAGTAAATAGGGATCGTTCTATTCCGGGGATTGAGGGTACACCTGTCATTGTCAAACAATTAAACAATTAAAATTAAAACAAAGTATAATATTTACAAAATATAGACATATTTACGAAAAAGGGGGAGTTTTTGGTTTTTGGTTTTAATTTCCGAAAATAAAATCTAAGTTACCTAAATAATTAAAATGCAAAAACATAAAAATACAAATGGAATGCAAGAACAAAGATCAAAGTCGAAACTCATGATTAAAATTAATTCAAGTTCATCATTGTTCATCATAGTCATGCAAGAGGAGTTGATCATGTGAAACATTCAAAAGCAAACAATTTCCCATATTTTACTTTCAATGCTAATTAACCTAAGCGAAAGCACCTAGATTAATTCTATCAAACATGCAATCAAGCCCTAGAAAGCTAGTCAATCATGTCATGTTTAACGCAATAAACACCTAGAAAGGCTATCAACTCAAATGTGCAACTTAGTATGAAAAAGTCCACCTAATTGCAATCTTCTTTGATTAAATTCGGTTTTTGTACAAAACCTTTACTACTTATCGATTCAAGAACACAAAACCAAAAAGTTGATTCATGTTCTCAAATTCGTAGCAACAATCACATAAGAACCCTAAATGTTTCGAACCATTCAAGATAATCATACAAAAGACTTCTATCATGCAAATTTAATCAAACACTCACACAAAAGCAACCATAAATCGCAATATATGAATCTGAAAATTAACAATTCATCATAAAATTTCAGAAAACAATACTTGTTCATACATATGTGTCAACTAAGGCAAAACCAACGAAAATACAAAGCAAAGGTACAAGGAGAATCGGATTACACCGTGATGAAGATGAGATGAATGAAGTGATGATGTGGTCTCTTGAATTTCGAAAGCAATCTTCAAGGTGGAGGGTGGATGGTGTGCACGGCTTGTCTTCTTCTTCCTTGGCCTTGCTTGCACTTCGTGGTTGCCCTAGAGGATGGAGAAGAACACGGCTAGGCTAGAGAGATTTCTGAATTATTTTCTCAAAGTATAAACGCAAAAGTATGGAATTTTCGGGCCCCTTGACGTTGAGAGAAGAGAGGAATATATAGGGGACGGCTTCTAGGTCTTCAATCCGTCCACAACCCTAGCAAAGCTCACGGCAATCTCTTGCTTCCTCCATATAATTTTTCTCCAATGATTTCGTGCCACATAAGCCCTATGAGGTGGTGCAACCAATCACAAAATTCCAATATAAATTCCCTAAATAATCTTGCCGAAATATATATAGATATTTTCTGATTTCCTTCACCAATTTCGGCAACAATATACTTAGAGAATAAAGGGGGACGAACCTAGACTCCTTTGAGAGCTTTTTGTGTTCAACACATATTCTCTTTCCTTTAAAAGCTCCCTAAGAAATCTCCACGAAATCTCTTTATTTTTTTCTGATTTTCCTCACGGCAAAACCCTAGTTTTTCTCTTCATTATCTTTTGCCGAATTCCCTAGGGTTTGCACGGCATCCCCTTGTTTTCCTCTTGGCTTGGACGGCTAGGTCTTCTAGGGTTTTATCTCTTGATTTATTTCCATAAAAATAACCCTAGAAAATCTCCTTTTAATTTCTGATTTTCTTGGACGCCACCTCCTTGTTTCTCTCTTGCAATTTCACGGCAACAACAACCTTAAGGGTTAGGGTTTGCGTCACAAACCCTAATGTCATGGGCTTTGATGGGCCTTTATCCAATTTGCCGAAAATCCAAAGAGTTCTTGGGCCTCGTTGCTTCATCTTCAAGCCTTCTCATTTTCCAACGCAAAACACAATATTTTTCCATTTCTTTTTCATGGTTGCGTTGGAAACTTGCTAGGGAAGCCTTCCT
Organism: Rosa chinensis; assembly: GCF_002994745.2. Classification (NCBI taxonomy): domain Eukaryota; kingdom Viridiplantae; phylum Streptophyta; class Magnoliopsida; order Rosales; family Rosaceae; genus Rosa; species Rosa chinensis. The sequence goes on along the minus strand of NC_037094.1, from coordinate 40,681,539 downwards.
CCATTTTGTAGGATTTCCTGGTTGGACTAGGAAAGCTTGTTTCTTCATTTCTGCTCAAATGTGTGGGCCATTTTCTCTCATGTTCGTTCGTCTTGATGTTCGCAAGCTCCTCTTTCCATTCGTGCGTTCATTTCCACTTTCTAGCTCGGAGGTCCTGAAAATAGAAACTATACTTAAAATAGAAACTTTCTAAAAAAATGAAAATAGAAACTTACTAAAAATGAAAAATAGAAACTTTCCAGAAATGAGAAATGAAAAATGAGAAATGAGAAATGAGAAATGAAAAATGAAGACAAAAATGGAAACTTTCTACAATAAGGAACTTTCCCAATCAAAGAATGGAAACTTTCCCAAACAGGGATTTTTCAAGGAAATGGCGCAGAAAAGTGTAGGGAAATGCAGTTAAAACGTCGCATTAAAATGCTCCTATCAAATTCCCCCACACTTAGCTTTTGCTAGTCCCTTAGCAAAATCAAACTAAGACACACACTAAGACTCAACGAAAATTTAAAGACTTGACAAAAACAATGACTCTATTGCCCTTCAACTATTTGTCTCAGCAATCTCTTACTTTCATAACACCAAGATTAGCACTTAACCAAAATTCAATGTTAGGCATTCGAGAGTTAATTAAAACACATAACTTACATATACACAAGTAGGACTTGGTTGAAACAATGGTGATGGTTTCTGTTAAGCATGTTTCAAACAAGTATGATTCAACTTCTCACAAGTTATATCCACTCTTTCTTCTCTCAGATCATGGCAATGCTTAAAAGCTTATACACTCAAGTATATGTGAAAGATAGCAAGTATATCACATAATTCAAGAAACGAAAGCACATGTATAATTTTCTTTAAAGATCTCATGAAGGACACCAACTACTTGCACAGATGGACCCAAGCCATAAGTTCAACTCTTGTAACTCATCTCCACATCAAGGGCTGTCCCATCTTAAGGATCAAGAAGGTCTTTTCAAGGTTGTAATGGGTTAAGGCTCAAGGTTTTAAGAAATGAAGGGTAAGGATTTATCAAAGTGTCCTAAAAACCTAGCAGAGCACATGTAAATGTAGAGACCACAAGAAATCCACCAATGCATTGCAAAAACGTCACTTCCCCTAGAGGTAACATAAAAGGGGCCTAGTGTCTTCATGTTGGGCCCAATCTTCATTGTAAACTTCCCCTGAACTATAGTGAATGGACAAAGGTCAAATTTTTCTTTAATAGGCCTTCATTTCCAAGTAAACTCCAAAATCACTAAGTATGGGGGACTAAAATCCATAAATATTTCTTTCTTTTCTTTTCTAGCCGTACATTTTTTCTTTTCTTTTCATTTTTCACGGCTTTCACATATTTTTTTCTTTATGGACAAGTCTACCCCCACACTTGAACTTTAACCTCTTCTCAATTTCCATCCTTAGCACCAAACCCATGTAGTATGTCTCAAAAGATAGCTCCACTAAGTTCTTAGAACAAAGGGTAGGGTTGTTACTATACTAAGCTTCATGGTTAAGGATTTTAGGGTGATGAACGAAAAGGCTTAATGTAGGCTCAAAGGGGCTTATCTAGGGGGTCCCACGACGGGCACAAATGGGGACACAGGTTTATTTGGCAATGGTGGTAATTCCTAAGATGCCTCTATCCCTTCCAGAATCAGGGCCATGTATTGACAAACGTCTCAACAAGCACAAGAGTGAATTCTAGCATTCTCTAGTCCATCAAACTTAATCTATGGCAAGCAATCAATCAAATGAAGAATAATGAGATCATCAAAATATCGCCAAGAAAATAAGAATATATTTTTCATTTCACTCCAAGAAAAAGGGACATGGCTCAATTATCTCACATGGGCTTATATGAATCAAAACTCATCCTAACATGCTCATATTCTGTACCAAAGTTTTCGAATCCATATCCACTACAAGGCACACATTTTTCATATATCTCAATTAACCAAAGAATACCATGTTTAAAAATCATCTCAATCTTGTGATCCTCTTTTAGTCATGATTTTAGAGATATAGAATCATCCTAGACAGTTGAAAGGGCATCCTAAGACTCAAAACAAAAACAAAAGCAACGAAAATTTTTAAATTTTTGACATTTTTCAATTTTTTGTATTTTTCAATATATGACTCAAGATAAAAGTGTAAATCCCTTCCCCCACACTTAAATATTGCATTGTCCTCAATGTAATCAATAAAAAGCATGCAATGGAACACTTAAGCATATAGGGAGGAAATTTACGAAAATGACTACCAACATAAAGAAAAATTGGAGAAGTAAAAGGGAGAGATAAAACAAATCTGCGTTGATGACTCCTCCACAGCTACTTCAGAATTGGGTTGCCTCCCAAGCAGCGCTTAATGTTTATAGTCTTTCAGCCTAGACTTGTACCTCCTTTTAATCCTCAGGGTTTGGAACATTTTGGAGGGGTACATCCTCCACTTCATGTTCCACAAATGCCTCATAGTAAGGCTTCAAGCGATGGCCATTCACTTTGAACTCGTTGCTTGTATGTTCACTCTTTATCTGCACAGCTCCATGAGGAAACACATGAGTGATAACAAAAGGTCCAATCCAACGAGAACGAAGCTTACCTGGGAAGAGTTTGAGACGAGAATGGAAGAGAAGAACTTTTTGACCCACAACAAAAGTCTTTCTTCGAATCATTTTGTCATGGAATGCCTTAGTCTTATCCTTGTAAATTTTAGCACTTTCAAAGGCATCATTCCTTATCTCCTCTAACTCTTGCAATTGCAACTTCCTATGAAGCCCAGCTGCATCCATATCCATGTTGAACTGCTTCACAGCCCACCAAGCTTTGTGCTCCAACTCCACAGGTAAATGGCATGGTTTGCCATAGACAATTCGATATGGTGACATACCTATGGGAGTTTTGTATGCAGTTCTGTAGGCCCACAAAGCATCCTCTAGACGCAAGGACCAGTCCTTCCTGTTAGGGTTCACAGTCTTCTCCAATATCCCCTTGATCTGACGGTTAGAGACCTCAGCCTGCCCACTAGTTTGTGGGTGATAAGGTGTAGAAACCTTATGTGTGACATCATATCTCTTCAAGAGAGCCTCAATCGTCCGATTGCAAAAATGGGATCCTCCATCACTAATGAGAACTCTAGGCATTCCAAACCTGCTAAAGATGTTAGACTTGATAAAATCTGCAACAACCTTAGAGTCATTAGTCCTAGTGGCCTTTGCTTCCACCCATTTGGAAACATAGTCCACTGCAAGTAAGATATAGAGAAACCCAAAAGATGAAGGGAAAGGTCCCATGAAATCTATACCCCAGACATCAAATATTTCAACAGTTATTATATTGGACAATGGCATTTGATCTCTAGGACCTAGATTTCCTGTTCTTTGGCACTTATCACAAGTTAAACAATAGGCATGTGCATCCCTAAATAATGTTGGCCAATAGAACCCAGACTCTAGCACCTTAAACGCAGTCTTCTTAGACCCAAAGTGTCCCCCACATGCTTTAGAGTGGCAAAAAGAAAGTATAGCATTATGTTCATGTTCAGGCACACATCTCCTAATCAATTGATCAGAGCAATACTTCCACAAATAAGGTTCATCCCAAACATATTGCTTAACAGTTTTCCTAAGCCTATCCCTATGAGCACGTGACATGGTATCAGGAATCTTTCTAGACACAATATAATTCACAATGTCTGCATACCATGGTTCACTTACCTGGATTCCAAAGAGTTGTTCATCTGGAAATGTCTCCACCAGAGGGAGATGGTCTTCTTCATGCACCAAGCGACTCAAATGATCAGCTACCACGTTTTCACTACCCTTCTTGTCCTTGATTTCCACATCAAACTCTTGCAAGAGTAGGATCCATCTGATGAGCCTTGGTTTCGCCTCCTTCTTGGTCATCAAGTATTTCAAAGCTGCATGGTCAGTAAAGATAGTAACTTTGGTACCAAGTAAGTAAGAGCGAAACTTCTCAAGGGCAAAGACAACTGCAAGGAGCTCTTTCTCTGTGGTGGAGTAATTCATTTGTGCATCATTGAGAGTCCTTGAGGCGTAGTAGATGGCATAGGGCAGCTTTTCCTTCCTTTGTCCCAAAACGGCTCCAACTGCGTAGTCAGAGGCATCACACATTAACTCAAAGGGCAAGGACCAGTCTGGAGGTAACATGATGGGGGCAGATGTCAACAACTCCTTAAGCTTGTCAAAAGCTTCTTGACACTCCTTGTCAAAGTGAAATGGCACATCCTTCTGGAGTAGTTGACATAAGGGTCTCGAAATTTTGGAGAAGTCCTTGATGAACCTCCTATAGAAACCTGCATGGCCAAGGAAAGAACGAATCTCTCTCACAGAAGTGGGAGAGGGTAAGTGACGCACAATATCAACCTTGGCTTTATCAACCTCTATACCCCTAGCAGAGACAATATGTCCTAGAACTATTCCTTGTTTAACCATAAAATGGCATTTTTCCCAGTTTAAGACAAGGTTAGTTTCCATGCAACGTTTCAAAATTATCTCCAGATTATTAAGACAATCATCAAAATTCTTTCCAAAAACTGAAAAGTCATCCATGAATACCTCTATGATTTTCTCAATATAATCTGAAAAGATACTTACCATACACCTCTGAAAAGTACCTGGAGCGTTGCAAAGTCCGAAGGGCATACGTCTATAAGCAAACGTTCCAAAGGGGCAAGTGAAGGTTGTCTTCTCTTGGTCTTCATTTGCAATTGCGATCTGGTTGTAACCAGAGTATCCATCCAGAAAACAATAGTAGTCATGTCCAGCTAGGCGCTCAAGCATCTGATCAATGAATGGCAGAGGAAAGTGGTCTTTCCTTGTAGTTGCGTTGAGCCTCCTATAGTCAATGCACACTCTGTGGCCTGTGACTGTCCTTTGGGGCACCAGTTCGTTATCAGCATTCTTTACCACAGTGATCCCAGACTTCTTGGGCACGACCTGAACTGGGGAGACCCACTTGGAGTCTGAAATAGGGTAGATCACCCCACAATCAAGGAGTTTGATAACCTCCTTCTTCACTACTTCCATCATTGGAGGGTTGAGACGACGTTGAGCCTCTCTAGTAGGTTTCGACCCCTCCTCCAGAAGTATCCTATGGACGCAAGTTGTAGGGCTGATTCCCTTGATGTCCGCCAATGTCCATCCTATGGCGGTCTTGTGTTGCTTCAACATTTCCACCAACTTCTCTTCTTGTGGAGTCGTTAGTGCAGAGGACACAATCACTGGTAAGGTTTCCTTGTCCCCTAAGTAGACATACTTCAAATGGTCTGGAAGAGGTTTTAGCTCAAGTTCTGGGGCCTGGACCACTGAAGGTAATGTCTTGTTAGTGGGTAACTGAATGGACAAAGGAGGAACAGACTTACCTATAAAGGGTGATGCCTCAAGGAAGGAGACGTTTTCAATGATTTTCTCCTCACAAGTGTCTTTCAACTTGTCCTCTGAGATGGTGACGCCTTCCTTTGTATAGCCTACCCCACTCTCAAGGGTAGTGACTAGGGTATCCTCATGCATAACATCAAACATTTTCTGCGCAAGTTCATCTAAAATGTCAGCAGAAAAACAATCATTAACCTCTAGGGGATACCTCATGGCTTCAAAGATGTTAAAGCCAATAATGTCACCATCGAACTCCATTGTAAGAGAGCCTTCATACACATCAATCTTCGTCCTAGCTGTCCTTAAGAAAGGGCGTCCCAAAAGCAATGGAGTGGAACTTACAGGGGAGTCCTCCATTTCCAATACATAAAAATCAGCTGGGAAGATAAGATGGTTAACCTGTACAAGCACATCCTCCAACAAACCTCTAGGGTATGCATTGGATCTGTCAGCTAACTGAATGATAACATTGTCAGATTTAAGTTCCCCTAGACCTAGGGTTTCATAAACAGAGTAGGGCATAACATTAACAGATGCACCTAGGTCTAGCATGGCATTCTTAAATCTAGAGTTACCAATAGTACAAGGAATGGTAAAGCTTCCAGGATCCTTACACTTTGGAGGGATCTTCCTCTGAATTAGGGCAGAGACATTCTCACTTACCTTTACCACCTCCTTTTCACGGTTTACTCTCCTAGTAGTGCAAAGCTCTTTGAGGAACTTGGCATACTTAGGGACTTGCTTGATGGCCTCTAGGAGGGGTAGGTTTACTTGCACCTTCTTGAAAGTTTCCAAGATAGCTTGGTCACTTTCATCCTTCTTAGATTGGGCAAACCTGCGTGGGAAGGGCATGCAAGAAGAAGAAGGGTTAGCAATAACCGAATTTGATAAGTTAGAATTATTACCTTTGATTTCCGGTTTTGCCTTTAAAGATGAGGATGCCTTGGTCTCTTCTTTTGACGTTGCAGGGTCCTTCTCAATACCCAACTTGGTGGGTTCTTGGTCTTCCTCAATTTCTATGCTCATTTGGACCTTCTTGGGTTGCTTGGGTGGGTCCACAAATGGTCTCCCACTCCTCGTAGTCACAACTGATGCATTCTCCACATTACCCTTAGGGTTAGGTATTGTGCCACTAGGAAGCTTCCCAGTCTCATGAATCTTGCTCATGAAGTCCACAACTTGGCCCATCTGTTTCTTAAGATCTGCAATATCCTTAGTGTGGGTCTGTTGTCCTTGAATCAAAGCTTGAGTAGAGTTTGTCAAGGCCTGGGTGGAACTAGTCAAGGCTTCCAACGTTTTGTCATAGTGAGACATTGAAGGTCCTGAGTTCTGTTGAGGCGGAGGCATGTAGGGCCTTTGAAAAGATGATCCTTGGAATGAAGGCCCTTGAGGACGTTGGAAGTTCCCACCAAGAGGATTCTGAACGTTATCATTGTTGGTCCACTTGAAGTTGGGATGGTCCCTCCATCCTGGGTTGTACGTATTGGAGTAAGGGTCATGTCTAGGACGTTGAGGTCCTCCTTGGTATCCTCCTTGATATCCTCCAATAGCATTTGCAGATTCCCATCCTCCATTCTCATTAAGTTGAGGGCACTGATCTGTAACATGCCCTTGCATAGAGCATACCCCACAAGCTAATGTTGCACTTGGTCCCTTGGAACTTACCACTTGGTTCATGAGTAGAGTAAGCTTATTCAGTTGGTCCTCAATTGCAGTATTCTTGCTCATCTCATGCACCCTACGAGTAGAGTGTCCTACTCCCTCATATTGTTGGGAGTTTAGGGCACGATTAGCTATAAGCTCCTTCCCAACTGTAGGGGACTTATCCACAAAAGCTCCTCCAGCTGCAGCATCCAACATTTGCCTTTCCAAGGGTAAGAGTCCTTCATAGAAACATGTGAGTAGGGTCTCATCCTTCATCTGATGTTGAGGACATTGTGCAAGTAAGGAATTGAACCTCTCATAGTAAGCAGCATAGGACTCATCATGGGCTTGCTCTATTCCACTGAGCTTCTTTCTAAGTGTGATGACCTTAGAAGCTGGGAAGTACTTCTCCAAGAAGGCCTTTCTCATTGTCTCCCATGAAGTGATACGTCCTGCAGGAAGTTCATATAGCCAATCCTTGGCTCTATCAGCTAGAGAGAATGGAAATGCTCTCATCTTAAGAAGGTTCTCATCTGCCCCTTGTGGTTGCATGTTTGCACAAACAGATTGAAATTCTCGAACATGCTTGTTAGCGTCCTCCATATTAAGTCCATGGAAGATAGGGAGCTTGTGCAACAAACCACTCTTTAGCTCAAACTCTGCTTGTCTTCCAGCTGCAGGGGGAGGGTATACTATGCCTGTAGGGGGTCCTCCTTCAACAGTTGCAGTGGAAAGTTCCCTAATAGATGCCATTCTCTCTTCTTCGACTTCTTCAGGTGGTGGTGAAGGTGGTGGTGTAGAGTTGGACGAAATCACAGGTGAAGGTGAACGTGAAGGAGGAGATGGACTTGGTGTAGGTGATGTAGACTCCTCAGAACAGTAGGTCCTCTTCCCTTGTTCGTTAAAGATGTACCCTCTGTGTGTCGAAGGGGAAGGGCTTGTCTGTTCAAGAAGTGAAGGACCCTTCAAGCGAGCGAGCCTTGCTTCAATTTCCTTTAGTGTAGAGGATCTAAAAGGCTCGGTCATTCATAGGAATCCTGAACATCATCAAAATTCAAAGAAGTTAGCAAAGTATAAAGTGAGTTAATTACAAATTAGTGATTTATACATCAACCTTATTATTCACGAGTCACTATTCACAAGTTACTATTCACGACTTTACTATTTATGATTTATACAAGTATAAAGAGAAGTATAAATTAAAAACTATCCACAATCTTTTCACAAATAAACCACAAAAGAAATTTATACAAGTATAAAATGTACAAAACAACACAATTTACAAGTGGAGGTTATGTTCAAGTATCTTATTATCTTTACAAAATAAAGTTAATATCTCAATTGATTACAAGTTGTAAGTCGAGCCCAATAGAAACCACTACTATTGGTGAGATACGATCTAGGGATAGTCGCCTAGACATAAGTCACTTCCCTTTGTTTCAGAAGGCTAGATGGCCAGATTAAGAGGTAAGTGAGAGGGAGGACTCATTTTGGTGACACTACGGAGGCTACTCCCTCATTGAGGTTTAGGCCCCTATTGGCTACTCCCACATTGTGGTTTACGCACGGTCTATAGTATCTCTGAGATCCAATTTGAACCCATCACCCAGGGTCTCAACCTAAGACACCACCTATATGCCCCTTACTCAGCTTGGAAAGGACTCATGTGTTAGACAGTTCTCCAAATGCTAATAAAAGCCGCCCTCAACCTCATAAGACCTTAGAAAGGCACTAATGAAGGGTTAAGGCCAATATTAACAAAAGGGCCCTTATCTACTCATACGATTTTACACACTTATAACAAATCAAGAATGTAACCATATTCACAATTAATTCTTTACATTTCCTTTGTTTAACACGATTAGACACCATTTACACAAAACTTTCACACAAACAAACAAAACGTCACTATTCACATCTAATTATTATTATTATTATATATATATATATATATATATTTTTTTTTTTTTTTTTTTTTCACGAAATTAAGTAAAATTACTTCTATTCTTTCCTTTTCTTTACAATTATTTTCAACACTTAGGTACGGGAACAGGGAGTCTCGATGTGCAATGGGACTGAAACAGCAACCCTTTTCAAGACTATGTTTAATCCAATATACCTTAGGTGCATCACAACATTTTCTTTTGTTATAAATACCATTGATTTCAAATTCAATTCCAAGCGGTAAATCAAGAGGACGTGCGGCCCAAGTATAGTCGTCTAGACACAAAGTCCCTCCTACATCCTTTGGGCAACCTTACTGAAATGGCCAGGTAGGGGAGGGCGACCACGAGAGGTAGAATCCATTTTGGCATGAGCTACTCCCACATTGTGGTTTAGGCTCATTTGCACGCACTTCTGGATTCAAGAACCAGTCATGAGCGTTGTCCCCTTCCTAGACACCATCCCACATAGGCTATACTTACTTGGATATAAAAGGTCCTAAGTGTGAAGACAGTTCAATGAATGTTAATAAAGGCCGCCCTCAACCTTAAGGGACCTGAACTAGGTACCAATAAGGGGTTTAGGCCAATATTAATAAACACGACTTCACCTATTCCATCTTTAATTTACAACCTACAATTAAAATTCGTATTCAACAATATAAATAACAACCTAAGTAATTAATCTACTAATTTTCGACAATTACAAAATAATTAACGAATAAATTTTTTTTTTTTTTTTTTTCGGTCACAATATACAAAACAAATATTCACAATATGGCAAATGATTTTTCAATCCCCGGCAACGGCGCCAAAAATTGATGTCGCTCTTGGGAAGCGACCAATTTAACCCTGAAATGTCATTAGTCGTATAAAGTAAATAGGGATCGTTCTATTCCGGGGATTGAGGGTACACCTGTCATTGTCAAACAATTAAACAATTAAAATTAAAACAAAGTATAATATTTACAAAATATAGACATATTTACGAAAAAGGGGGAGTTTTTGGTTTTTGGTTTTAATTTCCGAAAATAAAATCTAAGTTACCTAAATAATTAAAATGCAAAAACATAAAAATACAAATGGAATGCAAGAACAAAGATCAAAGTCGAAACTCATGATTAAAATTAATTCAAGTTCATCATTGTTCATCATAGTCATGCAAGAGGAGTTGATCATGTGAAACATTCAAAAGCAAACAATTTCCCATATTTTACTTTCAATGCTAATTAACCTAAGCGAAAGCACCTAGATTAATTCTATCAAACATGCAATCAAGCCCTAGAAAGCTAGTCAATCATGTCATGTTTAACGCAATAAACACCTAGAAAGGCTATCAACTCAAATGTGCAACTTAGTATGAAAAAGTCCACCTAATTGCAATCTTCTTTGATTAAATTCGGTTTTTGTACAAAACCTTTACTACTTATCGATTCAAGAACACAAAACCAAAAAGTTGATTCATGTTCTCAAATTCGTAGCAACAATCACATAAGAACCCTAAATGTTTCGAACCATTCAAGATAATCATACAAAAGACTTCTATCATGCAAATTTAATCAAACACTCACACAAAAGCAACCATAAATCGCAATATATGAATCTGAAAATTAACAATTCATCATAAAATTTCAGAAAACAATACTTGTTCATACATATGTGTCAACTAAGGCAAAACCAACGAAAATACAAAGCAAAGGTACAAGGAGAATCGGATTACACCGTGATGAAGATGAGATGAATGAAGTGATGATGTGGTCTCTTGAATTTCGAAAGCAATCTTCAAGGTGGAGGGTGGATGGTGTGCACGGCTTGTCTTCTTCTTCCTTGGCCTTGCTTGCACTTCGTGGTTGCCCTAGAGGATGGAGAAGAACACGGCTAGGCTAGAGAGATTTCTGAATTATTTTCTCAAAGTATAAACGCAAAAGTATGGAATTTTCGGGCCCCTTGACGTTGAGAGAAGAGAGGAATATATAGGGGACGGCTTCTAGGTCTTCAATCCGTCCACAACCCTAGCAAAGCTCACGGCAATCTCTTGCTTCCTCCATATAATTTTCTCCAATGATTTCGTGCCACATAAGCCCTATGAGGTGGTGCAACCAATCACAAAATTCCAATATAAATTCCCTAAATAATCTTGCCGAAATATATATAGATATTTTCTGATTTCCTTCACCAATTTCGGCAACAATATACTTAGAGAATAAAGGGGGACGAACCTAGACTCCTTTGAGAGCTTTTTGTGTTCAACACATATTCTCTTTCCTTTAAAAGCTCCCTAAGAAATCTCCACGAAATCTCTTTATTTTTTTCTGATTTTTCCTCACGGCAAAACCCTAGTTTTTCTCTTCATTATCTTTTGCCGAATTCCCTAGGGTTTGCACGGCATCCCCTTGTTTTCCTCTTGGCTTGGACGGCTAGGTCTTCTAGGGTTTTATCTCTTGATTTATTTCCATAAAAATAACCCTAGAAAATCTCCTTTTAATTTCTGATTTTCTTGGACGCCACCTCCTTGTTTCTCTCTTGCAATTTCACGGCAACAACAACCTTAAGGGTTAGGGTTTGCGTCACAAACCCTAATGTCATGGGCTTTGATGGGCCTTTATCCAATTTGCCGAAAATCCAAAGAGTTCTTGGGCCTCGTTGCTTCATCTTCAAGCCTTCTCATTTTCCAACGCAAAACACAATATTTTTCCATTTCTTTTTCATGGTTGCGTTGGAAACTTGCTAGGGAAGCCTTCCTCCATTTTGTAGGATTTCCTGGTTGGACTAGGAAAGCTTGTTTCTTCATTTCTGCTCAAATGTGTGGGCCATTTTCTCTCATGTTCGTTCGTCTTGATGTTCGCAAGCTCCTCTTTCCATTCGTGCGTTCATTTCCACTTTCTAGCTCGGAGGTCCTGAAAATAGAAACTATACTTAAAATAGAAACTTTCTAAAAAAATGAAAATAGAAACTTACTAAAAATGAAAAATAGAAACTTTCCAGAAATGAGAAATGAAAAATGAGAAATGAGAAATGAGAAATGAAAAATGAAGACAAAAATGGAAACTTTCTACAATAAGGAACTTTCCCAATCAAAGAATGGAAACTTTCCCAAACAGGGATTTTTCAAGGAAATGGCGCAGAAAAGTGTAGGGAAATGCAGTTAAAACGTCGCATTAAAATGCTCCTATCACTCTTGTAACTCATCTCCACATCAAGGGCTGTCCCATCTTAAGGATCAAAAAGGTCTTTTCAAGGGTTGTACTGGGTTAAGGCTCAAGGTTTAAAGAAATGAAAGGTAAGGATTTATCAAAGTGTCCTAAAAACCTAGCAGAGCATATGTAGATGTAGAGACCTCAAGAAATCCACCAAGGCATTGTAAAAACGTCACTTTCCCTAGAGGTAACATAAAAGGGGCCTAATGTCTTCATGTTGGGCCCAATCTTCATTGTAAACTTCTCCTGAACTATAGTGAATGGACAAAGGCCAAATTTTTCTGTAGTGGGCCTTCAGTTCAAAGTAAACTCCAAAATCACTAAGTATGGGGGACTAAAATCCATAAATATTTCTTTCTTTTCTTTTCTAGCCGTACATTTTTTCTTTTCTTTTCATTTTTCACGGCTTTCACATATTTTTTTCTTTATGGACAAGTCTACCCCCACACTTGAACTTTCACCTCTTCTCAATCTTCATTCTCAATGCCAAATCCTTAAGTAATGTCCCAAAAGATAGCTCCACTAAGTTTTTAGAACAAAGGGTAGGAGTGTAGCTATACTAAGGTTCAGGGTTAAGGATTTTAAGGGTGATGAAAGAAAAGGCTTAATGTAGGCTCAAAGGGGTTAAACTAGGGGAGTCCCACGACGGGCACAAATGGGGACACAAGTTTATATGGCAATGGTGGTAATTCCTAGGATGCCTCTGTCCCTTCCAGAATCAGGGCCATGTATTGATAACGTCTCAACAAGCACAAGAGCGAATTCTAGCATTCTTTAGTCCATCAAACTTAATCTATGGCAAGTAGTCAATCAAGATGAAAGAATAATGAGATCATCAAAACATCGCCAAGAAAATAAGAATATATATTTTCGATTCACTCCAAGGAAAAGGGACATGGGTTCAAATATCTCACATGGGTTTATATGAATCAAAACTCATCTTAACATGCTCATATTCTGTACCAAAGTTTCGAATTCCATATCCACTACAAGGCACATATTTTTCATATGTCTAAATTAACCAAAGAATACCATGTTTAAATCATCTCAATTTTGTGATCCTCTTTTAGTCATGATTTCAGAGATATAGAATCATCCTAGACAGTTGAAAGGGCATCCTAAGACTCCAAAACAAAAGCAAAAGCAACGAAAATTTTTTTTAAATTTTTGACATTTTTCAATTTTTTTGTATTTTTCAATATATATGACTCAAAATATGACTCAAAACAAAAGTATAAATCCCTTCCCCCACACTTAAATATTGCATTGTCCTCAATGTAATCAAGAATAAGCATGCAATGAAACAAGTAAGCATATAGGGATGGAATTTACGAAAATGACTACCAAAATAAAGAAAAATTGGAGAAGTAAAAGGGAGAGATAAAACAAATCTGCGTTGACGACTCCTCCACAGCTACTTCTGAATTGGGTTGCCTCCCAAGCAGCGCTTAATGTTTATAGTCTTTCAGCCTAGACTTGTACCTCCATTTAATCCTCAGGGTTTGGAACGTTTTGGAGGGGTACGGCCTCAACTTCATGTTCCACAAATGCCTCATAGTAAGGCTTCAAGCGATGCCCATTCACTTTGAACTCATTACCTGTTTGTTCACTCTTTATCTGCACAGCTCCATGAGAAAATACATGAGTGATAACAAAAGGCCCAATCCAACGAGAACGAAGCTTACCTGGGAAGAGTTTGAGACGAGAATGGAAAAGAAGAACTTTTTGACCCACAACAAAAGTCTTCCTTCGAATCATTTTGTCATGGAATGCCTTAGTCTTGTCCTTGTAAATCTTAGCACTTTCGAAGGCATCATTCCTAATCTCCTCTAACTCTTGCAATTGCAATTTCCTATGAAGCCCAGCTGCATCCATATCCATGTTGAACTGCTTCACAGCCCACCAAGCTTTGTGCTCCAACTCCACAGGTAAATGGCAAGGTTTGCCATAGATAATTCGATATGGTGACATACCTATGGGAGTTTTGTATGCAGTTCTGTAGGCCCACAAAGCATCCTCTAAACGCAAGGACCAGTCCTTCCTGTTAGGGTTCACAGTCTTCTCCAATATCCCCTTGATCTGACGGTTAGAGACCTCAGCCTGCCCACTAGTTTGTGGGTGATAAGGTGTAGAAACCTTATGTGTGACATCATATCTCTTCAAGAGAGCCTCAATCGTCCGATTGCAAAAATGGGATCCTCCATCACTAATGAGAACTCTAGGCATTCCAAACCTGCTAAAGATGTTAGACTTGATAAAATCTGCAACAACCTTAGAGTCATTAGTCCTAGTGGCCTTTGCTTCCACCCATTTGGAAACATAGTCCACTGCAAGTAAGATATAGAGAAACCCAAAAGATGAAGGGAAAGGTCCCATGAAATCTATACCCCAGACATCAAATATTTCAACAGTTATTATATTGGACAATGGCATTTGATCTCTAGGACCTAGATTTCCTGTTCTTTGGCACTTATCACAAGTTAAACAATAGGCATGTGCATCCCTAAATAATGTTGGCCAATAGAACCCAGACTCTAGCACCTTAAACGCAGTCTTCTTAGACCCAAAGTGACCCCCACATGCTTTAGAGTGGCAAAAAGAAAGTATAGCATTATGTTCATGTTCAGGCACACATCTCCTAATCAATTGATCAGAGCAATACTTCCACAAATAAGGTTCATCCCAAACATATTGCTTAACAGTTTTCCTAAGCCTATCCCTATGAGCACGTGACATGGTATCAGGAATTTTTCTAGACACAATATAATTCACAATGTCTGCATACCATGGTTCACTTACCTGGATTCCAAAGAGTTGTTCATCTGGAAACGTCTCCACCAGAGGGAGATGGTCTTCTTCATGCACCAAGCGACTCAAATGATCAGCTACCACGTTTTCACTACCCTTCTTGTCCTTGATTTCCACATCAAACTCTTGCAAGAGTAGGATCCATCTGATAAGCCTTGGTTTCGCCTCCTTCTTGGTCATCAAGTATTTCAAAGCTGCATGGTCAGTAAAGATAGTAATTTTGGTACCAAGTAAGTAAGAGCGAAACTTCTCAAGGGCAAAGACAACTGCAAGGAGCTCTTTCTCTGTGGTGGAGTAATTCATTTGTGCATCATTGAGAGTCCTTGAGGCGTAGTAGATGGCATAGGGCAGCTTTTCCTTCCTTTGTCCCAAAACGGCTCCAACTGCGTAGTCAGAGGCATCACACATTAACTCAAAGGGCAAGGACCAGTCTGGAGGTAACATGATGGGGGCAGATGTCAACAACTCCTTAAGCTTGTCAAAAGCTTCTTGACACTCCTTGTCAAAGTGGAAGGGCACATCCTTCTGGAGTAGTTGACATAAGGGTCTCGAAATCTGAGAGAAGTCCTTGATGAACCTCCTATAAAAACCTGCATGGCCAAGGAAAGAACGAATCTCTCTCACAGAAGTGGGAGAGGGTAAGTGACGCACAATATCAACCTTGGCTTTATCAACCTCTATACCCCTAGCAGAGACAATATGTCCTAGAACTATTCCTTGCTTAACCATAAAATGACATTTTTCCCTGTTTAAGACAAGGTTAGTTTCCATGCATCGTTTCAGAATTATTTCCAGATTATTAAGACAATCATCAAAATTCTTTCCAAAAACTGAAAAGTCATCCATGAATACCTCTATGATTTTCTCAATATAATCTGAAAAGATACTTACCATACATCTCTGAAACGTACCTGGAGCGTTGCAAAGTCCGAAGGGCATACGTCTATAGGCAAATGTTCCAAAGGGGCAAGTGAAGGTTGTCTTCTCTTGATCTTCATTTGCAATTGCAATCTGGTTGTAACCAGAATATCCATCCAGAAAACAATAGTAGTCATGTCCAGCTAGGCGCTCAAGCATCTGATCAATGAATGGCAGAGGAAAGTGGTCTTTCCTTGTAGTTGCGTTGAGCCTCCTATAGTCAATGCACACTCTGTGGCCTGTGACTGTCCTTTGGGGCACCAGTTCGTTATCAGCATTCTTTACCACAGTGATCCCAGACTTCTTGGGCACGACCTGAACTGGGGAGACCCACTTGGAGTCTGAAATAGGGTAGATCACCCCACAATCAAGGAGTTTGATAACCTCCTTCTTCACTACTTCCATCATTGGAGGGTTGAGACGACGTTGAGCCTCTCTAGTAGGTTTAGACCCCTCCTCCAGAAGTAGCCTATGGACGCAAGTTGTAGGGCTGATTCCCTTGATGTCCGCCAATGTCCATCCTATGGCGGTCTTGTGTTGCTTCAACATGTCCACCAACTTCTCTTCTTGTGGAGTCGTTAGTGCAGAGGACACAATCACTGGTAAGGTCTCCTTGTCCCCTAAGTAGACATACTTCAAATGGTCTGGAAGAGGTTTTAGCTCAAGTTCTGGGGCCTGGACCACTGAAGGTAAAGTCTTGTTAGTGGATAACTGAATGGACAAGGGAGAAACAGACTTACCTATGAAGGGTGATGCCTCAAGGAAGGAGACGTTTTCAATGATTTTCTCCTCACAAGTGTCTTTCAACTTGTCCTCTGGGATGGTGACGCCTTCCTTTGTATAGCCTACCCCACTCTCAAGGGTAGTGACTAGGGTATCCTCATGCATAACATCAAACATTTTCTGCGCAAGTTCATCCAAAATGTCAGCAGAAAAACAATCATTAACCTCTAGGGGATACCTCATGGCTTCAAAGATGTTAAAGCCAATAATGTCACCATCGAACTCCATTGTAAGTGAACATTCATACACATCAATCTTCGTCCTAGCTGTCCTTAAGAAAGGACGTCCCAAAAGCAATGGAGTTGAACTTACAGGGGAGTCCTCCATTTCCAACACATAGAAATCAGCTGGGAAGATAAGATGGTTAACCTGTACAAGCACATCCTCCAACAAACCTCTAGGGTATGCATTGGATCTGTCAGCTAACTGAATGATAACGTTGTCAGATTTAAGTTCCCCTAGACCTAGGGTTTCATAAACAGAGTAGGGCATAACATTAACAGATGCACCTAGGTCTAGCATAGCATTCTTAAATCTAGAGTTACCAATAGTACACGGAATACTAAAGCTTCCAGGATCCTTACACTTTGGAGGAATCTTTCTCTGAATCAGGGCAGAGACATTCTCACTTACCTTTACCACCTTCTTTTCACGGTTTACTCTCCTAGTAGTGCAAAGCTCTTTGAGGAACTTGGCATACTTAGGGACTTGCTTGATGGCCTCTAGGAGGGGTAGGTTTACTTGCACCTTCTTGAAAGTTTCCAAGATGGCTTGGTCACTTTCATCCTTCTTAGATTGGGCAAACCTGCGTGGGAAGGGCATGCAAGAAGAAGAAGGGTTAGCAATAACTGAATTCGATAGGTTAGAATTATTACCTTTGATTTCCGGTTTTGCCTTTAAAGATGAGGATGCCTTGGTCTCTTCCTTTGACGTTGCTGATAGGAGCATTTTAATGCGACATTTTAACTGTTATTTCCCTATATTTTCTGCGTTATTTCCTTAATAAAACTCTGTTTAGGAAAGTTTCCATTCTTCGAATGGGAAAGTTCCTAATTGTAGAAAGTTTCCGTTTTGTAGTTTCTATTTTCCATTTTTAGAAAGTTTCCATTTTAGTTTAAGAAAGTTTCCATTTCTTATTTTAGAAAGCTTCTATTTTCAGGTTTTTGGAATAAATAAGCAGAATTGAGTTCATAAAAGGAACGAGAAGTTTCATGAAGATGACATGGCAAGGAGAGAATCAAGGAAGAGTTTTTTAAAAAAAAGGAAAATATATTTTCCTTGGGGATTAAATTTGCCGTGTAATACTTAAGGAAAAACAAGGTGACAACGTGGGAATTGAAGATGATTGATTGAGGATTTCAAGGAGAGATTTTCTTGGGAGACTTTTATGGAAAGAAATATTGTTGGAGGAATAATTTGGTGTGATTGCCAACGTGAAAATCAGAAATAATCAAGGAGATGACGCCAAGAGAGATTCAAGCGAGATATTTATGGAAGGAAAATATGTGTGCACCAAGGAAAAGCTCAAAAGGCGTCCAGATTCATCCCTAAATTCCCTAAAGGAATGTTGGCCGAAATTCATGAAGAAAATCAGAATAATTTCAAGGAAATTCAGCAATTAAATATTAGGGAGGTATTTTAGAGAATTATGATTGGTTGGAACACATCACAAAGCTTACTTGGCATTCTATGATTGGTTGGACCACATCACAAGCTTACTTGGCGAATTATCATTGGTTGAAGCTATGTGGAAAATTCTGATTGTTTTGTGAACCCTAGTCGTGCTCCTATATATACCCACCTCTTTGACATTGAGAAGGGTCCTCTCCCCCATACAATTTACACTTTAGAAAAAAATCAGAAAATCTTCTTAGCATAGCCGTAAGTTTCTCCATCCTCTAGTCATCTCCACGAGTTCAAGCAAGGCCAAGGGAGAAGAAGCATAGCCGTGAGCATCCATCATCCATCTCCAACCTTGAAGCTTGCTTTCGAGATTCAAGAGACCACTACATCAATCGTTCATCACCATCCCCATCTCACGGTGTAATCCGATTCTCCTTTGTAACCTTTGCTTTGAATTTCGTTGGTTATGAACTAGTTGACATATGTGTTTGAACAAATATTAATTTCTGGAATTTTTATGATTAATTGAGAATTTTCAGATTCATATTATTGTGATTCGAGAGTTGCTTATGTGAGTTTGTTTAATTAAATTTGCGTTATAGATAACTTTTGTATTTTAATCTTATGTGGTTGCAAACACTTAGGGTTTTGATATAATTGGTGCTAGATTTAAGAACATGAAATCGACTTTTCGTTTTGTGTAAACTTGAATCAAAGTAGTAAAGGTTTTGTACAAAGATCGAATTTAATTAACGAGGATTGCAATTAGGTGGACTTTTCCATACTAAGTTGTACACTTGAGTTGATAGCCTTTCTCTATGTGTAATGCGTTAAACATGACATGATTGACTAGCTTTCTAGGGTTTGATTGCATGTTTGATAGGATTAATCTAGGTGCTTTCGCTTAGGTTAATTAGCATTGAAAAGTAAAAAATGGGAATTCATTTGCTTTCGAATGTTTCACATGATCAACTCCTTTCTCATGACTTAGATGAACAATATTAGGGTTTGAATCAATTTTAATCATATGTTTCGGTTTTGATCTTTGTTCTCTCATTCCATTTGTGTTTTTATGTTTTTGCATTTTATTTGTTTTCTTTACTTAGGTTAATTTTCGAAAATCAAAAACAAAATCCCCCCTTTTTCGTAAATAATGTTTATATTTGTGAATATCTTTGTGAAAATTATACTTTGTTGTAATTTTAATTGTTTAACTGTTTGACAATGACAGGTGTACCCTCAATCCCCGGAATAGAACGATCCCTATTTATTACGTACTACTAATGACATTTTTAGGGTTAAATTATGCACTCGCTTTCGGGCGCATCAATTTTTGGCGCCGTTGCCGGGGATTCAAAAATCACTTGTTAAATATGTGAATATTTGTTTTGTTTTTATGTTGTGTTCGAAAAAAAAAAAAAATTTACTTGTTAATTGTTCATAATTTGTTAGTTAATTAGTTAATTAATTACTTAGGTTGTTATTTATATTATTGAATACGAATTTTAATTGTGAGTTGTAAATTAAAGAAGGAATAGGTGAAGTCGTGTTTATTAATATTGGCCTAAACCCCTTATTGGTACCTAGTCCAGGTCCCTTAAGGTTGAGGGCGGCCTTTATTAACACTTGTTGAACTGTCTTCACACTTAGGATCTTTTTCATCCAAGTAAGTATAGCCTATGTGGAATGGTGTCTAGGAAGGGGACAACGCTCATGACAGGTTCTTGAATCCAGAAGTGCTTACAAATGGGCCTAAACCACAATGTGGGAGTAGCTCATGCCAAAATGGATTCTACCTCTCGTGGTCGCCCTCCCCTACCTGGCCATTTCAGTAAGGTTGCCCAAAGGATGTAGGAGAGACTTGGTGTCTAGACGACTATACTTGGGCCGCACGTCCTCTTGATTTACCGCTTGGAATTTAATTTGATATCAATGATATATATAACAAACGAAAATATTGTGATTCACTAAGGTATATTGGATTAAACATAGTCTTGAAAAGGGTAGCTGTTTCAGTCCCATTGCACATCGAGACTCCCTGTTCCCGTACCTAAGTGTTGAAAATAATTGTAAAGGAAAGGAAAGAATGTAAATATTTGTAAGTATTTTCGTACAAAGAAAGAAAAGAAAAAAAAAAAAAAACACTTGTGTAAATATTTTTCGTGTTTTTTTTTTTTACTCACTTGTGTACTTAACTTGTGTCTTATGTACTAACTTGTTAACTTGTGTACTTAACTTGTTAATATTACATGTAGTTTGTAATTCACTAACTTGTTATACTTGTTTATATATATATATATTTTTTTTTGTATTTCTTTGTTAATTATAGTCACTAACTTTATTTAATGGAGGTACCGTCTGGCTGAAAGACGTTAAATTCAAGCGCTGCTTGGGAGGCAACCCAATTCAGAAGCAGCTGTGAAGGAGTCTTCAATAACACAGATTTGCTTTCTCTTTTGCTATTTCTTTTACTTTATAATTTTCTCCTTTATTTTTGTAGTCTTTTCGTAAATTCCATTCCTATATGCTTAATTGTTTCATTGCATGCTTATGATTGATTACATTGAGGACAATGCAATATTTAAGTGTGGGGAAAGGGATTTACACTTTTGTCTTGAGTCATATATTGAAAAATACAAAAAAATTGAAAAATGTCAAAAATTTAAAAATTTTCGTTGCTTTTATTTTTGTTTTTGAGTCATAGGATGCCTTTCAACTGTCTAGGATGATTCTATATCTCTGAAATCATGATTAAAAGAGGATCACAAAATTGAGATGATTTCTAAAATGGTATTCTTTGGTTAATTGAGATATATGAAAAATGTATGCATGTGTAGTGGATATGGATTTCGTGACTTTGGTACAGAATATGAGCATGTTAAGATGAGTTTTGATTCATAAAAGCCCATGTGAGATATTTGAGCCCATGTCCCTTTTTCTTGGAGTGATAATTAAAAAGAATATATTCTTAATTTCTTGGCGATGTTTTGATGATCTCATTATTCTTTCATTTGATTGATTGCTTGCCATAGATTAAGTTTGATGGACTAGAGAATGCTAGAATTCACTCTTGTGCTTGTTGAAACGTTATATCAATACATGGCCCTGATTCTGGAAAGGATAGAGGCAACCTAGGAATTACCACCATTGCCAAACAAACCTGTGTCCTTAATTGTGCCCGTCGTGGGACTCCCCTAGATAAACCCCTTTGAGCCTACATTAAGCCTTTTCTTTCATCACCCTTAAAATCCTTAACCCTGAACCTTAGTATAGCTACACTCCTACCCTTTGTTCTAAAAACTTAGTGGAGCTATCTTTTGGGACTTTACTTGAGGATTTGGCATTGAAAATGAAGATTGAGAAGAGGTGAAAGTTCAAGTGTGGGGGTAGACTTGTCCATGGAAGAAAACAAAAATGTTAAAGCCGAAAAAAAAATGAAAAAAAGAAGGAAAAAAATGTGTACGGCTAGAAAGAAAAAGAAAAATATATATATGGATTTTAGTCCCCCATACTTGGTGAGTTTGGAGATTGTTTTGAATTGAAGACCCACTAGTGAAAAATTTGGCCTTTGTCCAATTCACAAGAGTTCAAGGGAAGTTTAGAATGAAGGTTGAGCCCAACATGAAGACATTAGGCCCTTTTATTTTACCCCTAGGAAGGACATGACGTTTTGCTATGCCTTGGTGGATTTCTAGAAGTCTCTACATCTACATGAGCTCTGCTAGGTTTTTTGGACACTTTGTTAAATTCCTTACCTTTCATTTCTTAAAACCTTGAGCCATGGCCCAATTACAACCTTTGAGAAGACCTTCTTGATCCTTAAGATGGGACAGCCTTTGATCTGTGGAGATGAGTTACAAGAGTTGAACCTATGGCTTGGGTCCATCTGTGCAAGTAGTTGGTATCTTTCATGAGATCTTAGAAAAATATATACATGTGCTTTCATTTCATATGATATGTGATGTACTTGCTATCTTTCACATATACTTAAGTGTATAAGCTTTTAAGCATTGCCATGATCTGAGAGAAGAAAGAGTGGATATACCTGGTGAGGATATGAATCATACTTGTCTGAAACATGCTTAACATAACCCATCACCATTGTTACAACCAAGTCCTACTTGTGTATGTGAAGATTATGTGTTTCAATTAACTCTCGAATGCTTAAACATTGATTCTTGGTTGAGTGCTAATCTTGGTGTTATGAAAGTAAGAGATTGCTGAGACAAAAAGTTGAAGGGCAATAGAGTCATTGTTTGTGTCGAGTCTTTAAATCTTAGTTGAGTCTTTGTGTGATTTTGCTAAGGGACTAGCAAAAGCTAAGTGTGGGGGAATTTGATAGGAGCATTTTAATGCGACATTTTAACTGTTATTTCCCTATATTTTCTGCGTTATTTCCTTAATAAAACTCTGTTTAGGAAAGTTTCCATTCTTCGAATGGGAAAGTTCCTAATTGTAGAAAGTTTCCGTTTTGTAGTTTCTATTTTCCATTTTTAGAAAGTTTCCATTTTAGTTTAAGAAAGTTTCCATTTCTTATTTTAGAAAGCTTCTATTTTCAGGTTTTTGGAATAAATAAGCAGAATTGAGTTCATAAAAGGAACGAGAAGTTTCATGAAGATGACATGGCAAGGAGAGAATCAAGGAAGAGTTTTTTAAAAAAAAAGGAAAATATATTTTCCTTGGGGATTAAATTTGCCGTGTAATACTTAAGGAAAAACAAGGTGACAACGTGGGAATTGAAGATGATTGATTGAGGATTTCAAGGAGAGATTTTCTTGGGAGACTTTTATGGAAAGAAATATTGTTGGAGGAATAATTTGGTGTGATTGCCAACGTGAAAATCAGAAATAATCAAGGAGATGACGCCAAGAGAGATTCAAGCGAGATATTTATGGAAGGAAAATATGTGTGCACCAAGGAAAAGCTCAAAAGGCGTCCAGATTCATCCCTAAATTCCCTAAAGGAATGTTGGCCGAAATTCATGAAGAAAATCAGAATAATTTCAAGGAAATTCAGCAATTAAATATTAGGGAGGTATTTTAGAGAATTATGATTGGTTGGAACACATCACAAAGCTTACTTGGCATTCTATGATTGGTTGGACCACATCACAAGCTTACTTGGCGAATTATCATTGGTTGAAGCTATGTGGAAAATTCTGATTGTTTTGTGAACCCTAGTCGTGCTCCTATATATACCCACCTCTTTGACATTGAGAAGGGTCCTCTCCCCCATACAATTTACACTTTAGAAAAAAATCAGAAAATCTTCTTAGCATAGCCGTAAGTTTCTCCATCCTCTAGTCATCTCCACGAGTTCAAGCAAGGCCAAGGGAGAAGAAGCATAGCCGTGAGCATCCATCATCCATCTCCAACCTTGAAGCTTGCTTTCGAGATTCAAGAGACCACTACATCAATCGTTCATCACCATCCCCATCTCACGGTGTAATCCGATTCTCCTTTGTAACCTTTGCTTTGAATTTCGTTGGTTATGAACTAGTTGACATATGTGTTTGAACAAATATTAATTTCTGGAATTTTTATGATTAATTGAGAATTTTCAGATTCATATTATTGTGATTCGAGAGTTGCTTATGTGAGTTTGTTTAATTAAATTTGCGTTATAGATAACTTTTGTATTTTAATCTTATGTGGTTGCAAACACTTAGGGTTTTGATATAATTGGTGCTAGATTTAAGAACATGAAATCGACTTTTCGTTTTGTGTAAACTTGAATCAAAGTAGTAAAGGTTTTGTACAAAGATCGAATTTAATTAACGAGGATTGCAATTAGGTGGACTTTTCCATACTAAGTTGTACACTTGAGTTGATAGCCTTTCTCTATGTGTAATGCGTTAAACATGACATGATTGACTAGCTTTCTAGGGTTTGATTGCATGTTTGATAGGATTAATCTAGGTGCTTTCGCTTAGGTTAATTAGCATTGAAAAGTAAAAAATGGGAATTCATTTGCTTTCGAATGTTTCACATGATCAACTCCTTTCTCATGACTTAGATGAACAATATTAGGGTTTGAATCAATTTTAATCATATGTTTCGGTTTTGATCTTTGTTCTCTCATTCCATTTGTGTTTTTATGTTTTTGCATTTTATTTGTTTTCTTTACTTAGGTTAATTTTCGAAAATCAAAAACAAAATCCCCCCTTTTTCGTAAATAATGTTTATATTTGTGAATATCTTTGTGAAAATTATACTTTGTTGTAATTTTAATTGTTTAACTGTTTGACAATGACAGGTGTACCCTCAATCCCCGGAATAGAACGATCCCTACTTGCTTATACTACTATGATATTTTTAGGGTTAAATTATGCGCTTGCTTTTAGCCGCATCAGTTGCAGGGTCCTTCTCAACACCCAACTTGGTGGGCTCTTGGTCTTCCTCAATCTCTATGCTCATTTGGACCTCCTTGGGTTGCTTGGGTGGATCCACCAATGGTCTTCCACTCCTCGTAGTCACAACTGATGCATTCTCCACATTACCCTTAGGGTTAGGTATTGTGCCACTAGGAAGCTTCCCAGTCTCATGAATCTTGCTCATGAAGTCCACAACTTGGCCCATCTGCTTCTTAAGATCTGCAATATCCTTAGTGTGGGTCTGTTGTCCTTGAATCAAAGCTTGAGTAGAGTTTGTCAAGGCTTGGGTGGAACTAGTAAAGGCTTCCAACGTTTTGTCATAGTGAGACATTGAAGGTCCTGAGTTCTGTTGAGGAGGAGGCATGTAGGGCCTTTGAAAAGATGATCCTTGGAATGAAGGCCCTTGAGGACGTTGGAAGTTCCCACCAAGAGGATTCTGAACATTATCATTGTTGGTCCACTTGAAGTTGGGATGGTCCCTCCATCCTGGGTTATAAGTATTGGAGTAAGGGTCATGTCTAGGACGTTGAGGTCCTCCTTGATATCCTCCTTGATACCCTCCAATAGCATTTGCAGATTCCCATCCTCCATTCTCATTGAGTTGAGGGCACTGATCTGTAACATGCCCTTGCATAGAGCATACTCCACAAGCTATTGATGCACTTGGTCCCTTGGAACTTACCACTTGATTCATGAGTAGAGTAAGCTTACTCAGTTGGTCTTCAATGGCAGTATTCTTGCTCATCTCATGCACCCTACGAATAGAGTGTCCTACCCCCTCATATTGTTGGGAGTTCAAGGCACGATTAGCTATAAGCTCCTTCCCAACTGCAGGTGACTTATCCACGAAAGCTCCTCCAGCTGCAGCATCCAACATTTGCCTTTCCAAGGGTAAGAGTCCTTCATAGAAATATGTGAGTAGGGTCTCATCCTTCATCTGATGTTGAGGACATTGTGCAAGTAAGGAATTGAACCTCTCATAGTAAGCAGCATAGGACTCATCATGGGCTTGCTCTATTCCACTGAGCTTCTTTCTAAGTGTGATGACCTTAGAAGCTGGGAAGTATTTCTCCAAGAAGGCCTTTCTCATTGTTTCCCATGATGTGATACGTCCTGCAGGAAGTTCATATAGCCAATCCTTGGCTCTATCAGCTAGAGAGAATGGAAATGCTCTCATCTTCAGAAGATTCTCATCTGCCCCTTGTGGTTGCATGTTTGCACAGACAGATTGGAATTCTCGTACGTGCTTATTAGCATCCTCCATATTAAGTCCATGGAAGATAGGGAGCTTGTGCAACAATCCACTCTTAAGCTCGAACTCTACCTGTCTTCCAGCTGCAGGGGCAGGGTATACTATGCCTGTAGGGGGTCCTCCTTCAACAGTTGCGGTGGAGAGTTCCCTAATAGATGCCATTCTCTCTTCTTCGACTTCTTCAGGTGGTGGTGTAGAGTTGGACGAAATCACAGGTGAAGGTGAACGTGAAGGAGGAGATGGACTTGGTGTAGGTGATGTAGACTCCTCAGAAAAGTAAGTCCGCTTCCCTTGCTCGTTAAATGTGTACTCTTTGTATGTTGAAGGGGAAGGGCTTGTGAACTCAAGGAGTGAAGGACCCTTCAAACGAGCGAGCCTTGCTTCAATTTCCTTTATTGTAGATGGTCTAAAAGGCTCGGTCATTCATAGGATTCCTGAACATCATCAAAATTCACAGAAGTTAGCAAAGTATAAAGTAAACTAATTACAAATTCGTGGTTTATACATCAACGTTACTATTCACGAGTCACTATTCACAAGTTACTATTCACGACTTTACTATTAATGATTTATACAAGTATAAAGAGAGTATAAATTACAAACTATCCACAATCTTTTCACAAATAAACCACGTAAGAAGTTTATACAAGTATAAAATGTACAAAACAACACAATTTACAAGTGGAGGTCATGTTCAAGTATCTTATTATCTTTACAAAATAAAGTTAATATCTCAGTTGATTACAAGTTGTAAGTCGAGCCCAATAGAAACCACTACTATTGGTGAGATACGATCTAGGGATAGTCGCCTAGACATAAGTCACTTTCCTTTGTTTCAGAAGGCTAGATGGCCAGATTAAGAGGTAAGTGAGAGGGAGGACTCATTTTGGTGACACTACGGAGGCTACTCCCTCATTGAGGTTTAGGCCCCTATTGGCTACTCCCACATTGTGGTTTACGCACAGTCTATAGTGTCTCTGAGATCCAATTTGAACCCATCACCCAGGGTCTCAACCTAAGACACCACCTATATGCCCCTTACTCAGCTTGAAAAGAACTCATGTGTTAGACAGTTCTCCAAATGTTAATAAAAGCCGCCCTCAACTTCAAAAGACCTTAGAGAGGCACTAATGAAGGGTTAAGGCCAATATTAACAAAAGGGCCCTTATCTACTCATACGATTTTACACACTTATAACAATCAAGAATTTAACAATATTTACAATTAATTCTTTAAATTTCTTTTGTATAACAAGATTAGACACATTGTAAACACAACTTTTACACAACAAAACGTCACACTTTGTACACTTTTTTTTTTTTTTTTTTCTTCTTCTTCTTTTTTTTTTTTTTTTTTTTTTTTGAAAATACTTACAAATATTTGTTTTTCTTCCTTTTCTTTACAATTATTTTCAACACTTAGGTACGGGAACAGGGAGTCTCGATGTGCAATGGGACTGAAACAGCTACCCTTTTCAAGACTATGTTTAATCCAATATACCTTAGTGAATCACAATATTTTCATTTGTTATATATATCATTGATTTCAAATTCAATTCCAAGCGGTAAATCAAGAGGACGTGCGGCCCAAGTATAGTCGTCTAGACACAAAGTCGCTCCTACATCCTTTGGGCAACCTTACTGAAATGGCCAGGTAGGGGAGGGCGACCACAAGAGGTAGAATCCATTTTGGCATGAGCTACTCCCACATTGTGGTTTAGGCTCATTTGCACGCACTTCTGGATTCAAGAACCTGTCATGAGCGTTGTCCCCTTTCCTAGACACCGTCCCACATAGGCTATACTTACTTGGATATAAAAGGTCCTAAGTGTGAAGACAGTTCAATGAATGTTAATAAAGGCCGCCCTCAACCTTAAGGGACCTGAACTAGGTACCAATAAGGGTTTAGGCCAATATTAATAAACACGACTTCACCTATTCCTTCTTTAATTTACAACTTACAATTAAAATTCGTATTCAATAATATAAATAACAACCTAAGTAATTAATTAACTAATTAACTAACAAATTATGAACAATTAACAAGTAAAATTTTTTTTTTTTTTTTTTTTTTTTTTTCGAATACAACATATAAACACAACAAATATTCACAATATGACAAATGATTTTTCAATCCCCGGCAACGGCGCCAAAAATTGATGTCGCTTTTGGGAAGCGACCAATTTAACCCTGAAATGTCATTAGTAGTACGTAATAAATAGGGATCGTTCTATTCCGGGGATTGAGGGTACACCTGTCATTATCAAACAATTAAACAATTAAAATTAAAACAAAGTATAATATTTACAAAAATATAACAAAATATATACATATTTACGAAATTAGGGGGATTTTTTGATTTTGATTTTCGGAAATTAAACTAAGTAAAGAAAACAATTAAAATGCAAAAACATAAAAATGCAAATGAAATGCACGAACAAAGATCAAATCGGAATTTATAATCAAGGTTAATTCAAGTTCATCATTGTTCATCATAGTCATGCAAGAGGAATTGATCATGTGAAACGTTCAAAAGCAAACAATTTCCCATATTTTACTTTCAATGCTAATTAACCTAAGTGAAAGCACCTAGATTAATTCTATCAAACATGCAATCAAACCCTAGAAAGCTAGTCAATCATGTCATGTTCAACGCATTAAGCATCTAGAAAGGCTATCAATTCAAATGTGCAGCTTAGTATGAAAAAGTTCACCTAATTGCAATCTCCTTTGATTAAATTTCGGTTTTTGTACAAAACCTTTACTACTTGTTGATTCAAGAACACAAAACCAAAAAGTTGATTCATGTTCTCAAATTCGTAGCAACACTCACATAAAAACCCTAAATGTTTCGAACCATTCAAGATTATCATACAAACGATTTCTATCATGCAAATTCAATCAAACACTTACACAAAAGCAACCATAAATCACAATATATGAATCTGAAAATTAACAATTAACCATAAAATTTCAGAAATCAATACTTGTTCATACATAAGTGTCAACTAAGGCAAACCAACGAAAATTACAAAGCAAAGGTACAAGGAGAATCGGATTACACCGTGATGAAGATGAGATGGATGAAGTGATGATGTGGTCTCTTGAATTTCGAAAGCAATCTTCAAGGTGGAGGGTGGATGGTATGCACGGCTTGTCTTCTTCTTCCTTGGCCTTGCTTGCACTTCGTGGTTGCCCTAGAGGATGGAGAGGAACACGGCTAGGCTAGGGAGAGTTTCTGATTTTTTTCTCAAAGTGTAAATGCAAAAGTGGAACTAGGAACTCTTGACGTTGAGAGAAGAGATGAATATATAGGAGCACGGCTTCCTTTGTTCTCCAAGCCGTGTAACCCTAGTAATCTCACGGCACAATGACATAACTCCACATAATTTCCTCCAATGCTTGCTTGCCACATAAGCCCTATGAGGTGGTGCAACCAATCACAAAATTCTCTTTTAATTCCCTAGAAATATTGCCGAAATTCCTTGAGATAATTTCTGATTTTTCTTGTTTAATTTCGGCAAACTTCCTTTAGGAATTCTAGGAATGAATCTAGACTCCTTTTTAGCCGTTTCTTGGTTCCCACCTTTTTCTCTTTCCTTAAAACTCTCTAGGAAATCTTTTTGCCGAAATCTCTTTGTTTACTTCTTGATTCACACGGCAATTCTCTCTCCTTCCTTGTATTTCTCACGGCAATCCCTAGCTTCTCTCTCTCTTTAAACGGCAAAGGCTCAAGATAACTCTTCCAAGAATATCTCATTCCAAGAAAATCTCCCTAGAAAATCTCCACCAAAATATTCTTATTATTTTCTGATTTTCCACGTCATCTTCCTTGTTTCTCTCTAGGGTTTCACGGCAACAACAACTTTAGTGCTAGGGTTTGCGTCACAAACCCTAATGTCATGGGCTTTGATGGGCCTTTATCCAATTTGCCGAAAATCCAACAAGTCTTGAGAGTTTTTGGGCCTCCATGCATCACCTCTATGCCATGTCATCATCTAGAGTCTTCAAGAAGCTTCTCTCATGCCATGTCACTTTATTAATTCGATCTCCATTCATGGTTGGCTCAAGAGTCTTGTTTTGGCAAGCTTTCCTTTTCTGGACCGGGTTTCCTGGTTGGACTAGGAAAACTTCTTTTCTTCATTTCTGCTCATTTGTGCTTCCCTTTGTACTTCATCTTGTCTCCCTCCAACGTTGGCTATCTTCTCTCTCCATTTGTGAGCTCATTTCAGCTCATTTGTGACAAGGACCTGAAAATAGAAACTAGTAAGAAAAATAGAAACTTTCCTAAAATGAAAAATGGCAACTTTCCTAAACTGAAAATGGGAAACTTTCTAAAAATGAAAAATAGAAACTACTGAAAATGGAAACTTACTAAAAATGATAAATAGAAACTACAAAAATATAAACTTTCTACAAATAGGAACTTTCCCAATCAAAGAATGGAAACTTTCCTAAACAGGGTTTTATTAAGGAAATAACGCAGAAAATGCAGGGAAAAGCAAGTAAAACGTCGCATTAAAATGCTCCTATCATACTCCCTCATTGAGGTTTAGGCCCCTATCGGCTACTCCCACATAGTGGTTTAGGCTCATTCTATAGTATCTCTGAGATCCAATTGAACCCATCACCCAGGGTCTCAACCTAAGACACCATCCGTATGCGCCCCTTACTCAGCTGGGAAATTAACTAATGTGTTAGACCGTTCTCCAAGTGCAAATAAAGGCCGCCCTCAACCTCAAGAGACCTAAGCAAGGTACTAATGAAGGGTTTAGGCCAATATTAACAAAAGGGCCCTTGTCTACTCATACGATTTTACACACTTACAACAATTAAGTATTTAGCTAAATTCATAACCTAAGTATATTAATCTAAGTGAAACACATACAATTTACAACATACTAAAAAAAAAAACTCATTCTACAATTTACAATATACTGAAAAAAAAAAAAAAAATCTAAGTGAAACACATTCAATTTACAATATGGTTAAAAAAAACAACATCTACAAATTGTACAACAATGATAAAAGACATGCTTAATTTTGTAACACTCATAAAACTTAAACTAAATCACAATTAAAGCTTGGCCTAACCGAAATCGCAATTTGTCACCATTCCACAAGTGTAGTACAAAAATTAGCATGCATTCTATATACAACAAAATCGATGACACTTTAAGTGCAAGGGATTTTAACAATCCCCGGCAACGGCGCCAAAAATTGATGCGGCTGAAATAGCCTCACAATTTAACCCTACAAAATGTAGTTGTCAGTATAGGATAAGCATGGATCGTTCAGTCCGGGGATTGTAGGGTACACCTACACAAAAAGGTCAATTAACAAATAAAAGAATAAAATGGGGGTTTTGGAATTTGGTTTCTAATCTACTAAAAATAAAAACAAAGCAAATAAAACTATATACAATGATCGACTTCCCTAACCTAGACCAATACCACTCAGAAATTACTAAGTGTAAAAACAGAAAATTCATTTCAACATGCTACAAAAATGTGCCCACCTTAAATGCCTAGATAAGAGCTCAAATGAAAAGCCTCAGCGGATCAATCCACTTATCTGATTCATTCTAATGTAGGCTTGAATCGGAAAAGTCCTTACCAAGCCTAATACTACTAATTTTCGAAAACACTCAGCGTAATTCTCTTAACTAGTAGTATTATCTAACCCTCGAATCAACTCACACGTGCAAATTAACCATTAGACATAGAATTTAACACGTAATTTCCAGAATCGTTTAACCATTGAACATAGTTTTTACCACTTTTTAGAACTAATTGCTACTTGTTTAACTCAGCGTCTTAACAAATAACAATTACTCTTGGCAAATTAAGCAAACACACAAAAACTCTCACCGTTATTCTAGCATGCAAACTTATGAACCTAACTCTGAAAATTACCAAAACACATAAAAGGGCACAAGATTGTAACATGCATCATAAAAGAATTCTCAAAATTAACTCAATAATAAACTGAAAATCTCAAAAATATTAATAAAAATATTCTGAAAATCTCACGTCTCCGATTACACAACTCGCAAATTGAAACACACAAAACCGGAATAAAAAATATAAGTAGAGTCATAGTTACACTTTGAAGCTTTCCTCAGCGGCTTAGCAACAAGGTGATGAACTTGTCTCTGCTATGGTGGTGGAGCGTCCTTGACTCAGCGCCTTAGAGCTTTGTAGATTGATGGATGGATGGAGGTCACGGTCTTGTAAGATATGGAGGTTTGAGGAGTGAATTGGGTAGTCTTGGAATGATCTTGGCTGGGAAGTGATAGGCAATGAATTATCTTAGCTGGGAAGTGATCTTGGCTGGGAAGTGATGCAAATTCAGTTCTGGACGTTGCCTATTTATAGGGGAGCATTGGTTGGCTTTCCCAACTGAAACGTCTTCTTTATGGCCTTAACTCCTCTCATAATGGGGCAATTCCTTTAATTTCCAAGCTGAAACGTCTTTCTCTTATTTATTTTTCCAGCTGAAACATCTTTTTCTTTTATTCCTCAACTGAAAACGTCTTTCTCTTATTTATTTTCCAGCTGAAACGTCTTTCTCTTTTATTCCTCAACTGAAAACATCTTTTCTCCTTTATTTCCCTTCTTCATTGCTTGGTCAAATATCTTAATGCTTTATTTTATGACTCCATCATTGCTGTTTCCAAGAGTTCAACCAGGCAACGTTTCCTACAACAAGCAAGAGAATATCAGAATTTTCTAGAGAAAATAAAGGGAAATTAAAATGTAAAGACCGCAAAAATAGTTGATAGTTAGGAATCCTGATCCAGCTAGGATTTTTCATGAATTTTACTTTTTCCGCCTATTTCACTCCAAACACTCAACAAGACTTTCAAAATGACTTAATGACTCAAAACACTAAACTAAGGGAGAAATAAGGCTAAAATGAGGCACATAATTAATAATATTGTCACACTTTTTTGCTCCTATCAGTCTGTTGTCCTTGAATCAAAGCCTGTGTAGAGTTTGTCAAGGCTTGGGTAGAACTAGTCAAGGCCTCCAACGTTTTGTCATAGTGAGCCATTGAGGGTCCTGAATTATGTGGAGGAGGTAGGTAAGGCCTTTGAAAAGATGATCCTTGGAATGAAGGCCCTTGTGGACGTTGGAAATTCCCTCCAAGAGGATTCTGTACGTTATCATTGTTGGTCCACTTGAAGTTGGGATGGTCCCTCCATCCTTGGTTGTAAGTATTGGAGTAAGGGTCATGTCTTGGACGTTGAGGTCCTCCTTGATATCCTCCTTGATATCCTCCAATAGCATTCGCAGATTCCCATCCTCCATTTTCATTGAGTTGGGGGCACTGATCTGTAACATGCCCTTGCATAGAGCATACCCCACAAGCTAGTGTTGCACTCGGTCCCTTGGAACTTACCACTTGGTTCATGAGAAGAGTAAGCTTATTCAGTTGGTCTTCAATGGCAGTATTCTTGCTCACCTCATGTACCCTACGAGTAGAGTGTCCTATCCCCTCATATTGTTGGGAGTTTAGGGCACGATTAGCTATAAGCTCCTTCCCAACCGCAGGTGACTTATCCACAAAAGCTCCTCCAGCTGCAGCATCCAACATTTGCCTTTCCAAAGGTAAGAGTCCTTCGTAGAAACATGTAAGTAGGGTCTCATCCTTCATCTGATGTTGAGGACATTGTGCAAGTAAGGAGTTGAACCTCTCATAGTAGGCAGCATAGGACTCATCATGAGCTTGCTCTATTCCACTGAGCTTCTTTCTGAGTGTGATGACCTTAGAAGCTAGGAAGTATTTTTCCAAGAAGGCCTTTCTCATTGTTTCCCATGACGTGATACGTCCTGCAGGAAGTTCATATAGCCAATCCTTGGTTCTATCAGCTAGAGAGAATGGAAATGCTCTCATCTTAAGAAGGTTCTCATCTGCTCCTTGTGGTTGCATGTTTGCACAAACAGATTGGAATTCTCGTACGTGCTTATTAGCATCCTCCATATTAAGTCCATGGAAGATAGGGAGCTTGTGCAACAATCCACTCTTAAGCTCAAACTCTGCCTGTCTTCCAGCTGCAGGGGCAGGGTATACTATGCCTGTAGGGGGTCCTCCTTCAACAGTTGCGGTGGAGAGTTCCCTAATAGATGCCATTCTCTCTTCCCTGACTTCTTCAGGTGGTGGTGAAGGTGGTGGTGTAGAGTTGGACGAAATCATAGGTGAAGGTGAACGTGAGGGAGGAGATGGACTCGGTGTAGGAGATGTAGACTCCTCAGAAAAGTAAATCCGCTTCCCTTGCTCGTTAAATGTGTACTCTTTGTATGTTGAAGGGGAAGGGCTTGTGTACTCAAGAAGTGAAGGATTCTTCAAACGAGCGAGCCTTTCTTCAATTTCCTTTATTGTGGAGGGTCTAAAAGGCTCGGTCATTCATAGGAATCCTGAACATCATCAAAATTCAAAGAAGTTAGCAAAGTATAAAGTGAGTTAATTACAAATTAGTGATTTATACATCAACTTTACTATTCACGAGTCACTATTCACAAGTTCCTATTCACGAATTTACTATTTATGATTTATACAAGTATAAATAGAGTATAAATTACAAACTATCCACAAATTTTTCACAAATAAACCACGTAAGAAGTTTATACAAGTACAAAACAACACAATTTACAAGTGGAGGTTATGTTCAAGTATCTTATTATCTTTACAAGATAAAGTTAATATCTCAATTGATTACAAGTTGTAAGTCGAGCCCAATAGAAACCACTACTATTGGTGAGATACGATCTAGGTATAGTCGCCTAGACATAAGTCACTTTCCTTTGTTTCAGAAGGCTAGATGGCCAGATTAAGAGATAAGTGAGAGGGAGGACTCATTTTGGTGACACTACGGAGGCTACTCCCTCATTGAGGTTTAGGCCCCTATTGGCTACTCCCACATTGTGGTTTACGCACAGTCTATAGTATCTCTGAGATCCAATTTGAACCCATCACCCAGGGTCTCAACCTAAGACACCACCTATATGCCCCTTACTCAGCTTGGAAAGAACTCATGTGTTAGACAGTTCTCCAAATGTTAATAAAAGCCGCCCTCAACTTCAGAAGACCTTAGAAAGGCACTAATGAAGGGTTAAGGCTAATATTAACAAAAGGGCCCTTATCTACTCATACGATTTTACACACTTATAACAATCAAGAATTTAACAATATTTACAATTAATTCTTTTCTTTTCTTTTGTTTAACAAGATTAGACACATTTTACAAAAACTTTCAAACAAGATTACAAACAAACGTCACAATTTTTTTTTTTTTATTATTATTTTTTTATTTTTTATTTTTCACGAAAATACTTACAAAAATTCTTATTCTTTCCTTTTCTTTACAATTATTCTCAACACTTAGGTACGGGAACAGGGAGTCTCGATGTGCAATGGGACTGAAACAGCTACCCTTTTCAAGACTATGTTTAATCCAATATACCGTAGTGAATCACAATATTTTCATTTGTTATGTATATCATCGATTTCGAATTAAATTCCAAGCGGTAAATCAAGAGGACGTGCGGCCCAAGTATATTCGTCTAGACACAAAGTCCCTCCTACATCCTTTGGGCAACCTTACTGAAATGGCCAGGTAGGGGAGGGCGACCACGAGAGGTAGAATCCATTTTGGCATGAGCTACTTCCACAATGTGGTTTAGGCTCATTTGCACGCACTTCTGGATTCAAGAACCTGTCATGAGCGTTGTCCCCTTCCTAGACACCATCCCACATAGGCTATACTTACTTGGAAGAAAAAGGTCCTAAGTGTGAAGACAGTTCAATGAATGTTAATAAAGACCGCCCTCAACCTTAAAGGACCTGGACCAGGTACCAATAAGGGGTTTAGGTCAATATTAATAAACACGACTTCACCTATTCCTTCTTTAATTTACAACCTACAATTAAACTCGTGTTCAACAATAAAAATAACAACCTATGTAATTAATCTACTAATTTTCGACAATTACAAATTAATTAACAAGAAATTTTTATTTATTTTTTTTTTTTCCGAAGACAACATATAACAAAACAAATATTCACATATTTAACAAGTGATTTTTCAATCCCTGGCAACGGCGCCAAAAATTGATACGCTCGAAAGCGAGCGTATAATTTAACCCTGAAATGTCATTAGTAGTTGATAGGAGCATTTTAATGCGACGTTTTAACTGTTATTTCCCTATATTTTCTGCGTTATTTCCTTAATAAAACTCTGTTTAGGAAAGTTTCCATTCTTCGAATGGGAAAGTTCCTAATTGTAGAAAGTTTCCGTTTTGTTGTTTCTATTTTCCATTTTTAGAAAGTTTCCATTTTAGTTTAAGAAAGTTTCCATTTCTTATTTTATAAAGCTTCTATTTTCAGGTTTTTGGAATAAATAAGCTGAATTGAGTTCATAAATGGAACGAGAAGTTTCATGAAGATGACATGGCAAGGAGAGAATCAAGGAAGAGTTTTTTTTTAAAAAAAGGAAAATATATTTTCCTTGGGGATTAAATTTGCTGTGTAATACTTAAGGAAAAAACAAGGTGACAACGTGGGAATTGAAGATGATTGATTGAGGATTTCAAGGAGAGATTTTCTTGGGAGACTTTTATGGAAAGAAATATTGTTGGAGGAATAATTTGGGGTGATTGCCAACGTGAAAATCAGAAATAATCAAGGAGATGACGCCAAGAGAGATTCAAGGGAGATATTAATGGAAGGAAAATATGTGTGCACCAAGGAAAAGCTAAAAAGGCGTCTAGATTCATCCCTAAATTCCCTAAAGGAATGTTGGCCGAAATTCATGAAGAAAATCAGAATAATTTCAAGGAAATTCGGCAATTAAATATTAGGGAGGTATTTTAGAGAATTATGATTGGTTGGAACACATCACAAGGCTTACTTGGCATTCTATGATTGGTTGGACCACATCATAAGCTTACTTGGCGAATTATCATTGGTTGAAGCTATGTGGAAAATTCTGATTGCTTTGTGAACCCTAGCCATGCTCCTATATAAAACTCCCCCTTTCTCAACGTCAAGGTTCCTCTCCCCCATACAATTTACACTTTAGAAAAAAATCAGAAAATCTTCTTAGCATAGCCGTGAGTTTCTCCATCCTCTAGTCATCTCCACGAGTTCAAGCAAGGCCAAGGGAGAAGAAGCATAGCCGTGAGCATCCATCATCCATCTCCAACCTTGAAGCTTGCTTTCGAGATTCAAGAGATCACCACATCAATCGTTCATCACCATCCCCATCTCACGGTGTAATCCGATTCTCCTTTGTAACCTTTGCTTTGAATTTCGTTGGTTATGAACTAGTTGACATATGTGTTTGAACAAATATTAATTTCTGGAATTTTATGATTAATTGAGAATTTTAAGATTCATATATTGTGATTCGAGAGTTGCTTATGTGAGTTTGTTTAATTAAATTTGCGTTATAGATAACTTTTGTATTTTAATCTTATGTGGTTGCAAACACTTAGGGTTTTGATATGAATGATGCTAGGTTTAAGAGCATGAAATCGACTTTTCGTTTTGTGTAAACTTGAATCAAAGTAGTAAAGGTTTTGTACAAAGATCGAATTTAATTAAAGAGAATTGCAATTAGGTGGACTTTTCCATACTAAGTTGTACACTTGAGTTGATAGCCTTTCTCTATGTGTAATGCGTTAAACATGACATGATTGACTAGCTTTCTAGGGTTTGATTGCATGTTTGATAGGATTGATCTAGGTGCTTTCGCTTAGGTTAATTAGCATTGAAAAGTAAAAAATGGGAATTCATTTGCTTTCGAATGTTTCACATGATCAACTCCTTTCTCATGACTTAGATGAACAATATTAGGGTTTGAGTCAATTTTAATCATATGTTTCGATTTTGATCTTTGTTCTCTCATTCCATCTTTGTATTTATGTTTTTGCATTTTAATTCTTTTGTTAACTTAGTTTTATTTTCGAAAAACCAAAAACAAAATCTCCCCCCTTTTTCGTAAATAATGTTTATACTTGTGAATATCTTTGTAAATATTATACTTTGTTTTAATTTTAATTGTTTAATTGTTTGACGATGACAGGTGTACCCTCAATCCCCGGAATAGAACGATCCCTATTTATTACGTACTACTAATGACATTTCAGGGTTAAATTATGCGCTTGCTTTCAGGCGCATCAATTTTTGGCGCCGTTGCCGGGGATTGAAAAATCACTTGTTAAATATGTGAATATTTGTTTTGTTTATTTATTGTGTTCGAAAAAAAAAAAATTACTTGTTAATTGTTTGTAATTCTGTAAATTAGTTAATTAATTACTTAGGTTGTTATTTATATTATTGAACACGAATTTTAATTGTGAGTTGTAAATTAAAGAGGAATAGGTGAAGTCGTGTTTATTAATATTGGCCTAAACCCCTTATTGGTGCCTAGTTCAGGTCCCTTAAGGTTGAGGGCGGCCTTTATTAACATTCATTGAACTGTCTTCACACTTATGAACTTTTTCATCTTAGTAAGTATAGCCTCTGTGGAATGGTGTCTAGGAAGGGGACAACGTTCATGACGGGTTTTTGAATCCAGAAGTGCTTCCAAATGGGCCTAAACCACTATGTGGGAGTAGCTCATGCCAAAATGGATTTTTCCTCTCGTGTTCGTCCTCCCCCACCTGGCCATTTCAGTAAGGTTGCCCAAAGGATTTGAAAGGGACTTTGTGTCTAGGCGACTATACTTGGGCCGCACGTCCACTTGATTTACCGCTTGGAATTTAATTCGATATCGACAATATTTATAACAAAACAAAATGTTGTGATACACTAAGGTAAAAAAAAAACATTTGTGTTAATATTTTTCATGTTTTTTTTTACTCACTTGTGTACCTAACTTGTGTCTTGTGTACAATGTACTTGTTAATTATATTTGTAGTTTGTAATTCTTTGTTACTTGTTTATATTTTTTTTGTATTTCTTTGTTAATTATAGTTACTAACTTTATTTAATGGAGGTACTGTCTGGCTGAAAGACGTTAAACTCAAGCGCTGCTTGGGAGGCAACCCAATTCAGAAGTAGATGTGGAGGAGAGCCTTCAACGCAGATTTGTTTTTTTTTCTTCCCTACTTCTTTACTTTGTAACTTTTGTTTTTCTTTGAACTTTATTTTCGTAAATTCCATCTCTATATGCTTAAGTGTTTCATTGCATGCTTTTAATTGATTACATTGAGGACAATGCAATATTTAAGTGTGGGGGAAGGGATTTATACTTTTGTTTTGAGTCATATATATTGAAAAATACAAAAAAATTGAAAAATGTCAAAAATTTAAAAATTTTCGTTGTTTTTGTTTTTGTTTTGAGTCTTAGGATGCCATTTCAACTGTCTAGGATGATTCTATATCCCTGAAATCATGATTAAAAGAGGATCACAAAATTGAGATGATTTCTACAATGGTATTCTTTGGTTAATTGAGATATATGAAAAATGTATGCATGTGTAGCGGATATGGATTTCGTAACCTTGGTACAGAATATGAGCATGTTAGGATGAGTTTTGATTCATAAAAGCCCATGTGAGATATTTGAGCCATGTCCCGTTTTCTTGGAGTGATAAATGAAATATATTCTTAATTTCTTGGCGATGTTTTGATGATCTCATTATTCTTTCATCTTGATTGACTACTTGCCATAGATTAAGTTTGATGGACTAGAGAATGCTAGAATTCGCTCTTGTGCTTGTTGAGACGTATATCAATACATGGCCCTGATTCTGGAAGGGATAGAGACAACCTAGGAATTACCACCATTGCCATATAAACCTGTGTCCCTAATTGTGCCCGTCGTGGGACTCCCCTAGATAAGCCCCTTTGAGCCTACATTAAGCCTTTTCATTCATCACCCTTAAAACCCTTAACCATGAAGCTTAGTATAGTTACAATCCTACCCTTTGTTCTAAGAACTTAGTGGAGCTATCTTTTGAGACATACTACGTGGGTTTGGTGCTAAGGATGAAAATTGAGAAGAGGTGAAAGTTCAAGTGTGGGGGTAGACTTGTCCATGGAAGAAAAATGTGTGAAAAAGCCGAGAAAAAGAAAAAGAAAAATAAAAACATGCACGGCTAAGAAAAAGAAAAAGAAAATGTCTATGGATTTTAGTCCCCCATACTTGGTGAGTTTGGAGTTTACTTTGAATTGAAGGCCCATTACAGAAAAATTTGGCCTTTGTGAAAATTTGGCCTTTGTCCAACTCCTTAGTGACCAAAGGAAGTTTAGAGTGAAGTTTGGGCCCAACATGAAGACATTAGGCCCCTTTATAACAGCCCCATGGGAAAGTGACGTTTTTGCATACTTGGTGGATTTGTAGAAGTCTCTCTACACCAACATGAGCTCTACTAGGTTTTTAGGACACTTTGTTAAAATTCTTACCCTTCGTTTCTTTAAACCTTGAGCCATGGCCCCATTACAACCCTTGATAAGACCTTCTTGATCCTTAAGATGGGATAGCCCTTGATGTGGAGATGAGTTACAAGAGTTGAACCTATGGCTTGGGTCCATCTGTGCAAGTAGTTGATATCCTTCATGAGATCTTTAAAAGAAAAAATACATATGCTTTCGTTTCTTGCATTATGTGATATACTTGCTATCTTTCACATATACTTGAGTGTATAAGCTTTTAAGCATTGCCATGATCTGAGAGAAGAAAGAGTGGATATGCCTTGTGAGGATTGAATCAAACTTGTTTGAAGCATGCTTAACAGAACCCATCACCATTGTTACAACCAAGTCCTACTTGTGTGTGTGAAGATTATGTGTTTTAATTAACCCTCGAATGCTTAAACATTGATTCTTGGTTGAGTGCTAATCTTGGTGTTGTGAAAGTAAGAGATTGCTGAGACAAAAAGTTGAAGGGCAATAGAGTCATTGTTTGTGTAGAGTCTTTAAATTTTCGTTGAGTCTTAGTTGAGTCTTTGTGTGATTTTGCTAAGGGACTAGCAAAAGCTAAGTGTGGGGGAATTTGATAGGAGCATTTTAATGCGACGTTTTAACTGTTATTTCCCTATATTTTCTGCGTTATTTCCTTAATAAAACTCTGTTTAGGAAAGTTTCCATTCTTCGAATGGGAAAGTTCCTAATTGTAGAAAGTTTCCGTTTTGTTGTTTCTATTTTCCATTTTTAGAAAGTTTCCATTTTAGTTTAAGAAAGTTTCCATTTCTTATTTTATAAAGCTTCTATTTTCAGGTTTTTGGAATAAATAAGCTGAATTGAGTTCATAAATGGAACGAGAAGTTTCATGAAGATGACATGGCAAGGAGAGAATCAAGGAAGAGTTTTTTTTTAAAAAAAGGAAAATATATTTTCCTTGGGGATTAAATTTGCTGTGTAATACTTAAGGAAAAAAACAAGGTGACAACGTGGGAATTGAAGATGATTGATTGAGGATTTCAAGGAGAGATTTTCTTGGGAGACTTTTATGGAAAGAAATATTGTTGGAGGAATAATTTGGTGTGATTGCCAACGTGAAAATCAGAAATAATCAAGGAGATGACGCCAAGAGAGATTCAAGGGAGATATTTATGGAAGGAAAATATGTGTGCACCAAGGAAAAGCTAAAAAGGCGTCTAGATTCATCCCTAAATTCCCTAAAGGAATGTTGGCCGAAATTCATGAAGAAAATCAGAATAATTTCAAGGAAATTCGGCAATTAAATATTAGGGAGGTATTTTAGAGAATTATGATTGGTTGGAACACATCACAAGGCTTACTTGGCATTCTATGATTGGTTGGACCACATCATAAGCTTACTTGGCGAATTATCATTGGTTGAAGCTATGTGGAAAATTCTGATTGCTTTGTGAACCCTAGCCATGCTCCTATATAAAACTCCCCCTTTCTCAACGTCAAGGTTCCTCTCCCCCATACAATTTACACTTTAGAAAAAAATCAGAAAATCTTCTTAGCATAGCCGTGAGTTTCTCCATCCTCTAGTCATCTCCACGAGTTCAAGCAAGGCCAAGGGAGAAGAAGCATAGCCGTGAGCATCCATCATCCATCTCCAACCTTGAAGCTTGCTTTCGAGATTCAAGAGATCACCACATCAATCGTTCATCACCATCCCCATCTCACGGTGTAATCCGATTCTCCTTTGTAACCTTTGCTTTGAATTTCGTTGGTTATGAACTAGTTGACATATGTGTTTGAACAAATATTAATTTCTGGAATTTTATGATTAATTGAGAATTTTAAGATTCATATATTGTGATTCGAGAGTTGCTTATGTGAGTTTGTTTAATTAAATTTGCGTTATAGATAACTTTTGTATTTTAATCTTATGTGGTTGCAAACACTTAGGGTTTTGATATGAATGATGCTAGGTTTAAGAGCATGAAATCGACTTTTCGTTTTGTGTAAACTTGAATCAAAGTAGTAAAGGTTTTGTACAAAGATCGAATTTAATTAAAGAGAATTGCAATTAGGTGGACTTTTCCATACTAAGTTGTACACTTGAGTTGATAGCCTTTCTCTATGTGTAATGCGTTAAACATGACATGATTGACTAGCTTTCTAGGGTTTGATTGCATGTTTGATAGGATTGATCTAGGTGCTTTCGCTTAGGTTAATTAGCATTGAAAAGTAAAAAATGGGAATTCATTTGCTTTCGAATGTTTCACATGATCAACTCCTTTCTCATGACTTAGATGAACAATATTAGGGTTTGAGTCAATTTTAATCATATGTTTCGATTTTGATCTTTGTTCTCTCATTCCATCTTTGTATTTATGTTTTTGCATTTTAATTCTTTTGTTAACTTAGTTTTATTTTCGAAAAACCAAAAACAAAATCTCCCCTTCGTAATAATGTTTATACTTGTGAATATCTTTGTAAATATTATACTTTGTTTTAATTTTA
Organism: Rosa chinensis; assembly: GCF_002994745.2. Classification (NCBI taxonomy): domain Eukaryota; kingdom Viridiplantae; phylum Streptophyta; class Magnoliopsida; order Rosales; family Rosaceae; genus Rosa; species Rosa chinensis. The sequence continues at coordinate 40,638,708 of NC_037094.1, read as the reverse complement.
ATTGTTTAATTGTTTGACGATGACAGGTGTACCCTCAATCCCCGGAATAGAACGATCCCTATTTATTACGTACTACTAATGACATTTCAGGGTTAAATTATGCGCTTGCTTTCAGGCGCATCAATTTTTTGGCGCGCCAGATAGGGGTTAAGGCCAATATTAACAAAAGAGACTTCACCTATTCCATTCAATTTACAACTTCCCATAACAAATTCGGAATCAATACTTGTTCATACATAAGTGTCAACTAAGGCAAACCAACGAAAATTACAAAGCAAAGGTACAAGGAGAATCGGATTACACCGTGATGAAGATGAGATGGATGAAGTGATGATGTGGTCTCTTGAATTTCGAAAGCAATCTTCAAGGTGGAGGGTGGATGGTATGCACGGCTTGTCTTCTTCTTCCTTGGCCTTGCTTGCACTTCGTGGTTGCCCTAGAGGATGGAGAGGAGCACGGCTAAGCTAGAGAGTTTTCTGAATTATTTCTCAAGTGTAGAACGTAAAAAGTTTGGAACTCGGAACTTCTTCACGTTGAGAGAAGAGAGGAATATATAGGGGACGGCTTCTAGGTCTTCAAGCCGTGAATTTCTTCTTTATTTTCCATGGAATTAATCTGAAAATGCCACATAGTTTCCTCCAATGATAGCATGCCACATAAGCCCTATGAGGTGGTGCAACCAATCACAACATTCTCTTTTAATTCCCTAGAAATATTTCCGAAATTCCTTGAGATAATTTCTGATTTTTCTTGTTTAATTTCGGCCAACTTCCTTTAGGAATTCTAGGAATGAATCTAGACTCCATTTAAGCTTTTCTTGGTCTCCACCTTTTTCTCTTTCCTTAAAACTCTCTAGGAAATCTTTTTGCCGAAATCTCTTTGTTTACTTCTTGATTCACACGGCAATTCTCTCTCCTTCCTTGTATTTCTCACGGCAATCCCTAGCTTCTCTCTCTCTTTAAACGGCAAAGGCTCAAGATAACTCTTCCAAGAATATCTCATTCCAAGAAAATCTCCCTAGAAAATCTCCACCAAAATCTTCTTATTATTTCCTGATTTTCCACGTCATCTTCCTTGTTTCTCTCTAGGATTTCACGGCAAAACATCTTTAGGGCTAGGGTTTGCGTCACAAACCCTAGTTCCATGGGCCTTTGTGGGCTTTTATCCAAGTAGCCGAAAATCCAACAAGTCTTGAGAGTTTTTGGGCCTCCATGCGTCACCTTTATGCCATGTCATCATCTAGAGTCTTCAAGAAGCTTCCCTCATGCCATGTACTTCATTAATTCGATCTCCATTCTTGGTTGGCTCAAGAGTCTTGTTTTGGCCAGCTTTCCTCTTTGGACAGGGTTTCCTGGTTGGACCAGGAAAACTTCTTTTCTTCATTTCTGCTCATTTGTGCTTCCCTTTGTACTTCATCTTTGCTCCCCTTGTAGTTCGCAAGCTCCTCTTTCCATTTATGAGTTCATTTCCACTTTCTAGCTCGGAGGTCCTGAAAATAGAAACTAGTAAGAAAAATAGAAACTTTCCTAAAATGAAAAAATGGCAACTTTCCTAACTGAAAATGGGAAACTTTCTAAAAATGACAAATAGAAACTACCGAAAATGGAAACTTACTAGAAATGATAAATAGAAACTACAAAAATAGAAACTTTCTACAAATAGGAACTTCCCCAATCAAAGAATGGAAACTTTCCTAAACAGAGTTTTATTAAGGAAATAACGCAGAAAATGTAGGGAAATGCAGTTAAAACGTCGCATTAAAATGCTCCTATCAAATTCCCCCACACTTAGCTTTTGCTAGTCCCTTAGCAAAATCACACTAAGACACATACTAAGACTCAACGAAAATTAAAGACTTGACACGAAACAGACTCTATAGCCCTTCAACTTTTTGTCTCAGCAATCTCTTACTTTCACAACACCAAGATTAGCACTTCACCAAGAATAAATGTTTAGGCATTCGAGAGTTAATTAAAACACATAAGTTACATATACACAAGTAGGACTTGGTTGGAACAATGGTGATGGTTTCTGTTAAGCATGCTTCAAACAAGTATGATTCAAATCCTCACAAGTTATATCCACTCTTTCTTCTCTCAGATCATGGCAATGCTTAAAAGCTTATACACTCAAGTATATGTGAAAGATAGCAAGTATATCACATAATTCAAGAAACGAAAGCACATGTATAATTTTCTTTTAAAGATCTCATGAAGGATACCAACTACTTGCACAGATGGACCCAAGCCATAGGTTCAACTCTTGTAACTCATCTCCACATCAAGGGCTGTCCCATCTTAAGGATCAAGAAGGTCTTCTTAAAGGTTGTAATGGGGCCAAGGCTCAAGGTTTTAAGAAATGAAGGGTAAGGATTTATCAAAGTGTCCTAAAAACCTAGCAGAGCACATGTAAATGTAGAGACCACAAGAAATCCACCAATGCATTGCAAAAACGTCACTTCCCCTAGAGGTAACATAAAAGGGGCCTAATGTCTTCATGTTGGGCCCAATCTTCATTGTAAACTTCCCTTGAACTCTAGTGAATGGACAAAGGTCAAATTTTCCTTTAATAGGCCTTCATTTCAAAGTAAACTCCAAAATCACTAAGTATGGAGGACTAAAATCCATAAATATTTCTTTCTTTTCTTTTCTAGCCGTACAAATTTTTTTTTCTTTTCTTTTATTTTTCACGGCTTTCACATATTTTTTTCTTTATGGACAAGTCTACCCCCACACTTGAACTTTAACCTCTTCTCAATTTCCATCCTTAGCACCAAACCCACGTAGTATGTCTCAAAAGATAGCTCCACTAAGTTCTTAGAACAAAGGGTAGGGTTGTAACTATACTAAGCTTCATGGTTAAGGGTTTTAAGGGTGATGAATGAAAAGGCTTAATGTAGGCTCAAAGGGCTTATCTAGGGGGGTCCCACGACGGGCACAAATGGGGACACAGGTTTATTTGGCAATGGTGGTAATTCCTAGGATGCCTCTATCCTTTCCAGAATCAGGGCCATGTATTGATATAACGTCTCAACAAGCACAAGAGTGAATTCTAGCATTCTCTAGTCCATCAAACTTAATCTATGGCAAGTAGTCAATCAAGATGAAAGAATAATGAGATCATCAAAACATCGCCAAGAAATTAAGAATATATTTTTCATTTATCACTCCAAGAAAAAGGGACATGGCTCAATTATCTCACATGGCTTTTATGAATCAAAACTCATCTTAACATGCTCATATTCTGTACCAAAGTTCACGAATTCCATATCCACTACAAGGCACATATTTTTCATATATCTCAATTAACCAAAGAATACCATGTTTAAATCATCTCAATATTGTGATCCTCTTTTAGTCATGATTTCAGAGATATAGAATCATCCTAGACAGTTGAAAGGGCATCCTAAGACTCAAAACAAAAACAAAACCAACGAAAATTTTTAAATTTTTGACATTTTTCAATTTTTTTGTATTTTTCAATATATATGACTCAAAATATGACTCAAAACAAAAGTATAAATCCCTTCCCCCACACTTAAATATTGCATTGTCCTCAATGTAATCAAGAATAAGCATGCAATGAAACAAGTAAGCATATAGGGATGGAATTTACGAAAATGACTACCAAAATAAAGAAAAATTGGAGAAGTAAAAGGGAGAGATAAAACAAATCTGCGTTGACGACTCCTCCACAGCTACTTCTGAATTGGGTTGCCTCCCAAGCAGCGCTTAATGTTTATAGTCTTTCAGCCTAGACTTGTACCTCCTTTTAATCCTCAGGGTTTGGAACGTTTTGGAGGGGTACATCCTCCACTTCATGTTCCACAAATGCCTCATAGTAAGGCTTCAAGCGATGGCCATTCACTTTGAACTCGTTATTTGTATGTTCACTCTTTATCTGCACAGCTCCATGAGGAAACACATGAGTGATAATAAAAGGCCCAATCCAACGAGAACGAAGCTTACCTGGGAAGAGTTTGAGACGAGAATGGAAGAGAAGAACTTTTTGACCCACAACAAAAGTCTTCCTTCGAATCATTTTGTCATGGAATGCCTTCGTCTTATCCTTGTAAATTTGAGCACTTTCGAAGGCATCATTCCTAATCTCCTCTAACTCTTGCAATTGCAACTTCCTATGAAGCCCAGCTGCATCAATATCCATGTTGAACTGCTTCACAGCCCACCAAGCTTTGTGCTCCAACTCCACAGGTAAATGGCAAGGTTTGCCATAGATAATTCGATATGGTGACATACCTATGGGAGTTTTGTATGCAGTTCTGTAGGCCCACAAAGCATCCTCTAGACGCAAGGACCAGTCCTTCCTGTTGGGGTTCACAGTCTTCTCCAATATCCCCTTAATCTGACGATTAGAGACCTCAGCCTGCCCACTAGTTTGTGGGTGATAAGGTGTAGAAACGTTATGTGTGACATCATATCTCCTCAAGAGAGCCTCAATCGTCCGATTGCAAAAATGGGATCCTCCATCACTAATGAGAACTCTAGGCATTCCAAACCTGCTAAAGATGTTAGACTTGATAAAATCTGCAACAACCTTAGAGTCATTAGTTCTAGTGGCCTTTGCTTCCACCCATTTGGAAACATAGTCCACTGCAAGTAAGATATAGAGAAACCCAAAAGATGAAGGGAAAGGTCCCATGAAATCTATACCCCAGACATCAAATATTTCAACAGTTATTATATTGGATAATGGCATTTGATCTCTAGGACCTAGATTTCCTGTTCTTTGGCACTTATCACAAGTTAAACAATAGGCATGTGCATCCCTAAATAATGTTGGCCAATAGAACCCAGACTCTAGCACCTTAAACGCAGTCTTCTTAGACCCAAAGTGACCCCCACATGCTTTAGAGTGGCAAAAAGAAAGTATAGCATTATGTTCATGTTCAGGCACACATCTCCTAATCAATTGATCAGAGCAATACTTCCACAAATAAGGTTCATCCCACACATATTGCTTAACAGTTTTCCTAAGCCTATCCCTATGAGCACGTGACATGGGATCAGGAATCTTTCTAGACACAATATAATTCACAATGTCTGCATACCATGGTTCACTTACCTGGATTCCAAAGAGTTGTTCATCTGGAAACGTCTCCACCAGAGGGAGACGGTCTTCTGCGTGCACCAAACGACTCAAGTGGTCAGCTACCACGTTTTCACTACCCTTCTTGTCCTTGATTTCCACGTCGAATTCTTGCAAGAGTAGGATCCATCTGATGAGCCTTGGTTTCGCCTCTTTCTTGGTCATCAAGTATTTCAAAGCTGCATGGTCAGTAAAGATAGTAACTTTGGTACCAAGTAAATAAGAGCGAAACTTCTCAAGGGCAAAGACAACTGCAAGGAGCTCTTTCTCTGTGGTGGAGTAGTTCATTTGTGCATCATTTAGAGTCCTTGAGGCGTAGTAGATGGCATAGGGTAGCTTGTCCTTCCTTTGCCCCAAAACAGCTCCAACTGCATAGTCAGAGGCATCACACATCAACTCAAAGGGCAGGGACCAATCTGGAGGTAACATGATGGGGGCAGACGTCAACAACTCCTTAAGCTTGTCAAAAGCTTCTTGACACTCCTTGTCAAAGTGGAAGGGCACATCCTTCTGGAGTAGTTGACATAAGGGTCTCGAAATCTGAGAGAAGTCCTTGATGAACCTCCTATAAAAACCTGCATGGCCAAGGAAAGAACGAATCTCTCTCACAGAAGTGGGAGAGGGTAAGTGACGCACAATATCAACCTTGGCTTTATCAACCTCTATACCCCTAGCAGAGACAATATGTCCTAGAACTATTCCTTGCTTAACCATAAAATGACATTTTTCCCAGTTTAAGACAAGGTTAGTTTCCATGCATCGTTTCAGAATTATTTCCAGATTATTAAGACAATCATCAAAATTCTTTCCAAAAACTGAAAAGTCATCCATGAATACCTCTATGATTTTCTCAATATAATCTGAAAAGATACTTACCATACATCTCTGAAACGTACCTGGAGCGTTGCAAAGTCCGAAGGGCATACGTCTATAGGCAAATGTTCCAAAGGGGCAAGTGAAGGTTGTCTTCTCTTGATCTTCATTTGCAATTGCAATCTGGTTGTAACCAGAATATCCATCCAGAAAACAATAGTAGTCATGTCCAGCTAGGCGCTCAAGCATCTGATCAATGAATGGCAGAGGAAAGTGGTCTTTCCTTGTAGTTGCGTTGAGCCTCCTATAGTCAATGCACACTCTGTGGCCTGTGACTGTCCTTTGGGGCACCAGTTCGTTATCAGCATTCTTTACCACAGTGATCCCAGACTTCTTGGGCACGACCTGAACTGGGGAGACCCACTTGGAGTCTGAAATAGGGTAGATCACCCCACAATCAAGGAGTTTGATAACCTCCTTCTTCACTACTTCCATCATTGGAGGGTTGAGACGACGTTGAGCCTCTCTAGTAGGTTTAGACCCTCCTCCAGAAGTATCCTATGGACGCAAGTTGTAGGGCTGATTCCCTTGATGTCCGCCAATGTCCATCCTATGGCGGTCTTGTGTTGCTTCAACATGTCCACCAACTTCTCTTCTTGTGGAGTCGTTAGTGCAGAGGACACAATCACTGGTAAGGTCTCCTTGTCCCCTAAGTAGACATACTTCAAATGGTCTGGAAGAGGTTTTAGCTCAAGTTCTGGGGCCTGGACCACTGAAGGTAAAGTCTTGTTAGTGGATAACTGAATGGACAAGGGAGAAACAGACTTACCTATGAAGGGTGATGCCTCAAGGAAGGAGACGTTTTCAATGATTTTCTCTGATAGGAGCAAAAAAGTGTGACAATATTATTAATTATGTGCCTCATTTTAGCCTTATTTCTCCCTTAGTTTAGTGTTTTGAGTCATTAAGTCATTTTGAAAGTCTTGTTGAGTGTTTGGAGTGAAATAGGCGGAAAAAGTAAAATTCATGAAAAATCCTAGCTGGATCAGGATTCCTAACTGTCAACTATTTTTGCGGTCTTTACATTTTAATTTCCCTTTATTTTCTCTAGAAAATTCTGATATTCTCCTGCTTGTTGTAGGAAACGTTGCCTGGTTGAACTCTTGGAAACAGCAATGATGGAGTCATAAAATGAAGCATTAAGATATTTGACCAAGCAATGAAGAAGGGAAATAAAGGAGAAAAGATGTTTTCAGTTGAGGAATAAAAGAAAAAGATGTTTCCGCTGGAAAATAAATAAGAGAAAGACGTTTTCAGTTGGGGAATAAAGGAAGAAAGACGTTTTCAGTTGAGGAATAAAAGAAAAAGATGTTTCAGCTGGAAAAATAAATAAGAGAAAGATGTTTCAGCTTGGAAATTAAAGGAATTGCCCCATTATGAGAGGAGTTAAGGCCATAAAGAAGACGTTTCAGTTGAGAAAGCCAACCAATGCTCCCCTATAAATAGGCAACGTCCAGAACTGAATTTGCATCACTTCCCAGCCAAGATCATTCCAAGACTACCCAATTCACTCCTCAAACCTCCATATCTTACAAGACCGTGACCACCATCCATCCATCAATCTACAAAGCTCTAAGGCGCTGAGTCAAGGACGCTCCACCACCATAGTAGAGACAAGTTCATCACCGTGTTGCTAAGCCGCTGAGGAAAGCTTCAAAGTGTAACTATGACTCTACTTATAATTTTTGTTTCGGTTTTGTGTGTTTCAATTTGTGAGTTGTGTAATTGGAGACATGAAATTTTCAGAATATTTTTATTAATATTTTTGAGATTTTCAGTTTATTATTGAGTTAATTTCGAGAATTCTTTTATGATGCATGTTACAATCTTGTGCCCTTTTACGTGTTTAGGTAATTTTCAGAGTTAGGTTAATAAGTTTGCATGCTAGAATAATGGTGAGAGTTCTTGTGTGTTTTCTTAATTTGCCAAGAGTAATTGTTATTTGTTAAGGCGCTGAGTTAAACAAGTAGCAATTAGTTCTAAAAAGTGGTAAAAACTATGTTCAATGGTTTAACGATTCTGGAAATTACGTGTTAAATTCTATGTCTAATGGTTAATTTGCACGTGTGAGTTGATTCGAGGGTTAGATAATACTACTAGTTAAGAGAATTACGCTGAGTGTTTTCGAAAATTAGTAGTATTAGGCTTGGTAAGGACTTTTCCGATTCAAGCCTACATTAGAATGAATCAGATAAGTGGATTGATCCGCTGAGGCTTTTCATTTGAGCTCTTATCTAGGCATTTAAGGTGGGCACATTTTTGTAGCATGTTGAAATGAATTTTCTGTTTTTACACTTAGTAATTTCTGAGTGGTATTGGTCTAGGTTAGGGAAGTCGATCATTGTATATAGTTTTATTTGTTTTGTTTTTATTTTAAGTAGATTAGGAACCAAAATTCAAAACCCCCCATTTTATTATTTTATTTGTTAATTGACCTTTTTGTGTAGGTGTACCCTACAATCCCCGGACTGAACGATCCCTGCTTATCCTATACTGACAACTACATTTTGCAGGGTTAAATTGTGAGGCTATTTCAGCCGCACCAATTTTTGGCGCCGTTGCCGGGGATTGTTAAAATTCCTTGCACTTAAAGTGTCATCGATTTTGTTGTATATAGAATGCATGCTAATTTTTGTACTACACTTGTGGAATGGTGACAAATTGCGATTTCGGTTAGGCCAAGCTTTAATTGTGATTTAGTTTAAGTTTTATGAGTGTTACAAAATTAAGCATGTCTTTTATCATTGTTGTACAATTTGTAGAAGTTTTTTTTAAGTATGTTGTAAATTGTATGTGTTTCACTTAGATTAATATACTTAGGTTATGAATTTAGCTAAATACTTAATTGTTGTAAGTGTGTAAAATCGTATGAGTAGACAAGGGCCCTTTTGTTAATATTGGCCTAAACCCTTCATTAGTACCTTGCTCAGGTCTCTTGAGGTTGAGGGCGGCCTTTATTAGCACTTGGAGAACGGTCTAACACATTAGTTAATTTCCCAGCTGAGTAAGGGGCGCATACGGATGGTGTCTTAGGTTGAGACCCTGGGTGATGGGTTCAATTGGATCTCAGAGATACTATAGAATGAGCGTAAACCACTATGTGGGAGTAGCCGATAGGGGCCTAAACCTTAATGAGGAAGTAGCCTCCGTAGTATCACAAAAATGAGTCCTCCCTCTCACTTACCTCTTAATCTGGCCATTCGGCCTTCTGAAACAAAGGAAAGAGACTTATGTCTAGGCGACTATCCCTATATCGTATCTCACCAATAGTAGTGGTTTCTATTGGGCTCGACTTACAACTTGGAATCAATTGAGATATTAACTATGTTTATAATAATAAAAAATAATAAAAAATGATGTGTGACCTGCTTAAGGTATATTGGATTAAACATGACCTTGTCGAGGGTAGCTGTTCTATAGTTCCAATACACAAATGAGGTCCTCTGTTCCAGTACCTAAGTATGTAAATGTAAAAGTAACTTAGATAGTAGGAAAGGCATAATGTTTGTATTCCTAACCTTGTATATGTTTCTAACACTTGACCAAGGAATGAGCACGTGTGAACAAGGAGAAAAGTCCAGGCTGAAGGACTATAAATATTAAGCGCTGCATGGGAGGCAACCCATTTCAAACGAAGCTGTGAAGGAGCCATCAACGAGAGTTTGACATTTCTATCCCTTCACTTGCTTAGGTTGAATTGTACTTGGGTCTTTGTTTGTTTGTTTGTTTATTTTACCCTTCCCTTATTTTCGTAGCCCCCCATATTTAGGGTCTATATACCATACTTTTTGCCTACATTAAGACAATGTAGATTCTAAGTGTGGGGTGGGTTTACACCTTTATTTCAGTTAAAAAAAAAAAAAAAAAAAGAAGAAGTTGGTTTTATAGAGTCTTTTTGTGTGTTTGAGTCTTAGGATGCCTCTAATGTCTAGGATGAACATGTCTCTGAATTCATGGCTGAAGGTTTTCACAATCGAAATAGGACTTAATTGAATTCTGTGGTTAATCGACATTGTAATGCTTGTATGAAGATTTGAGATAGGATTGTAACTTGGTTCATTAAGCATGCTAGGATTAAGTCTGATTCATTTTACCCTAAGTGAGCTGTTGAGCTAAAATACTTTCTTTTCGAGTGCTTATTGATAAATTCAAAATTTCATGGCTGTATTTGCAAAACCTCATCATTCTTTGAAAATCCAATGATCATGTGCCATAGATTTTAATGGACTAGAGAGTACTAGAACTCGGCTGTTGTGACTGTCAAAACTTGTATGCCATAATATGCACTGATCCTGGATAGGATAGAAGGCATTAGGGTAACCACCATAGCCAAACAAGCATGTGTCCCCAACTGTGCCCGTCGTGGGACTCCTTAGAATGAACCCCTTTGAGCCTACGTTGAAAACCTTTGTTTCATCACCCTCACTACCCTACCATGAGCTTAGTACAGGATATCTCTACCCTTGTCTTAGGGACTTAGTAGAGCATGACATAGTATGTAGGGGTGACGATGAAAGACAAGTGTGGGGTGGGAAAAAAAAAAAAAAAAAAAAAAAGAAGAAGAGAAAGAAAAAAAATTGCCGTAAAAAAAATGAAAGAAAATGAAAATGAAAAAGAAAGAAAGAAAAGCGGCAAAAGAGAAGAAAAATTGAAAAGAAAACTCTTGGGAAATTGTTGAAGTGTGGTTTTGGACTTTCAAATTTGTAGAAGGCTCAAAGTTGAAAATTATGCCTTTGTCCATTCCCATGTTGGTTAGAGTGAAGGTTTGGCCCAAAACAATGATATTTGGTCTACAAAAATGATGACATAAGGTGGTCCTTATGTGCTCTGCTAGGTCCTTAGGATTTTTGTATCCTTAATCTTCATTTCGAGAACCCTAGCTTAGCCCCATTACAACCTGTTTTAAGTGCTAACTTGATCCTTGAGATGGGCAGTCTTTGGTTAGTGGAGTCAGGTACGCAGTCGAGCTTATGGTTTAGGTCCATTTGTGCACTTAGTCATTTCATGAGGTCTTTAATAATTCTACACAAAATGCGTTTCTTGATGAAATATACAAGCTGTTTGTTGCCTTACAATTTGTTCTCTTGCATATACTTGAGTGTGAAGCTTTTAAGCATAGCCATTTCTGAGAGAAAAATCGAGAGTATGCCCTATGAGTTTGGATTGGACTTGTTCGAAACATGCTATCATTCACTGTATAACTTAAGTTCTCCATATCTTGCTTAGTCATATGAATGTCACATGTTTATTAACCATGGAATTATCTATGCGATTTTGATTAAGTGTTTAACGTGAAAGCCATGAGTTTGGAGTCTCTGAGACAACAGTTAGGAGCAATAGAGTCATTTACTGCTTTTCGTTGAGTCTTTGTTTTGTTTTGTATTTTTGTTTTGCTAAGGGACTAGCAAAAGCTAAGTGTGGGGTAGTTGATAGGAGCAAAAAAGTGTGACAATATTATTAATTATGTGCCTCATTTTAGCCTTATTTCTCCCTTAGTTTAGTGTTTTGAGTCATTAAGTCATTTTGAAAGTCTTGTTGAGTGTTTGGAGTGAAATAGGCGGAAAAGTAAAATTCATGAAAAATCCTAGCTGGATCAGGATTCCTAACTGTCAACTATTTTTGCGGTCTTTACATTTTAATTTCCCTTTATTTTCTCTAGAAAATTCTGATATTCTCCTGCTTGTTGTAGGAAACGTTGCCTGGTTGAACTCTTGGAAACAGCAATGATGGAGTCATAAAATGAAGCATTAAGATATTTGACCAAGCAATGAAGAAGGGAAATAAAGGAGAAAAGATGTTTTCAGTTGAGGAATAAAAGAAAAAGATGTTTCCGCTGGAAAATAAATAAGAGAAAGACGTTTTCAGTTGGGGAATAAAGGAAGAAAGACGTTTTCAGTTGAGGAATAAAAGAAAAAGATGTTTCAGCTGGAAAAATAAATAAGAGAAAGATGTTTCAGCTTGGAAATTAAAGGAATTGCCCCATTATGAGAGGAGTTAAGGCCATAAAGAAGACGTTTCAGTTGAGAAAGCCAACCAATGCTCCCCTATAAATAGGCAACGTCCAGAACTGAATTTGCATCACTTCCCAGCCAAGATCATTCCAAGACTACCCAATTCACTCCTCAAACCTCCATATCTTACAAGACCGTGACCACCATCCATCCATCAATCTACAAAGCTCTAAGGCGCTGAGTCAAGGACGCTCCACCACCATAGTAGAGACAAGTTCATCACCGTGTTGCTAAGCCGCTGAGGAAAGCTTCAAAGTGTAACTATGACTCTACTTATAATTTTTGTTTCGGTTTTGTGTGTTTCAATTTGTGAGTTGTGTAATTGGAGACATGAAATTTTCAGAATATTTTTATTAATATTTTTGAGATTTTCAGTTTATTATTGAGTTAATTTCGAGAATTCTTTTATGATGCATGTTACAATCTTGTGCCCTTTTACGTGTTTAGGTAATTTTCAGAGTTAGGTTAATAAGTTTGCATGCTAGAATAATGGTGAGAGTTCTTGTGTGTTTTCTTAATTTGCCAAGAGTAATTGTTATTTGTTAAGGCGCTGAGTTAAACAAGTAGCAATTAGTTCTAAAAAGTGGTAAAAACTATGTTCAATGGTTTAACGATTCTGGAAATTACGTGTTAAATTCTATGTCTAATGGTTAATTTGCACGTGTGAGTTGATTCGAGGGTTAGATAATACTACTAGTTAAGAGAATTACGCTGAGTGTTTTCGAAAATTAGTAGTATTAGGCTTGGTAAGGACTTTTCCGATTCAAGCCTACATTAGAATGAATCAGATAAGTGGATTGATCCGCTGAGGCTTTTCATTTGAGCTCTTATCTAGGCATTTAAGGTGGGCACATTTTTGTAGCATGTTGAAATGAATTTTCTGTTTTTACACTTAGTAATTTCTGAGTGGTATTGGTCTAGGTTAGGGAAGTCGATCATTGTATATAGTTTTATTTGTTTTGTTTTTATTTTAAGTAGATTAGGAACCAAAATTCAAAACCCCCCATTTTATTATTTTATTTGTTAATTGACCTTTTTGTGTAGGTGTACCCTACAATCCCCGGACTGAACGATCCCTGCTTATCCTATACTGACAACTACATTTTGCAGGGTTAAATTGTGAGGCTATTTCAGCCGCATCATTCTCCTCACAAGTGTCTTTCAACTTGTCCTCTGGGATGGTGACGCCTTCCTTTGTATAGCCTACCCCACTCTCAAGGGTAGTGACTAGGGTATCCTCATGCATAACATCAAACATTTTCTGCGCAAGTTCATCCAAAATGTCAGCAGAAAAACAATCATTAACCTCTAGGGGATACCTCATGGCTTCAAAGATGTTAAAGCCAATAATGTCACCATCGAACTCCATTGTAAGTGAACCTTCATACACATCAATCTTCGTCCTAGCTGTCCTTAAGAAAGGACGTCCCAAAAGCAATGGAGTTGAACTTACAGGGGAGTCCTCCATTTCCAACACATAGAAATCAGCTGGGAAGATAAGATGGTTAACCTGTACAAGCACATCCTCCAACAAACCTCTAGGGTATGCATTGGATCTGTCAGCTAACTGAATGATAACGTTGTCAGATTTAAGTTCCCCTAGACCTAGGGTTTCATAAACAGAGTAGGGCATAACATTAACAGATGCACCTAGGTCTAGCATAGCATTCTTAAATCTAGAGTTACCAATAGTACACGGAATAGTAAAGCTTCCAGGATCCTTACACTTTGGAGGAATCTTTCTCTGAATCAGGGCAGAGACATTCTCACTTACCTTTACCACCTCCTTTTCACGGTTTACTCTCCTAGTAGTGCAAAGCTCTTTGAGGAACTTGGCATACTTAGGGACTTGCTTGATGGCCTCTAGGAGGGGTAGGTTCACTTGCACCTTCTTGAAAGTTTCCAAGATGGCTTGGTCACTTTGATCCTTCTTAGATTGGGCAAACCTGCGTGGGAAGGGCATGCAAGAAGTAGAAGGGTTAGCAATAACCGAATTTGTTAAGTTAGAATTTGTTAAGTTAGAATTTGTTAAGTATTGTGCCACTAGGAAGCTTCCCAGTCTCATGAATCTTGCTCATGAAGTCCACAACTTGGCCCATCTGCTTCTTAAGATCTGCAATATCCTTAGTGTGGGTCTGTTGTCCTTGAATCAAAGCTTGAGTAGAGTTTGTCAAGGCTTGGGTGGAACTAGTCAAGGCTTCCAACGTTTTGTCATAGTGAGACATCGAAGGTCCTGAGTTCTGTTGAGGAGGAGGCATGTAGGGCCTTTGAAAAGATGATCCTTGGAATGAAGGCCCTTGAGGACGTTGGAAGTTCCCACCAAGAGGATTCTGAACGTTATCATTGTTGGTCCACTTGAAGTTGGGATGGTCCCTCCATCCTGGGTTATAAGTATTGGAGTAAGGGTCATGTCTAGGACGTTGAGGTCCTCCTTGATATCCTCCTTGATACCCTCCAATAGCATTTGCAGATTCCCATCCTCCATTCTCATTGAGTTGAGGGCACTGATCTGTAACATGCCCTTGCATAGAGCATACTCCACAAGCTATTGTTGCACTTGGTCCCTTGGAACTTACCACTTGATTCATGAGTAGAGTAAGCTTACTCAGTTGGTCTTCAATGGCAGTATTCTTGCTCATCTCATGCACCCTACGAATAGAGTGTCCTACCCCCTCATATTGTTGGGAGTTCAAGGCACGATTAGCTATAAGCTCCTTCCCAACTGCAGGTGACTTATCCACAAAAGCTCCTCCAGCTGCAGCATCCAACATTTGCCTTTCCAAGGGTAAGAGTCCTTCATAGAAACATGTGAGTAGGGTCTCATCCTTCATCTGATGTTGAGGACATTGTGCAAGTAAGGAATTGAACCTCTCATAGTAAGCAGCATAGGACTCATCATGGGCTTGCTCTATTCCACTGAGCTTATTTCTAAGTGTGATGACCTTAGAAGCTGGGAAGTATTTCTCCATTCAATTCACCTATGTATAAAGTAAATAGGGATCGTTCTATTCCGGGGATTGAGGGTACACCTGTCATTGTCAAACAATTAAACAATTAAAATTAAAACAAAGTATATTATTTACACAATATAGACATATTTACGAAAAAGGGGGGGAATATTTTTGATTTTGGTTTTCGAAAATTAAACTAAGTTAAGAAAATAATTAAAATGCAAAAACATAAAAATACAAATGGGATGCAAGAACAAAGATCAAACCGAAATATATAATTAAAATCAATTCAAATTCATCATTGTTCATCATAGTCATGCAAGAGGAGTTGATCATGTGAAACGTTCAAAAGCAAACAATTTCCCATATTTTACTTTCAATGCTAATTAACCTAAGTGAAAGCACCTAGATTACTCCTATCAAACATGCAATCAAACCCTAGAAAGCTAGTCAATCATGTCATGTTTAATGCACTAAGCACCTAGAAAGGCTATCAACTCAAATGTGCAACTTAGTATGGAAAAGTCCACCTAATTGCAATCTTCTTTGCTTAAATTCGGTTTTTGTACAAAACCTTTACTACTTATTGATTCAAGAACACAAAACCAAAAAGTTGATCCATGTTCTCAAATTCGTAGCAACATTCACATAAAAACCCTAAATGTTTCGAACCATTCAAGATTATCATACAAAAGATTTCTATCATGTGATGCGGCTGAAATAGCCTCACAATTTAACCCTGAAAAATGTAGTTGTCAGTATAGGATAAGCAGGGATCGTTCAGTCCGGGGATTGTAGGGTACACCTACACAAAAAGGTCAATTAACAAATAAAAGAATAAAATGGGGGTGTTCAAATTTGGTTCCTAAGCTACTTAAAATAAAAACAAAACAAATAAAACTATATACAATGATCGACTTCCCTAACCTAGACCAATACCACTCGAAAATTACTAAGTGTAAAAACAGAAAATTCATTTCAACATGCTACAAAAATGTGCCCACCTTAAATGCCTAGATAAGAGCCAAAATGAAAAGCCTCAGCGGATCAATCCATTTATCTGATTCGTTCTAATGTAGGTTTGGATCGGAAAAGTCCTTACCAAGCCTAATACTACTAAATTTCGAAAACACTCAGCGTAATTCTCTTAACTAGTAGTATTATCTAACCCTCGAATCAACTCACACGTGCAAATTAACCATTACACATAGAATGTAACATGTAATTTCCAGAATCATTTAATCATTAAAGCATGATTTTTACCACTTTTTAGAACTAATTGCTACTTGTTTAACTCAGCGTCTTAACAAATAACAATTACTCTTGGCAAATAAAGCAAACACACAAGAACTCTCACCGTTATTCTAGCATGCAAACTTATGAACCTAACTCTGAAAATGACCTAAACACGAAAAAGGGCACAAGATTATAACATGCATCATAAAAGAATTCTCGAATTTAACTCAATAATAAACTGAAAATCTCAAAAATATTAATAAAAATATTCTGAAAATCTCATGTCTCCAATTACACAACTTGCAAATTGAAACACACAAAACCGAAACAAAAAATATAAGTAGAGTCATAGTTACACTTTGAAGCTTTCCTCAGCGGCTTAGCAACAAGGTGATGAACTCGTCTCTGCTATGGTGGTGGAGCGTCCTTGACTCAGCGCCTTAGAGCTTTGTAGATTGATGGATGGATGGTGTCACGGTCTTGTAGGTGATGGAAGTTTAAGGAGTGAATTGGGTAGAGTCTTGGAAAAGTTTTTGGCTAGGAAGTGATAGGCAATGAATTATCTTGGCTGGGAAGTGATAGGCCGGGAAGTGATAGGCAATGAATTATCTTGGCTGGGAAGTGATCTTGGCTGGGAAGTGATGCAAATTCAGTTCTGGACGTTGTCTATTTATAGGGGAGCATTGGTTGGCTTTTGTCGATCATACCCTTCATCATTGGACGGATGAGATTGCACCGTATTTCCTTTAATTTTCCAGTTGAAACATCTTTCTCCTTTAAGGCCTTAACTCCTCTCATAATGGGGCAATTCCTTTAATTTCCAAGCTGAAACATCTTTTTCTTATTTATTTTTCAGTTGAAACATCTTTCTCTTTTATTCTTCAACTGAAAACATCTTTCTCCTTTATTCCCCAACTGAAAACATCTTTCTCCTTTATTCCCCTTCTTCATTGCTTGGTCAAATATCTTAATGCTTTATTTTATGACTCCATCATTGCTGTTTCCAAGAGTTCAACCAGGTAATGTTTCCTACAACAAGCAGGAGAATATCAGAATTTTCTAGAGAAAATAAAATGTAAAGACCGCAAAAACAGTTGACAGTTAGGAATCCTGATCCAGCTAGGATTTTTCATGAATTTTACTTTTTCCGCCTATTTCACTCCAAACACTCAACAAGACTCTAAAAACGACTCAATGACTAAAAACACTAAACTTAAGGGAGAAACAAGGCTAAAAATGGGGTACATATTCAATAATATCGTCACACTTTTTGCTCCTATCAACTACCCCACACTTAGCTTTTGCTAGTCCCTTAGCAAAACAAAAATACAAAACAAAACAACGACTCAACAAAAAAAAAACAAGTAAATGACTCTAGTTCCCCTAACTGTTGTCTCAGAGACTCCAAACTCATGGCTTTCACGTTAAACACTTAATCAAAATTGCATAGATAATTCCACGGTTAATAAACCTGTGACATTCATATGACTAAGCAAGATATGGAGAACTTAAGTTATACAGTGAATGATAGCATGTTTCGAACAAGTCCAATCCAAACTCACAGGGCATACTCTCGATTTTTCTCTCAGAAATGGCTATGCTTAAAAGCTTCACTCTCAAGTATATGCAAGAGAATAAATTGTAAGGCAACAAACAGCTTGCATATTTCATCAATAAATGCATTTTGTGAAGAATTATTAAAGACCTCATGAAATGACTAAGTGCACAAATGGACCTAAACCATAAGCTCGACTGCGTACCTGACTCCACTAACCAAAGACTGCCCATCTCAAGGATCAAGTAAGCACTTAAAACAGGTTGTAATGGGGCTAAGCTAGGGTTTTCAAAATGAAGATTAAGGATACAAAAATCCTAAGGACCTAGCAGAGCATATAAGGACCACCTTATGTCATCATTTTTGTAGGCCAAATATCATTGTTTTGGGCCAAAGCTTCACTTTAACCAACATGGGAATGGACAAAGGCATAATTTTCAACTTTGAGCCTTCTACAAATTTGTAAGTCCAAAACCACACTTCAACAATTTCCCAAGAGTTTTCTTTTCAATTTGTCTCCTCTTTTGCCGTTTTTCTTTCTTTTTTTTTTTTTCATTTTCATTTTTTTCATTTTTTTTTTCATTTTCTTTCATTCATTTTTCACGGCAATCTTCTTTCTTTTTCTTGGTTTTTCCCCACCCCACACTTGTCTTTCATCGTCACCCCTACACACTATGTCATGCTCTACTAAGTCCCTAAGACAAGGGTAGAGATATCCTGTACTAAGCTCATGGTAGGGTAGTGAGGGTGATGAAACAAAGGTTTTCAACGTAGGCTCAAAGGGGTTCATTCTAAGGAGTCCCACGACGGGCACAATTGGGGACACATGCTTGTTTGGCTATGGTGGTTACCCTAATGCCTTCTATCCTATCCAGGATCAGTGCATATTATGGCATACAAGTTTTGACAGTCACAACAGCCGAGTTCTAGTGCTCTCTAGTCCATTAAAATCTATGGCACATGATCATTGGATTTTCAAAGAATGATGAGGTTTTGCAAATATAGCCATGAAATTCTAGAATTATCAATTAAGCACTCAAAAAGAAAGTATTTTAGCTCAACAGCTCACTTAGGGTCAAATGAATCAGACTTAATCCTAGCATGCTTAATGAACCAAGTTACAATCCTATCTCAAATCTTCATACAAGGATCACAACGTCGATTAACCACAGGATTCAATTAAGTCCTATTTTGATTGTCAAAACCTTCAGCCATGAATTCAGAGACATGTTCATCCTAGACGTTAGAGGCATCCTAAGACTCAAACAAACAAAAAGACTCTAAAACCAACATTTTTTTTTAAATTTTTTTTTTTTTAAACTGAAAAAATTCTGAAAATAAAGGTGTAAACCCACCCCACACTTAGAATCTACATTGTCCTCAATGTAGGCAAAAAGTATGGTATATAGACCCTAAATATGGGGGGGCTACGAAAATAAGAGAAGGGTAAAACAAACAAACAAACAAACAAAGACACAAGTACAATTCAACCTAAGCAAGTGAAGGGATAGAAATGTCAAACTCTCGTTGATGGCTCCTTCACAGCTTCGGTTGAAATGGGTTGCCTCCCATGCAGCGCTTAATATTTATAGTCCTTCAGCCTGGACTCTTCTCCTTGTTCACACGTCATGGGGTGCCTCCTGGAGGGGTATCTCTTCCAATGTGTGCCCCACCAAGGACTCATAGTAGGGCTTGAGACGATGCCCATTTACCTTGAACTCCTTCCCCGTCTTCTCACTCTTGATCTCTACAGCACCATGAGCAAACACATTTATAACTATAAATGGGCCAACCCAACGAGAACGAAGTTTACCTGGGAATAGCTTAAGTCTGGAATGGAATAACAGAACTTTCTGGCCCACTTGGAAGCTTTTTCCGCGAATCATTTTGTCATGGTAGGCCTTTGTCTTCTCCTTGTAGATCCATGAAGCATCGTAGGCCTCATTCCTTATCTCCTCAAGCTCATTTAGCTGTAGCTTCCTATGTAGGCCCGCTTCATCATAATCCATGTTGAACTTCTGGACAGCCCACCAAGCCTTGTGCTCTAGCTCCACTGGAAGGTGGCATGCCTTTCCGTAGGCCAACCTAAAGGGAGACATCCCAATAGGCGTCTTGTAGGCCGTTCTGTAGGCCCACAACGCATCATCCAATCTCTGGCTCCAATCCTTCCTTGTCGGGCCCACTGTCTTCTCGAGTATCCTCTTGATCTCCCTGTTGGATACCTCTGCTTGGCCACTGGTCTGAGGGTGGTAGGGCGTGGACACCTTATGGGTTACCCCATACTTCTTCAGCAAAGCCTCGATTGTACGGTTGCAAAAGTGAGAACCTCCATCACTGATTAGCACACGTGGCACTCCAAACCTGGAAAATATGTTAGTTTTCAAGAAACCTGCAACCACTTTTGAATCGTTAGTCCGGGTGTCTTTTGCTTCCACCCACTTTGATACATAGTCCACAGCCAATAGTATATATAAACAACCATTAGACGAGGGAAATGGGCCCATAAAGTCAATGCCCCAAACATCAAAAATTTCTACATTTATTATTGGGCTCATGGGCATTTGATCTTTTGGGCCAAGATTACCAGTCCGTTGGCACCTATCACAAGAAATACAAAACAAGTTTGCATCCTTGAAGATAGTGGGCCAATAAAATCCACAATCTAAGACCTTCAAGGCTGTTCTACGAGGCCCAAAGTGGCCTCCACAAGCCTCACTATGGCAAAATGACATAATTGACCTATGCTCAGACTCTGGGACACATCTCCTAATGACTTGGTCACTACAATGTTTCCATAAATAGGGCTCATCCCAAATAAAGTGCCTAGCCATTTTCTTCAATTTATCCTTACTAGCTTTGGAAAGTGTGTCAGGAAATGTCCTAGTGACTAAATAGTTAACTATATCCGCATACCAGGGCACACTAACCTCTATCCCAAAGAGCTGCTCATCTGGGAAAGTTTCCTGTAGGGGCTGGACGTCCTCCTCGTGTACTATCCTGCTCAAATGGTCCGCCACCACATTCTCGCAGCCCTTCTTGTCCTTGATCTCTAGGTCAAATTCTTGAAGCAACAGGATCCATCGAATCAATCTGGGCTTGGCCTCCTTCTTAATCATCAGATATCTCAAGGCTGCATGGTCAGAGTAAACAATTACTTTAGAGTGCAATAAATAAGAACGAAACTTATCTAAAGCAAAGACTACAGCCAAGAGTTCTTTTTCAGTGGTGGAGTAGTTGAGCTGCGCGTCGTTGAGGGTCCGAGAAGCATAGTAAATAGCATAGGGTCTCTTATCCTTCCTCTGGCCTAACACAGCTCCAACAGCATAGTCCGATGCATCACACATAAGCTCGAAGGGTAGACTCCAATCCGGAGGGCATATGATGGGGGCCGTGGTCAACAACTCCTTGAGCTTTTCAAACGCCTTCTTACAATCCTCATTGAACACAAAGGGCACATCCTTTTGCAATAGGGTACACATAGGTCTCGCCACCTTGGAGAAGTCTTTGATGAACCGCCTGTAAAATCCTGCATGGCCAAGAAAAGAGCGTACCTCCCTCACAGTTGTGGGGGAGGGTAAGTGACGTACAAGATCAACCTTAGCCTTATCTACCTCAATGCCCTATCAGATATTATGTGTCCTAACACTATTCCTTGTGTCACCATGAAGTGACACTTCTCCCAATTCAGCACAAGGTTAGTTTCTACACACCTCTCAAGTATCAATCCTAGATTCTCTAAACAAGTATCAAAATCTTTACCGAAGACACTAAAGTCGTCCATAAAGACTTCAATAATATTTTCAATGTATTCTGAGAAAATGGAAAGCATACATCTTTGGAAAGTACCTGGTGCGTTGCATAAGCCGAAGGGCATGCGCCTATAAGCAAAGGTCCCAAAGGGGCATGTGAAGGTCGTCTTCTCCTGATCCTCGTGGGCTATGCAGATCTGGTTGTACCCACTATATCCGTCCAAGAAGCAATAGTAGGAATGGCCCGCTAAGCGCTCCAACATCTGGTCAATAAAAGGCAAGGGCATATGATCCTTCCTCGTTGTGGCATTCAGCTTCCGATAGTCGATACATACCCTATGACCAGTGACTAATCTCTGGGGCACTAGCTCATTATCCTCGTTCTTCACCACTGTTACCCCTGACTTCTTGGGCACCACTTGCACTGGAGAGACCCACTTACTATCAGAAATGGGGTAGATCACCCCACAATCTAGCAACTTGATCACCTCGTCTTGGACCACCTTCATCATGGGCGGATGTAGACGTCTTTGGGCTTCTCTTGTGGGCTTGGCGCCATCTTCTAACAAGATCCGGTGGACACACGTGGTTGGACTGATCCCCTTGATATCTGCCAGAGTCCAACCAATGGCAGTCTTGTGCTTCTTCAACACGTCCACCAACTTTCTTTCTTGCTCTACCTCCAGCGTTGATGATATGATCACTGGGAGGGTATCCTTTTCTCCTAGGTACGCATACTTCAAATGCTCAGGGAGTACCTTCAATTCTAACTTGGGTGCCTGAACAATAGAGGGTAGCATTTTATTAGTGGAAACCGGAATTGACAAATATGAAATTGACCTCTTTATAGGCTGAGCCTCCAGTGAGGCCACAGTCTTGATCACTCTAGGCTCCTCAGCATCCCACTCAACCTTGGGAATAGGTTCCCCATTTGCATCATATCCGACCCCCTCCTCTAGGGTCAGAGCCAATTCATCCTCAACCATTGCTTCAGAGAAACCTGCGCGAGTGAATCAACTACATCAATAGCAAAGCAAGGTTTCAAATCAGAAATAGGGTACCTCATGGCTTCAAGAATGTTGAAGCGTATAACATCACCATCAAACTCCATGGTGAGAGTCCCTTTGTACACGTCGATTTTAGTTCTTGCAGTCCTCATAAAGGGACGCCCTAAAAGTAATGGAGTGGTATTTAGGGGCGATTCCTCCATGTCCAATACGTAGAAATCCGCAGGGAATATCAGATGGTTTACCTGCACAAGAACATCCTCAACATACCCTTGAGGGTATTTGTTAGACCTATCAGCAAGTTGAATGACAACATTATCCCTCTTAAGAGGGCCTAGACCTAGGGACACATACAAATTATAAGGCATAACATTTATGGATGCCCCTAAGTCTAACATCACATTTTCAAACCTGGTGTCACCAATGATACAGGGAACAGAAAAACTCCCTGGGTCCTTCAACTTTGGTGGTAGCTTCCTCTGGATAACGGCTGATACCGTCTCGCTCATTTTCACCACCTCCTTCTCTCTTGTCTGCCTCCTTGTGGTGCATAGCTCCTTTAAGAACTTGGCGTATTTAGGCACCTGTTTGATGCACTCAATCAAGGGCATGTTCACTTGAACCTTCTTGAAGATTTCCAAGATCTCTTGATCAGATTTATCTTTCTTTGTCTTGGCAAACCTGCTTGGGAAAGGTATAGAAACAACTGGGTTAGTCTTAACTAAACCACTAGAGTTGGGAATTGTACCTTTGGGTGCCTCAGCTTGGGGCAAGTCAACTTCCACCCTTGATGTAGCTGGGTCCTTCTCAACATCCTTCTTAGACACCTCCACACCGTCTTCTTCTTCATTATGGGCCGCTTGGGCCTTCTTGTGGGCTCTGGGAGGGTCAACTAGTACTCGCCCACTCCTAGTGATGATGGCTTGGGCGTGCTCATTCCTTGGGTTAGGCACTGTGTTGCTTGGAAGTTTCCCTGTTTCAGCAATCCGGCCCATGAAATCCACCACTTGGCCCATTTGATTCTTGAGCTCTGCAATATCCTTTGAATGGGTCGCCTGTCCTACAACCAAAGCTTGAGTAGCCGTGTTAAGTTGTTGTTGCCCTGCAGCAAGGGACTTCAACAGTTCATCATAATTAGGGGCACTCAAAGTATTAGAAATAGGAGGTGGAGGGACAGAATTAGGAATACCAAAAGTTTGAGGTACCTGAGGCCTCAAAAACAAACCTGGTGAGCGCTGAGAATTCTGACCTGGGCCTTGAGGTGGTCTCAAGGTGTTATCATTGTTGGCCCAACGAAAGTTGGGGTGGTCTCTGAGCCCAGGATTGTAAGTATTGGAGTAAGGGTTGTACCTCGGGCCTCCTTGACCTCCTTGATACCCTAGGGCGTTAACAGATTCCCATCCTTCTGGAGAGGCAAGATGGGGACATTTATTTGTGGGGTGCCCTTGAGTCGAGCACATCCCACACACTTGAGCCATTGCTCCTCCTCCATTAACGTTTAAGACTTGAGACAGCAGAGTAGACATCTTGTTAACCTTGTCTTCAAGAGCAGAGTTAGTGGACACCTCATGTACCCTCCGTTGAGAGGAAAGCACCCCCTCATATTGTTGATAATTTAGTGCACGATTAGTAAGTAGCACCTTGGCATCAGCAGGTGTCTTATCCATAAAGGATCCTCCAGCAGCAGCATCTAACAGACCACGCTCATTAGCGGTGAGTCCTTCATAAAAATAGGTAAGGAGGGACCCCTCACTCATCCCATGGTTAGGGCATGATGCTACAAGGCTCTTAAATCTATCCCAATAATTGCAGAAATTCTCCTCATGTCCTTGCGTGATTCCACTAATCTGCTTCCTCAAAACAGTGACCTTTGAGGCAGGAAAGTACTTCGTAAGGAACTCGCCCTTCATCCTATCCCAAGTGTTGATAGTCCCAGCAGGCAGCTCGAATAGCCAAGTCTTGGCCTTGTCCTCCAAAGTAAAGGGAAATGCCTTCATCTTCAAGATATTGATATCAGCTCCTTTAGGGCACATACTCCCACAGACAAACTCGAACTCCTTGAGATGCTTGTTGGTGTCTTCACTACTCATCCCATGAAACTTGGGTAGGTGATGCAGAAACCCACTCTTTAACTCAAAATCATCATTAAGCCCCTCTCCTGGTTCTGGATAGGCAATGCATAAGGGTGCAACACCCCCACCTGTAGGATTAGACAGTTGCCTAATAGTCTCAGCCATTGGTGCCTGTACTTGCTCAACACGGGCGTGCTCTTCCTCTTCTTCCTCTTCAATGACCTCCTCTTCTTCCTCTTCCAAGACTTGTTCTTCTCCTTCTTCAGAATGGTCAGGTTTGTTGATCTCCTCGGTTGATCTAGTTGAGGAGTTATAACCTGAATAGCTAGAGTCCTGAGAATCCCTCCTTTCTAGAGGAAGGCGGTCTGAAAAAGTGAGTTCTGCCCTTTTCTTAGCACGTTCCAATTTTTCAAAGAGCTCCTTAGTCTTATCAGAGACAGTGGACATTCATGGACCTTTAAGACCAAATCAAGTGTTAGTAACATATACAAGGTTCGAAATACAAACATTATGCCTTTCCTACTTTCTAAGTTACTTTTACATTTACATACTTAGGTACTGGAACAGAGGACCTTGTTTGTGCAATGGGACTATAGAACAGCTACCCTCGACAAGGTCATGTTTAATCCAATATACCTTAAGCATGTCACACAACATTTTTTTTTTTTTAGTTTGTTATAAACATAGTTAATATCTCAATTGATTCTAAGTTGTAAGTCGAGCCCAATAGAAACCACTACTATTGGTGAGATACGATATAGGGATAGTCGCCTAGACATAAGTCTCTTTCCTTTGTTTCAGAAGGCTGGATGGCCAGATTAAGAGGTAAGTGAGAGGGAGGACTCATTTTAGTGATACTACGGAGGCTACTCCCTCATTGAGGTTTAGGCCCCTATCGGCTACTCCCACATAGTGGTTTACGCTCATTCTATAGTATCTCTGAGATCCAATTGAACCCATCACCCAGGGTCCCTATCTAAGACACCATCCGTATGCCCTTACTCAGCTGGGAAATTAACTTATGTGTTAGACTGTTCTCCAAGTGCTAATAAAGGCCGCCCTCAACCTCAAGAGACCTCAGCAAGGTACTAATGAAGGGTTTAGGCCAATATTAACAAAAGGGCCCTTGTCTACTCATACGATTTTACACACTTACAACAATTAAGTATTTAGCTAAATTCATAACCTAAGTATAAAAATCTAAGTGAAACACATACAATTTACAACATGCTGAAAAAAAAAATCTAAGTGAAACACATTCAATTTACAATATGGTAAAAAAAAAAAAACTTCTACAAATTGTACAACAATGATAAAAGACATGCTTAATTTTGTAACACTCATAAAACTTAAACTAAATCACAATTAAAGCTTGGCCTAACCGAAATCGTAATTTGTCACCATTCCACAAGTGTAGTACAAAAATTAGCATGCATTCTATATACAACAAAATCGATGACACTTTAAGTGTAAGGGATTTTAACAATCCCCGGCAACGGCGCCAAAAATTGATGCGGCTGAAATAGCCTCACAATTTAACCCTGAAAAATGTAGTTGTCAGTATAGGATAAGCAGGGATCGTTCAGTCCGGGGATTGTAGGGTACACCTACACAAAAAGGTCAATTAACAAATAAAAGAATAAAATGGGGGTGTTCAAATTTGGTTCCTAAGCTACTTAAAATAAAAACAAAACAAATAAAACTATATACAATGATCGACTTCCCTAACCTAGACCAATACCACTCGAAAATTACTAAGTGTAAAAACAGAAAATTCATTTCAACATGCTACAAAAATGTGCCCACCTTAAATGCCTAGATAAGAGCCAAAATGAAAAGCCTCAGCGGATCAATCCATTTATCTGATTCGTTCTAATGTAGGTTTGGATCGGAAAAGTCCTTACCAAGCCTAATACTACTAAATTTCGAAAACACTCAGCGTAATTCTCTTAACTAGTAGTATTATCTAACCCTCGAATCAACTCACACGTGCAAATTAACCATTACACATAGAATGTAACATGTAATTTCCAGAATCATTTAATCATTAAAGCATGATTTTTACCACTTTTTAGAACTAATTGCTACTTGTTTAACTCAGCGTCTTAACAAATAACAATTACTCTTGGCAAATAAAGCAAACACACAAGAACTCTCACCGTTATTCTAGCATGCAAACTTATGAACCTAACTCTGAAAATGACCTAAACACGAAAAAGGGCACAAGATTATAACATGCATCATAAAAGAATTCTCGAATTTAACTCAATAATAAACTGAAAATCTCAAAAATATTAATAAAAATATTCTGAAAATCTCATGTCTCCAATTACACAACTTGCAAATTGAAACACACAAAACCGAAACAAAAAATATAAGTAGAGTCATAGTTACACTTTGAAGCTTTCCTCAGCGGCTTAGCAACAAGGTGATGAACTCGTCTCTGCTATGGTGGTGGAGCGTCCTTGACTCAGCGCCTTAGAGCTTTGTAGATTGATGGATGGATGGTGTCACGGTCTTGTAGGTGATGGAAGTTTAAGGAGTGAATTGGGTAGAGTCTTGGAAAAGTTTTTGGCTAGGAAGTGATAGGCAATGAATTATCTTGGCTGGGAAGTGATAGGCCGGGAAGTGATAGGCAATGAATTATCTTGGCTGGGAAGTGATCTTGGCTGGGAAGTGATGCAAATTCAGTTCTGGACGTTGTCTATTTATAGGGGAGCATTGGTTGGCTTTTGTCGATCATACCCTTCATCATTGGACGGATGAGATTGCACCGTATTTCCTTTAATTTTCCAGTTGAAACATCTTTCTCCTTTAAGGCCTTAACTCCTCTCATAATGGGGCAATTCCTTTAATTTCCAAGCTGAAACATCTTTTTCTTATTTATTTTTCAGTTGAAACATCTTTCTCTTTTATTCTTCAACTGAAAACATCTTTCTCCTTTATTCCCCAACTGAAAACATCTTTCTCCTTTATTCCCCTTCTTCATTGCTTGGTCAAATATCTTAATGCTTTATTTTATGACTCCATCATTGCTGTTTCCAAGAGTTCAACCAGGTAATGTTTCCTACAACAAGCAGGAGAATATCAGAATTTTCTAGAGAAAATAAAATGTAAAGACCGCAAAAATAGTTGACAGTTAGGAATCCTGATCCAGCTAGGATTTTTCATGAATTTTACTTTTTCCGCCTATTTCACTCCAAACACTCAACAAGACTCTAAAAACGACTCAATGACTAAAAACACTAAACTTAAGGGAGAAACAAGGCTAAAAATGGGGTACATATTCAATAATATCGTCACACTTTTTGCTCCTATCATCATGCAAATTCAATCAAACACTCACACAAAAGCAACCATAAATCGCAATATATGAATCTGAAAATTAACAATTAATCATAAAATTTCAGAAATCAATATTTGTTCAAACAATTGTGTCAACTAAGGCATAGCCAATTGAAAATTACAAAGCAAAGGTTACAAGGAGAATCGGATTACACCGTGATGAAGATGAGGTGAATGAAGTGATGAATGGTCTCTTGAATTTCGAAAGCAATCTTCAAGGATGGTGATGGATGATGTGCACGGCTTGTCTTCTTCTTCCTTGGCCTTGCTTGAACTTCGTGGTTGCCCTAGAGGATGGAGATGAACACGGCTAGGCTAGAGAGAGTTTTCTGATTTTTTTCTTCAAAGTGTAAAACGTAAAAAATGGAACCCCTGACGTTGAGAATGTGTGAGAATATATAGGGGACGGCCCCTAGGTCTCCAAGCCGTGGAAAAACCCTAGAGAAACTCACGGCAATAGCTTGCTTCCTCCACATAATTTCCTCCAATGATTTCTTGCCACATAAGCCCTATGAGGTGGTTCAACCAATCACAAAATTCCAATATTAATTCCCTAAATAATTCTTGCCGAAATAAAGAGATAATTTCTGATTTTATGCTTCCAAATTCGGCCAAAACTCTTTAGGGAATGTAGGAATGTATCTAGACTTCTTTTGAGCTTTTCTTGGTCTCCACCTTTTTCTCTTTCCTTAAAAATCTCTAGGGAATATCTTTTGGCGTCATCTTGCTAGGGTTTCACGTTGCCTCCCTTGTTTTCCTCTTCATTCTTCACGGCAATCCTTCTAGGGTTTATTTCCAAGTATTTTCTTTCCATAAAAATAGCCCTAGAAAATCTCCTTAGAAAATCTCCACATATAATTCTGATTTTTGACGCCACCTTCTTGTTTATCTTTAGGATTTCACGGCAAAACATCTTTAGGGCTAGGGTTTGCGTCACAAACCCTAATTGTATGGGCTTTTGTGGGCCTTTGATCCATTTGCCGAAAATCCATAGAGTTCTTGGGCTTTGTTGCTTCATCTTCAAGCCTTCTCATTTTCCAACGCAAAGCACATTATTTTTCCATTTCTTTTTCATGGTTGCGTTGGAAACTTGCTAGGGAAACCTTCCTCCATTTTGCAGGATTTCCTGGTTGGATTAGGAAAGCTTATTTCTTCATTTCTGCTCATTTCTGTGGCCCGATTTCTCTCATATTCGTTCGTCTTGATGTTCGCAAGCTCCTCTTTCCATTCGTGCGTTCATTTCCACATTTTAGCTCGGAGGTCCTGAAAATAGAAACTAGTATGAAAAATAGAAACTTTTGAAAAATAGAAGCTTTCTAAAAATGAAAAATGGAAACTTACTAAAAGTGAGAAATAGAAACTTTCCTAAACTGAAAATGGAAACTTGCCAGAAATGAGAAAACTACAAAAATGGAAACTTTCTACAATAAGGAACTTTCCCAATCAAAGAATGGAAACTTTCCAAAACAAGGATTTTTCAAGGAAATGGCGCAAGAAATGTAGGGAAATGCAGTTAAAACGTCGCATTAAAATGCTCCTATCACCCTTCTAGGGTTTAGAATTTCTTATCGCTTTTAGTGAAATGGCGTCTAAATCTTTAAACGCGTTTTTCTATGGTCGTTCAAAGACCTAGTTGCTAATTTAAACAATTTGATCACTTTGATTCAATTTTAGTTTATGAACAGTGATTTTCCAAACTTCTCTTCTAGGGTTTAGGATTTGCTTTTGCTTTTAGTGAAATGGCTTCTAAATCTTTAAATGCGTTGTTCTAGTGAGATTCAAAGCCCTAGTTATTCTTTCAAACAATTTGATCACTTTGTTTCAATTTGAGTTTTTGAACAGTGATTTTCAAAACTTCTCTCTTCTAGGGTTTAGGATTTGCTTTCGCTTTTAGTGAAATGGCTTCTAAATCTTTAAATGCGTTGATCTAGTAAGATTCAAATCCCTAGTTGCTAATTGAAACAATTTGATCACTTTGTTTCAATTTGAATTTATGAACAGTGATTTCAAAACTTCTTCCTTCTAGGGTTTAGGATTTGCTTTCGCTTTTTGTGAAATGGTTTCTAAATCTTTAAATGCGTTGTTCTAGTGACATTCAAAGCCACAGTTATTCTTTCAAGCAATTTGATCCCTTTGTTTCAGTTTGAATTTATGAACAGTGATTTCCAAACTTCTCCTTTCTAGGGTTTAGGATTTGCTATCGCTTTTACTGAAATTGCTTCTAAATCTTTAAACGCTTTTTCTAGTGACATTCAAACCCCTAGTTGCTAATTGAAACAATTTGATCACTTTGTTTCAATTTGAATTGATGAACAGTGATTTCCAAACTACTCTCTTCTAGGGTTTAGGATTTGCTTTTGCTTTTGGTGAAATGGCTTCTAAATCTTTAAATGTGTTATTCTAGTGCGATTCAAAGCCCTAGTTATTCTTTCAAACAATTTGATTACTTTGTTTCAATTTGAATTTATGAACAGTGATTTTCAAACCTCACCCTTCTAGGGATTAGGATTTGTTATCGCTTTTAGTGAAATGGCTTCTAAATCTTTAAACGCGTTTTTCTAGTGACGTTCAAAGCCCCAGTTGCTAATTGAAACAATTTGATCACTTCGTTTCAATTTGAGTTTATGAACAGTGATTTTCCAAACTTCTCTCTTCTTGGGTTTAGGATTTGCTTTTCTTGAAATGGCTTCTAAATCTTTAAATGCGTTGTTCAGGTGACATTCAAAGCCTTAGTTATTCTTTCAAACAATTTGATCACTTTGTTTCAATTTGAGTCTAAGAACAGTGAATTTCAAAACTTCTCTCTTCTAGGGTTTAGGATTTGCTTTCGCTTTTAGTGAAATGGCTTCTAAATCTTTAAATGTGTTGTTCTAGTGAGATTCAAAGCCCTAGTTATTCTTTCAAACAATTTGATCACTTTGTCTCCATTTGAGTTTATGAACAGTGATTTTCCAAACTTCTCTCTTCTAGGGTTTAGGATTTGATTTTGCTTTTAGTGAAATGGCTTCTAAATCTTTAAATGTGTTGTTCTAGTGCTATTCAAAGCCCAAGTTATTCCTTTCAAACAATTTGATCACTTTGTTTAAATTTTAATTTATGAATGATGCGCCCGAAAGCAAGCGCATAATTTAACCCTAAAAATATCGTTAGTAGTATAAGCAAATAGGGATCGTTCTATTCCAGGGATTGAGGGTACACCTGTAATTGCAAAACAATTAAACAATTAAAATTAAAACAGAGTATAATATTCACAAAGATATTCACAACTATAAACATTGTACACGAAAAGGGGGAATTTTGTTTTTGGTTTTTCGAAAATAAAACTAAGTTAACAAAACAATTAAAATGCAAAAACATAAAAATACGAATGGAATGAGAGAACAAGGATCAAAATCGAAACATATGATTAAAATTGACTCAAACCCTAATATTGTTCATCTAAGTCATGAGAAAGGAGTTGATCATGTGAAACATTCGAAAGCAAATGAATTCCCATTTTTTACTTTTCAATGCTAATTAACCTAAGCGAAAGCACCTAGATTAATCCTATCAAACATGCAATCAAACCCTAGAAAGCTAGTCAATCATGTCATGTTTAACGCATTACATATAGAGAAAGGCTATCAACTCAAGTGTACAACTTAGTATGGAAAAGTCCACCTAATTGCAATCCTCGTTAATTAAATTCGATCTTTGTACAAAACCTTTACTACTTTGATTCAAGTTTACACAAAACGAAAAGTCGATTTCATGTTCTTAAACCTAGCACCAATTATATCGAAACCCTAAGTGTTTGCAACCACATAAGATTAAAATACAAAAGTTATCTATAACGCAAATTTAATTAAACAAACCCACATAAGCAACTCTCGAATCACAATATATGAATCTGAAAATTCTCAATTAATCATAAAATTCCATAAATTAATATTTGTTCAAACACATATGTCAACTAGTTCATAACCAACGAAATTCAAAGCAAAGGTTACAAAGGAGAATCGGATTACACCGTGAGATGGGGATGGTGATGAACGATTGATGTGGTGGTCTCTTGAATCTCGAAAGCAAGCTTCAAGGTTGGAGATGGATGATGGATGCTCACGGCTATGCTTCTTCTCCCTTGGCCTTGCTTGAACTCGTGGAGATGACTAGAGGATGGAGAAACTCATGGCTATGCTAAGAAGATTTTCTGATTTTTTTCTAAAGTGTAAATTGTATGGGGGAGAGGAACCCTTGACGTTGAGAAAGGGGGAGTTTTATATAGGAGCATGGCTAGGGTTCACAAAGCAATCAGAATTTTCCACATAGCTTCAACCAATGATAATTCGCCAAGTAAGCTTGTGATGTGGTCCAACCAATCATAGAATGCCAAGTAAGCCTTGTGATGTGTTCCAACCAATCATAATTCTCTAAAATACCTCCCTAATATTTAATTGCCGAATTTCCTTGAAATTATTCTGATTTTCTTCATGAATTTCGGCCAACATTCCTTTAGGGAATTTAGGGATGAATCTAGACGCCTTTTTAGCTTTTCCTTGGTGCACACATATTTTCCTTCCATAAATATCTCCCTTGAATCTCTCTTGGCGTCATCTCCTTGATTATTTCTGATTTTCACATTGGCAATCACACCAAATTATTCCTCCAACAATATTTCTTTCCATAAAAGTCTCCCAAGAAAATCTCTCCTTGAAATCCTCAATCAATCATCTTCAATTCCCACGTTGTCACCTTGTTTTTCCTTAAGTATTACACGGCAAATTTAATCCCCAAGGAAAATATATTTTCCTTTTTTTAATAAAACTCTTCCTTGATTCTCTCCTTGCCATGTCATCTTCATGAAACTTCTCGTTCCATTTATGAACTCAATTCTGCTTATTTATTCCAAAAACCTGAAAATAGAAGCTTTCTAAAATAAGAAATGGAAACTTTCTTAAACTAAAATGGAAACTTTCTAAAAATGAAAAATAGAAACTACAAAACGGAAACTTTCCACAATTAGGAACTTTCCCATTCGAAGAATGGAAACTTTCCTAAACAGAGTTTTATTAAGGAAATAATGCAGAAAATATAGGGAAATAACAGTTAAAATGTCGCATTAAAATGCTCCTATCAATGAACAGAGATTTCCAAACTTCTCCCTTCTAGGTATGAGGATTTGCTATCACTTTTAGTGAAAAACGCGTTTTTCTAGTGACATTCAAAGCCCTAGTTCCTAATTGAAAGAATTTGATCACTTTGTTTCAATTTGAATTTATGAACAGTGATTTCTAAACTTCTCTCTTCTAGGGTTCAGGATTTGCTTTTGCTTTGAGTGAAATGGCTTCTAAATCTTTAAATGTGTTGTTCTAGTGATATTCCAAGCCCTAGTCATTCTTTCAAACAATTTGATCACTTTGTTTCCATTTGAGTTTATGAACAGTTATTTTCCAAACTTCTCTCTTCTAGAGTTTAGGATTTGCTTTCGCTTTCAGTGAAATGGCTTCTAAATCTTTAAATGCGTTGATCTAGTGAGATTCAAAGCCTTAGTTGCTAATTGAAACAATTTGATCACTTTGTTTCAATTTGAGTTTATGAATAGTGATTTTCCAAACTTCTCCCTTCTAGGGTTTAGGATTTGCTTTCGCTTTTAGTGAAATGGCTTCTAAATCTTTAAATGCGTTTTTCTAGTGACATTCAAAGCCCTAGTTGCTAATTAAAACAATTTGATCATGTTGTCTCAATTTGAGTTTATGAACAGTGATTTTCCAAACTTCTCTCTTCTAGGGTTTAGGATTTGCTTTCACTTTTAGTGAAATGGCTTCTAAATCTTTAAATGAGTTGATCTAGTGAGATTCAAAGCCCTAGTTGCAAATTGAAACAATTTGATCACTTTGTGGTAATTTGAATTTTTGAACAATGATTTCCAAACTTCTCCCTTCAAGGGTTTAGGATTTGCTTTCGCTTTTAGTGAAATGGCTTCTAAATCTTTAAATGCGTTGATCTAGTGAGATTCAAAGCCCTAGTTGCAAATTGAAACAATTTGATCACTTTGTGGTAATTTGAATTTATGAACAATGATTTCCAAATTTCTCCCTTCAAGGGTTTAGGATTTGCTTTCGGTTTTAGTGAAATGGCTTCTAAATCTTTAAATGCGTTGTTCTAGTGAGAATCAAAGCCCTAGTTATTCTTTCAAACAATTTGATCACTTTGTTTCAATTTGAGTTTATGAACAGTGATTTTCCAAACTTCTCTCTTCTAGGTTTTAGGATTTGCTTTCGCTTTTAGTGAAATGGCTTCTAAATCTTTAAATGCGTTGATCTAGTGAAATTGAAAGCCCTAGTTGCAAATTGAAACAATTTGATCACTTTGTGGTAATTTGAATTTATGAACAATGATTTCCAAACTTCTCCCTTCAAGGGTTTAGGATTTGCTTTCGCTTTTAGTGAAATGGCTTCTAAATCTTTAAATGCGTTGTTCTAATGAGATTCAAAGCCCTAGTTATTCTTTCAAACAATTTGATCACTTTGTTTCAATTTGAGTTTATGAACAGTGATTTGATAGGAGCATTTTAATGCGACGTTTTAACTGCATTTCCCTACATTTTCTGCGTTATTTCCTTAATAAAACTCTGTTTAGGAAAGTTTCCATTCTTCGATTGGGAAAGTTCCTATTTGTAGAAAGTTTCCATTTTTGTATTTTCTATTTTTCATTTTTAGAAAGTTTCCCATTTTCAGTTTAGGAAAGTTGCCATTTTTCATTTTATGGAAGTTTCTATTTTTCACTAACAATTTCTATTTTCAGGTCCTTGTCAGAAATGAGCTGAAATGAGCTCACAAATGGAGAGAGAAGCTAGCCAACGTTGGAGGGAGACAAGATGAAGTACAAAGGGAAGCACAAATGAGCAGAAATGAAGAAATGAAGCTTTCCTGGTCCAACCAGGAAACCCTGTCCAGAGAGGAAAGCTTGCCAAAACAAGACTCTTGAGCCAACCAAGAGTGGAGATCGAATTAATGAAGTGACATGGCATGAGAGAAGCTTCTTGAAGACTCTAGATGATGACATGGCATAAAGGTGGCGCATGGAGGCCCAAGAACTCTCAAGAATGAAGTGGATTTTCGGCAATTGAATTAAAAGCCCACAAAGCCCATGGAATTAGGGTTTGTGACGCAATGAAGAAACCCTAGAAAGAGTTTGCCGTGAAATCCTAAGAGATAAACAAGGAAGTTGGCGTGAAAATCAGAAATATAAAGAAGATTTCGGTTAGATTTTCTAGGGAGATTTTCTAGGGCAATTTTAAAGGAAAGATAAACCCTAGGAGATCTTTTGCCATCCAAGCCAAGAGGAAAAGAAGGAATAGCCGTGTGAATCAAAGAGAAAATAAAAGATTTCGGCAAAGAGATTTTCTAGGGCAATTTTTAAGGAAAGAAAATATGTGTGGAGACCAAGAAATGGCTAAAAAGGAGTCTAGATTCATCCCTAGAATTCCTAAAGGAAGTTTGGCCGAATTGAAACAAGAAAAATCAAAAATTATCTCAAGGAATTTCGGCCAAGATTTCTAGGGAATTAAAAGAAAATTTTGTGATTGGTCGAACCACCTCATAGGGCTTATGTGGCAAGCAAGCATTGGAGGAAATTATGTGGAGTTATCACATTGTTGCCGTGAGATTATTGAGGGAGCACACGGCTTGGAGAGCAAAGAGGCCGTCCCCTATATATACTCCCCTTTTCTCAACGTCGGGGGTTCTCTCTTTTATGTTTACACTTTAGAAAAAAAATCAGAAAATACCTAGTGTTGCCGTGAGGTTGTTCTCTCCTTTCTCCATCCTCTAGTCATCTCCACGAGTTCAAGCAAGGCCAAAGAAGAAGAAGAGAAGCCGTGAGCATCATCAACCATCACCAACCTTGAAGCTTGCTTTCGAGATTCAAGAGATCACAACATCATCTTCATCCACGGTGTAATCCGATTCTCCTTTGTAACCTTTTCTTTGAATTTCGTTGGTTATGAACTAGTTGACATATGTGTTTGAACAAAGTATTATTTCTGGAATTTTTATATGATTGAATGAAATTTTCAGATTCTATTATTGTAATTCGAAGGTTGCTTATGTGAGTTTGTTTAATTAAATTTGCTTTATAGATATCTTTCGTATTTTAATCTTATGTGGTTCGAAACACTTAGGGTTTTTGTATGAATGGTGCTACAATTTAAGAACATGAATCAACTTTTTGTTTTTGTGTTCTTGAATCGAAAAGTAGTAAAGGTTTTATGCAAAAACCGAATTTAATTAAAGAGGATTGCAATTAGGTGAACTTTTTCATACTAAGTTGCACACTTGAGTTGATAGCCTTTCTATGTGTTTATTGCGTTGAACATGCCATGATTGACTAGCTTTCTAGGGCTTGAATGCATCTTTGATAGGATTAGTCTTTGTGCTTTCACTTAGAATAATTAGCATTGAAAAGTAAAAATGGGAAATTGTTTGCTTTCTAACGTTTCACATGATCAACTCCTCTCTCTTGACTTAGATGAATAATATTAGGGTTTGAATCGATTTTAATCATAGTTTTGGGTTTTGATCTTTGTTCTCTCATTCCATTCGTATAGTTGTGTTTTGTGTTTTACTTGTTTTCTTTACTTAGGTTAATTTTCGAAATCCAAATCCAAAATCCCCCCTTTTTCGTAAATATGTTTATATTGTGTAAATAATATACTTTGTTTTAATTTTAATTGTTTGTTTGTTTGACAATGACAGGTGTACCCTCAATCCCCGGAATAGAACGATCCCTATTTACTTTTACTACTAATGACATTTCAGGGTTAAATTATGCGCTTGCTTTGAGCGTATCAATTTTTGGCGCTGTTGCCGGGGATTGAAAAATCACTTGTTAAATATGTGAATATTTGTTTTGTTTTTATGTTGTGTTCGAAAAAAATAAATATTTACTTGTTAATTGTTTGTAATTCTCGAAATTTAGATTAATTACTTAGGTTGTTATTTATATTATTGAATACAAATTTTAATTTTGATTTGTAAATTAAAGAAGGAATAGGTGAAGTCGTGTTTATTAATATTGGCCTGAACCCCTTATTGGTACCTAGTTCAGGTCTCTTAAGGTTGAGGGCGGCCTTTATTAACATTCATTGAACTGTCTTCACACTTAGGACCTTTTTCATCCAAGTAAGTATAGCCTATGTGGGATGGTGTCTAGGAAGGGGACAACGCTCATGACAGGTTCTTGAATCCAGAAGTGCGTGCAAATGGGCCTAAACCACAATGTGGGAGTAGCTCATGCCAAAATGGATTCTACCTCTCGTGGTCGCCCTCCCCTACCTGGCCATTTCAGTAAGGTTGCCCAAAGGATGTAGGAGGGACTTTGTGTCTAGACGACTATACTTGGGCCGCACGTCCACTTGATTTACCACTTGGAATTTAATTTGAAATCAATGACATATATAACAAACGAAAATGTTGTGATGCACTAAGGTATATTGGATTAAACATAGTCTTGAAAAGGGTAGTTGTTTCAGTCCCATTGCACATCGAGACTCCCTGTTCCTGTACCTAAGTGTTGAAAATAATTGTAAAGAAAAGGAAACAATAAAAATATTTGTACTTAATTTCTTAAAAAAAAAAAAAAAAAAAAAAGAGAAAAGAAAAATACGTGTCACGTTTGTTGTCTTGTTTGAAAGATTTTGTATAAAATGTGTCTAATCTTGTTATACAAAAGAAAAGAAAAGAATTAATTGTGAATATCGTTAAATTCTTGATTGTTATAAGTGTGTAAAATCGTATGAGTAGATAAGGGCCCTTTTGTTAATATTAGCCTTAACCCTTCATTAGTGCCTTTCTGGGGTCTTATGAGGTTGAGGGCGGCTTTTATTAGCATTTGGAGAACTGTCTAACACTGATAGGAGCATTTTAATGCGACGTTTTAACTGCAGTTCCCTACATTTTCTGCGTTATTTCCTTAATAAAACTCTGTTTAGGAAAGTTTCCATTCTTCGATTGGGAAAGTTCCTATTTGTAGAAAGTTTCTATTTTTGTAGTTTCTATTTTTCATTTTTGGAAAGTTTCCATTTTCAGTTTAGGAAAGTTTCTATTTTTCTTACTAGTTTCTATTTTCAGGACCTCGGAGCTAAAAAGTGGAAATGAACTCACAAATGGAAAGAGGAGCTCGCCAATGTTGGAAGGAGACAAAATGAGATACAAAGGGCTGCATAAATAAGCTGAAAAGAAGAAATGAAGTTTTCCTGGTTCAACCAGGAAATCCTGTTTCAACCAGGAAACCTTGTCCAGAAGAGGAAACCCTGCCAAAACAAGACTCTTGAGTCAACCAAGAAAGGAAAGCAGAAAAATGAAGTGTCATGGCATTGAAAGAAGCTTCTTGAAGACATTAGAAGATGACATAGCTTGAAGGTGACGCACAAAGGCCCAAGAACTCTCAAGAGGTTATGGATTTCGGCAAATGGATAAAGGCCCATGGAAATTAGGGTTTGTGACACATGAGAGATATTTTTGGAGAATATATATGTGTTTGCCGTAAAATACAAAGAGGAAAAGGAGGAGGCAACATGAAAATCTGAAAATATAATTGAAGACTTTGATTGGAGTAATTCAAGGGAGATTTTTAAGGGCAAAGAGATATTCTTGGAAGATTTAAATGTGATTTTTGGCCGAAAATGGTGAAGCAAATCAGCATTTATTTATGGAATTTCGGCAATTACTTTCCCAAGGATATTTGTGGCCGAAATTGGTGAAGCAAATCAGAATTTATTTATGGAATTTCGGCAATTACTCTCTCCTAAGATATTCTTGGCCGAAATTAATGAAGAAAATCAGAAAATCCTTATATAATTTCGGCAAGGATATATATTAAAGGAATTTAGGGAATTAATTTGGAGAGTTTTGATTGGTTAGATGACACACCAAGGCTTACTTGGCATTCTACGATTGGTTGGACCACATCACAAGGCTTACTTGGCATCATACCATTGGTTGAAGTGATGTGGAAATTTCTGATTGCTTGGAGAACCCTAGCCGTGCCCCTATATATTCTCCCATTTTCTCAACGTCAGGGGTTCCTCTGCTCCATACAATTTACACTTTAGAAAAAATCAGAAAATCTTCTTAGCATAGCCGTGAGTTTCTCCATCCTCTAGTCATCTCCACGAGTTCAAGCAAGGCCAAGGGAGAAGAAGCGTAGCCGTGAGCATCCATCATCCATCTCCAACCTTGAAGCTTGCTTTCGAGATTCAAGAGACCACCACATCAATCGTTCATCACCATCTCCATCTCACGGTGTAATCCGATTCTCCTTTGTAACCTTTGCTTTGAATTTCGTTGGTTATGAACTAGTTGACATATGTGTTTGAACAAATATTAATTTCTGGAATTTTTATGATTAATTGAGAATTTTCAGATTCATATTATTGTTCTTCGAGAGTTGCTTATGTGGGTTTGTTTAATTAAATTTGCGTTATAGATAACTTTTGTATTTTAATCTTATGTGGTTGCAAACACTTAGGGTTTCGATATAATTGGTGCTAGGTTTAAGAACATGAAATCGACTTTTCGTTTTGTGTAAACTTGAATCAAAGTAGTAAAGGTTTTGTGCAAAGACCGAATTTAATTAACGAGGATTGCAATTAGGTGGACTTTTCCATACTAAGTTGTCCACTTGAGTTGATAGCCTTTCTCTATGTGTAATGCGTTAAACATGACATGATTGACTAGCTTTCTAGGGTTTGATTGCATGTTTGATAGGATTAATCTAGGTGCTTTTGCTTAGGTTAATTAGCATTGAAAAGTAAAAAATGGGAATTCATTTGCTTTCGAATGTTTCACATGATCAACTCCTTTCTCATGACTTAGATGAACAATATTAGGGTTTGAGTCGATTTTAATCATATGTTTTGGTTTTTGATCTTTGTTCTCTCATTCCATTTGTATTTTTATGTTTTTGCATTTTAATTGTTTTGTTAACTTAGTTTTATTTTCGAAAAACCAAAAACAAAATCCCCCCTTTTTTCGTGTAAAATGTTTATAGTTGTGAATATATTTGTGAATATTATACTTTGTTTTAATTTTAATTGTTTAACTGTTTGACAATGACAGGTGTACCCTCAATCCCCGGAATAGAACGATCCCTACTTGCTTATACTACTAATGACATTTCAGGGTTAAATTATGCGCTTGCTTAGAGTGCATCAAACACATGAGTTCTTTCCAAGCTGAGTAAGGGGCATATAGATGGTGTCTTAGGTTGAGACCCTGGGTGATGGGTTCAAATTGGATCTCAGAGACACTATAGACCGTGAGTAAACCACAATGTGGGAGTAGCCAATAGGGGCCTAAACCTCAATGAGGGAGTAGCCTCCGTAGTGTCACCAAAATGAGTCCTCCCTCTCACTTACCTCTTAATCTGGCCATCTTGCCTTCTGAAATAAAGGAAAGCAACTTATGTCTAGGCGACTATCCCTAGATCGTATCTCACCAATAGTAGTGGTTTCTATTGGGCTCGACTTACAACTTGTAATCAACTGAGATATTAACTTTATTTGTAAAGATAATAATACACTTGAACATAACCTCCACATGTAAATTGTGTTGTTTTGTACATTTTATACTTGTATAAACGTCTTACGAAGTATATTTGTGAAATTTGTGGAAATTTTGTAATTTATACTTCTCTTTATACTTATAAATTTGTGAATAGTAAATCGTGAATAGTAATTCGTGAATAGTGACGTCTATGTACAAATCATTAACTTGTATTTAATTCACTATACAAATTACTAACTTCTCTAATTCTTAATGATGTTCAGGATTTCTATGAATGACCGAGCCTTCTAGACCCTCTACAATAAAAGAAATTGAAGCAAGGCTCGCTCGTTTGAAGAATCCTTCACTTCTTGAGTACACAAGCCCCTCCCCTTCGACATACAAGGAATACACAGTTAACAATCAAGGGAGGAGGCTGTTTCCTTCGGAGGAATCCACATCAACTACATCAACTCCATCTCCACCATTACTCACACCACCCCTTCCACCTTCACCACCACATTCACCACCTCCTGAAGAAGAAGAAGAAGAAGATATGGGTGGAAATGCGAATCAGTCCATTAGGGAACTTTCCTCATCAGTGGTTGCAGGAGGACCCCCTTCAGGCATTGTATACCTTGCCCCTGCAGTAGGAAGACAGGCAGAGTTTGAGCTTAAGAGTGGATTGTTGCACAAGCTCCCTATGTTCCATGGCCTTAATATGGAGGATGCTAACAAGCATATCCGAGAATTCCAGTCTGTGTGTGCAAACATGCAACCACAAGGAGCAGATGAGAACATTCTTAAGATGAGGGCATTTCCATTCTCTCTCGCTGACAGAGCCAAAGATTGGTTATATGAGCTTCCTGCAGGACGTATCACATCATGGGACATAATGATGAAGGCCTTTTTGGAAAAGTACTTCCCAACTTCGAAGGTCATAGCACTTAGAAAGAAGCTCAGTGGAATCGAGCAAGCTCAAGATGAGTCCTATTCTGCCTATTATGAGAGGTTCAATTCCTTACTTGCACAATGTCCTCAACATCAGATGAAGGATGAGAACCTACTTACATGCTTTTATGAAGGACTCCCTTAGAAAGGCAAATGCTTGATGCTGCAGCTGGAGGAGCTTTTGTGGATTAGTTGATGCGGTCTAGAGCAAGCGCATAATTTAACCCTGAAAATATCGTTAGTAGTATAAGCAAATAGGGATCGTTCTATTCCGGGGATTGAGGGTACACCTGTCATTGTCAAACATTTAAAGAGTTAATAAAAACACAAAGTATAATATTTACAAAAATAAACAAATTATATACATTTTACATGAAATTAAAGGGGGAATTTTGTTTTTGGTTTTTCGAAAATAAAACTAAGTTAACAAAACAATTAAAATGCAAAAACATAAAAATACGAATGGAATGAGAGAACAAAGATCAAAATCGAAACATATGATTAAAATTGACTCAAACCCTAATATTGTTCATCTAAGTCATGAGAAAGGAGTTGATCATGTGAAACATTCGAAAGCAAATGAATTCCCATTTTTTACTTTTCAATGCTAATTAACCTAAGCGAAAGCACCTAGATTAATCCTATCAAACATGCAATCAAACCCTAGAAAGCTAGTCAATCATGTCATGTTTAACGCATTACACATAGAGAAAGGCT
This sequence comes from Rosa chinensis, assembly GCF_002994745.2. Lineage (NCBI taxonomy): Eukaryota > Viridiplantae > Streptophyta > Magnoliopsida > Rosales > Rosaceae > Rosa > Rosa chinensis. The sequence goes on along the minus strand of NC_037094.1, from coordinate 40,596,611 downwards.
ATCAACTCAAGTGTACAACTTAGTATGGAAAAGTCCACCTAATTGCAATCCTCGTTAATTAAATTCGATCTTTGTACAAAACCTTTACTACTTTGATTCAAGTTTACACAAAACGAAAAGTCGATTTCATGTTCTTAAACCTAGCACCAATTATATCGAAACCCTAAGTGTTTGCAACCACATAAGATTAAAATACAAAAGTTATCTATAACGCAAATTTAATTAAACAAACCCACATAAGCAACTCTCGAATCACAATAATATGAATCTGAAAATTCTCAATTAATCATAAAAATTCCAGAAATTAATATTTGTTCAAACACATATGTCAACTAGTTCATAACCAACGAAATTCAAAGCAAAGGTTACAAAGGAGAATCGGATTACACCGTGAGATGGGGATGGTGATGAACGATTGATGTGGTGGTCTCTTGAATCTCGAAAGCAAGCTTCAAGGTTGGAGATGGATGATGGATGCTCACGGCTATGCTTCTTCTCCCTTGGCCTTGCTTGAACTCGTGGAGATGACTAGAGGATGGAGAAACTCACGGCTATGCTAAGAAGATTTTCTGATTTTTTTCTAAAGTGTAAATTGTATGGGGGAGAGGAACCCTTCTCAACGTCAAAGAGGTGGGTATATATAGGAGCACGGCTAGGGTTCACAAAGCAATCAGAATTTTCCACATAGCTTCAACCAATGATAATTCGCCAAGTAAGCTTGTGATGTGGTCCAACCAATCATAGAATGCCAAGTAAGCCTTGTGATGTGTTCCAACCAATCAAAATTCTCTAAAATAACTCCCTAATATTTAATTGCCGAATTTCCTTGAAATTATTCTGATTTTCTTCATGAATTTCGGCTAACATTCCTTTAGGGAATTTAGGGATGAATCTAGACGCCTTTTTAGCTTTTCCTTGGTGCACACATATTTTCCTTCCATAAATATCTCCCTTGAATCTCTCTTGGCGTCATCTCCTTGATTATTTCTGATTTTCACGTTGGCAATCACACCAAATTATTCCTCCAACAATATTTCTTTCCATAAAAGTCTCCCAAGAAAATCTCTCCTTGAAATCCTCAATCAGTCATCTTTAATTCCCACATTGTCACCTTGTTTTTCCATGTCATCTTCATGAAGCTTCTCGTTCCATTTATGAACTCAATTCAGCTTATTTATTCCAAAAACCTGAAAATAGAAGCTTTCTAAAATAAGAAATGGAAACTTTCTTAAACTAAAATGGAAACTTTCTAAAAATGGAAAATAGAAACTACAAAACGGAAACTTTCTACAATTAGGAACTTTCCCATTCGAAGAATGGAAACTTTCCTAAACAGAGTTTTATTAAGGAAATAACGCAGAAAATATAGGGAAATAACAGTTAAAACGTCACATTAAAATGCTCCTATCATTAGTCACCTGTGGCTGGGAAGGAACTCATAGCTAATCGTGCCCTAAACACCCAACAATATGAGGGTATGGGTCACCCTATTCGTAGGGTACATGAAGTGAGAAAAAATACTGCCATTGAAGACCAACTGAATAAGCTCACCCTCCTCATGAACCAAGTCATAAGTTCTAAGGGGCCAGGCGCCTCAATAGCTTGTGGGGTATGCTCTATGCAAGGGCATGTTACAGATCACTGCCCTCAACTAAATGAAAATGGTGGATGGGAATTTGCAAATGCCATTGGAGGGTATCAAGGGGGACCTCAACGTCCTAAGTATGATCCTTATTCAAATACCTACAACCCAAGATGGAGGGACCATCCCAACTTCAAGTGGACCAACAATGAGAACGTTCAGAATCCTCTTGGTGGGAACTTCCAACGTCCTCAAGGCCCTTCCTTTCAAGGGCCTCCCTTTCAGAAGCCTTACATGCATCCTCAACAGAACTCAGGAAATTCCAATTCTCACTATGATAAAACGTTGGAAGCCTTGACTAATTTCTACCCAAGCTTTGACAAACTCTACACAGGCTTTGATTCAAGGACAGCAGACCCACACCAAGGATATTGCAGACCTTAAGAAGCAAATGGGTCAAGTTGTGGACTTCATGAGCAAGATCCACGAAACTAGAAAGCTCCCTAGTAATACAATACCTAACCCTAAGGGTAATGTGGAGAATGCATCAGTTGTTACTACAAGGAGTGGAAGAACATTCATGGATCACCATAAACAAACCAAGGATGCCCAAGCAAGCATTGAGATTGAGAAAGATGAGCCAACCAAGTTGGGACTTGAGAAAGATCCTGCAACGTCCAAGGTAAAGGATAGGACGTCCTCACCTCCTAAGGCAATTCCAGAAAGTAAAGGTAACAATTCTAACTTATCCAATTCGGTTATTGCTAATAGTTCTTCTCCTTGCATGCCCTTCCCACGCAGGTTTGCCAAATCTAAGAAGGATGAGAGTGACCAAGCTATCTTGGAAACTTTCAAGAAGGTGCAAGTGAATTTACCTCTTCTAGAGGCCATCAAGCAAGTGCCTAAATATGCCAAGTTCCTAAAGGAGCTATGTACTACAAGAAGAGTAAACCGTGAAAAGGAGGTGGTAAAGGTAAGTGAGAACGTTTCTGCCCTCATTCAGAGGAAGCTGCCCCCAAAATGTAAGGATCCTGGAAGTTTCACCATTCCTTGTACTATTGGTAACTCAAACTTTAAGAATGCCATGCTAGACCTAGGAGCATCTGTGAATGTTATGCCCTACTCTGTTTATGAAACCCTAGGTCTAGGTGATAGGAGCATTTTAATGCGACGTTTTAACTGCATTTCCCTACATTTTCTGCGTTATTTCCTTAATAAAACTCTGTTTAGGAAAGTTTCCATTCTTCGATTGGGAAAGTTCCTATTTGTAGAAAGTTTCTATTTTTGTAGTTTCTATTTTTCATTTTTGGAAAGTTTCCATTTTCAGTTTAGGAAAGTTTCTATTTTTCTTACTAGTTTCTATTTTCAGGACCTCGGAGCTAAAAAGTGGAAATGAACTCACAAATGGAAAGAGGAGCTCGCCAATGTTGGAAGGAGACAAAATGAGATACAAAGGGCTGCATAAATAAGCTGAAAAGAAGAAATGAAGTTTTCCTGGTTCAACCAGGAAATCCTGTTTCAACCAGGAAACCTTGTCCAGAAGAGGAAACCCTGCCAAAACAAGACTCTTGAGTCAACCAAGAAAGGAAAGCAGAAAAATGAAGTGTCATGGCATTGAAAGAAGCTTCTTGAAGACATTAGAAGATGACATAGCTTGAAGGTGACGCACAAAGGCCCAAGAACTCTCAAGAGGTTATGGATTTCGGCAAATGGATAAAGGCCCATGGAAATTAGGGTTTGTGACACATGAGAGATATTTTTGGAGAATATATATGTGTTTGCCGTAAAATACAAAGAGGAAAAGGAGGAGGCAACATGAAAATCTGAAAATATAATTGAAGACTTTGATTGGAGTAATTCAAGGGAGATTTTTAAGGGCAAAGAGATATTCTTGGAAGATTTAAATGTGATTTTTGGCCGAAAATGGTGAAGCAAATCAGCATTTATTTATGGAATTTCGGCAATTACTTTCCCAAGGATATTTGTGGCCGAAATTGGTGAAGCAAATCAGAATTTATTTATGGAATTTCGGCAATTACTCTCTCCTAAGATATTCTTGGCCGAAATTAATGAAGAAAATCAGAAAATCCTTATATAATTTCGGCAAGGATATATATTAAAGGAATTTAGGGAATTAATTTGGAGAGTTTTGATTGGTTAGATGACACACCAAGGCTTACTTGGCATTCTACGATTGGTTGGACCACATCACAAGGCTTACTTGGCATCATACCATTGGTTGAAGTGATGTGAAAATTTCTGATTGCTTGGAGAACCCTAGCCGTGCCCCTATATATTCTCCCCTTTTCTCAACTTCAGGGGTTCCTCTCCCCCATACAATTTACACTTTAGAAAAAAATCAGAAAATCTTCTTAGCATAGCCGTGAGTTTCTCCATCCTCTAGTCATCTCCACGAGTTCAAGCAAGGCCAAGGGAGAAGAAGAATTGCCGTGAGCATCATCATCCACCACCATCCTTGAAGCTTGCTTTCGAGATTCAAGAGACCACTACATCAATCGTTCATCACCATCTCCATCTCACGGTGTAATCCGATTCTCCTTTGTAACCTTTGCTTTGAATTTCGTTGGTTATGAACTAGTTGACATATGTGTTTGAACAAATATTAATTTCTGGAATTTTATGATTAATTGAGAATTTTCAGATTCATATATTGTGATTCGAGAGTTGCTTATGTGAGTTTGTTTAATTAAATTTGCGTTATAGATAACTTTTGTATTTTAATCTTATGTGGTTGCAAACACTTAGGGTTTTGATATAATTGGTGCTAGATTTAAGAACATGAAATCGACTTTTCGTTTTGTGTAAACTTGAATCAAAGTAGTAAAGGTTTTGTACAAAGATCGAATTTAATTAACGAGGATTGCAATTAGGTGGACTTTTCCATACTAAGTTGTACACTTGAGTTGATAGCCTTTCTCTATGTGTAATGCGTTAAACATGACATGATTGACTAGCTTTCTAGGGTTTGATTGCATGTTTGATAGGATTAATCTAGGTGCTTTCGCTTAGGTTAATTAGCATTGAAAAGTAAAAAATGGGAATTCATTTGCTTTCGAATGTTTCACATGATCAACTCCTTTCTCATGACTTAGATGAACAATATTAGGGTTTGAGTCAATTTTAATCATATATTTCAGTTTTGATCTTTGTTCTCTCATCCCATTTGTATTTTTATGTTTGTGCATTTTAATTGTTTTCTTAACTTAATTTATTTTCAAAACCCAAAAACAAAATCTCCCCCCTTTTCGTAAATAATGTTTATACTTGTGAATATCTTTGTGAATATTATACTTTGTTTTAATTTTAATTGTTTAATTGTTTGACAATGACAGGTGTACCCTCAATCCCCGGAATAGAACGATCCCTATTTATATTACGTACTACTAATGACATTTCAGGGTTAAATTATGCGCTTGCTTTTTAGCTGCATCAATTTTTGGCGCCGTTGCCGGGGATTGAAAAATCACTTGTTAAATTGTGAATATTTGTTGTATATATTTTGTTCGAAACATAGATTAATTAATTTACTTAGGTTGTTTTTTATATTGTTGAATACGAGTTTTAATTGTAAGTTGTAAATTGAATGGAATAGGTGAAGTCGCGTTTGTTAATATTGGCCTAAACCCCTTATTGGTACCTAGTTCAGGTCCCTTAAGGTTGAGGGCGGCCTTTATTAACACTTGTTGAACTGTCTTCACACTTAGGACCTTTTTCATCTTAGTAAGTATAGCCTATGTGGAATGGTGTCTAGGAAGGGGACAAAGTTCATGACGGGTTTTTGAATCCAGAAGTGCTTACAAATGGGCCTAAACCACTATGTGGGAGTAGCTCATGCCAAAATGGATTTTTCCTCTCGTGTTCGTCCTCCCCCACCTGGCCATTTCAGTAAGGTTGCCCAAAGGATGTAAGAGGGACTTTGTGTCTAGACGACTATACTTGGGCCGCATGTCCAACTTGATTTACTGCTTGGAATTAGATTTGATATCAATAATATTTATGACAAAAGAAAATGTAACAAAATGTTGTGATACACTAAGGTAGGAAAAAAAACATTTGTGTAAATATTTTTCATTTTTTTTTTTACTCACTTGTGTACTTAACTTGTGTCTTATGTACTGACTTGTTAACTTGTGTACTTAACTTGTTAATATTACATGTAGTTTGTAATTCACTAACTTGTTATACTTGTTTATATATATATATATATATATTTTTTTTTTTGTATTTCTTTGTTAATTATAGTCACTAACTTTATTTAATGGAGGTACCGTCTGGTTGAAAGACGTTAAATTCAAGCGCTGCTTGGGAGGCAACCCAATTCAGAAGCAGCTGTGAAGGAGTCTTCAATAACACAGATTTGCTTTCTCTTTCGCTATTTCTTTTACTTTATAATTTTCTCCTTTATTTTTGTAGTCTTTTCGTAAATTCCATTCATATATGCTTAATTGTTTCATTGCATGCTTATGATTGATTACATTGAGGACAATGCAATATTTAAGTGTGGGGGAAGGGATTTACACTTTTATCTTGAGTCATATATTGAAAAATACAAAAAAAGTGAAAAATGTCAAAAATTTAAAAATTTTCGTTGCTTTTGTTTTTGTTTTGAGTCTTAGGATGCCCTTTCAACTGTCTAGGATGATTCTATATCTCTGAAATCATGATTAAAAGAGGATCACAAAATTGAGATGATTTCTAAAATGGTATTCTTTGGTTAATTGAGATATATGAAAAATGTATGCATGTGTAGTGGATATGGATTTCGTGACTTTGGTACAGAATATGAGCATGTTAAGATGAGTTTTGATTCATATAAACCCATGTGAGATAATTGAGCCCATGTCCCTTTTTCTTGGAGTGAATCGAAAATATATATTCTTATTTTCTTGGCGATGTTTTGATGATCTCATTATTCTTTCATCTTGATTGACTACTTGCCATAGATTAAGTTTGATGGACTAGAGAATGCTAGAATTCACTCTTGTGCTTGTTGAAACGTTATATCAATACATGGCCCTGATTCTGGAAAGGATAGAGGCACCCTAGGAATTACCACCATTGACAAATAAACCTGTGTCCTTAATTGTGCCAGTCGTGGGACCCCCCTAGATAAGCCCCTTTGAGCCTACATTAAGCCTTTTCATTCATCACCCTTAAAATCCTTAACCATGAAGCTTAGTATAGTTACAACCCTACCCTTTATTCTAAAAACTTAGTGGAGCTATCTTTTGAGACATACTACGTGGGTTTGGTGCTAAGGATGAAAATTGAGAAGAGGTGAAAGTTCAAGTGTGGGGGTAGACTTATCCATAAAGAAAAAAAAAATGTGTGAAAAAGCCGAGGAAAAGAAAGTGAAAAAGAAAAAATGTGTACGGCTAAAAGAAAGAAAAATGTTTATGGATTTTAGTCCCCCATACTTAGTGATTTTGGAGTTTACTTTGAACTGAAGGCCCATTACAGAAAATATGGCCTTTGTCCAATTCACTTGTGATGCCCCGGAAATTCGTAATTATTTTCCGAGGATTTTCCGGAATTAATTTTATAACTATTGGACGGTTTCGTGGCTCGTGGATGGAGCGGAAGTGTTTCGGGCGAATAATTAATTGAAGAATATGGTATTAGGGGGTTGCCAAAGGTTGACTTTTTATTCATAGGGATTCTCCGAAAACTTCCTTCACGAAAGTTGTAGAGCGCGTCGATACGAGTTCGTGGACATATGGAACGCGAGAATCGGAATTTGTATGAGGAAGTTATGGCCATTGGAAGGAATTTCCATTTTTGTATAAATAGAAGTTTCCCAAGTTGGAAACTTACTATTTTTCATTATTTCCGTTTCCGGAAATCCCTTCTCTCTCTCTCTTCTCTCTCGTTCGCACCTTCATATTCGAAATTATCCGACTGACCCGACCCGGACCCGGTCGATCCGACCCGACTTTTCCGGCGGACTGCGGCTGTCTCCGGCGACGAAACTTTCCAGATAGCATCGTCTCCTCCGTCTGGTCGTCCCTCTGGTGTCCTCTAGCGCCGATTCTCCTCCACAGCGGCGCTACAAGGCGGTGCAGGTTGGTGTTTTCGGACCCGGCCGGAAAACACAACTCCGACGTCGGCAAGGCTTTGAGTTTCCTTAGTTGAGTTCAGAACAAGCTCGCCGATCGATCCTTGGTGGTTGTTTGGATCGATTCACGTGAAACTTCGATCAACTCAGTTGGGATCACTGTTCACGGCTTGTGAGGTAGTTTTCGATCCCTTAGGCTTGTTTTCTGACTTCGATCCTGTTATGAAAGTTCACAAGCATGCTTAGATGAAGCTTTTTGATGTTGGGAGTTTTGTGAAATAATGAGTTTTTGGCCGGCGGCGGTGCACCACCGTCTGTGGCGGTGTTCCGGCGGTGTTCCGGCCACTTAAGGAATTGGTTTTGGTATTATATATGTTCTACTCGTTGATACGAGCGTTTCGATATATAATATGCAAATTTTGGAGTTCGTATGGAATTGTTATGATTTTTGCAGTTTCATACCGATCGATTTATTCGATCCTTGAGGATTTGAGCGTCCGATCGACTTGTGGTTTGGTCACATCGATCGTGGACGTATTCCGAGGACTTTGGGAGGTCTCGGATGTGGTTTTGCCTCGATTGGCGCCACTTTGGGGGATTTTAGTTCAAAACAGGGGTTTCAGACTTAAAATTGGTTATGAATCGTTACTGATTTGAGATCATTGGTGAATAGGTGCTTCTAGAAGGTGAATTGGACGAGTTGTTGGTGATAGTGTACTAGTTCGGTTCTGTATAGAAGACGCAGCGGGATTCTGAGGTGAGTAATCTCACGAAGTTCATATCACGAACGGGTTGACCCTATTTCTTTGAGAGTTATTTAGTTAACTGCAAACTATGGATGGTGTTAGTGACATTTCTGAGTAGATGACTATGTGTGTATATACATATATTATGGGATGTATATATATGCATACGTATTCATGTATTAGTTGTGGATTTGTGGAACAATATGCATGAGTGATGCTTTTTATTGTTTTGGGTTGTGGCTTTTGGAAAACAATTGGTGGGAAATGGTATTTCTATTGTTTTGAAAAGTGTTTGAAGATTTGAGAGTCACAGGTTGTGATTTCTCCTTTTGAATTGATTTAACATGTTGATCTGACGACCGGTGGTCTGAGGATTTGAGAGTCACAGGTTGTGATTTCTCCTTTTGAATTGATTTAACGTGTTGATCTGACGACCGGTGGTCTGAGGATTTGAGAGTCACAGGTTGTGATTTCTCCTTTTGAATTGATTTAACGTTTTGATCTGACGACCGGTGGTCGGAGGATTTGAGAGTCACAGGTTGTGATTTCTCCTTTTGATTTGATTTGACGTTTTGATCTGAGGGTCAGGTTGGCCTAAGGATCCGGGGTTGCAGGTTGCATCCTCATGGCAATATTATATCGTAAGATTGAACCTTGGCCGGGTGACAGGTTACGATTCAGTTAGAGCTCTAGTCTGTCTGCCATCGTACTTTAAGGATCTAAGTAGGTTACTTAAGACTCCTGGGTACATGTTTTGTCCAGGTTGGACTGATTTGTTGTTTTGTCCAGGTTGGACCGATTTGTTGTTTTATCCAGGTTGGATCGATTTATCATATTCTACTTGTTAGGTTAACAATGGGTATGATTTATTTGTGTTGATGTTTTGTCCAGGTTGGACCTATTTGCCGTTCTGTCCAGGTTGGACCTAATTATTGTTTTATCCAGGTTGGATCGATTTATCATATTTGAATTGTTAGGTTAACGATTTATATGATTTTGTCACGGTGTGACTTTCGTTGTTTCTTTTGGGAAAAGAGTATTGTTTTTGGAAGCATGGTATGTTTTCCTTATTCGCGAGTTGAAAGGTTTTCCTCGTTTTTGGCGTGAGTTGTGCATGTGTGGTTTGAGTTACTCATACGGGCTTGCAAAAGCTTACCGGGTTTGTTGTGTGGCAACCCGGTGCACCATTCCAACGGTGTAGGGGTTAATCCTGCAGGTTAGGATAATCGCGCTGAAGCTGAGGTAGTGCCTTTGCAGCTTTACGGTAGGAAGCCAATTTTGTGACTTTACCGTTATAAGGACTTCCGTTGTATAGTTACTCTGAGTAGCCTTTACGTTTTATTTTGTTGTTGACAATTTAATTCGTAAGCTTGTGTAATATATAACTCTTTGGAGCGAGTGTATATTAACTTTGGGGGTTCAGGGCATCAATATGTGTGTAAGTTAAGGGAAAAAGATTTCAGGTATTTCGTATTGATGACTGGACGTTCACGCATATATAATTATGGGGTTATATATATCGATTTTCATGTGTGTAAAATCAGGGGCGTGACATCACTAGAGTTCAAAGGAAGTTTAGAGTGAAGATTGGGCCCAACATGAAGACATTAGGCCCTTTTATGATCACCCCTAGGGAAAGTGACGTTTTTACAATGCCTTGCTGGAATTTCTTGAAGTCTCTACATTTACATGTGCTCTGCTAGGTTTTTAGGACACTTTGATAAATCCTTACCTTTCGTTTCTTTAAACCTTGAGCCTTAGCCCCATTACAACCCTTGAGAAGACCTTCTTGATCCTTAAGATGGGACAGCCCTTGATGTGGAGATGAGTTACAAGAGTTGAACATATGGCTTGGGTCCATCTGTGCAAGTAGTTGGTACCTTTCATGAGATCTTTAAAAGAAAAATATACATGTGCTTTCGTTTCATATAATATGTGATATACTTGCTATCTTTCACATATACTTGAGTGTATAAGCTTTTAAGCATTGCCTTGAATTCTGAGAGAAGAAAGAGTGGATATGCCTTGTGAGGATTGAATCAAACTTGTTTGAAACATGCTTGACAGAACCCATCACCATTGTTACAACCAAGTCCTACTTGTGTATGTGTAAATTATGTGTTTCAATTAACTCTCGAATGCTTAAACATTGACTCTTGGTTAAGTGCTAATCTTGGTGTTGTGAAAGTAAGAGATTGCTGAGACAAAAAGTTGAAGGGCAATAGAATTTTCGTTTGGTTGACTCTTTAAATTTTCGTTGAGTCTTAGTGTGTGTCTTTGTGTGATTTTGCTAAGGGACTAGCAAAAGCTAAGTGTGGGGGAATTTGATAGGAGCATTTTAATGCGACGTTTTAACTGCATTTCCCTACATTTTCTGCGTTATTTCCTTAATAAAACTCTGTTTAGGAAAGTTTCCATTCTTCGATTGGGAAAGTTCCTATTTGTAGAAAGTTTCTATTTTTGTAGTTTCTATTTTTCATTTTTGGAAAGTTTCCATTTTCAGTTTAGGAAAGTTTCTATTTTTCTTACTAGTTTCTATTTTCAGGACCTCGGAGCTAAAAAGTGGAAATGAACTCACAAATGGAAAGAGGAGCTCGCCAATGTTGGAAGGAGACAAAATGAGATACAAAGGGCTGCATAAATAAGCTGAAAAGAAGAAATGAAGTTTTCCTGGTTCAACCAGGAAACCTTGTCCAGAAGAGGAAACCCTGCCAAAACAAGACTCTTGAGTCAACCAAGAAAGGAAAGCAGAAAAATGAAGTGTCATGGCATTGAAAGAAGCTTCTTGAAGACATTAGAAGATGACATAGCTTGAAGGTGACGCACAAAGGCCCAAGAACTCTCAAGAGGTTATGGATTTCGGCAAATGGATAAAGGCCCATGGAAATTAGGGTTTGTGACACATGAGAGATATTTTTGGAGAATATATATGTGTTTGCCGTAAAATACAAAGAGGAAAAGGAGGAGGCAACATGAAAATCTGAAAATATAATTGAAGACTTTGATTGGAGTAATTCAAGGGAGATTTTTAAGGGCAAAGAGATATTCTTGGAAGATTTAAATGTGATTTTTGGCCGAAAATGGTGAAGCAAATCAGCATTTATTTATGGAATTTCGGCAATTACTTTCCCAAGGATATTTGTGGCCGAAATTGGTGAAGCAAATCAGAATTTATTTATGGAATTTCGGCAATTACTCTCTCCTAAGATATTCTTGGCCGAAATTAATGAAGAAAATCAGAAAATCCTTATATAATTTCGGCAAGGATATATATTAAAGGAATTTAGGGAATTAATTTGGAGAGTTTTGATTGGTTAGATGACACACCAAGGCTTACTTGGCATTCTACGATTGGTTGGACCACATCACAAGGCTTACTTGGCATCATACCATTGGTTGAAGTGATGTGGAAATTTCTGATTGCTTGGAGAACCCTAGCCGTGCCCCTATATATTCTCCCCTTTTCTCAACTTCAGGGGTTCCTCTCCCCCATACAATTTACACTTTAGAAAAAAATCAGAAAATCTTCTTAGCATAGCCGTGAGTTTCTCCATCCTCTAGTCATCTCCACGAGTTCAAGCAAGGCCAAGGGAGAAGAAGAATTGCCGTGAGCATCATCATCCACCACCATCCTTGAAGCTTGCTTTCGAGATTCAAGAGACCACTACATCAATCGTTCATCACCATCTCCATCTCACGGTGTAATCCGATTCTCCTTTGTAACCTTTGCTTTGAATTTCGTTGGTTATGAACTAGTTGACATATGTGTTTGAACAAATATTAATTTCTGGAATTTTATGATTAATTGAGAATTTTCAGATTCATATATTGTGATTCGAGAGTTGCTTATGTGAGTTTGTTTAATTAAATTTGCGTTATAGATAACTTTTGTATTTTAATCTTATGTGGTTGCAAACACTTAGGGTTTTGATATAATTGGTGCTAGATTTAAGAACATGAAATCGACTTTTCGTTTTGTGTAAACTTGAATCAAAGTAGTAAAGGTTTTGTACAAAGATCGAATTTAATTAACGAGGATTGCAATTAGGTGGACTTTTCCATACTAAGTTGTACACTTGAGTTGATAGCCTTTCTCTATGTGTAATGCGTTAAACATGACATGATTGACTAGCTTTCTAGGGTTTGATTGCATGTTTGATAGGATTAATCTAGGTGCTTTCGCTTAGGTTAATTAGCATTGAAAAGTAAAAAATGGGAATTCATTTGCTTTCGAATGTTTCACATGATCAACTCCTTTCTCATGACTTAGATGAACAATATTAGGGTTTGAGTCAATTTTAATCATATATTTCAGTTTTGATCTTTGTTCTCTCATCCCATTTGTATTTTTATGTTTGTGCATTTTAATTGTTTTCTTAACTTAATTTATTTTCAAAACCCAAAAACAAAATCTCCCCCCTTTTCGTAAATAATGTTTATACTTGTGAATATCTTTGTGAATATTATACTTTGTTTTAATTTTAATTGTTTAATTGTTTGACAATGACAGGTGTACCCTCAATCCCCGGAATAGAACGATCCCTATTTGCTTATACTACTAACGATATTTATAGGGTTAAATTATGCGCTTGCTTTAGCTGCATCACTAGGGGCACTAAAGTCTGACAATGTTATCATTCAGTTAGCTGACAGGTCCAATGCATACCCTCGAGGTTTGTTGGAAGATGTGCTTGTGCAGGTTAACCATCTTATTTTTCCAGCTGACTTCTATGTGTTGGAAATGGAGGACTCCCCTGTGAGTTCCACTCCATTACTTTTGGGACGTCCTTTCCTAAGGACAGCCAGGACGAAAATAGATGTGTATGCAGGCTCCCTCACCATGGAATTCGATGGTGACATTATTGGCTTCAACATCTTTGAAGCCATGAGGTATCCCATAGATGTTCATGATTGTTTTTCTGTTGATATTTTGGATGAACTTGCGCAGAAGATGTTCGATATTATGCATGAGGATACCATAGTTACTACACTTGAGAGTGGGGTAGGCTACACAAAGGAAGGCATCACCATTCCAGAGGACAAGCTGAAAGACACTTGTGAGGAGAAAATCATTGAGAACGTGTCCTTCCTTGAGGCATCACCCTTTATAGGTAAGTCCATTCTACCTTTGTCCATTCAGTTAAATGCTAACAAGACTTTACCTTCAGTGGTCCAGGCACCAGAACTTGAGCTAAAACCTCTTCCAGACCACTTAAAGTATGTCTACTTAGGGGACAAGGAGACCTTACCTGTGATAGTGTCCTTTGCACTCACGCCTTCACAAGAGGATAACTTGGTAGAAATGTTGAAGAGACACAAGACCGCCATAGGATGGACATTGGCGGACATCAAGGGAATCAGCCCTACAACTTGCGTCCATAGGATACTTCTTGAGGAGGGGTCCAAACCCACTAGAGAGGCTCAACGTCATCTCAACCCTCCATTGATGGAAGTTGTGAAGAAGGAGGTCATCAAACTCCTAGATTGTGGGGTGATCTACCCCATTTCAGACTCCAAATGGGTGTCCCCAGTTCAGGTGGTACCCAAGAAGTCTGGGGTAACTGTGGTGAAGAATGCTGAGAATGAGCTGGTGCCCCAGAGGATAGTCACAGGCCACAGAGTATGTATCGACTAACGGCGCCAAAAATTGATGCGCCTGAAAGCAAGCGCATAATTTAACCCTGAAATGTCATTAGTAGTACGTAATAAATAGGGATCGTTCTATTCCGGGGATTGAGGGTACACCTGTCATTGTCAAACAATTAAACAATTAAAATTAAAATAAAGTATAATATTCACAAAGATATTCACAACTATAAACATTGTACACGAAAAGGGGGGATTTTGTTTTTGGTTTTTCGAAAATAAAACTAAGTTAACAAAACAATTAAAATGCAAAAACATAAAAATACGAATGGAATGAGAGAACAAAGATCAAAATCGAAACATATGATTAAAATTGACTCAAACCCTAATATTGTTCATCTAAGTCATGAGAAAGGAGTTGATCATGTGAAACATTCGAAAGCAAATGAATTCCCATTTTTTTACTTTTCAATGCTAATTAACCTAAGTGAAAGCACCTAGATTAATCCTATCAAACATGCAATCAAACCCTAGAAAGCTAGTCAATCATGTCATGTTTAACGCATTAAACATAGAGAAAGGCTATCAACTCAAGTGTACAACTTAGTATGGAAAAGTCCACCTAATTGCAATCCTCGTTAATTAAATTCGATCTTTGTACAAAACCTTTACTACTTTGATTCAAGTTTACACAAAACGAAAAGTCGATTTCATGTTCTTAAACCTAGCACCAATTATATCGAAACCCTAAGTGTTTGCAACCACATAAGATTAAAATACAAAAGTTATCTATAACGCAAATTTAATTAAACAAACCCACATAAGCAACTCTCGAATCACAATAATATGAATCTGAAGATTCTCAATTAATCATAAAAATTTCAGAAATTAATATTTGTTCAAACACATATGTCAACTAGTTCATAACCAACGAAATTCAAAGCAAAGGTTACAAAGGAGAATCGGATTACACCGTGAGATGAGGATGGTGATGAACGATTGATGTGGTGGTCTCTTGAATCTCGAAAGCAAGCTTCAAGGTTGGAGATGGATGATGGATGATGGATGCTCACGGCTATGCTTCTTCTCCCTTGGCCTTGCTTGAACTCGTGGAGATGACTAGAGGATGGAGAAACTCACGGCTATGCTAAGAAGATTTTCTGATTTTTTTCTAAAGTGTAAATTGTATGGGGGGGAGGACCCTTGACGTTGAGAAAGGGGGAGTTTTATATAGGAGCATTGATAGGAGCATTTTAATGCGACGTTTTAACTGCATTTCCCTACATTTTCTGCGTTATTTCCTTAATAAAACCCTGTTTAGGAAAGTTTCCATTCTTTGATTGGGAAAGTTCCTATTTGTAGAAAGTTTCTATTTTCGGTAGTTTCTATTTTTCATTTTTAGAAAGTTTCCCATTTTCAGTTTAGGAAAGTTGCCATTTTTCATTTTTGGAAAGTTTCTATTTTCGGTAGTTTCTATTTTTCATTTTTAGAAAGTTTCCCATTTTCAGTTTAGGAAAGTTGCCATTTTTCATTTTAGGAAAGTTTCTATTTTTCTTACTAGTTTCTATTTTCAGGTCCTTGTCACAAATGAGCTGAAACGAGCTCACAGATGGAGAGAGAAGCTAGCCAACGTTGGAGGGAGACAAGATGAAGTACAAAGGGAAGCACAAATGAGCAGAAATGAAGAAAAGAAGTTTTCCTGGTCCAACCAGGAAACCCTGTCCAGAAAAGGAAAGCTTGCCAAAACAAGACTCTTGAGCCAACCATGAATGGAGATCGAATTAATGAAGTGACATGGCATGAGAGAAGCTTCTTGAAGACTCTAGATGATGACATGGCATAGAGGTGACGCATGGAGGCCCAAAAACTCTCAAGACTTGTTGGATTTTCGGCTAATTGGATAAAAGCCCACAAGAGCCCATGGAACTAGGGTTTGTGACGCAAACCCTAGCCCTAAAGATGTTTTGCCGTGAATTTGCAAGAGAGAAACAAGGAGGTGACGTGGAAAATCAGAAATTAAAAGGAGATTTTCTAGGGAGATTTTCTAGGGCTATTTTTATGGAAATAAATCAAGAGATAAACCCTAGAAGACTCCTAGCCGTCCAAGCCAAGAGGAAAACAAGGGAATGCCGTGCAAACCCTAGGGAATTCGGCCAAGAGATAATGAAGAGAGAAATTAGGGTTTTTGCCGTGCAAACCCTAGGGAATTCGGCCAAGTTCCATTCTTTACGTTTATACTTTGAGAAAAAAATCAGAAAACAATACTTGTTCATACATATGTGTCAACTAAGGCAAAACCAACGAAAATTACAAAGCAAAGGTACAAGGAGAATCGGATTACACCGTGATGGAGATGAGATGGATGAAATGATGATGTGGTCTCTTGAATTTCGAAAGCAATCTTCAAGGTGGAGGGTGGATGGTATGCACGGCTTGTCTTCTTCTTCCTTGGCCTTGCTTGCACTTCGTGGTTGCCCTAGAGGATGGAGAGGAGCACGGCTAAGCTAGAGAGTTTTCTGATTTTTTTCTCAAAGTATAAACGTAAAGAATGGAACTTGGGAACTCCAAAACGTTGAGAAGAGGGGAGGTTATATAGGGGACGGCCAACTTGCTCTCCAAGCCGTGTAAACCTTATGGAATTAATCTGAAAATTCCACATAATTTCCTCCAATAATATCTTGCCAAATAAGCCCTATGAGGTGGTTCAACCAATCACAAAATTCCATTTAATTCCCTAACAATCTTGGCCGAAATTCCCTTGATAATATTCTGATTTTATACTTTAAATTCGGCCAAAATTCCTTTAGGGAATATAGGAATGTATCTAGACTTCTTTTGAGCTTTTCTTGGTCTCCACCTTTTTCTCTTTCCTTTTATTTCTCCCTTGAATCTCTCCTTGCCGAATTCTCTAGGGTTTCTTCTTTAATTCACGGCAATTCCTTCTTTTCCTCTTGGAATTCCACGGCAATAATATCTCTAGGGTTTATCTCCAAGTATTTTCTTTCCATAAAAATAGCCCTAGAAAATCTCCCTAGAAAATCTCTTCTTATTTTCTGATTTTTAACGCCAACTTCCTTGTTTCTCTCTTGCTTTGGACGGCAAATTCTCCCCTAGGGTTTATTCATGCGTCATAAACCCTACTTGCATGGGCTTAATGGGCCTTTGATCCATTTGCCGAAAATCCACTTCATTCTTGAGAGTTCTTGGGCCTCCATGTGCCACCTTTATGCCATGTCACCATCTAGAGTCTTCAAGAAGCTTCTCTCATGCCATGTCACTTCATTAATTCGATCTCCATTCATGGTTGGCTCAAGAGTCTTGTTTTGGCAAGCTTTCCTTTTCTGGACAGGGTTTCCTGGTTGGACCAGGAAAACTTCTTTTCTTCATTTCTGCTCATTTGTGCTTCCCTTTGTACTTCATCTTGTCTCCCTCCAACGTTGGCTAGCTTCTCTCTCCATTTGTGAGCTCGTTTCAGCTCATTTGTGACAAGGACCTGAAAATAGAAACTAGTAAGAAAAATAGAAACTTTCCTAAAATGAAAAATGGCAACTTTCCTACTGAAAATGGAAAACTTTCTAAAAATGAAAAATAGAAACTACCGAAAATGGAAACTTACTAAAAATGATAAATAGAAACTACAAAAATAGAAACTTTCTACAAATAGGAACTTTCCCAATCAAAGAATGGAAACTTTCCTAAACAGAGTTTTATTAAGGAAATAACGCAGAAAGTACAGGGAAATGCAGTTAAAACGTCGCATTAAAATGCTCCTATCAAATTCCCCCACACTTAGCTTTTGCTAGTCCCTTAGCAAAATCACACTAAGACTCAACGAAAATTTAAAGACTCTACAAAAACAATGACTCTATTGCCCTTCAACTATTTGTCTCAGCAATCTCTTACTTTCACAACACCAAGATTAGCACTCAACCAAGATTCAATGTTTAAGCATTCGAGAGTTAATTAAAACACATAATTTACACATACACAAGTAGGACTTGGTTGTACAATGGTGATGGGTTCTGTTAAGCATGCTTCAAACAAGTATGATTCAAATCCTCACAAGTTATATCCACTCTTTCTTCTCTCAGATCATGGCAATGCTTAAAAGCTTATACACTCAAGTATATGTGAAAGATAGCAAGTATATCACATAATTCAAGAAACGAAAGCACATGTATAATTTTCTTTAAAGATCTCATGAAGGATACCAACTACTTGCACAGATGGACCCAAGCCATAGGTTCAACTCTTGTAACTCATCTCCACATCAAGGGCTGTCCCATCTTAAGGATCAAGAAGGTCTTATCAAGAGTTGTAATGGGGCCAAGGCTCAAGGTTTAAAGAAATGAAGGATAAGGAATTATCAAAGTGTCCTAAAAACCTAGTAGAGCATATGTAGATGTAGAGACCTCAAGAAATCCACCAAGGCATTGCAAAAACGTCACTTTCCCTAGAGGTAACATAAAAGGGCCTAATGTCTTCATGTTGGGCCCAATCTTCATTGTAAACTTCCCTTGAACTATAGTGAATGGACAAAGGCCAAATTTTTCTGTAGTGGGCCTTCAGTTAAAGTAAACTCCAAAATCACTAAGTATGGGGGACTAAAATCCATAAACTTTTCTTTTCTAGCCGTACACAATTTTCTTTTCTTTTCATTTTTTCATGGCTTTCACATATTTTCTTCTTTATGGATAAGTCTACCCCCACACTTTAACTTTCACCTCTTCTCAATCTTCATCCTTGGCACCAAACCCATGTAGTATGTCTCAAAAGATAGCTCCACTAAGTTCTTAGAACAAAGGGTAGGGTTGTAACTATACTAAGCTTCATGGTTAAGGGTTTTAAGGGTGATGAATGAAAAGGCTTAATGTAGGCTCAAATGGGCTTATCTAGGGGAGTCCCACGACGGGCACAATTAGGGACACAGGTTTATTTGGCAATGGTGGTAATTCCTAGGGCGCCTCTATCCCTTCCAGAATCAGGGCCATGTATTGATATAACGTCTCAACAAGCACAAGAGTGAATTCTAGCATTCTCTAGTCCATCAAACTTAATCTATGGCAAGCAATCAATCAAGTGAAAGAATAATGAGATCATCAAAATATCGCCAAGAAATTAAGAATATATATTTTCGATTTTTACTCCAAGAAAAAGGGACATGGCTCAAATATCTCACATGGGCTTTATGAATCAAAACTTATCTTAACATGCTCATATTTTCTGTACCAAAGTTTCGAAATCCATATCCACTACACATGCATACATTTTTCATATATCTCAATTAACCAAAGAATACCATTTAAAATCATCTCAATATTGTGATCCTCTTTTAGTCATGATTTCAGAGATATAGAATCATCCTAGACAGTTGAAAGGGCACCCTAAGACTCCAAAACAAAAGCAAAAGCAACGAAATTTTTTTTAAATTTTTGACATTTTTCAATTTTTTTGTATTTTTCAATATATATGACTCAAAATATGACTCAAAACAAAAGTATAAATCCCTTCCCCCACACTTAAATATTGCATTGTCCTCAATGTAATCAAGAATAAGCATGCAATGAAACAAGTAAGCATATAGGGATGGAATTTACGAAAATGACTACCAAAATAAAGAAAAATTGGAGAAGTAAAAGGGAGAGATAAAACAAATCTGCGTTGACGACTCCTCCACAGCTACTTCTGAATTGGGTTGCCTCCCAAGCAGCGCTTAATGTTTATAGTCTTTCAGCCTAGACTTGTACCTCCATTTAATCCTCAGGGTTGGGAATGTTTTGGAGGGGTACATCCTCCACTTCATGTTCCACAAATGCCTCATAGTAAGGCTTCAAGCGATGCCCATTCACTTTGAACTCATTACCTGTTTGTTCACTCTTTATCTGCACAGCTCCATGAGAAAATACATGAGTGATAACAAAAGGCCCAATCCAACGAGAACGAAGCTTACCTGGAAAGAGTTTGAGACGAGAATGGAAAAGAAGAACTTTTTGACCCACAACAAAAGTCTTCCTTCGAATCATTTTGTCATGGAATGCCTTAGTCTTGTCCTTGTAAATTTTAGCACTTTCGAAGGCATCATTCCTAATCTCCTCTAACTCTTGCAATTGCAACTTCCTATGAAGCCCAGCTGCATCAATATCCATGTTGAACTGCTTCACAGCCCACCAAGCTTTGTGCTCCAACTCCACAGGTAAATGGCATGGTTTGCCATAGACAATTCGATATGGTGACATACCTATGGGAGTTTTGTATGCAGTTCTGTAGGCCCACAAAGCATCCTCTAAACGCAAGGACCAGTCCTTCCTGTTAGGGTTCACAGTCTTCTCCAATATCCCCTTGATCTGACGGTTAGAGACCTCAGCCTGCCCACTAGTTTGTGGGTGATAAGGTGTAGAAACCTTATGTGTGACATCATATCTCTTCAAGAGAGCCTCAATCGTCCGATTGCAAAAATGGGATCCTCCATCACTAATGAGAACTCTAGGCATTCCAAACCTGCTAAAGATGTTAGACTTGATAAAATCTGCAACAACCTTAGAGTCATTAGTCCTAGTGGCCTTTGCTTCCACCCATTTGGAAACATAGTCCACTGCAAGTAAGATATAGAGAAACCCAAAAGATGAAGGGAAAGGTCCCATGAAATCTATACCCCAGACATCAAATATTTCAACAGTTATTATATTGGACAATGGCATTTGATCTCTAGGACCTAGATTTCCTGTTCTTTGGCACTTATCACAAGTTAAACAATAGGCATGTGCATCCCTAAATAATGTTGGCCAATAGAACCCAGACTCTAGCACCTTAAACGCAGTCTTCTTAGACCCAAAGTGACCCCCACATGCTTTAGAGTGGCAAAAAGAAAGTATAGCATTATGTTCATGTTCAGGCACACATCTCCTAATCAATTGATCAGAGCAATACTTCCACAAATAAGGTTCATCCCAAACATATTGCTTAACAGTTTTCCTAAGCCTATCCCTATGAGCACGTGACATGGTATCAGGAATCTTTCTAGACACAATATAATTCACAATGTCTGCATACCATGGTTCACTTACCTGAAGTCCAAAGAGTTGTTCATCTGGAAACGTCTCCACCAGAGGGAGACGGTCTTCTGCGTGCACCAAACGACTCAAGTGGTCAGCTACCACGTTTTCACTACCCTTCTTGTCCTTAATTTCCACGTCGAATTCTTGCAAGAGTAGGATCCATCTGATGAGCCTTGGTTTCGCCTCCTTCTTGGTCATCAAGTATTTCAAAGCTGCATGGTCAGTAAAGATAGTAACTTTGGTACCAAGTAAATAAGAGCGAAACTTCTCAAGGGCAAAGACAACTGCAAGGAGCTCTTTCTCTGTGGTGGAGTAGTTCATTTGTGCATCATTGAGAGTCCTTGAGGCGTAGTAGATGGCATAGGGCAGCTTTTCCTTCCTTTGTCCCAAAACGGCTCCAACTGCGTAGTCAGAGGCATCACACATTAACTCAAAGGGCAAGGACCAGTCTGGAGGTAACATGATGGGGGCAGATGTCAACAACTCCTTAAGCTTGTCAAAAGCTTCTTGACACTCCTTGTCAAAGTGGAAGGGCACATCCTTCTGGAGTAGTTGACATAAGGGTCTCGAAATGTGAGAGAAGTCCTTGATGAACCTCCTGTAAAAACCTGCATGACCAAGGAAAGAACGAATCTCTCTCACAGAAGTGGGAGAGGGTAAGTGACGCACAACATCCACCTTGGCCTTATCAACCTCTATACCCCTAGCAGAGACAATATGTCCTAGAACTATCCCTTGTTGAACCATAAAATGGCATTTTTCCCAATTAAGTACAAGGTTAGTTTCCATGCAACGTTTCAAAATTATCTCCAGATTATTAAGACAATCATCAAAATTCTTTCCAAAAACTGAAAAGTCATCCATGAATACCTCTATGATTTTCTCAATATAATCTGAAAAGATACTTACCATACACCTCTGAAAGGTACCTGGAGCGTTGCAAAGTCCGAAGGGCATACGTCTATAGGCAAACGTTCCAAAGGGGCAAGTGAAGGTTGTCTTCTCTTGATCTTCATTTGCAATTGCAATCTGGTTGTAACCAGAGTATCCATCCAGGAAGCAGTAGTAGTCATGTCCAGCTAGGCGCTCAAGCATCTGATCAATGAATGGTAGAGGAAAGTGGTCTTTCCTTGTAGTTGCGTTGAGCCTCCTATAATCAATGCACACTCTGTGGCCTGTGACTGTCCTTTGGGGCACCAGTTCGTTCTCAGCATTCCTCACCACAGTGATCCCAGATTTCTTGGGTACGACCTGAACTGGAGAGACCCACTTGGAATCTGAAATGGGGTAGATCACCCCACAATCAAGGAGTTTGATAACCTCCTTCTTCACTACTTCCATCATTGGAGGGTTGAGACGACGTTGAGCCTCTCTAGTGGGTTTAGACCCCTCCTCTAGAAGTATTCTGTGGACACAAGTCGTAGGGCTGATTCCCTTGATGTCCGCCAATGTCCATCCTATGGCGGTCTTGTGTTGCTTCAACATTTCCACCAACTTCTCTTCTTGTGGAGTCGTCAGTGCAGAGGACACAATCACTGGTAAGGTCTCCTTGTCCCCTAAGTAGACATACTTCAAATGGTCTGGAAGAGGTTTTAGCTCAAGTTCTGGGGCCTGGACCACTGAAGGTAACGTCTTGTTAGTGGATAACTGAATGGACAAGGGAGAAACAGACTTACCTATAAAGGGTGATGCCTCAAGGAAGGAGACGTTTTCAATGATTTTCTCCTCACAAGTGTCTTTCAACTTGTCCTCTGAGATGGTGACGCCTTCCTTTGTATAGCCTACCCCACTCTCAAGGGTAGTGACTAGGGTATCCTCATGCATAACATCAAACATTTTCTGCGCAAGTTCATCCAAAATGTCAGCAGAAAAACAATCATTAACCTCTAGGGGATACCTCATGGCTTCAAAGATATTAAAGCCAATAATGTCACCATCGAACTCCATTGTAAGAGAGCCTTCATACACATCAATCTTCGTCCTAGCTGTCCTTAAGAAAGGACGTCCCAAAAGCAATGGAGTGGAACTTACAGGGGAGTCCTCCATTTCCAATACATAAA
This sequence comes from Rosa chinensis, assembly GCF_002994745.2. Taxonomy (NCBI): domain Eukaryota; kingdom Viridiplantae; phylum Streptophyta; class Magnoliopsida; order Rosales; family Rosaceae; genus Rosa; species Rosa chinensis. The sequence goes on along the minus strand of NC_037094.1, from coordinate 40,573,506 downwards.
AATCAGCTGGGAAGATAAGATGGTTAACCTGTACAAGCACATCCTCCAACAAACCTCTAGGGTATGCATTGGATCTGTCAGCTAACTGAATGATAACATTGTCAGATTTAAGTTCCCCTAGACCTAGGGTTTCATAAACAGAGTAGGGCATAACATTAACAGATGCACCTAGGTCTAGCATGGCATTCTTAAATCTAGAGTTACCAATAGTACAAGGAATGGTAAAGCTTCCAGGATCCTTACACTTTGGAGGGATCTTCCTCTGAATTAGGGCAGAGACATTCTCACTTACCTTTACCACCTCCTTTTCACGGTTTACTCTCCTAGTAGTGCAAAGCTCTTTGAGGAACTTGGCATACTTAGGGACTTGCTTGATGGCCTCTAGGAGGGGTAGGTTTACTTGCACCTTCTTGAAAGTTTCCAAGATAGCTTGGTCACTTTCATCCTTCTTAGATTGGGCGAACCTGCGTGGGAAGGGCATGCAAGAAGAAGAAGGGTTAGCAATAACCGAATTCGATAAGTTAGAATTATTACCTTTGATTTCCGGTTTTGCCTTTAAAGATGAGGATGCCTTGGTCTCTTCCTTTGACGTTGCAGGGTCCTTCTCAATACCCAACTTGGTGGGTTCTTGGTCTTCCTCAATCTCTATGCTCATTTGGACCTTCTTGGGTTGCTTGGGTGGATCCACCAATGGTCTTCCACTCCTCGTAGTCACAACTGATGCATTCTCCACATTACCCTTAGGGTTAGGTATTGTGCACTAGGAAGCTTCCCAGTCTCATGAATCTTGCTCATGAAGTCCACAACTTGGCCCATCTGTTTCTTAAGATCTGCAATATCCTTAGTGTGGGTCTGTTGTCCTTGAATCAAAGCTTGAGTAGAGTTTGTCAAGGCTTGGGTGGAACTAGTCAAAGCTTCCAACGTTTTGTCATAGTGAGACATTGAAGGTCCTGAGTTCTGTTGAGGCGGAGGCATGTAGGGCCTTTGAAAAGATGATCCTTGGAATGAAGGCCCTTGAGGACGTTGGAAGTTCCCACCAAGAGGATTCTGAACGTTATCATTGTTGGTCCACTTGAAGTTGGGATGGTCCCTCCATCCTGGGTTGTACGTATTGGAGTAAGGATCATGTCTAGGACGTTGAGGTCCTCCTTGGTATCCTCCTTGATATCCTCCAATAGCATTTGCAGATTCCCATCCTCCATTCTCATTAAGTTGAGGGCACTGATCTGTAACATGCCCTTGCATAGAGCATACCCCACAAGCTATTGTTGCACTTGGTCCCTTGGAACTTACCACTTGATTCATGAGTAGAGTAAGCTTATTCAGTTGGTCCTCAATTGCAGTATTCTTGCTCATCTCATGCACCCTACGAGTAGAGTGTCCTACTCCCTCATATTGTTGGGAGTTCAAAGCACGATTAGCTATAAGCTCCTTCCCAACTGTAGGGACTTATCCACAAAAGCTCCTCCAGCTGCAGCATCCAACATTTGCCTTTCCAAGGGTAAGAGTCCTTCATAGAAACATGTGAGTAGGGTCTCATCCTTCATCTGATGTTGAGGACATTGTGCAAGTAGGGAGTTGAACCTCTCATAGTAGGCAGCATAGGACTCATCATGGGCTTGCTCTATTCCACTGAGCTTCTTCCTGAGTGTGATGACCTTAGAAGCTGGGAAGTATTTCTCCAAGAAGGCCTTTCTCATTGTTTCCCATGAGGTGATACGTCCTGCAGGGAGTTCATATAGCCAATCCTTGGCTCTATCAGCTAGAGAGAATGGAAATGCTCTCATCTTAAGAAGGTTCTCATCTGCCCCTTGTGGTTGCATGTTTGCACAAACAGATTGAAATTCTCGAACATGCTTGTTAGCGTCCTCCATATTAAGTCCATGGAAGATAGGGAGCTTGTGCAACAAACCACTCTTTAGCTCAAACTCTGCTTGTCTTCCAGCTGCAGGGGGAGGGTATACTATGCCTGTAGGGGGTCCTCCTTCAACAGTTGCAGTGGAAAGTTCCCTAATAGATGCCATTCTCTCTTTTTCGACTTCTTCAGGTGGTGGTGAAGGTGGTGGTGTAGAGTTGGACGAAATCACAGGTGAAGGTGAACGTGAAGGAGGAGATGGACTTGGTGTAGGTGATGTAGACTCCTCAGAACAGTAGGTCCTCTTCCCTTGTTCATTAAAGATGTACCCTCTGTGTGTCGAAGGGGAAGGGCTTGTCTGCTCAAGAAGTGAAGGACCCTTCAAGCGAGCGAGCCTTGCTTCAATTTCCTTTAGTGTAGAGGATCTAAAAGGCTCGGTCATTCATAGGAATCCTGAACATCATCAAAATTCAAAGAAGTTAGCAAAGTATAAAGTGAGTTAATTACAAATTAGTGATTTATACATCAACCTTACTATTCACGAGTCACTATTCACAAGTTACTATTCACGACTTTACTATTTATGATTTATACAAGTATAAAGAGAAGTATAAATTAAAAACTATCCACAATCTTTTCACAAATAAACCACGTAAGAAGTTTATACAAGTATAAAATGTACAAAACAACACAATTTACAAGTGGAGGTTATGTTCAAGCATCTTATTATCTTTACAAAATAAAGTTAATATCTCAATTGGTTACAAGTTGTAAGTCGAGCCCAATAGAAACCACTACTATTGGTGAGATACGATCTAGGGATAGTCGCCTAGACATAAGTCACTTCCCTTTGTTTCAGAAGGCTAGATGGCCAGATTAAGAGGTAAGTGAGAGGGAGGACTCATTTTGGTGACACTACGGAGGCTACTCCCTCATTGAGGTTTAGGCCCCTATTGGCTACTCCCACATTGTGGTTTACGCACGGTCTATAGTATCTCTGAGATCCAATTTGAACCCATCACCCAGGGTCTCAACCTAAGACACCACCTATATGCCCCTTACTCAGCTTGGAAAGAACTCATGTGTTAGACAGTTCTCCAAATGCTAATAAAAGCCGCCCTCAACCTCATAAGACCTTAGAAAGGCACTAATGAAGGGTTAAGGCCAATATTAACAAAAGGGCCCTTATCTACTCATACGATTTTACACACTTATAATAAATCAAGAATTTAACAATATTCACAATTTCCTTTGTTTAACACGATTAGACACCATTTACACAAAACTTTCACACAAACAAACAAAACGTCACTATTCACATCTAATTATCTTCCTTTTTTTTTTTTTTTTTTTTTTTAATTTTTTAATTTTTTTTTTTTTTATTATGAAGTACAATGATTTACATTCTTTCTTTTTCTTCACAATTATTTTCAACACTTAGGTACGGGAACAGGGAGTCTCGATGTGCAATGGGACTTAAACAGCTACCCTTTTCAAGACTATGTTTAATCCAATATACCTTAGGTGCATCACAACATTTTCTTTTGTTATAAATACCATTGATTTCGAATTAAATTCCAAGCGGTAAATCAAGTGGACGTGCGGCCCAAGTATAATCGTCAAGACACTAAGTCCCTTCTACATCCTTTGGGCAACCTTACTGACATGGCCAGGTAGGGGAGGACGAACACAAGAGGTAGGATCCATTTTGGCATAGGCTACTCCCTCATTGAGGTTTACGCCCATTTGTAAGCACTTCTGAATCCAAGAACCAGTCATGAGCGTTGTCCCCTTCCTAGACACCATCCCACATAGGCTATACTTACTTGGATATAAAAGGTCCTAAGTGTGAAGACAGTTCAATGAATGTTAATAAAGGCCGCCCTCAACCTTAAGGGACCTGAACTAGGTACCAATAAGGGGTTTAGGCCAATATTAATAAACACGACTTCACCTATTCCTTCTTTAATTTACAACCTACAATTAAAATTCGTATTCAACAATATAAATAACAACCTAAGTAAGTAACTAAATTTCGACAATTACAAAATAATTAACAAATAAATTTTTTTTTTTTTTTTTTTTTTTTTTGTTTCCGGTCACAATATACAAAACAAATATTCACAATATGGCAAATGATTTTTCAATCCCCGGCAACGGCGCCAAAAATTGATACGCTCAAAGCAAGCATATAATTTAACCCTGAAATGTCATTAGTAGTATAAAGTAAATAGGGATCGTTCTATTCCGGGGATTGAGGGTACACCTGTCATTGTCAAACAATTAAACAATTAAAATTAAAACATAATATAATATTTACAAAAATAAAACAAAATACATACATATTTACGAAAAAGGGGGGATTTTTGATTTTGGTTTTCTATTTTCGAAAATAAAAGCTAACTAAATAATTAAAAACGCAAAAACATAAAAATATAAATGGAATGTAAGAACAAAGATCAAAGTCGAAACTCATGATTAAAATTGATTCAAGTTCATCATTGTTCATCATAGTCATGCAAGAGGAGTTGATCATGTGAAACGTTCAAAAGCAAACAATTTCCCATATTTTACTTTCAACGCTAATTAACCTAAGCGAAAGCACCTAGATTAATCCTATCAAACATGCATTCAAGCCCTAGAAAGCTAGTCAATCATACATGTTTAACGCAATAAGCACCTAGAAAGGCTATCAACTCAAATGTGCAACTTAGTATGAAAAAGTCCACCTAATTGCAATCTTCTTCGATTAAATTCGGTTTTTGTACAAAACCTTTACTACTTATCGATTCAAGAACACAAAACCAAAAAGTTGATTCATGTTCTCAAATTCGTAGCAACAATCACATAAAAACCCTAAATGTTTCGAACCATTCAAGATAATCATACAAAAGATTTCTATCATGCAAATTTAATCAAACACTCACACAAAAGCAACCATAAATCGCAATATATGAATCTGAAAATTAACAATTCATCATAAAATTTCAGAAAACAATACTTGTTCATACATATGTGTCAACTAAGGCAAAACCAACGAAAATTACAAAGCAAAGGTACAAGGAGAATCGGATTACACCGTGATGGAGATGAGATGGATGAAATGATGATGTGGTCTCTTGAATTTCGAAAGCAATCTTCAAGGTGGAGGGTGGATGGTATGCACGGCTTGTCTTCTTCTTCCTTGGCCTTGCTTGCACTTCGTGGTTCCCTAGAGGATGGAGAGGAGCACGGCTAAGCTAGAGAGTTTTCTGATTTTTTTCTCAAAGTATAAACGTAAAGAATGGAACTTGGGAACTCCAAAACGTTGAGAAGAGGGGAGGTTATATAGGGGACGGCCAACTTGCTCTCCAAGCCGTGTAAACCTTATGGAATTAATCTGAAAATTCCACATAATTTCCTCCAATAATATCTTGCCAAATAAGCCCTATGAGGTGGTTCAACCAATCACAAAATTCCATTTAATTCCCTAACAATCTTGGCCGAAATTCCCTTGATAATATTCTGATTTTATACTTTAAATTCGGCCAAAATTCCTTTAGGGAATATAGGAATGTATCTAGACTTCTTTTGAGCTTTTCTTGGTCTCCACCTTTTTCTCTTTCCTTTTATTTCTCCCTTGAATCTCTCCTTGCCGAATTCTCTAGGGTTTCTTCTTTAATTCACGGCAATTCCTTCTTTTCCTCTTGGAATTCCACGGCAATAATATCTCTAGGGTTTATCTCCAAGTATTTTCTTTCCATAAAAATAGCCCTAGAAAATCTCCCTAGAAAATCTCTTCTTATTTTCTGATTTTTAACGCCAACTTCCTTGTTTCTCTCTTGCTTTGGACGGCAAATTCTCCCCTAGGGTTTATTCATGCGTCATAAACCCTACTTGCATGGGCTTAATGGGCCTTTGATCCATTTGCCGAAAATCCACTTCATTCTTGAGAGTTCTTGGGCCTCCATGTGCCACCTTTATGCCATGTCACCATCTAGAGTCTTCAAGAAGCTTCTCTCATGCCATGTCACTTCATTAATTCGATCTCCATTCATGGTTGGCTCAAGAGTCTTGTTTTGGCAAGCTTTCCTTTTCTGGACAGGGTTTCCTGGTTGGACCAGGAAAACTTCTTTTCTTCATTTCTGCTCATTTGTGCTTCCCTTTGTACTTCATCTTGTCTCCCTCCAACGTTGGCTAGCTTCTCTCTCCATTTGTGAGCTCGTTTCAGCTCATTTGTGACAAGGACCTGAAAATAGAAACTAGTAAGAAAAATAGAAACTTTCCTAAAATGAAAAATGGCAACTTTCCTACTGAAAATGGAAAACTTTCTAAAAATGAAAAATAGAAACTACCGAAAATGGAAACTTACTAAAAATGATAAATAGAAACTACAAAAATAGAAACTTTCTACAAATAGGAACTTTCCCAATCAAAGAATGGAAACTTTCCTAAACAGAGTTTTATTAAGGAAATAACGCAGAAAGTACAGGGAAATGCAGTTAAAACGTCGCATTAAAATGCTCCTATCACTAGAACTTGCAAGATGCGAAAACCTGAAACTTGAGAGCAAACCGGTGAGAAACGAAATTGTGGAGAATAAAGTGTTAACCTTGAAACGTCTAATACACAAGGTATATATAGGAGAACGTCTCAAGGCACTCCCAATTCGTTTCTACTTGGTTTCTCTTAGTTTAAGTTGATTTAGGACTTCTTTCTCACGAAACAGATTTCCGGCAGGATTGACCTCAGTCCACTAAAACGGCCATAACTTTCTCTAGAAAATAGATATTGATGAGATGTAAAAAGCTCTGGAAACTAGACATCTGTAGCTTTCCAACCATATAAAGATCATAATTTTCTGAGCTCTGAGCGATTTTTGACACTCCGTTGAAGTTGACTGATCTGCACAGGCAGATTTCCGAATCTGTAATGGATTTGACTTTTAATGCACAAGTTGAGTCCAATTCGGTTTTCCTTCACATCACATGCCTCTCACATGTCTTCCACGCCTATTCTGAAGTAGAAACGTCAAGAACTCCCTAGAACCTTCAAGAATCTCACGGCAACTCCAATCCTTACTCAACAAGAAGTCCAAATTCCACATTGCTTTGTAATTCGAATTCCTTGTTGCTTCCTTTTCCATGTGCACGGCATATGACCTTCTTGAGACTTCTAGATACTTCATGAACGTTCCAAAGCTCTCCTAGTGCGAGTAGAACTCCATATGCAAGTAGGTTTCCTAGTTGAATACTGCTTCCTTTTCCGAGATGCTTCCACACTCTTCCGGAACCTTCTTGAGTAATCCTTATCCAACAGGGACTCCTTGTCACACTAGGATTCCATATCTGAGTAGAATTGGGTTTCCCTGTTCAAGTAGAACTTCTAATTTCCGCGACTTAAGAATTTGAATCCAAGTCAGCTTCTGATTCCTACTCCAACTAGGATTCCTTTTCCTAGTCAAACTGGGAGAACTTCCATTTCTTCATTTCTTTCCATTTCTGCGTCACTTGTGCCTTCCTTAGTCATTTTTGGACCTTGAGACTCCATTTTCACCTGAAAAACACTAACTCAGTTAAATTGATCAAGATAAAGGAAATAACTTAGCAAAATATAGGGTTTAAACATTATTAACGTCGCATTTTATGCTCCTATCAGGCCATCTTGGAGACCTTCAAGAAAGTGCAAGTGAATATCCCTCTCATTGAGGCCATAAAACAAATTCCTAAGTATGCCAAATTCTTGAAGGAACTTTGCACCACAAGGAGACAAAACCGTGAGAAGGAGGTGGTGAAGGTAAGTGAGAACGTCTCAGCTATTCTTCAACGCAAAATGCCTGATAAGTGTAAGGATCCAGGGAGTTTTTCTATCCCTTGTGTTATTGGAACAAGTAGATTCGAAAATGCCATGCTAGACTTAGGTGCTTCTATAAATGTCATGCCTTACTCTGTTTATGAAACTCTAGGTCTAGGTGAGCTTAAACATAATAATGTTATTATTCAGTTGGCAGATCGATCTAATGCGTACCCTAAGGGGTTAGTTGAGGATGTACTTGTGCAGGTGGGTGAGCTAATCTTCCCAGCTGATTTTTACGTCTTAGAGATGGAGGAGCCTTCTCCAAAGTCAATGCCACTTTTGCTAGGTCGTCCCTTCATGAGGACGGCTAGGACTAAAATTGATGTGTATTCTGGCACCTTGTCAATGGAATTCGATGGAGAAGTTGTTGGCTTTAACATTTTCGAAGCTATGAGGTATCCCCTAAGTGATTTTCAATCATGTTTTTCTATTGATATACTTGATGAACTTGCGCAGAAATTCATGGAGATTATGGAGGATGATGCCATGGCTTCAACCATTGCAAGTGGCGTTGGCATTCTTGAGAATGGCGCCACCATACCTAAGGAAGAGCTCACGGATTCTTATGAATCCATCCACCTAGAAAACGTTGCTTCTCTTGAGGCAACGACCTATGTAGGTAAGTTAAGTCCTTCTTTTTCACTTTCCGTCTCTACTAATAAACCTTTACCTTCAGTGATTCAGGCACCTACCCTAGAGTTAAAGCCATTGCCAGATCATTTGAAGTATGTTTATTTGGGAGATAAAGAGACGTTGCCAGTAATTATATCTTCATCATTGACGTCTACTCAAGAGGACAAGCTTGTGGAGATGCTTAGGAGGCACAAGACTGCAATTGGTTGGACTTTAGCAGACATTAAGGGAATTAACCCTACCACTTGTGTCCACAGGATTTTGCTTGAGGAGGGAGCTAAGCCAACTAGGGAGGCTCAAAGACGATTGAATCCACCCATGAAGGAAGTTGTGAAGAAAGAAGTCATCAAGCTCCTTGATTGTGGCGTCATATACCCTATTTCAGACTCTAAGTGGGTTTCACCAGTTCAGGTTGTGCCAAAGAAGTCTGGGATAACTGTTGTGAAGAATGCAGAGAATGCGTTAGTGCCTCAGAGAACTGTGACTGGACATCGAGTTTGCATAGACTATAGGAAGCTCAACGCCACTACTAGGAAGGATCACTTCCCCTTGCCATTCATTGATCAGATGCTTGAGAGGTTAGCAGGTCATGAGTTCTATTGCTTCTTGGATGGATATTCTGGTTACAATCAGATCGCCATTGCTCATGAGGATCAAGAGAAAACGACCTTCACTTGTCCTTTTGGTACGTTTGCCTACAGAAGAATGCCATTCGGACTATGCAACGCCCCAGGTACGTTTCAAAGGTTCATGGTAAGTATCTTTTCTGATTTTATTGAGAAAATTATTGAAGTTTTTATGGATGACTTTTCTGTCTTTGGTAAAGATTTCAAAAATTGCTTAAGTAACTTAGAATTGATACTTGTACGTTGTGAAGAAACTAACCTTGTTTTAAATTGGGAAAAATGTCACTTTATGGTTAAACAGGGAATAGTTTTAGGGCATATTATCTCTAAACGTGGAATTGAAGTAGATAAAGCTAAAGTAGATCTTGTTAGATACTTACCATACCCCACAAGTGTGAGGGAGGTCCGTTCTTTTCTTGGACATGCAGGTTTCTACAGGCGCTTTATCAAGGACTTCTCCAAGATTTCTAGGCCCCTATGTCGTCTACTTCAAAAGGAAGTGGCGTTTGAGTTTGATGAGGATTGCAAGAAGGCATTCAACACTTTGAAGGAGCTTCTAACGTCTGCACCAATTATGCTTCCACCAGATTGGTCTCTACCCTTTGAGATCATGTGTGACGCCTCAGATTATGCCATTGGGGCCGTGCTAGGACAAAGAAGGGACAAGAAGCCCTACGCCATCTACTATGCTTCTAGGACCCTTAATGATGCTCAACTCAATTACTCTACAACTGAAAAAGAACTTTTAGCTGTTGTTTTTGCCTTAGAGAAATTTCGATCTTATTTGTTGGGTACTAAAGTTATTATTTATTCTGATCATGCAGCTCTGAGGTACCTGATGTCAAAGAAGGAGGCAAAACCTAGGCTAATTCATTGGATACTCTTGCTTCAAGAGTTTGACGTTGAGATCAAGGATAAAAAGGGCTCTGACAACGTTGTGGCAGATCACTTGAGTAGGCTAGTGAGTGAAGAGGACGCCATACCCTTAGTGGAGATGTTTCCGGATGAACAACTCTTCGGAATTCAGGTAAGTGAGCCTTGGTACGCAGATATTGTTAATTATTTGGTGTCCAAAACGTTCCCTAGTAATATGCTAAGTGCTCAACGTGATAGACTTAAGTTTTTAGCTAGACAATATGTTTGGGATGATCCTTACTTGTGGAAATATTGTTCTGATAAATTGATAAGGAGATGTGTGCCTAATAATGAACAAAAAGCTATACTTGAGTTTTGTCATTCTAAACAATGTGGTGGTCACTTTGGCTCGGATAGAACTGCTAGGAAGGTGTTGGAATGTGGTTTTTATTGGCCTACTAAAGATGCATATAATTTTTGTATGACATGTGATAGGTGCCAAAGAACTGGTAATTTAGGACCTAGAGATCAAATGCCTTTAACTCTTGTTATAATAGTCGAAATCTTTGACGTTTGGGGTATAGATTTCATGGGTCCTTTTCCTTCATCTAATGGTTTCCTTTATATTCTCTTGGCTGTTGATTATGTTTCTAAGTGGGTGGAAGCGAAAGCCACCAGGACTAATGATTCTAAGGTTGTTGCAGAGTTTATAAAGTCTAATATTTTTAGTAGGTTTGGCATGCCTAGAGCACTCATTAGTGATGGAGGTTCTCACTTTTGCAACAAGACCATTGAAGCTTTGCTTAGGAAGTATCATGTGACTCATAAGGTTTCAACGCCTTATCATCCTCAAACAAGTGGACAAGCAGAAGTTTCAAATAGGGAGATCAAGAGGATACTTGAGAAAACCGTGGGTCCTTCAAGGAAGGATTGGAGCCAACGTTTGGAGGATGCTCTTTGGGCATATAGGACGGCTTTCAAGACGCCAATTGGGATGTCTCCATTTCGTTTGGTGTATGGGAAACCGTGTCACTTACCTGTGGAGTTGGAGCATCGAGCTTGGTGGGCAATCAAGACGTTCAATATGGACTTGGATGGAGCTGGACTTCATAGGAAATTGCAACTCAATGAGCTTGAGGAAATTCGGAATGATGCCTATGATAGTGCACGGATCTACAAGGAAAAGACAAAGGCTTTTCATGATAAGATGACTCGTGGAAAGACCTTTGTAATTGGTCAAAAAGTTCTTTTATTTCATTCTAGATTGAGACTTTTTCCTGGTAAGTTACGTTCTAGATGGGTTGGTCCTTTTATTGTTACTAATGTCTTTCCTCATGGTGCTATACAGATAAAGAGTCATATAACTGGAGCAGAATTCAAGGTGAATGGACATCGTCTTAAGCCTTACTATGAGGCGTTTGTGGAGCATAATGTGGAGGATGCACCCCTCCAGGAGGCGCCAAAACCAGAAGAATAAATGAAGGTGCAAGTCTAGGCTGAAAGACTTTAAACATTAAGCGCTGCATGGGAGGCAACCCATTTCATCCGTAGCTGTGGAGGAGCCATCAACGCAGATTTGCTTTCTTGAACTCTTCCATTCTCTTTTATTTTCGAAAACTTTATCTCTGTTTTAGGTTTCTTGCGTTAACTCTTATGCCATGCTTGATTGATGTTTTGTATGCTTTATACTTGTTTATACATTGAGGACAATGCATGATTCAAGTGTGGGGGAAGGGTATAACGTTTCACTTTGTTTTTAGGAGCTAGTTTTGTGGTTATAAAAAAGAAAACAAAATAAAAAAATCGGAAAAATCAGAAAAAAAAATAATTTGCGTTAACTTTGTTTTAGGTTTTGTGTTTCATGTTTCGATTTTTATACTTGTGTTTTTGTTTTGTTGTTTATTGTTAGAGTCAAAATGAATTTTGGGTAAATATCTTCTTCATCATAGGCGCATCCAATGGGATGTGATGTCTAAGGTCTAGTTTGGATATGAGAAGTGCTGACAAAGGGTCTCGTCCCCTGTCAATCAAGTGAGCTGAGCTCCGCCAAAATCGTTCCTCTCTTCACCTGGTCATGTTCCAAAGGAGTTACCGAAAGGAGAAGGGAAATAACCCTAAGTCCAAAACGTTTTTGTCTTGTTTGTGCGTCATTTACATGGTTGTTTTTGTTTTGTTTTGTGATCGAGTCTTAGGATACCCTTTTAACTGTCTAGGATGAGCTTATATCTCTGAAATTAAGGCTAAAAGAGGATCACAAGATTGAGATAATGTTTGATGATATTCTTTGGTTAATTATGATTTATGAAAAGCATATGAATGTGTAGTAGATATGGTGTATGCGTAACTTTGGTACAGAATATGAACATGTGGAAGATAAGTTGTGATTCATAATAACCCTTGTGAAAATTTGAGCCGTGTGCCCTTTCTTTGTTGAGTGATTAAATGAAAAATGATTATACTCTTATTTTCTTGGCGATGATTTTGTTGATCTCATTATTCTTTCATCTTGATTGACTACTTGCCATAGATTAAGTTTGATGGACTAGAGAATGCTAGAATTCACTGTTATGCTTGTTGAGACGTTTATGATCAATATATGGCCCTGATTCTGGAAAGGATAAAGGTACTTACTTAGGATATTTACCACCATTGCCAAATAAAGCATGTGTCCCTAATTGTGCCCGTCGTGGGACTCCCCTAGTTAACCATTTTGAGCCTACATTGAGCCTTTTATTTCATCACCCTCAAAATTCCTTAACCCTTAACCTTAGTATAGTTATATCCATACCCTTTGTTCTAAAAACTTAGTGGAGCATATTTTTGAGACTTTGCATGGAGTTTTGGCGTAAATGATGAATTTTGAAGACATGAAGAAGTTCAAGTGTGGGGGTAGACTTGTCCGTAAGAGAAATATTGTATGTATTGCCGAAAAAGAAAAAAAAAATATTGAAATCGTAAAAGGAAAAAAAAGAAAGAAATTTCGGCAATAAAGAAAAAATGTTTGCTATTGTTTTATGTCTATGGATTTTAGTCCCCTATACTTAGTGGATTTGGAGTTGTTTTAAAGTGAAGGCCCATTGTTGAAGAATTTGGTCTTTGTCCAATTCACACTTGTTCAAAAGAAGGTTGGAATGAAGTTTGGGCCCAACATGATGACACTTGGCCCTTTTATAAGCCTTGGAGGATACATGACGTTTTGCTATACATGGTGGATTTCGAGGAAAGTAGTCTCTCTACATCAACAAGTGCTCTACTAGGTTTTTAGGATACTTTGTGATTTTCCTATCCCTTCGTTTCTTTTAACCTTAAGCCTTGGCCCCATTACAACCTTAAATTGTAAGACCTCTTTGATCCTTAAGATGGGACAGCCTTTGATCTGTGGAGATGAGTTATAACTGTTGAACTTATGGCTTGGGTTCATCTGTGCAAGTAGTTGATATCTTTCATGAGATCTTTAAAAGAAAAAAATATATAATGTGCTTTCGTTTCTTATACATATGTGATACACTTGTTTATCTTTCACATATACTTGAGTGATAAGCTTTTAAGCATGAGCCTTGAATCTGAGAGAAGAAAGAGTGATATATCCATGTGAAGTTTGAATCATGACTTGTTTGAAATATGTTAAAAAAACCCATCACCATTGTTTACCCCCAAGTCTTACATGCTTATATGTGGATTATATTTTGTAATTAGCTCTTGAATATCTTGAAGATGTGATGCTTGGTTAAGTGCTAATCTTGGTGACTTGAAAGTATGAGATTTCTGAGACAATATGTTAAAGGGCAATAGAAGTCATTTGTGTGTCAACGTTTTTGAGTCTTGAGTCTTTGTTTTTCGTTTTCTCTACTTAGTATTTTCGTTAGTTTCTTTGTTTTGTGTCTTAGTCTTTTTGGTTTGTTATGTTGATTTTGCTAAGGGACTAGCAAAAGCTAAGTGTGGGGGAATTTGATAGGAGCATAAAATGCGACGTTTATAATGTTTAAACCCTATATTTTGCTAAGTTACTTCCTTTATCTTGATCAATTTAACTTAGTTAGTGTTTTACAGGTGTAAATGGAGTCTCAAAGTCCAAAAATAGCTAAGGGAGGCACAAGTGGCGCAGAAATGAAGAAATGGAAGTTCTCCCAGTTTGACTAGGAAAAGGAATCCTAGTTGGAGTAGGAATCAGAAGCAGACTTGGATTCAAACTCTTAAGTCGCGGAAATTAGAAGTTCTACTTAAACAGGGAAACCCAATTCTACTCAAATAAGGAATCCTAGTGTGACAAGGAGTCCCTGTTGGATAAGGATTACTCAAGAAGGTTCCGGAAGAGTGTAGAAGAATCGCAGAAAAGAAGTTTGTATTCAACTAGGAAACCTACTTGCATATGGAGTTCTACTCATACTAGGAGAGCTATGGAACGATCATGAAGCATCTAGAAGTCTCAAGAAGGTCATATGCCGTGCACATGGAAGAGGAAGCGACAAGAGATTCGAATTACAAAGCAATGTGGAATTTGGACTTCTTGTTGAGTTTGGATTGGAATTGCCGTGATAATCTTGAAGTATCTAGGGAGTTCTTGACGTTTTTACTTCAGAATAGGCGTGGAAGGCATGTGAGAGGCATGTGATGTGAAGGAAAACCGAATTGGACTCAACTTGTGCATTAAAAGTCAAATCCATTACAGATTCGGAAATCTGCCTGTGCAGATCAGTCAACTTCAACGGAGTGTCAAAAATCGCTAAGAGCTCAGAAAATTATGATCTTTATATGGTTGGAAATCTACGGATGTCTAGTTTCCAGAGCGTTTTACGGTTCGTCAATAGCTATTTTCTAGAGCAAGTTATGGCCGTTTTAGTGGACTGAGGTCAATCCTGCCGGAAATCTGTTTTGTGAGAAAGAAGTCCTAAATCAACACGAACTAAGAGAAACCAAGTAGAAACGAATTGGGAGTGCCTTGAGACGTTCTACTATATATACCTTGTGTATTAGACGTTCAGGGGTCGCACATTATTCTCCACAATTTCGTTTCTCACCAGTTTGCTCTCAAGTTTCAGGTTTTCGCATCTTGCAAGTTCTAGCCGTGCCATCCTCCATCTTTGCCGTGATCTTCAACTTGTGCCACCACCTTGGAGCTGCTTTGGGTCTTTGGGACTTGATCAAGGGTTGTTCTACCATCTTCCCTATGTTTTCTTCACGGTTTAGTATGCTTGTAGTTGTAATTTTCTGTTTTGATTCTTTTAAGAGTGAAACCGAAACTATGAGTTAACAATCTGATTTTTGAATGCAATTTGGATGTTCTTTTCAATGATTGATTGGTTTATGCGTGTTTGATCTTTGTTAGTTGCCGAAATATGGAATGATAATCTGGTTTTGTTTTATGGAGAACTTTTATGTGTTCTTGTTCTCTGGTGCGCAACATAGAATGATTGCATGTATTTGGAGCTAGTAATTAGGTGAACGCTTGTTGATCCTAGTTCAATATGGTAGTAAAGGCTTTGTACAAAGGTCGAGATCAGATTATGCATGTAATGAAAAGACTTGCTTTGAGTACTTGAATTTGCATGTTTATTGACTAAACTTTCACTTGCTCTTAATGATTTGAATGCATGAGATCATGAGTTGCTTTGATTGTGTGATACTTGCATTTGAAATATATTGTTTAGGCGCTTGTTCTATTCAATTGTGTAAAGGGAAGTCATATAAGGGACATTGGGCGCTTGTAACTTTGTTTCTTGGTTGATATCGTTCCATGGTAACTAAAAGATTAAAGATTGCATGAATGGATTGTTCTTGATTATTTCTTGAAAAATTGTTCTTCGAAAATTCTTCTTTTCCCACCTATGTAAATAAAATGTTTTCTTGTTTTTAATCTTTTAATGTTTTCAAAATTTTATGTTTTTCAATCTTCAAAAACCCCCTATCTTTACTTTTTCTTGTTTGTGTAAATAAATAAAATTAACTTAGAATTTTTAGGTAGCATGTTCATATAAATAATAAATATTAAATAAAAAAAAATGTTTTTAAAAATTCGTGAATAGTGTCTCCGTGAATAGTAAATATGTGTTAGTGTTTTCTAGGAATTATTTTGGTGGTTTTTAGGGATTTGTTTTGTGTTTTTTAGGAGTTCCTAAATTTTAGGGATTCTTTGGTGTTTTATAGGAAAAGTAGTTAGAGTTAGTTTTGACTTAGTATTTTGTGTTTGACTTGGTCAATAATTTGTTTTCTTAGTAATTAAGTAATCCTAATTAGTATATAACTAGGAATCCTTGTTGTATATGGTTTTCTAATGTGATATGGATTTGTAAATTGTGTATAAATAGGAATAGGATTTCCAAAACCTTTTCTAACTTAAATTCTTTGTTTCTTTCGAAATCTATGTATATATATATACTTGTATATTTTGTAGTTCATTCATTCTTTGTCTTCTAATTTCGTGTGAATGTATGTATGCTCTCTAACTCTTGTTGTTTCTAATTTTATGCATGTAAACTTCTAATTTTCGTAATTTTGTAAATGTTCTTGTAATTTTCATATGGAATGTATATTCTTCCCTTAGATTTATTTCTCACATGTTAGCACCCTCAATCCCCGGTTTAGAACGATCCCTGCTTATCCTATACTAACGCTCGACATTTTCAGGGTTTAAATTGGCGAATGCTTTTGCACGTATCAAACTCACAAATGGAAAGAGGAGCTCGCCAATGTTGGAAGGAGACAAAATGAGATACAAAGGGCTGCATAAATAAGCTGAAAAGAAGAAATGAAGTTTTCCTGGTTCAACCAGGAAATCCTGTTTCAACCAGGAAACCTTGTCCAGAAGAGGAAACCCTGCCAAAACAAGACTCTTGAGTCAACCAAGAAGGAAAGCAAAAAAATGAAGTGTCATGGCATTGAAAGAAGCTTCTTGAAGACATTAGAAGATGACATGGCTTGAAGGTGACGCACAAAGGCCCAAGAACTCTCAAGAGGTT